>NC_138777.1:215268695-215868695 GCF_965119305.1 Pelophylax lessonae | reverse complement strand
AGTGTAGTTACCAATATTAGTATTGTAACTAGTTACGTTACTTCGTTACCATAAAAAGTAATGTAGTTACTGTAATCCGTTACTTTGTAACTCGTTACCCCCAACACTGGTAAATGTATAATGCAAACCCCAGAAATTCACAGCTCTGCAGGCCAGGAGGTTCAGCTTTGACCACCCTAAAATGAACCCCAGTATTATGACCATGAAGGTTTAGTGGAGGCAGCCTATGGAGTTCAATATGTCTTCCAACAGTAAGATCCCCCTGACATTGTCCCCAGTCTACCATTGTGTGTCCCAGATCCTTCTCTATGTTCTCTAATCTAAAATAAATAAAGATTGAGCAGGGATGTGCGAAACCCACATTATGGGCACATCAGGTGTACCAGCCTTGGGAACGCAGCACAGGGATGGTGGGAAACCCTCATAATGGGCACAGCAGGTGTACAGACCCAGGAACTCAGAGCAGGGATGGTGGGAACCCCTCATAATAGGCACAGCAGGGGTACAGACCCAGGAACTCAGCACAGAGATGGTGGGAAACCCTCATAATGGGCACAGCAGGTGTACAGACCTGGGAACTTGGCACAGGGATGGTGGGAACCCCTCATATTGGGCACAGCAGGTGTACAGACCCAGGAACTCAGAGCAGGGATGGTGAGAACCCCTCATAATAGGCACAGCAGGGGTACAGACCCAGGAACTCAGCACAGGGATGCTGGGAACTCCTCATGATGGCCACAACAGGTGTACAGACCCGGGAACTCAGCACAGGAATGGTGGGAACCCACTCGTGGCCACTATCCCATCAATATTACCCTTCTTAGAGTTTTCTGAGAATGCTGAGTAACACAAATAAGAGTGATGCTGTGATCCCAGGACATGGCCCAGGATACATTATCATCAGGACAGAGATCTGAAATGCAAGACTGTTCTGGCAAACCTGGGACAATTGGCATGTACGGTGTTGTCACCCAACAAGTGTGTTACTGGCAGGATCACCAGGAAAGTTACATTCTGTACTATGGTTTAGGCACATTTTAACATAGCCCAGGGTCCCCCTTTAATGTAATGAACCCCCCGGGCTGCCGGTAGACGAAGCCTCTTGTTATTGATCGGGATTAGCGCTGTTTGTCTCCTGGGGCGTGATCTCTTCCCTGTACGCCATCGGGTGATTCACCCCTAGGATTTAGCCCTGATCTGTATAATTGTTACAAATCCGTCAGAGAGAGACGAGCCTTTTATTTCCAGAGGACACGGAGCTCCCGAGACACAATGGGGGCAGAATCAGGAAACACAAACATGTCAGACCGGGTTGTCACCTCTCTCTGCAGGTCCCATCATGCCCCCATCACTTGCTATATAAAAACTGCATTATTTTTGGATTATCGGATTGCTGCCTCCTTAGGTGAAGCCCATACACTGGCATGTGACCTCTTACTGTGCCTGTGACTCCTATGGGGCCCACAAGCACAAAGCCAAGTGGGGTTTGGCAAAACATTTGCATGAAATTAATGTATATATATATATATATATATATATATATATATATACATTATCTACCATGGAGATACTTTGAATATAAAATGTACCTGAAGGTGCAAATATTAATCTGATGATCTAATCAGATCTGTGCAATATTATTATGTACCAATCTCAGCATAGTCACGTGAATAAGCTCCGCCCCTGATGTGTTTTGTCATGAGTGACTGCATTTAGGGGGAATGTATATATAGTCGTGCATCCTTTTACCATTAGTATGAAAAAGAAATAAATATCCTTTATCATTGCTGAATTTGTCTTTAAGACATTGGGGTGATGTATTTGTTTTGCCATAGGACCCCATCACATAAAGCTACAGCTCTGGCTGCATTGTCCTGACCTCATGCCAAGAGATGATGAAAGCAGCAAGAGAACAAACATTTAAAGCAAATTATAATATATATATATATATATATATATATATATACACAAGCTGTGGAAGGTGGAGGGAGGGGGGGGGCCTCCCCTCCCGCTCCTTGTAAAAGACAGCCGACCGTCAGCTATGGACGCCGGTACCGGGGTAATGCCTCTAGCTGCAGGCATCACTCCAGTACAAGTACTTTCCGAAATATCGGCAATATCGGCCGATTCCGATATATCGGGGAAAGTGCATATCGGTCACTACTTTAAAGCTTAGCATTGTGAATCCAAAGACTCGGCTCACAGACACATTTTACGGTCTCACAGCTCGGAGGGGAGGTTGAGGTCCTGTCCCGGTGGAATTCAGTGATTTCCTTTCACAGTCCGGGAAACCATCGTGGCTTCCGAGCTCCACGGCTAAAGAAAATAATATTCATTAACCGCCCAATCAAAACACCCCAAATCTGTATACTTCCAGAGAGAGATAATCAGTGCAAAGATCACCCAAAGCAGAAGCAGTATTCCCTTGAAAGGCATTAAAAAAATGGCATGCCGCAATGCCGGGTTAAATTAGGAGAAGAGGTGCTGAGTGATGAGCGCCGTCCCTTTAAGAGGGGAAAAAAGAGAGGCAGAGGAGCTGGGCCAGCATGGACAGTAATTAGAAACCCCTATAAAGGAGAGAATTAAAACATTCAAGGAGGGAAGGGGCTGTGCTAGGAAATTCATTCTTCCTAAAGCAGTCCAATTTCACTGCGAGCCTCTCACAATGTTCAGTAGAATCTGCAGTAAGTCAGATAGAACCTGCCTCATTTCCTGGCTGAAGGACGTTCGGTATCCTTTAGTCCTTTCCCCTCCAGCCTGTCTGTCCATGGCCCTCCCCTTTCATTCATTGCCTTTCAGTTCTTTCAAACATGGAGACTCAGCATCACATGTGGGCGTTGCCTATGCAAATGTACCCTGCCTAGGAACGCCCACTCCTCCAGACTGACTTCCACCCTATAGGCCCCATTCACACCTTTTACATAAATACCGTTTTGTAGCTGGAAGCTCCAAAACGCTGAAGGAGAAAAAAATCAATTATTTTCTGTGGAGACGCTTCACATCTCCACTCCGAGACACCTGAAGTTCAAAAACTTTTGAAGCTTTTTTGCAGCTCGAATCGGACAAATTTGAGCGTATTTGGCGCCTTTTTATTTCCGAAGAAATTCATAGAAATTTGCATGTTCTGCATGTTTTTGTGCACATTCGCACATTTTAAAGCGTGTATTTGCGCCATTTTCTGCTCAAGTGAAGAAAATTCTAAAAATAAAATAGTAAAAATATGTGAATAAATAAATGAAAAATAAAATTAATGAATAGGATGTAATAAGACATAAATAATAATTAACCCCTAACCTTAAAAAAAAATATTAAATACATTAATAATAATAAAATAATAATGAATAAACACCCAAACCCGAACAAAAAATAAATAAATGACTATTACTATAAGCGCCCATTCACACAGGGGCGACACGACTTGCTGGGGTGACCTGTGAAGTCGCGGTGCACGGCGCTACATGCATGGACTTCATATAATTGAAGTCAATGCAAGTCGCCTCCAGGTCGCCCCAAAGTAGTACAGGACCCTTTTTCTAAGTCGGAGCGACTTGTGTCGCTCCTATTAGAACGGGTCCTGTGCTAATCAATGGCAGGCGACCCACCGCGACTTGTCAGGCGACCAAGTCGCCTGACAAGTCGTGCTAGTGTGAATGGGGTCTAAACCTAATATTAATTTATTTATTTGTTTTGTGTTAGGGTGTTTAGTTATTTATTATTATTGTTTTATTTTTTAAGAGTTAGGGGTTGAGGTAAGTGGTTAATTATTTATTTGTTACTACTTAGTATTTATGTATTGCATTCATTTATTTATAATTAGTTTTATTTATTTGTGAAGTTATTTTACATTTATTTATTCATTTTTTATTATTATTATTATTATTATTATTATTAGTAGTAGTAGTAGTAGTAGTAGTAGTAGTAGTAGTAGTATTAACACCCTAACAAAAAAATAAAAAATAAAAAATAAAACTCCTAACCCCATCTCCCAATCCTAACCCTAATCTAACCTTAACTCTAACCCCTTATTCTAGCAAAAAAGATAATAATAAATAAATAATAATAATAAAAAAAAGAAATAAAAGCTAATGGAAAAGCTAAAAAAGCTGAAATACCTAACAGCAAATGATGCAACAGATGATAGTTTTCTCTAATCAAAAAAATGCCAAAGCTTGAAAATGCAAGTCACGCAATAAAACGCATTAAAATCGCATATAAAACCACACACAAAGTGCCAGAAAAATGCTCAGAGATGCTACGCTCAGGTGTGAATGCAGACTTAGGGCCTTGTAATATATGCATAACTGCTCCTACTGCTTGCATCAGGGCTGAGGGCTCCAGAAAGGAGTACTGAAGCAAGGAGCTGTGATGTTTTCAGGAAGCTATGTACAGCCCCCTGCTGGCCCCTCCCACCTGCCATGATCTGCGTGCATTGCAAAGAGAAGCACAGAGACCCAGTGATGATGTCACTTTTCTGCAGTGCATTATTCCACATGCATTGTGTTGTGCATGAATTGAAAATAACAGCCTGTCAAAGCACCAAACCCTCCGGACTCAACACAAAATTTGTAACAGCGCACTATGGCGTGCTACTATACCTTGCCTTCTATGCATTGCCTCAGTGCACTGAGATCCTATCAAAATGAAAGGCAATACAATGCAGCAACGCATGTAGCGATCGTCATTTATGTAAAGCGATTGGCATATAAGTTCTAGTTGTGCATTTGGATTCACGCTCTGAGCCTTCACCCCCAAAGCCGCTATTTGTATCGCCGTATCCAGGAGCGAAGTCCAGGCTGGATCTGGATGAGCCCGCACAGCAGGAACTGTCAGTGACACGGCCCCCTCCGATACGTGAAAGGAAACATTGTTTGCTGGATTGATATTAATCCGCTTATAAATCAAACAATGGATTTGCTGTATACGATGAATCCCTGCTAACCTCCGCTGCAGGAAGGTGCGTTCTAGAATATTCTGCATTTCTCTGGTTGTATTTCCTTGTAGGAAATAAAAATTCTGAAACAATCGGGGGCAGATTTGGGCATTTGCATTTGTGGATTTAGGGAGCGAACGCCTACGTGCTACATCACATAAAGTAATGCGCATGCAGAAACCCAGAGCAGCCAATCAAAACTCTGCCCCGTTCAAGGGTGGTGATATACAGTTAGGTCCATATATATTTTGACACAAATTTTTATTTTAGTTTTTTCAGGTATTTATCAAAACATATATAAGCTATAGTTATATAATTGATATTGGCTGAATGTACACACTCTCAGGTTTAATTTGAGGGTATGAACTAGGGATAGGCCGATTATTGGCAAGGGCGATATATCGGCGGCCGATATGCACTTTCCCTGATACATCGGTATCGGCCCCGGAACTGGCCGATATTCTTGTGACATCATTCTGCCTTCCTACGCTGCCTCCCTCGCCTTGGAAAGCCTTGTCAGGAGTCGGGACTAGTCTGACGGGAGTGTATCACAGCCATACACCCTCCCACAGCAGCCCAGTGCCAGCCAGCCACCCACACCCAGAGGCCCCCTGTACTAGCCAGCCAGCCACAGGCCCCGTACCAGCGAGCCAGCCAGCCACCCACAGGCCCTGTACCTGACAGCTGCAGGCACTATACCAGCCAGCCACCCACAGGCCCTGTGCCAGCCACCCACCCACCACAGGGTGCCAGCCAGCCAGCCACCCACCTACCACAGGGTGCCAGCCAGCCACAAGCACTGAACCAGCGAGCCAGCCAGCCACCCACAGGCCCTGTACCTGCCAGCTGCAGGCACTATACCAGCCAGCCAGCCACCCACAGGCCCAGTACAGTTCTGGCTCCGCCTTTTCACAGGCAGAGTGATATCAAATACACTCAGCCAGTGAGTGGAGAGATACAGGAAACATTGGCTCTGCATGCTTCCTCCAGCTCTCCATAATCTGGCATTGATGTGCCTCAGAGGAGTCAGCATTTCCAGACAGCAGTACCAGCTAGCAGTACCCACCAGCAGTACCAGCCAGCAGTACCCACCAGCAGTACCAGCCTGCAGTACCCACTAGCAGTACCCACCAGCAGTACAGCCTGCAGGTAAACCGCAGTACATTCGTGTGAAAGCGTCCTTAGTCCCCTTTCACATGACTGGTCTGTGCATTAGAGTTTATAAATTGTTGCAATATGGTTTTTAATACCTAGTTGTCTTCTGTCATAATAAATCGTCATGTCCTTGTTCATACATGAATGAACAAGGACATGACATTTTCTGGCTGCCTAAGTTACATGTACTAGGGGTGCAACTATCCCCCAGCACATAATTGTAAATATCCCAGAATGTGCAGTGTTTCTGATACCTTCATTTTTCTGCCCTATCATTACAGAATCATCACTCATCAGTATCAATACACGTATCAGGAAGGAATGCGTCCCGATACATTGCTGTATTGATATTTTGAGCACAGCCCTATTTAAGGCTACGTTCACATGTAGGCGTTTTGGGGCGTTTTGGGGGCGTTTTTCTGCTCTAGGATCAGCTCTCAAAACACCCAACAAGACAAATCCTATTAATTTCAATGGCCCCTGTTCACATCTGAGCGTTTTGACGCCGTGAGCAAAACGCCCAACGCTCAAAAAAGTACATGAGCTTCTTTTTGGGCAGATTACAAGCGTTTTCCATTGGTCTCTAGTCAATCTAAAAACGCCTGCACAAAAAAACGGCTGTAAAAACGCCTGTAAAACGCCTGCAAAAACGCCCATGAAAACGCCTGAAAAAACGCCCATAAAAACGCCTGTAATAGCAACGCCAAGATGTGAACGTAGCCTAAAGCCCATGTTCCATGTGTCCTTTTATACTTTGAGCACTTGCCCCTCCAAAGGTCTCTGCATGGCATTTTAAGGCTTCAAAAATGAAACAAATCCATCAGAGAGATAGCAGCAACATTAGGAGCGGCCCAATCAACAGTTTGGTACATTCTGAGGAAAGAAGAACGCACTGGTGAGCTCAGCAACATAAAAAGACCTGGACGTCCACGGAAAACAACAGTGGTGGATGATCTCAGGATCCTCCCTATGATAAAGAAAAACCCATTCACAACACCCAGACAAGTGAGGGACACTCTCCAGGAGGTGGATGTATCATTGTCAAAGTCTACAATTAGGAGAAGACTTCACAAGAACAAATACAGAGGGTTCACCACAAGGTGCAAACCATTCAGAAGAATAGAAAAGCCAGATTAGACTTTGCCAAAAAACATCTAAAAAAGCCAGACCAGTTCTGGAAAAGCATTCTTTGGGCGGATCAAAGTGAGATTAATCTGTACCAGAATGATGACAAGAAAAAAGTGTGGAGTAGGCTTGCAGCAGCTCATGATCCAAAGCACACAATGTCATCTGTAAAACATGGTGGAGGCAGTGTGATGGCATGGGCATGCATGGCTTTCAGTGGCACTGGGTCATTGGTGTTTATTGATAATGTGACAGAAGACAGAGGCAGCTGGACGAATTCTGCAGTGTTTAGAGATAAATGGTCAGCCCAGATTCAGCCAAATGCAGCAAAGTTGATTGGACAGCGCTTCGCAGTACAGATGGACGATGATCCAAAACACACTGCAAAAGCAACCCAGGAGCTTTTGAAGGAAAAGAAGTGGAATATTCTGCAATGGCCGAGTCAATCCCCTGATCTCAACCCAATTGAGCGTGCATTTCACTTGATAAAGGAAAAACTAAAGGCAGAAAGACCCACAAACAAAGAACAACTGAAGACAGCTGCAGCTAGAGCCTAGCAAAGCATCAGAAAGGAGGAAACCCAGTCTTTGGTAATGTCCATGTGTTCAAGACTTCAGGCAGTCATTGCCAGTAAAGGATTCTCAACAAAATATTAAAATTGGCGATTTTATTTATGATTATATTCATTTGTCCAATTACATTTGAGCCCCTGAAAATGGGGGGGACTGTGTATAAAAATGGTTGCAGTTCCTAAAAATGATACTTGATATTTAGGTTCAGCACCCTGAATTAAATCTGAAAGTCTGCACTTCAAATTCATTTAGATTGTTTCGTTTTAATTTTATTCTGGTGACATACAGAGCCAAAAGTATGAAAATTGTGCCTGTGTCCAAATATAAATTGACCTAACTGTATGTAGCAATTTTACTGACAATTGTAACTAATTTCAACTGACTTCTAATCACTAATAAGATTGATCAATTTTATTGTGAAAATAGATACACATTCAAGTGACCTTTAGTTTGTTGGGATTTGTCTGTACTAAATTTGCACATCTAGAATTTGCAATATTTTCCCACTCTTCTTTGCAGAACTGCTCAAGTTCAGTTAAGTTTGATGGTTACGGTTTGTGGACCGCAGTCTTCAAGTCATTCCACAGATTTTCAATGGGGTTTAAGTCTGGATTCTGACTAGGCCATGCAAGGACATTCACCTTTTTCTCCTTCAACCACTGTGTGCTCATTGTTGCTGTGTGCTTTGGGTCATTGTCATGTTGGAACGTAAACTTTCTTCCCATTGACAACTTTCTGGCAGAGGGCAGCAGATTCTCCTCAAGAATTTGATGGTATTTTGCCCCATCCATTTTTCCTTCTATCCTGACAAGTGCTCCAGTCCCTGCTGCAGAGAACCCCCCTCATAACAGGATATTACCACCCCCCCCCCCCCCATAACAGGATATTACCACCTCCCATAAAAGGATATTATCACCTCCCATAACAGGATATTACCACCTCCATGCTTTACTGTAGGAATGGTGTTGTTTGGATGGGGAGCTGTATTGGATTTCCTCCAGACATATTGTTTGTCCCATCTGACCAAAAATTGTAATCTCATCTGACCAAAACACCTTTTTCCATGTGGCCTCAGAATCTTCAAGATGCATTTTGACAAAGCTCAGTGGTGACTGCATGTGGCCTTTATTGAGGAATGGCTTTTTTCTTGCACCCCTCCCATACAAGCCACATTTGTGGAGAATTTGTGATATTGTTGTCTCATGCACATAATGACCACTCTTTGTCATCAATTTCTGCAACCGAGTTGCTGTAGACCTCTTGGTCGCCTCTCTGACCTGTTTCCTCCTGGCTCCTACATTCAGTTTGGAGTGACATTCTGATCCAAGGAGGGTCTGTGTAGTACCACATACCTTCTACTTCTTAATAATAGACTTCACTGCGCTTCTAGGTATTACTAAAGCCTTTGAAATTATTTTGTATCAATCTCCTGACTTGTGCCTGTCCACAACTTTATCCCAGAGATCTTTTGACAGTGCCTTGCCACCCATAGTTGTTTGCTTCAGTTGCACTACCGAGACTGAAATGCTCCAGGAAAGCTCTTTTCATGCTGAGCTAATCAAAATGACCGCAGCTGATCACATGTAAAAGTCAAATGGGTTTGTGTGCTATTGAGAAATTGTTTAGCTACACCTGATTGAGGGGGGGTGATCCTTTTTCCAACTCAGTGATTCTGTTTTTCAATTGTTTTTCTCTTTACCTGATATGTTGGTGTTATATGTTCACTTGGATGTTATAAGTTGTAAATACAGCTGGATAGAACAAAAACAGTGTCTGTCTTCATTTCAGACCGCAAAGCAACAAAATTAGATTTTTTTTTTTAAAGGGGGGTTATTCTTTTTTATATCCACTGTATATATATAATAATAGTGTGGGAGTGTGGGGGTGTATTGTTTTCCTGCAGAGGGTGTATGTGTCACTGCTGGCTGAGAAAACCTTTTCTTTTTTTTCTCTTTGTGAAGTCTACGTGTGTCTGAGAGGTTATTTAAGGTATTCTTGGTGTACCCTTCCATTATATAGGATCTGTTTACAACAGGGGTGGGGACAACGCCATAACACTGTCAGTATATTTCTTCATACTGATTTCAGTAACTTTGCTGTCACCCCTTATAAGACGAATGTAACCAATACCATGATGGTGTGCTACGAGTATATAAGGGGCAATTTAAAAAGTTCAAAATATTTCCCCAATTTCTAGGGAAATTTTTATTTTCCATTAAATTCTAAATGCTGAAAAAGTATTTTGAGGTCGTCCACTGAGTTATAAAAGCCCCCTTTTCTCTTTTACATTCCAATTTTACCTTTTTTTACATTCATCTTTCTAATGTAAATATTTTTTTTTTACTTTTATGTAGCAATTATCTATATAAAACATAAAATATTTAACCACTTTACCGCTGAGTACTTGAATAGTACTGCGGCAAAGTGGCTCGTTCCCGTCCGACGACGTAGACCTAGACTCCTACCCTGTAGGCGGCGCTCGCGCGCCGCCGGAGGCGCGCTCCCGCTGTTTTTCATTCACAGCGGGAGTCGGGCCAGGGGAGGAGCAGCGGCCCCGATCGTCGGGGATCTAGTGTGGAGATCCGCCCGCCTGTGTAAACACAAGCGGGCGGATCTCCTCAGTGACAGGGAGTGACAGATCGGACTGTTCAGCATAGCTGGACATCCGATCTGTCCCTGTCTCACACAGTCACCTCCCCCCCCCCACACGTCAGTAAGCACCAGGCATACATTAACCCCTCCCTCTCCAATAAAATTAACCCCTTCCCTGCCAGTGTCATTTTTACAGTAACAGTGCATATATATAGCACTGATTACTGCAGTAATGTCACTGGTACCCCCAAAAGTGTCAAAAATGTCAGTCAAGGGTCCGATCTGTCCGCCGCAATGTCGCAGTCCCGCAAAAAAAATCGCAGATCGCCGCCATTACTCGTTAAAAAAAAAAAACACCAAAAATGACAGAAATCTTTCCCTTTGTTAGTAAACGCAATAACTTTTGCGCAAACCAATCAAAATACGCTTATTGCGATTTTTTTTTACCAAACATGGGTAGCAGAAAACAAATTGCCTAAAAATTAAAAAAAAATTGGTTTTTACATCTTTTTTGGGGGGAATTTCATATAAAAAAATGTTAAAAATATTGTTATTTTTTCAAAATAAACGCTCTTTTTATGTTTATAGCGCAAAAAATAAAAATCGCAGAGATGATCAAATACCACCAAAAGAAAGCTCTGTTTGTGGGAAAAAAAGGACGTCAATTTCGTTTGGGTACGGCGTCGCACGACCGCGCAATTGTCAGTTAAAGTCGCACAGCGCCGAATCGCAAAAAGTGGCCCAGACGTAAGACAGCAAAATGCTCTAGTGGTAAAGTGGTTAAAGAAAGAGTTACAATGTAGCACAGTGAAGCAAGCAGTACGCATTTGGCTTTGTACTGATAGATGAGAATTATACTGGGGGCACACATGTCAGATAAAGTCATTCAGCCGTAAATTGTTTATTATGGACTTTCCTAAAACAAAGTAGTTCCCCCAGTGTCCAAAAAAATGAGATTGTCCAAGCTTTACTTTAAAAAACTTTTTGCACAGCACCGAGTGAGATTGCAGTGTCTTTAGTTTACCTGATAAAATCTCAGGTTTTGAATCGTTGGCAATTAAAGGCCAGCTTAATTCACAATACTCAGAATAAGGAGTTTGTGTCTCTGCCCCTCCCACAATGGTGAGATTTCTTGCAGTAATTTGTGTCTCTGCCCCTTCCACAGTGGTGAAATTTCCTGCAGTAGTTTGAGTCTCTGTCCCTCCCACAATGGTGAGATTTCTTGCAGTAATTTGTGTCTCTGCCCCTTCCACAGTGGTGAAATTTCCTGCAGTAGTTTGAGTCTCTGTCCCTCCCACAGTGGTGAGATTTCCTTTAGTGGTTTGTGTCTCTGCCCCTCCCACAATGGTGAGATTTCCTGTAGTTGTGTCTCTGCCCCTCCCACATTGGTGAGATTTCCCTGCAGTAATTTTGTGTCTCTGCCCCCTCCCACAATGGTGAGATTTCCTTCAGTGGTTTGGGCCTCTGCCCCTCCCACACTGGTGAGATTTCCTGTAGTTGTGTCTCTGCCCCTCCCACATTGGTGAGATTTCTTTGCAGTAGTTTGTGCCTCTGCCCCTCCCACAATGGTGAGATTTCCTGCAGAAGTTTGTGTCTCTGCCCCTCCCACAATGGTGAGATTTTCTACAGTATTTTGTGCCTCTGCTCCTCCCACAATGGTGCCATTTCCGAGCAGTAGTTTGTGCCTCTGCCCCTCCCACATTGGTGAGATTTCCTGCTGTAGTTTGTGCCTCGGCCCCTCCCACCATGGTGAAATTTCCGAGCAGTAGTTTGAGCCTCTGCCCCTCCCACAGTGGGGAGATTTCCTTCAGTAATTTTTGCATCTGCCCCTCCCACAGTGGTGACATTTCCTTCAGTAGTTTGTGCCTCTGCCCCTCCCACATTGGTGAGATTTCCTGCTGTAGTTTGTGTCTCTGCCCCTCCCACAGGGACGAGCCTTCTTACAGTAATTTGTGTCTCTGCCCCTCCCACATTGGTGAGATTTCCTTCAGTAATTTTTGCCTCTGCCCCTCCCACAGTGGTGAGATTTCCTGCAGTAGTTTGTGCCTCTGCCCCTCACACAAAGGTGAGATTTCCTGCAGTAGTTTGTGTCTCTGCCCCTCCCACAATGGTGAGATTTCCTTCAGTAGTTTGTGCTTCTGCCCCTCCCATTTCCTGCAGTAGTTTGTGTCTCTGCCCCTCCCACAATGGTGAGATTTCCTTCAGTAGTTTGTGTCTCTGCCCCTCCCACAATGGTGAGATTTCCTGCAGTAGTTTGTGTCTCTGCCCCTCCCACAATGGTGAGATTTCCTGCAGTAGTTTGTGTCCCTGCCCCTCCCACAATGGTAATATTTTCCTGCAGTATTTAGTGCCTCTGTCCCTCCCACAATGGACTCCCCAATTATTTATGTATTTCATAGTATATAGACCCCATCCATAGAGCCCTCAAGAGATATGAGAAACCGAAGAATGAGGCATATTTTTAGAGCAGTGACTCAGATATTCACCCAACATTCACTGCAGGAGAATCACTCAGGTCCATGTGATTTCTAGAACAGAAAAATAATTCACCACCAGAGAATGTTTGGTGTAAGTCGCATTCACAGCTGTATAAATTCCCCCCTGTATAGGAGGAAGATGAACTGTGTGCAGCAGATCAGGAATTTTCCATGTGGCGGAGTGGAGCGGGTTATACTTGGCGGCTGATGGCGGTAAATATTGACACAGAAGTGATGCTCGGCCGTTTCTGGAAGAGCCGCCCGCTGCGTCCTTATATCTGAGAGATTCTTTTGTCTGCGGTGTTCTTCCTCCTCATCACCACAATCACAGGTGTGTCCGGGTTTCCGGGCGAGGCGAGAGACCTGCAGACGGAGGATCAACGGAGGATTAACGCCAATGTTTGCTGAGCTCAGGGAAGAGATCGCCGGGCTTACCGGAGGCTCGCGTCGCTGTCACCTATAGCAACCAATCAGCTCCTTCTCTTCATTTCACCACCTATAAAAAAAGCAAAAGAATATTATCTATCTATCTATCTATCTATCTATCTATCTATCTATCTATCTATCTATCTATCTATCTATCTATCTATCTATCTATCTATCTATCTATCTATCTATCTATCTATCTATCCATCTATATACTTGCTTATTAAATATACAAGTCCAGCTTTCTTCTTAGTAGTGCTGCACAATAACTGTGTACCATTTTGTTATTACAGGTTTATAGGAACAAACAATTCAAATGACTATAGAATGTGTTCTATTCCTTGAACCATTTCCATTATCCATTCTAACTGTTAACACATCTTTATTTCCCTTCCTCCCTTCTTTCATTATTTCTTCCTCCCTCCCACTTTTTTTCCTACATTTAGTTTTCTTTGTTAGTTCATTCTCTCTCTCTCTCTCTCTCTTCCTTCCTTCCTTCCTTCCTTTTCCTCCTTCACTTCCTTCCTTCCTCACTTTTTTCTTCCTTCTTTCCTCTTTTCTTCCTCCCTCCCCCATTTTTCCTACTTTTCACCTTCTTTCTTAGTTCATTCTCCCCCTTCTTTTCTTTTTTCTTCCTTCCTTTCTTCCTTACTCCCCTCTTTATTTCCCTTCTTTCCTACTTTCTTCCTTTCTACATTTCTTCTTCTTTCTTAGTTCATTTTCTGTCTTCTTTCATCCCTCCATTCTTTCTTCCTTCCTTCTTTTTTCCTCCCTCACTTGCTTCCCTTTTTCTTTTTTTCCCCTTTCCTTTCTTCTCCTCCCCCCCCCCCCCTCTATCCGTCCTTCTTTCCTCATTTCTTCCTCCCTCCTATGTTTTTCCTACTTTTCTCCTTCTTTCTTAGTTCATTCTCTCCCTTCCTTTCATCCCTCCTTCCTTCCTCTCCCTTTTTCCTACATTTCTTATTTCTTAGTTCATTCTCCGTCTTCTTTCATCCTTCTTTCCTTTCTCCTTCCTTCTATCCTTCCCTCCTCATTTCTTCCTCCCTCACACTTTTTTTCCTACTTTTCTCCTTTTTAGCTCATTTTCTCCCTTCTTTTCTCCTTCCTTTCTTCATTCCTCCCGTCTTTCTTTCTCTTCTTTCCTTCCTTCTTTCCACCTTTCTCATCCTTTTTCCTACATTTCTTCTTATTTCTTAGTTCATTCTCTGTCTTCTTTCATCCTTCCATTCTCCTTACTTCCTCCCCTCTATTCTTCGTTTTTTCCTCATTTCTTCCTCCCTCCTTTGTTTTTCCTACTTTTCCCCTTCTTTTTTAATTAATTTTCTCCCCTTTTCCTTCCTTCTTCTTTCTTTCCCTTCCTTCCCTCTTTCTTTCCTTCCTTCCTTCTTTTCCTTTCTTCCTTCTTCTCCTCCTTTTTTTCCCCTTCTTCCTTTCCTAATTTCTTCCTCCCTCCCACATTTTTCCTAACTTTCTCCTTTTCTCCCTTCTTCCTTCGTTCCTTCCTTTTTCCACCCTCACTTCCTTCCTTCTTATTTCCCTTGCTTATCCTTTCTTCCTTCCTCCCCTCTTTCTTTCCCTTCCTTCCTTCCATCCGTCCATCTTTCTTTCCTTCCTTCCTTCCTTTCCTTTCTTCCTTCTTATCCTCCTTTTTTTCCCTTTCCTTTTTTCTTCCTCCCTCCCACATTTTTCCTAACTTTCTCCTTTTCTCCCTTCTTTTCTTCTTCCTTCGTTCCTTCCTTTTTCCACCCACACTTCCTTCCTTCTTATTTCCCTTGCTTATCCTTTCTTCCTTCCTCCCCTCTTTCTTTCCCTTCCTTCCTTCCATCCTTCCTTCCCTTCGTTTCTTCCATCTTTTTTTCCTTCCTTCCTTTCCTTTCTTCCTTCTTCTCCTCCTTTTTTCCCCTTTCCTTATTTCTTCCTCCCTCCCACATTTTTCCTAACTTTCTCCTTTTCTCCCTTCTTTTCTTCTTCCTTCGTTCCTTCCTTTTTTCACCCTTACTTCCTTCCTTCTTATTTCCTTTGCTTATCCTTTCTTCCTTCCTCCCCTCTTTCTTTCCCTTCCTTCCTTCTCTCCTCATTTTCTGCTCCCTCCCTCTTTCTTTCTTTCTTTCTTTCTTTCTTTCTTTCTTTCTTTCTTTCTTTCTTTCTTTCTTTCTTTCTTTCTTTCTTTCTTTCTTTCTTTCTTTCTTTCTTTCTTTCTTTCTTTCTTTCTTTCTTTCTCCATTTCAGAAAAGCAGCAACATAATTGACTGGTGGATGCCTTTAACTGCTCAGGCAGTGAGGGGAGATTTGAAGTTTAGCTCCTATGGCCAGTCATCCTCTTTAGCCCATCAGCATGCTAATGAAAACCTTCCATTTCCATTTCCTAACATTTTTTTTTTTACACCCAGTGATATAATCACTTGGACTCTGTGCTTCCCTATGAAATGCAGGCAGATCATGGCTGGTGGGAGGGGCCAGTGGGGTGCTATATTGTACATGGCTTCATGAAATCACCGAACTCTGCCTCAGTACTACTCCCAACAGCCCTGAGCCCTGCTAAAAGCAGTGGGTTGGCTCTTGGGAGGAGTTATGCAAATATCCAAATGCCTTTATGGATGGGTGTCAGTCTGGAGGAGTGGGTTGTATTTGCCATAGGTAACACCGACCTGCAATGCCGGGCCTCCATGATTGAAAGAACTGAAATCCAATGAATTTAAGAGACCGGCCAGAGACAGTCAGGTTGCGGAAGAAAGAGTTAGATGATGTTGGATGTCCTCCAGCCAGGAAATGAGGCGGGCTCTATCTGACTGTTTGCACCTTCTGATGCACATTGTGAGAAGTGCTGCAATGAACACCTATCAGCCACTTTACATTTACCATCCACCGTCTGATGGGCGCCCCTTCAGCGCACAGCTATGTCACATATTTTGGGTGGAGGAGACGGCAAATACGAGGCACTTATCTGCAGCTTTACAGTGGAACGGCGCGTTGTACCTCCGTTAATGATTAACGCCTCCGGAGTGGACTTTTCCCCTCACCCTTCTCTCTCTTCAAACAAATACACTCCACTTTAAACTGTCACATTCCAGTTGGTAGGACGGTAAGGCCACGTCGGCTGCTGCCTGTGGTGTGATCGCTGTGTGATCAGCGCTTTATCCTCATTGACCCCCCCCTCCTCCTTGCCCGTCACCCTTTTAGCCCCATTGGCTGCAGCTGCTCTGTGAACTTTACCAGCCATTTACAAACCCCTGGGTCCTCCCTGTAACCAGCCCTAATTATTCCCTTTAAAGTAGTTGTACACCTCAAAGCTTATCACATAGCAGGGGAAGGCAACCCTGGAACTCCAGCTGTTCTGGATCTACACAAGTCCCATGAGGCATTGCAAGACCGTCAGCCACAGAATTGAGTCACAGAGGCATGATGGGATTTGTAGTTTCACCACAGCTGGTGCGCCAAGGTTGCCTACCCCTGATCTATACAAACGAAAAAGACTGAAAATTTTGAAAAAAGAATTGTTTTCATGGCTTGTTATAAACTTTTGAAGCAGGTAATTTTTCTCCTTCACTGATGTGTGCGCTGAGGAGGCTGCACTGATAAGCATTGATGAGGCAGCACTGATGGGAATTGATGAGGCAGCACTGGTGGACATTGATAGGCAGCACTGATGGGCATTGACGAGGCGGCATTGATGGGCATTGATGAGGCAGCACTGGTGGACATTGATAGGCTGCACTGATGGGCATTGACGAGGCGGCATTGATGAGGCAGCACTGATGGGCATTGATGAGGCTGCACTGATGGGCATTGATGAGGCTGCACTGGTGGGCATTGATGAGGCTGCACTGGTGGGCACTGATAGGCTGCACTGATGGGCATTGACGAGACTGCACTGATGGGCATTGATGAGGCTGCACTGATGGGCATTGATGAGGCTGCACTGGTGGACATCAATAGGCTGCACTGGTGGACATTGATAGGCAGCACTGATGGGCACTGATAGGCTGCACTGATGGGCACTGATAGGTGACAATAATGGGCACTAATGAGGCGGCACTTGTATGCACTGATGAGGTGGTGCTGATGAGGCTGCACTGGTAGGCGGCACTAACAGGCACTGATGGGCTGCACTGATGGACACTGATAGGCTGCACTGATGGGCACTGATAGGTGGCAATAATGGGCACTAATGAGGCGGCACTTGTATGCACTGATGAGGTCTGGACTTTGACTGGGCCATTCTAACACAAGAATATGCTTTGATGTAAACCATTCCATTGTAGCTCTGGCTGGATGTTTAGGGTCGTTGTCCAGCTGGAAGGTGAACCTCTGCCCCAGTCTCAAGTCTTTTGCTGACTCTAACAGGTAGAAAACCTGCAATGAAGGCTTTGTTTGGCTGTAAGTGTCACATAATGTGCTAGTATGCGATGCATACTAGCACATTATGCATTTACTTTGCAGGGAAGAAAAAAAAAAGTAAGAGTTTACTTCCTCTTTAATGTCCGATTTGTCCGCCACAATATCGCAGTGTCGCTATAAGTCGCTGATTGCCACCATTACTAGTAAAAAAAATAAATAAAAATTCCATAAAAATATCCTCTAGTTTGTAGACACTATAACTTTTACCCAAACCAATCAATATACACTTACTGGGATATTTTTTTTTTTTTTTTTACCGAAAACATGTAGCAGAATACATATTGGCCTAAAATGATGAGGAAATTTGATTTTTTTACATTTTTTACTGGATGTGTTTTATAGCAGAAAGTTAAAAATAACAGTTTTTTTTTTTTTTTTTAAATAGTCGCTTTTTTTTGTTTATAGTGCAAAAAATAAAAACCACACAGGTGATCAAATACCACCAAAAAAAAATCTATATTTGTGGAAAAAAAAGGACATCAATTTTATTTTGGTACAGTGTCGCACGACCGCGCAATTGTCAGTTAAAGAAACACAGTGCTGTATCACACAAAATTGCCTGGTCGTGAAGGGGGTAAATCTTCCGGAGCTGAATTGGTTTTAAGGGAAACTTTACCTCTTCACTCCAAAATAATGAAAAAAAAAAAAAAAATCATCGATAACTACCACCCCTCGATCTCATATGTTTGAACAAATATGTGTAATTTCTGTCTGCTGCTTTGTTCCTCTGCTATCAGCATGACTTGCTTCTGACAAGTTTTCCTGACACCATAAAAAGAGGTGACAGGGGAGGGACCACCAGCACATAACCTGTGATTGACATCCTCAGCTCTGCTCCTGAGTGCTGTTTGAAAGGGGTGTGTCCCGTCCCTCCAATCGGCTCTCAGAGCTCTCCTCACTGTTCAGCTCTCCGCACCCTTTTTTTCTGACAGCTCCCGCCAATCAGCTCTCAGAGCTCTCCTCACTAAGCTCTGCAGAGTGTAAGTTCAGCTCTCCGCACCCTTTTTTTCTGACAGCTCCGGCCAATCTGCTCTCAGAGTGTTACTCCGGCTCTCTGACCCTTGCATTCTGAAACCCAGAAGTGCTGTATAAATTCTGGACTTTAAACGACTGTAGTGAAGAAATAGTTGTAGATAAACAGGTACAACTTATGTAGGAGGATTTGTTTCATCTTGGTGTTTCACCTGGGTATATTTGTAAGGCTTTACGACCACTTTATTGCAAAGCATGTTAAAGTTTTCCATAACACACATTAACTACTTGCAGACCGCCCACCGCAGTTTTTCTATATCAGTCGTGTGCATGGTGCTGGGTGGGGGGGGGGGGGCGAGCGTGCTCCCGCCCCCACTAGGCAGCGGGGATCCCGATGCACGGTGCCGGTGGCCGCGATTGCCGCCGGGCACCCGTGATCGCTCCCCGCTGAGGGAGAAGAACGGTCAGCTGTTGTAAACACAGCCAATCGTTCTTCTCTCTGGAATGATCACAGAGCATCTGAGATCCTTCTATATAGGAACACAGGTCTCTATGGTCATTTCACAAGCCCCTCCTCCTACAGTTAGTAAGCACTCCCTTAGGCTCACACTTAACCCTTTGATCACCCACTAGGTTAACCCCTTCCCTGCAAATGTCATCATTACAGTAACAGTGCATATTTGTAGCACTGATTACTGTAGTAATGTCACTGGTCCACCCAAAAGTGTCAAAAAGGTCAGTTAGGGGTCCGATCTGTCCGCCGCAATGCCGCAGTCCCGCTAAAAATTGCAGATCGCCGCCATTACCGGTAAAATAAATAAATAAATAAAAATGACATAAATCTTTCCCTTAGTTTGTAGACGTGATAACTTTTGCACAAACCAATCAAAATACGCTTATTGCGATTTTTTTTTTTTTTTACCAAAAACATGTAGCAGAATACAAAATTGGCCTAAAAGGATCAAAAAATTATGATTTCTACTTTTTTTTTGGGGGGGAGGGGGGAATGTTATAGCAGATGGTGAAAAATATATCTTTTTTTTTTCAGAATTGTTGCTCTTTTTTTGTTTATAGTGCAAACAATTAAAATCACACAGGTGATCAAATACCACCAAAAGAAAGCTTTATTTGTGGGAAAAAAGGACATCAATGTTATTTGAGTACAGCGTCGCACGACCGCGCAATTTTCCATTAACCACTTTACCACCGGAGGATTTTGCTGTCTTACGTCTGAGCCACTTTTTGCGATTCGGCACTGTGCGACTTTAACTGACAATTGCGCGGTCATGCGACGCCGTACCCAAACGAAATTTATGTCCTTTTTTCCCACAAACAGAGATTTCTTTTGGTGGTATTTGATCACCTGTGCGATTTTTACTTTTTGCGCTATAAACAAAAAAAGAGCGTTTATTTTGAAAAAATAACTTTTTCACATTTTTTTATATAAAATTCCCCCCCAAAAAAATGTAAAAATCAAAATTTTTTTACATTTTTGGCCAATTTGTTTTCTGCTACCTATGTTTGGTAAAAAAAAATCACAATAAGCGTATTTTGATTGGTTTGCGAAAAAGTTATTGCGTTTACTAACTACGGGAAAGATTTCTGTCATTTTTGGTGTTTTTTTTTTTTTAACGAGTAATGGCGGCGATCTGCGATTTTTTTTGCGGGACTGCGACATTTCGGACAGATCGGACCCCTGACTGACATTTTTGACACTTTTGGGGTTACCAGTGACATTACTACAGTAATCAGTGCTATATATATGCACTGTTACTGTAAAAATGACACTGGCAGGGAAGGGGTTAATTTTATTGGAGAGGGAGGGGTTAATGTATGCCTGGTGCTTACTGACCTGTGTGGGGGGAGGTGACTGAGTGACACAGGGACAGATCGCAGGTTCAGCTATGCTGAACCCTGCAATCTGACCCTGCCTGTCACTTAGGAGATCCGCCTGCTTGTGTTTACACAAGCAGGCAGATCTCCACCGACGATCGGGGAAAAGCAGCGGCGATCACCGCTGCTCCTCCCCTGGCCCGACTCCCGCTGTGACTCCCGCCGCCGAGAAAAGGGAGTGTCTGGCGAGGTAGGTCTACGTCGCCAGACGATAACCAACCACTTTGCCGCAGTAGTGCTCGAGTGAGCAGACGGCAAGTGGTTAAAGGAACGCAGTGCCGAATCGCAAAAAATGGCCTGGTCATTAAGTGGGAAAATCCTTCCGATCCAGAACTGGTTAATGCATGTGCATTATTGTGCCATAAAGGAATGCATATGAGCTTGCTCACCCCAGCAGGTAGGTGTTGTACGACATAAAATACGGAGGTTGGAAAAGGGTCAGGCATTTCTTTTCATGGGGCTGCCCTACACGCAGGGCCATCTTTAACACAGGGCAAAAGGGACAGCTGCCCCGGGCCCAGTCATTGTTGTGGGGCCCAGAGCAGCTGCCTCTTGATCCCGCACATAGTTGATAGGTGGATTCGGGAGGGCCAAAGAAAATGTTTGCCCAGGGTCCAATCAATAATAAAGATGGCCCTGCCTACAGGCGGTGCACAGGAACGCTTAGAAAACATACGAAAACACACGCGTGTGCTTGTTCCCCCTGGGGGGTTGAATCTAACCTAAGTATGAATGGACCCCCAACGTTACTCAGTCCTAATAACCATCTCTCACAGCAATAAATTACTTTTGGAGAAAAAAAAAATCTATTTTTTTATTGTCGTTATGATTTTTTGGTCGCCGGTGAAGGTTTTGTTTAGCAGCACAACATCTCCCCCATGACAGTTCTGACTTTGGACCCTAGGCCCGGTCGGCTCCCTTTTTAGCTCATTCTGCGGGTTTTTACTATCAGCTAATTATAATCGTGACTCATTGGCCTATCAGTTACTCAGTAAACAAAACAAATGATTTTCGATCGCTCGCCGGTGCAGGGAAAGATTTTTCATCTAGATAGGGGTAATTAAATGTATTAATTACAGCCTTCTCAATAGGTACATTATGTCATTTCATACACGGCTGCGCTGGGTTGGGTGAATTGGCCGACTGACTCGTTTTTCTTGTTTTCCGAGGCTATAAAACTTTTTTTAAGGTTGGCATTGTTGCCAGTTCTAAATCACGCCAACCTGTGCGTGTGAATCAGTGGTCAGGACCGATCTTCTGTATGCTTGCTGCTCCTATTGCATGTCTTATTTTTATTCAGATACAGTACGATTTTTTTTTTTTTTAATTCAGTAGTGTGATTACTGTTAATTGATCCAAATTTGGATGAAAAGTAAAATTGTTTTACAGTAAGATTTATTGCATCTCTTTTTGCATGCTCAAAAACATTTTTTATTTTATTTTTTTTGATGGATATTACCACACCCTACAACCCCTTTGAGAGAGGGTATTTTTTATTATAGCCAAATATATTTATATTTATGGTAAATAAAATGTCTCAAGGTTTTTAAGACCGCATTCACACTAGTCCGACTTGGACCGCGACTTGTCAGCCTGACAAGTCGCGGTCCGTCACGCTCCTATTGTGCGGTACAGGAGCCGTTCTAATAGGAGCGACACAAGTCGCTCCGACTTAGAAAAAGGGTCCTGTACTACTTCGGGGCGACCTGGAGGCGACTTGCATAGACATTCATTTTATGAAGTCCGTGCAAGTCGCGCCGAAGTCACGCTGCACGCGACTTCACAGGTCGCCCCCTAAGTCGGAGCGACCTAGTGTGAACCGGCACTAAAGGATGCAATGAGCTGTAAATGGTTCCTAGGACTTATGGCAGGTCTAGCTACACTGGACCCATTCTCCTACTAAAAAAAACTGCCCCAAAAAAGGAAAATAAACAACAGTAAAAAAAATAACTACCCTAAATACCCCCCTCTAAAAATATATACACTCCAACTAAAGGAAAAGAAAGTAGACCTGATCACATCTACAAAGTTCATCCTTTGATTGGGCATTTTTTCCATTTATTGTTGGCCAAGTACCCCTTGGAGGAAATCATTGACGAAACGCGTCAGTGCTTCCAATGCAAGTCACTCAATTGTGCAATTTTACTAAACTTTTCAGACTTTTGCACAAATTGGAGGAAACTAAAACTCTCTCTCTCCTTTAATCCTCTCGCTCACTTTCTCTTTACCCCCCCCTCTCCTCTCTCTATCCCTCTCTCTTTTCCCCTCCTCTCTCTCTGCCTCTGTCTCTCTCTCCCCCGCCCCTCTCTCTCTGTCTCCCCCCTCTCACTCTATCTCTCCATCTTTGTTTCTCTCTCTCTCCTTTAATCCTCTCCCTCACTTTCTCTTTACCCCCCCTCTCTCTCCCTCTCTCTTTCCGCCTCCTCTCTGTCTCCCCCCTCTCTCTCTCTGCCTCTGTCTCTCTCTCCCCCGCCCCTCTCTCTCTGCATCTCTGTCTCTCCTTTAATCCTCTCCCTCGCTTTCTCTTCCCCCCTCTCCTCTCGCTCTCCCTCTCTCTTTCCCCCTCCTCTCTCTCTCCCCCCCCTCTCTCTCTCTGCCTCTGTCTCTCTCTCCCCCGCCCCTCTCTCTCTGTCTCCCCCCCCCTCTCTCTCTATCTCTCCATCTCTGTCTCTGTCTCTCCTTTAATCCTCTCCCTCGCTTTCTCTTTATCCCCCCCCCTCCTCTCTCTTTCCCTCTCTCTTTTCCCCTTCTCTCTCTCTCCCCCCCTCTCTCTCTGCCTCTGTCTCTCTCTCCCCTGCCCCTCTCTCTCTGTCCCCCCTCTCTCTCTCTATCTATCCATCTCTGTCTCTGTCTCTCCTTTAATCCTCTCCCTCGCTTTCTCTTTATCCCCCCCTCCTCTCTCTCTCCCTCTCTCTTTTCCCCTTCTCTCTCTCTCCCCCCTCTCTCTCTGCCTCTGTCTCTCTCTCCCCTGCCCCTCTCTCTCTGTCCCCCCTCTCTCTCTCTATCTATCCATCTCTGTCTCTGTCTCTCCTTTAATCCTCTCCCTCGCTTTCTCTTTATCCCCCCCTCCTCTCTCTCTCCCTCTCTCTTTTCCCCTTCTCTCTCTCTCCCCCCTCTCTCTCTGCCTCTGTCTCTCTCTCCCCTGCCCCTCTCTCTCTGTCCCCCCTCTCTCTCTCTATCTATCCATCTCTGTCTCTGTCTCTCCTTTAATCCTCTCCCTAGCTTTCTCTTTCCCCCCCCCTCCTCTTTCTCTCCCTCTCTCTTTTCCCCTCCACTCTCTCTCCCCCCTCTCTCTCTCTCTGCCTCTGTCTCTCTCTCCCCCGCCCCTCTCTCTCTGTCTCCCTCCCTCTCTCTCCTTTAATCCTCTCCCTCGCTTTCTCTTTATTCCCTCCCTCTCCTCTCGCTCTCCCTCTCTCTTTCCCCCTCCTCTCTGTCGTCCCCCCTCTGTCTCTCTCTCCCCTGCCCCTCTCTCTCTCTCTCTCTATCTCTCCATTTCTGTCTCTCTCTCCCTCCCTCCTTCTTTCCCTCTTCTGAGGCAGTATATTTACCATACCGTTCAATACAGAAGGAATAGGAGGGCCCTGCTCATAGAGCTTACAATCTAAAGGGAGGGGGGGGGGTTCTACAAAAGATCTGATAGAGGTGGCTGAAGTACAGTTTTTAGGTGGAGGTGCCGTAGACTTCCCTGAATTAATGAGTTATTAAGGATTGCCTAAAGGTGGACAGGGTAGGAGCTAACTGGACATGCTGGGGAAGGGAATTCCAGAGGATGGGAGAGGTTCTGCAGAAGTCCTGAAGGTGAGTATGGGAGGAGGTGACAAGGAAGCTAGAGCGGAAGATGACTTTGGGAGAAACGGAGAGGATGATTTGGGAGATATCTCAAGATGAGGTTTGTGATGTACCTGGGGGCAGTGTTGTGGATGGCTTTGTGGTTAGTATTTAGAATTTTATACATTATGCCAGGGATAGAGTGGACTGGGGAGCAGGGGGGCCATCGCCCCCTGGGCCGCTCTAATGTCCTGTAAAAAAGGACCCACCTCTTCTGCCACAGATATACCTAAAGGCTTCCTGGTGAAGAGGAGTAAAAATTCCCCCTGGTGTCCTACCAAGTGCGTGGTGAGGACTCCGTGCCCCACCAGAGGCTTTCCTCCCCTGGCCATCCCTGTCTTCCTCTCGTGCAGTTCCCGACCGCCCCCTGCCGGCCTGTTTGGGAACCCAGAGTCAGTCCAGCACAACCAGCATTGTGAGCAGAGAGTACCTGGAGTGGAGCTTCAGCCCAGTGCCATCTTAAGAGCATTATAGGCCCCCTGGGCAATGTAGTGCACTGGGGCCCTGCCTACACAATCACCCACGAGAATAAAAATGCAAATTATCAATAAGGTGATATTTATTGGTACAGCAGTGCCAGGCTAATGACAGCTTCTAAGTTCGGCGGCTGGGTCTGGTGAACACACAGGCATTCCTGCAGTTGTGGCCCCCCCCCTCCATGGCCCAAGTGGCCTGATAGCAGCGCAGGGCCGACAGGCGCTAGCCACCTGCTAAGTTTGGCGGCAGGATGCACACAGGAATTGGGACTAATGCCTGGGGGGGCCCACCTGCCCAGCAACCTAGCCCCAGCCAAGCAAGTGGGGCCCCCGGGCAACTGCCCAGCGTGCCCATTCGGTAAGATGGCCCTGCTTCAGCCTATGGTGGGGTCAGGAGTAGGCAGGGAAGAGGGAGAGCAGGAGAGGGGCCGAGTCACTACATGATGGGCCTCTGGGTTGTACTTGCCTCCTTGGGCAAAAGTTGCCAGTCAGCCGCTGCATTGGGCTAGTGGAAGCCAGTGAAAGGATTGTCAGAGAGGGGCAGCTGCCATGGATCGATTAATAGTCTCTCTCTCTTTCTCTTTGCTTTCTCTCTCTCTCCCTCTTCACTGCATCTCTATTCTCCCCTATCATTCTCTCACTTTCTATTCCTCTCTCCTTTGCTCTCTCTCCTCTATCCCCCTCCTCCTTTCTATCTCTCTCCCCCCACCCCCATCTCATCTTCTCTCTCTTTTTCCCTCTCTCCCACCCCCCCTCATCTCTGTCCTTCTTTCCTTCACTCTCTCCTATATCTTCCTGCCTCCTTCTCTTTCTCTTCGACCTTTTCTCTCTTTCCCTATCCCCCCCCTTTTTATCATGTATCTCTCCTGCCCTTTCTTTCTCCCTCCACTCTCTCTTCCCTCCCCCTTCCCTCTCTCTTCATCTCCATCTATCTGCCTCCCTCTCCCCTTCCCTCTCTCCATCTCTCTTCATCTCCCTCTCTCTCTCTCCTTCTCTCTCCCTCTCCATCTATCTGCCTCCCTCTTCCCTTTCCTCTCTCCACCCCCCCCCTCCATCTCTCTCTCCCTCTCGCCATCCCTCTTGCTCTCCTCCCTTTTTCTCCCTCTCTCTCTCCTCCACTCCCTATCTCTCTCTCTCTCTCTCGCTCTCCCTTCCCCCTCTCCCCCCCTCTCTCTCTCTCTCTCTCTCTCTCTCTCCCCCCTCTCTCTCCCCCCTCTCCCTCTCTCTCTCCCCCCTCTCCCTCTCTCTCCCTCCCCCCTCTCCCTCTCTCTCCCTCTCCCCCCCTCTCCCTCTCTCACCCCCCTCTCCTTCCCCTCTCTCTCATTCTCTCTTTCCCCCCCATCTCCCTCCCCCTCTCTCTCTTTCTCCCCTCTCTCTATCCCTCCCCTCTCTCCCTCCCTCCCCCTCTCATTCTCTCTCTGTCCCCCTTCTCCCTCCCCCCTCTCTCTCTCCCTCCTATCTCTCTCTCTCTCTCTCCCTCCCCTCTCTCCCTCCCTCTCTCTCTCATTCTCTAACTCTCTCTCTCTCTCTCCCCCTCTATCTTTCTCTCCCTCTCTCTCACCCCATCTCTCTCTTCCTCCCTCTCTCTCTCCCTCTCCCCCCTCTCATTCTCTCTCTCTATCTCTCTCTCCCTCCCTCTCTCATTCTCTCTCTCTCTCCCCTCTAGCTCTCTCTCTCTCTCCCTCCCTCATTCTCTCTCTCTCTCTCTCTCTCGCCCTCTCCCTCTCACCCCCCCCCTCTCTCTCTCTCTCTCTCGCCCCATCTCTCTCTCTTCCTCTCTCTCTCTCTCTCTCTCCCTCTCTCTCTCACCATGTAAAGGAACATCCTGTTGTTATTTGCTAATAATCAACTTTTTATTCCTTGAAACATTTTTCTGCTAAGTCCTTCCCACGCTGGTGGATCCTTCCGGTAAGAGCGGATAAAGGGAACAGACACCAGCAATGTACCAGGTACACGGCACTTCCTGTACAATGATGGGAAATGTATTGGGCAACACTGAAGCTGTGGCTTTATGTAACAAGCCAGAGGCCGCTCTTCCTGTGTTCTTGGTGTTCAATACTAGCTGACCCTGGACTTTGCTCAGCCAATCAGATCTTAACCACCTACTCTGTTCTGTTCACTGCTCCCAGAGATAAGAGACCAACCTGTTCTGGCCTTACTAGAAGGTCAATTATTTACTGGACATGAAAACCGTCCATGTATCTCGTGTATGAGCCTCTGTGTGTCTATGTGGACTTTTTCAACTACAGTAAACAGGACAAGTTGGGGGTAAAAGAATTGCTCCTTCAACCAGGTTTTGAGACAAACTTCACCACCCCCAAGGCCGCCGAGCACCCATTATCCCACACAAAGCTGGAACGAGGGCTAGACAAAAGAGGCAGCCTGGCGGCCAACTTGGCCACTTCAGCAGAATGGGGATGGAAAAAGGGTAAGAGCTGCAACCTAGCCTGCTCAGGTAGTTCACAGCTTAGAGGGGTTGCACTTATTTATTAAAGGGTCTTATATAGCACCATCAATTTACATAAGTCCCTCCCTACCCTCAAGAGCTTACAATCTAAGGTCATACATACAGTGCCGGGAGAAGGTCATCCAGCGCCCAGGGCAAGGATGCCAAACTGCGCCCCCCCTTCCCTTAGGGATAGGGTCAAGGCCCCCCCCCATCCATGCAATAAACCATTGCGCCCAGGGCAACCGACCCTCCTGCCCACCCCTTGTCCCTCCCCTGCATACATATACATACTGGGGCCAATTTAAACAGGAGACAAATAACCTACCAGCATGTCTTTGTAGTGTCAGAGGAAACCGCATTACCTGGAGGAAACTCACATAGGCACAGGGAGAAAATGCGAACTCAAGGCAGGTAGTGCCATTGTTGGGATTTGAACCGACAACCCACTAGGCGGAAGTGCTAACCACTTAGCCACTGTGCTTCCCATGCACTTTGGCACTTTCACCTTGAGTGCTAAAGGACCTTGTTCTTGCACTAATTGTCTCTTCAAATTCTCATTCCTCGTGTAACCTAACTCAGTCCTCCTATAGTGCCAGGATGAGGTTCATTGTCCACAAACCCCCCCCCCCCCAATTCTCATGCCCCAAGAATCCTAACATGGTCGCCCCAAAGTTCCAGGACAAGGTCCTTTAACACCCAAGGCAAAAAGGCCAACGTGCACCTAAATTCCCCCACACCCCAAGAGCTTTGAACTACTTTAGCAGCATAGGTTGCAGTCACTATAGACAGTTCCCCCCTCCCCCCAATTCTCATGCCCAAATTATCTTAACAAACCCCCCACTTATAGTGTCAGGATATGGTTCCTTAGCACCCAAGATAAATCAAGCACAGTGATTCCATGATCATGTGATCAGGTATTGGTAGTTTTGGCAGTGTGGGCAGTGCCAATTCCTACTGTAAAATGAAATCAGCATCTCCATAAAGCTGGTCAGCAGAGGGAAGCATGAAGAGCTCTAGAATTTCCTGCTAGAGGGTTGCGCTGACTTTGGACTTGATAAAACACAGTGGACCAACACCAGCAGATGACATGGCTCCCCAAATCATCACTGACTTTGGAAACTTCACATTGGACCTCATGCAACTTGGGTTCTGTGCCTCCCCAATCTTCCTCCAGACTCTGGGACCTTAATTTCCAAATGAAATGCAGAATTTTCCACAGTCAGTGGTGATTTTGGGGAGCCATATCATCTGCTGGTGTTGGTCCACTGTGTTTTATCAAGTCCAAAGTCCGCGCACCCCTTTACCAGGGAATTCTAGAGCTCTTCATGCTTCCCTCTGCTGACCAGCTTTATGGAGATGCTGATTTCATTTTCCAGCAGGAATTAGCACCGCCCACACTGCCAAACCTACCAATACCTGATCACATGATCATGGAATCACAGTGCTTGATTGGCCAGCAAACTCGCCTGACATAAACCCCATAGAGAATCTGTGGGGTATTGTCAAGAGGAAGATGAGAGACACCAGACCCAACAATGCAGATGAGCTGAAAGCTGCAATCAAAGCAACCTGGGCTTCCATAACACCTCAGCAGTGCCACAGGCTGATCGCCTCCATGCCACGCCACATTGATGCAGTAATTCATGCAAAAGGAGCTCCAACCAAGTATTGAGTGCATCCTATACTGTACATGGACAGACTTTTCACTAAGCAAACATTTCTGTATTAAAAATCCTTTTTTTTTTATTGGTCTTATGTAATATTCTAATTTGGGGTGTCTCACTACCTGTAAGCCATAATAATCAAAATTAAAAGAGATCTCAGAGATCAACCATAATCTTAACTGATTCTATAACTATGTGCAACATATTGTAGATAAAAGCCAGCTCCAGCCAAAATTATTGGATAGTGTGGGGAGGCATTCAAAGCGTTCGGATTTTACTTTTGTCTGTCTCCCCGTTGAGCTCTCCCCTCACTTCCTGTCCTGGTGACCACAGAGGAAGGGAGGAGAACCTTCCTAGGAGAGTCATAGACAGCATTATCACAAGTTGTAACCCTTCCCTACCCATCCAATAATAGATTTTGGCTGGAGCTGCATGTGATTGGTTTAAACTAGTGATCAACCGATATTGTTTTTTTTTTTATTGCCGATACCGATATTTTGGTCTTCGCATATCAGTATCGGCTGATATTTTCGTACATTAAATTTTTTTTAATTTATTTATTTTTATTTTTAGACAGGTACTCTTGTGGAGGGATCTGGGGATCTAAAAGACCCCAAACCCCTCCTCTGCACTTAAAAGCATTCAAAACGCCAAGTTTGGCTGTTTTGAATGCTGTAATTTTTTTTAATTTGGCGCCGAGTACCCGGAAGTGATGTCATGACCTCACTTCCGGGTTTTTACATGGAGACCCGATCAGAGCCAAATGCGGCTTTGATCGGGGCTTCGGCGGCCGTGCAGGCTGG
The DNA here is from genome assembly GCF_965119305.1 of Pelophylax lessonae. Taxonomy (NCBI): domain Eukaryota; kingdom Metazoa; phylum Chordata; class Amphibia; order Anura; family Ranidae; genus Pelophylax; species Pelophylax lessonae. Next base: position 215,838,935 of record NC_138777.1, on the reverse strand, counting down.
TTGCCCGGGTCTCCCGGGTGGGACAGGAGACCAAGGCGAGCTGCGGAATGCGGCGGGAGGAGGGGGGGGACGTCCCCTCCCGCTCTTTGTAATGACAGCCGAGCGGCTTCGCAGCCGCATCGGTTGTCATTACAAGACAGCCCACCGTCAGCTATGGACGCCATTACCGGGTTGATGCCTCTAGCTGCAGTCATCACTCTGGTACAGCACTTTCCCAAAATATCGGCAATATCGGTAACCTCCGGGGCCAATTCCGATATATCGGGGAAAGTGCATATCGGCCCCCAATATATCTGCTTTGCCGATAATCGGTCGATCCCTAGTTTAAACCATCACTATTCTCCATATTTTGCCGAATTTATAGTGTTTGTAAAACCTCAGACATGAAATATGAACAAATTATATCCCTCTAAAGTGTGTACATGTCTTTATCCAATGGGAAAGAGAACAAGAGGGAAGGAAGCGCCAGTGAAGTGTACATCTGTGACCAAAAGTTTTGAGAATGATACAAATATTAATTTTTACAAAGTCTGCCACTTCAGTGTTTTGAGATCTTTTTGTCAGATGTTACTAATATATACTAAAGTTTAATTACAAGATTGTCATAAGTTTCAAAGCCTTTTATTGACAATTCCATGACGTTTATGCAGAGTCACTATTTGTAGTGTTGACCCTTCTTTTTCAAGACGTCTGCAATTCTCCCTGACATGCTGTCAGTCAACTTCTGGCCCACATCCTGACTGATGGCATCCCATTCTTGCATAATCAATGCTTGGAGTTTTTCAGAATTTGTGGGGTTTTTTGTTCACCCGCGTCTTGAAGATTGACCACAAGTTCTCAATGGGATTAAGGTCTGGGGAGTTTCCTGGCTATGGACCCAAAATTTCGATGTCTTGTTCCGCAAGCCACTTAGTTATCACTTTTGCCTTATGGCACGGTGCTCCATCATGCTGGAAAAGGCATTGTTCCTCACCAAACTGTTCTTGGATGGTTGGGAGAAGTTGCTCTTGGATGATATTTTTGTACCATTCTTTATTCATGGTTGTGTTCTTGGCTGAGAAGCAACCCCACACATGAAGGGTCTCAGGATGTTTTACTGTTGGCATGACACAGGACTGATGGTGGGGCTCACCTTTTCTTCTCCAGACAAGGTCTTTTCTGGATGCCCCAAACAATCGGAAAGGTGATTCATCAGGGAAAATTACTTTACCCCAGTCCTCAGCAGTCCAATCCCTGTACCTTTTGCAGAATATCAGTCTGTCCCACTCTTTTCCTGTAGAGAAGTGTCTTTTTTGCTGCCCTTTTTGACACCAGGCCATCCTCCAAAAGTCTTCTCCTCACTATGCGTGCAGATGGACCCACACCTGCCTACTGCCATTCCTGAACAAGCTCTGCACTGGTGGTGCCCCGATCCCATAGCTGAATCATCTGTAGAAGACGGTCCTGGGGCATGCTGGACTTTCCTGGACGCCCTGAAGCCTCCTTCACAAATGCAGTGGAAAAGTTTGTCATGGCAAAGAGGGACTTTGAACTTAATTTCAATTCATCTGATCACTCTTCATAACATTCTGGAGTATATGCAATTTTCCATCATAAAAACTGAGGCAGCAGACTTTGTGAAAATTAATATTTTTGTCATTCTCAAAACTTTTGGCCATGGCTATAGTATACCAGTTAAAAAGTTTAACAATAGATTAAAAACACCCCCATAAATATATACAAAGTATGTAGATGTTGGAGGACCAGGCTAGAGCAAGGCAAGGCTCTTACTACACGTCTATTAGGCTTAGTTGGCCTGTAGTAGGAGCAAGATTCTCAGAGCGCAAAGCCTTGCCTTGCTCTCGCCTGGTCCTCCCATCTTTCCGGTGACGTCACTTCTGCCGTGTGTTCCACACTGGTTAGCGTGGTCTCCCGGGGCTCCTCCAGGCTCCCAAGCTGGACATCTCCTTCCCCAGCAGTTGGAAACTGATGCCAGTGGTCCTGCAGGACAGATTTAGGAGGAACCAAAATCGACATACTACACACCAGCTGAGTTTACTTTCTATTTATTTTTGGGAGTGTTTTTAATCTTTTGTTATTAAACCTTTTAATTGGGATACTACACTTAGCTGGCGCTTCCTTCCCCATTGGTTTATACAGAGCCGGTCACAACTCTGAAGATAGCAGCCGCAGGTGGTCCTGTAATCACATCTTCTCTACCACGGATCAGAGACATTTAGGCTCCGTTCACATGTCAGCGTTTGGATCGCGGGCAGAACCGCCGCGGTTCCGCCCGCGATCCGGAGATTATTGCAAATCCGGATATTCAGGGTTAAAAACAATCCATAAGGCTGCATTCACATGTCAGCGTTTGGATCGCGGGCAGAACCGCCGCGGTTCCGCCCGCGATCCGGAGATTATTGCAAATCGCGGGACGCCTAGCGTTGCCGGTTGATTTGCAATAGCCCCCCAAACGCCGAGCGATGTTGCCGCGATTTACGCCCGCCGAATCGCGGCAACATCGCGCAAACAAAATCGCGGGACGCAATACGCTCCAAAGAAGCTCTCGTACTTCTTTGGAGCTTATTGCGTCCCGCGATTTTGTTTGCATGATGTTGCCGTGATTCGGCAGGCGGAAATCGCGGCAACATCGCTCGGCGTTTGAGGGGCTATTGCAAATCAACGGGCAACGCTAGGCGTTCCGCGATTTGCAATAATCTCCGGATCGCGGGTGGAACCGCGGCGGTTCTGCCCGCGATCCAAACGCTGACATGTGAATGCAGCCTTATGGATTGTTTTTAACCCTGAATATCCGGGTACTAGACATTTATTGCTGGCTGAACAATATAATCTGTGCGCCAGAATTTATATATCCCTTACTTGTCCCCATCCAGAGCACTGAATGAGATTTCTGTCTTCTTCATTCCTTTGTGATCTGCATGCAGGGCTGCTGTTAGAAATCACGGGGGCCCGTACAGCCTACCTGGCAGCCCCCCCCCCCCCCAAATATATCAAGACAATATTTCCACTAAAAGTACAATGAAAGGTGGGCACACAGGTAGGGGGGGATCAGAAGCAGGCAGAATAGGGAGAGGGATCGGTGTCAGAGGAACAATTACAGGAACAATGCCCTGTGTCTGTGTCTCTCCCTGCAGCAGCTGAAAGCTATGTACCCAGGCCCCCTACAGGAGGACTGGTGGTCCCTCCTATCAGTGGCCCTGTCTGCATGAATCACTCCTGAAAAGTTTTCCTGACACCAAGAAATAAAAAAAGTGACAGGGGAGGGAGCTCCAGCACACAGCCTGTGATTGACAGCCTCAGCTCTGTTCCTGTGTGCTGTGTGTAGAGGGGTGTGCCCCTTCCCTCCAATCAGCTCTCAGAACTCTCCTCACTGAGCTCTGCAGAGTGTAATTTAAGCTCCCCACCCCCCGTTTTCTGACAGCTTACACAAGCTTTATAAAATATGTACTTGTTATACTTGTTAAAATATGTATTGTTATTAATAATAATAATAAACACCCAAGCCCAAAAAAAAAAATACTGCTAATGATAAAAAATTTTTATTGTTATTATTATTTTATTTTTTTAAGAGTTAAGGTTAGGGGTTCATTATTTATTTATTATTACTTAGTATTCATTTATTTAATGTATTTATTATTTGTTTATGATCATTTTTATTTGTGTATTTAGTTTATTTATGAATGTGTTATTATTATTATTATTATTATTATTATTATTATTATTATTATTATTATTAGTAGTAGTAGTAGTAGTAGTAGTAGTAGTAGTATTAGCACCCTAAACCTAAAAACATTTAAATAAAAAAATATTAACCCTAACTCCTAAGCCTAACCCTACCCTTAAAAAAAAACAATAATAGATGAATAATAATAATGAAAAAATAAATAAAAGCTAATGGAAAAAGGAAAAAAGCTGAAAAACCTATCAACAAATGATGTAACTGATCATAGTTTTGTCTATAGGCTAAATAAATAAAAAAAAATAAAAAAAAACGCCAAAGCTCAAAAACGCTGTCTATAAATGTGCAAGTTGCACATATAAACGCGTCAAAATCACGCATAAAAACATGCAAAAAAAAAAAATGAGCAGAAAAATGCTCAGAGAAGCTGCACTCAGGTGTGAATGCAGCCTTAGAACGTTTAGGATGTTTTGTCACCTGTTTTTAAGTGTTTTTTTTTTTTTTTTTTTTTGCTCAAATGCAATCATTTCATGAAAATAAATAATAATAATAATAAAAAATAAATTCAAAAATAAAATAAATAAAAATAATAATAAAAAAATAAATAACCCAAACCATTAACCCTATTATCAACCTCTAACCCTAAAGTTAACCCCTAACCCCCAATCTAACAAAATAATAAAGAAATAAATTACCCCCTAACCCTAACCCTTAGGCTCCATTCACACCTGGGCGTTTTCAGCTCCAAAAACGCTCAAAAAAAAAATTTCCAAAACGCCTAACAAGTAAAACCCCATTCATTTAAATGGCCCCTGTTCACATCTGAGCATTTTAACGCCTGAAGCAAAACGCCCAACGCTCAAAAAAGTACATGAGCTTCTTTTTGGGCAGATTACAGGCGTTTTCCATTGGTCTCTATTCAATCTAAAAACGCCTGCACAAAAAACGCCTGTAAAACGCCTGCAAAAACGCCCATAAAAACGCCTGAAAAAACGCCCAGGTGTGAATGGAGCCTTAATCCCTTACAAAAAAAGTAAAAACATTAATAAATAATATTAAATAAATAATAAATAAAAGTGAATGAAAAAGCTGAAAAAGATAGCAACAAATGATCAAACAGATGATATTTTTAATGGCTAAATAAAAAAAACACCAAAGCTCAAAAACGCTTTAAAAACGCTGTACAGAAAACGCTCAAAAATACGCCCAAAAACGCTCAAAAACGCGGCGCTCAGGTGTGAATGCAGACTCACACTTCTCCGAGAGCCGACACATTGATTTCTGTCTGTCTGTCCATTGGATGGAAGGAGGAGATTCAGGTAATGAAAAGAATTCTGAAATTTTGGAGTCAGCTGGAGCGCCTCGGCATTGGTCATGTGATCAGCACCAGATGTGCTCATTGTATTGAGGATTAAAGGGAGGGTTTCCAGACCTTTTCGGATTACAATGCAGGGGGGTTCACGCGCATGCGGCTTTCACATAAGACAGGCACCGCAAGATGGCATCTGCCCAGCCAATCACTGACCAGCATCCATGGGCAGCCCAGCATATCTGTTTATTCCATTGAGCCATTATGTTGTCAATTAAAATACCAACTCAGATTTATCTTGTATGGGGATCATTATTTAACTGGGACTGGATATGTCCCAAAATCTTCTGATCCAACACAGGAAATATGAATTTCTTTATTGTCAGCAGTTATGCGTTTCCCGCATATCTTAACCCTTTCCAGACCAGGCGCACAGTATAACCAACCTCTTGCACATGTTGCATATACGATCACCGGCCACTTTATTAGGTACACCTGTTCAATTGCTTGGTAGCACAAAATGCTAATCAGCCAATCACATGGCAGCAACTCAATGCATTTAGGCATCTAGATGTGGTGAAGACGACTTGCAAACCGAGCATCAGAATGGGGAAAAAAGGGGATTTAACTGACTTTGAACATGGCATGGTTGATGGTGCAGGATGGGCTGGTCTGAGCAGTGCCGGGACAAGGTCATCCACCGCCCAGGGCAAAGATGCCAAACTGCACCCCCCCCCCCTTCCCTTAGGGTTAGGATCAAGGCGCCCCCCCCCCATCCCTGCAATAAACCATTGCACCCAGGGCAACCGTCCCTCCTGCCCACTCCTTGTCCCTGCCCTGGGTCTGGGTATTTAGAAAACTGCTGATCTACTGGGATTTTCACACACATCCATCTCTCGGGTTTACAGAGAATGGTCAGAAACAGAGAAAATATCCAGTGAGCGGCAGTTGTGTGGAGGAAATACCTTGTTGATGTCAGAGGTCAGAGGAGAATGGGGCAGACTGGTTCCAAATGATAGAAAGGCAACAGTAAATCAAATAACCACTCGTTACTACCAAGATATGCAGAATATCACGCACAACACATTGAACCTGGAAGCTGATGGGCTACAGCAGCAGAAGACCACACCGGGTGCCACTCCTGTCAGCTAAGAACAGGAAACTGAGGCTACAATCCTCACAGGCTCACTAAAATTGGACAATAGAAGATTGGAAAAAACATTGCCTGCTCTGATGAGTCTCAACTTCAGCCGTGACATTCAGATGGGAGGGTCAGAATTTTCTTTAAACAACATGAAAGCCTTTCCCTTACCTGCAATGGTGGCGGCAGCATCCGACAGCCAATGGAAACATCGGCTGCGGTGCCGACATCGCTGGATTCCTGGACAGGTAAGTGTCCTAATATTAAAAGTCAGCAGCTACAGTATGGAGAGGGGGGTGGGGGGAACTCCGCTTTAATCACACTGGGGCTAAAAAAGTGCACATAAGGCTCTAAGTGAGTTTAATTACCACCTTAACCACTTGCCGATCAGCTGCCACAGTTATTCTGCAGTAGGTTGGCTCTGTTCCGCGAAACAACATACCGGGGGGGTGGCGCTCGAGTGCCTTGCAAGCCCATTCGCCAATCAGCTGGTCTGGCGGCCGCGATGTCCGCCGGGCACCCGCGATCGCTCCCCAGAGAGACAAAACAGTGGTCTGCCGCTGTAAATATGGCACACCGCTGTTCTGTCAGTGATGAACACAGGGATCCTTTGTACCTCCTATTTAAGAATACAAGTCCCTGTGTTAGTTCCATAAGCCCCCCTCCCCTCCGACCACAGTTAGAAAACACCCCCTAGGCACACATTTAACCCTTTGATCGCCCCTGGTGTTACCCCCTTCCCTGCCAGTGTCATTAAAACCGTATCAGTGCATATTTTTAGCACTGATTATTGTAGTAATGTCACCGGTCCCTCCAAAAGTGTCAAAAATGTCAGTTAGGGGTCCGATCTGTCCCCCGCAATGTCGCAGTCCCGCTTTAATTTTTATTCATTTTTTTTTACCAAAAATATGTAGCCAAATACAAATTGGCCTAAAATGATGAAAAAATTAAATTTTTAATTTTTTTTTTGGGAATGTTATGTCCCCGTTCACATGCAGGCGACGCTACTTCCAGGGGCGACCTTCGAGGTCGCGGTGCAAGCAGCGCGCCGCGACCTCGGAGCGGCCGACACGGACTTCATAACATTGAAGTCTATGTCGGTCGCCTCCTGGTCGCCCCAAAGAAGCTCCGGACCCTTTTTCTAAGTCGGAGCGACTTGTGTCGCTCCTATTAGAACGGGTCCGCAGCTTCCCTATGGAAGGCGACCTGCGGCGACCTGTGAGGCGACCAGGTCGCCTCACAGGTCGCCTAAGTGTGAACGGGGGCTAAATAGCAGAAAGTTTACATTTATTTTTTCAGAATTGTAAATGTTTTTGTTTATAGCGCAAAAAATAAAAATCGCAGAGGTGATCAAATACCACCAAGAGAAAGTTCTATTTGTGGGAAAAAAAAGGACATCAATTTTATTTGAATACAGCTTTGCACAACCGCGCAATTTTCAGTTAAAGTAACGCATTGTCTAATCGCAAAAAAATGGCCTGGTCATTAAGGGGGGTAAAACCTTCCGGTCCAGAAGTGGTAAATCAGCCACAGAACCTGTGTAATTATTGTGTGTGTTCTGGTTTAAAGGGATGAGGCGGCAACCCTAAGTCGCAGCCTATTGTTCAAATCGGTGCGATGCCAACTTTGCGGTGCCGCACCGATTTTAAAAAGTAGTTCCTGCACTACTTTTGGCGATTTCAGGTGCGACTTGCGTGAAGCCACACAGATGTCTTCCAAGTCGCACTGACATGCAGCTTTGAAATCGTGCGATTTCAGATAAAGTCGCACAATTTCAAAGCCGCAGTCATGGTGAATGAGGGCTTACTGGTTACTCTTGAAGTGCAATGGAAGGTGTAGATTTATGTACAATGCAGTGTATGCAGGATGCCCCTGTGCTCATGTACTTACCGAGCACTCGCATATCCAACGTGTGTGCGCAGGTACTGCACCTAGCCAAAGGACCAGTAGTTTGACACAGGTAGAGGTACCTGAATGGCTCCTGAATTCCATTTTCATTTCTTCAACCATGGCCTAATGAGAGTCCCTTCACATCAAGGACTCCCAACCTCCGCCCTCGGGTACTCGCAGGTCAGGTTTTCAGAATTTCCTTCACCTTGCACAGATGTTTTAAATCAATGTCAATGGCTTGGTATGTATGAGAGCTACTTTATCTCAGGGAAATTCCCATGACATGACCTGCTGCGGGTACTTGAGGACTCACCGAGCGACATGTCATGCGATTTGACGATCTAAATCGCACCCTATTGTTGGCAATCCCAAACGTAATATTCCCCAGGCACACAGTCCTGAAAATGGTGCTGGGTGCTGTAATGACCACAGGCTGGAAATCGCAGGCAATCAGAGTGAAGACGTCATCAGCACACCGAGGATTTCTCAAAAGGGTCCAAATCTTTATTTTCAGTTCACACTTCAGCGATGTCAGACATCGCATGTGATTCGCAGCGAAATCACATGCGATGCAAATTCATCCATACAGATTGTATGGCTGAATTTACATCGCATTCGGACCAAAGTCGCGCAGGACCCTTTTTTAAGTCTGCACCAGAATCAGATCGCATCGGTGTTCACACCTATGTGATCCAATTCCTGTCTGAATTGACAGTTCACACTGCGATATGCAAACCGATCTGTGGGTGTCGTTAACTTTGTATTGACACCCCCAGCGATTCGCATATGGCAGTGTGAACTGCCTGTGAATCGGGTGTGATGCGGGAACCCGCAGTGGATTCGCAGGGTTTCCGCATCGCATCAATGTGAACCGGCACTCACTTATACAAATATGGCTATATGGCTTTGCCCTATGTGTAACATGCAACCACAAAAATAAAGCTTCGGACCCTTTTTGGAGGAACCTTTGGTGTGCTGATGACATTTCTTCACTCCTACTGTCGGCAACGGAACTGCGCAAATCAGTGCGACTCTGAGTTTCTGGTGCAGCACCAGTTTAAAAAAAAAAAAAAGGTTCCTGCACTATTTTTTTTTGCAATTTCAGGTGCGGCTTGCATAGACATCTGTGCATGAAGTCGCACAGATGTCAGCCAAGTTGCATGAAGTTGCACAGATGTCAGCCAAGTTGCATGAAGTCGCACAGATGTCAGCCAAGTATCACCTGAAGTCACACAGATGTCAGTCAAGTTGCATGAAGTTGCACAGATGTCAGCCAAGTTTCACCTGAAGTCCCACTTACCCGCACTTTTAAAATTGTGCGACTTCAAGTGAAGTCGCACGATTTCAAAGTCGAATTCAGTGTGAACAGAGGCTGAGGTTGGGAACTACTGCTCCAATTGCAGGTGGGCTTAAAAAGGTTCCTGCACTATTTTTTTTTTGCAATTTCAGGTGCGGCTTGCATAGACATCTGTACATGAAGTCACACAGATGTCGGCCAAGTTGCATGAAGTTACACAGATGTCAGTCAAGTTGCATGAATTCGCACAGATGTCAGCTAAGTTGCATGAAGTCACACAAATGTCAGCCAAGTTGCATGAAGTCGCACAGATGTCAGCCAAGTTGCATAAAGTCGCACAGATGTCAGCCAAGTTTCACCTGAAGTCACACAGATGTCAGCCAAGTTGCACCTGAAGTCACACTGACCTGCAGCTTTGAAATCATGCGACTTCAAGTGAAGTCGCACGATTTCAAAGTTGCATTCAGTGTGAACGGGGGCGGAGGATGGGAACTACTGCTCCAATTGCAGGTGGGCTTAATCTCAGAAGTGAGGTCTTTGCAGCCAAGTTCCCAGCTCCGCCCACTCCTTTGCAATATTACGCAGGGTGGTCTTATTTCTCTGCTGGGTTTTTCCATTACCTTTATATTACAGAGAAGGAAACAGAAACATCAGATTGTTCTACTATAGAAGAAACTGTGAGACTCCACAGCACTAGATCTGGGAAGCCGGTGCGTTATTACATTTACTGTACCACCAATACGTGGAAATCAGTTTTGCATGGACTTACACTTTAAACTAGACATACACTATACAATCAGATTGTACAATCTGCTTTAGATCTTCCATTGACTATATAGTGCAAGGGTCTGTCTGATTGGATACAAATTAAATTATTGTACAGTTATATTATCATGCTTCCATCATCCATAAAATAATAATAAACCCTGCACTGTGTTTCCATAAGCGCTGGGAGGGGCAAGCAGATCCAACTGACTGCTCACTTTCGTTTCTTTGTAATTGTACAATTATATTGAATAGTTTTAATAAATCCTAAAAAGATTGTACAGTGCATGGCCAATTTAATTTACAGTTGAACTGGAATGGCAGTATTCCTATTTACTGCCCCAAGGCTTACCCCTACAATGGAAGGAAGCTTTATTTATACAAAAAGAATAAATATATATATATTTTTTTCTTATTATTTCTTGTTATTGTATTATTAAAGCTTTGCCTTGTTTTATTTAATGAAGTAAAACAAGGCAAAGAATTAATAATAATCAAATACTACATATTATTATATTATTATTTATTTTTTGTATTATTAAATCTTTGCCTTTTTTATTTAATGAAGTAAAACAAGGCAAAGATTTAATAATAATCGAATATTACATATTATTATTATTTATTGTTTGTATTATTAAATCTTTGCCTTGTTTTATTTAATGAAGTAAAACAAGGCAAATAATTAATAATAATCAAATACTACATATTATTATATTATTATTTATTTTTTGTATTATTAAATCTTTGCCTTTTTTATTTAATGAAGTAAAACAAGGCAAAGATTTAATAATAATCGAATATTACATATTATTATTATTTATTGTTTGTATTATTAAATCTTTGCCTTGTTTTATTTAATGAAGTAAAACAAGGCAAAGATTTAATAATAATCGAATATTACATATTATTATTTATTTTTTGTATTATTAAATCTTTGCCTTGTTTTATTTAATAAGGTACTGTGTCTTTTTTTTTTTACCTTTTTCAAAGTATCTTTTTTACCTTTTCCCATTAGATGTTTTAAAAACAGCATCTGTTAATTAAAAAAAGAAAACAGTGACACAAAAATCTTAACAGTGGATATTCTTTATTTATATTGAAAATAAACAAAAAAAAAAAAACATATGCCATTGTGTTTTTGTTTCTAAATTATAATTAATAACAATAAAATGAATAGAAACATTTATTTAAAAATAACATTTTATTTTCAAAAACAGACATAAATCCTTTAAAATATTAACTCTTAAAACACCTTGGGGATTTCAGAAAAGGGGATGGTAAATTGTTTGGAAAAAAAAAATCTTTTGCCATAAATTTGCTCTAAAGGTGAAAATGAAAAAAAAAAGTGATGGAATGGGTTAATTAAATTTGCTCTAGGGGTGAAAATAAAAAAAAATAAAAAAAGTGATGGAACAAGTTAATTAAGCGGTGCTATGCGTACAATAATTAAGGCACGGTTATGAAAGTCATGGGTTAGTGGGGTGTTAGGTTGGTAAGGGTGCTTAGTACACATTTGGGGGGGGGGGGTGCGTCAATACTAGCTATTCAAGGTTACCAGCCACTGTAGGCCTGTAACATGCTAGAGTGATCATTGATAATAAAAATTAAAAAAAAAAAAAAATGGCAAGAATATGGTGAAAAAGAAATGTTCAAAGCTTAAAAAACTGCAATTTTCTGATTCACATTCAACCGGGTCCACGTAATCTGCCAAAGTTTAAAGCCAATATATACAAGAGGAGATAAAAAGGAACAATGCAATCAGCGAATAGCAGCTCGTTAATGGTAGTCAAGATTTTTTTTTTTTTTTTTAATAAAAATGCCTAAAACATGTTTTTTTCTTCTGTATTACAGTATGATAATGTGATGGCCTGTGTCACACAAAGACACAATTCCCTTTACTCCACAATGCAGCTTGTCATTGAAATCAAGTCATTAAATAAGTTTTGTGCGTTCGATAAAAAATAAAAAATAAAGTCTCTTGGCACGTTGATTGTCTCTGAAAGTGAAGGCAAGGGCTTATCCTGAACAAAGCTGGTCTATGAATTGAAGAAATATATATAAATATTTGTAGAAGTCCATATCTGCTTCATATCATAAACTCCTGATAAAAAAAGAAATCTGCTGGTGACTTAATGAGCTGCACTGGATTGAAGGCAGAGTTTTACAGTAACAGATACCCCAAAATGATGAGAAGGCACTTTTTAAAAAAGGTAAAAAAGGTGCATAATTATACCCTGTTCATAGCCAACCCCATTATATCACAAGCCACTTCAATCTAAAGCAGGGATCTCCAAACTATGGCCCTCCAGCTGTTGTGGAACTACACATCCCATGAGGCATTGCAAAAACTCTGACACTAACAGACATGACAAGACATGATGGGAATTGTAGTTCCTAAAAAACTGGAAGGCCATAGTTTGGAGACCCCTGATCTAAAGCTACCAGTTGGGCTAGCGCCAAAACTTTCAATGCTTGCTGTGTTGACAGGGCACGCTGGAGTTTGTGGTGCCAACACAACTACGTTGCCTGAACGTGCCCTGTGACCTACTGGGCTTGTGCTATAGAATCCTATCATCTCATTATTTACTCCACTAAATGCCATTGAGAGAAGCAGCCAACTGTTCTTCAATGTTTACCAAACTTCACTGCCCCTGTATACATAGCCAAACCCACCATGCCACAAGCCAATTCAACAACCTGAAGCCACCAGCTGGGGCTGGCACCAAAACTTCCAGTGTTTCCTGTGTTGACAGGGCACCCTGGCGTTTGTGATGCCAAAACAACTGGAGGCCAAAAAGTTGCCCAAACCAGCCTTGTGACCTACTGGGGTTGTCCTATTGGATCCTATCATCTTGTTATTTACTCCACTAAGACTCGATTCACACTTGCACGACTTGTCAGCCTGATAAGTCGCGCTCCCTCGCGGTCCATTAACCGCTACAGGACCCGTTCTAATAGGAGCGACACAAGTCGCTCCAACTTAGAGAAAGGGTCCTGTACTACTTCGGGGGCAACCTCGGAGCGACTTGCATAGACTTCCATTATGTGAAGTCCATGCAAGTCGCTCCGAAGTCGTGGTGCATGGAAATGCACAAGTCGCCCCCGAAGTAGTACAGAGTCGTGCCACCCCAGTGTGAACCGAGCCTAAATGCCATGAGTTGCAGCAAACTGTTCAATGTTTACCAAAATTTACAGCCCCTTAAAAAGAAAGCATAATAAAATAAATCTGACCAGCCAAAGGTTGCATAGAAATTATTCAAAGTTTTTTTTTCTTACAAAGAGTATAAAAAAATAGGGACCATAAAAAAAGTACAGTATCTGGTAGACTATGGTTGCCTAATAGAGGCTCCTCACAACTGCGTTAGCACCAGGTTGTGAGAACTTAGCCTTAACTGGTCACCACAATCAAAAAAGGGGCCTGGTGGACAAATGCAAAATATCCATTGTTTTGGCAAAACTGTAGAAAGGGAGATGGGGTTGAAGGTTGGGATCCAAGTTCATGGAAGTGTCCTTATCAATCTTGGTGCTTGATTAGGATCCACAGGAGATGAAAGGATGGATGAAGGGGTGAAGTCAAGAATTTGGGGTTGGGTTGGACCTCATGCAACATAGTAGAGAGGAAAAGTCAAAGGCTTGGATCCAAGTACATGGATGCGTCCTTATCACTCTAGGTGCTTGGTTAGGACCCACAGGAGATGGAGGATGGAAGTGAAGAATGAGGAGGTTGGGTTGGACCTCATGCAACATAGTAGAGAGTAAGGGTCAAAGACTTGGATCCAAGTTCATTGAAGTGTCCTTATCAATCTTGGTGCTTGGTTAGGATCCACTGGAGATGAAAGAATGGATGAAGGGGTGAAGTCAAGAATTTGGGTTTGGGTTGGACCTCATGCAACATAGTAGAGAGAAAGAGTCAAAGGCTTGGATCCAAGTTCATGGATGTGTCCTTATCGCTCTAGGTGCTTGGTTAGGATCCACAGGAGATGGAGGATGGAAGTGAGGAATGAGGAGTTTGGGTTGGACCTCATGCAACATAGTAGAGAGAAAGGGCCAAAGGCTTGGATCCAAGTTCACTGAAGTGTCCTTATCACTTTTGGTGCTTGGTTAGGATCCACTGGAGATGGAGAGTGGATGGGTGGGAGGTTGGGTTGGACCTCATGCACAGTTGCCCATCACTTTGACCAGAGAGCTCTCTGGCAGCTGCCTGAAGATCCCCCTGAGGGTCTCCAACTCCCTGCTCAGCTGTTCTACCCTCTTCCTCAACTTATCATTGTCATTGGACAACTCAACCACCTTCTGTTGGGTCTCAGCGTTCCTCATCTTAGCCTTGTCCCTGCTCTTCCTCACTGCTATGTTGTTCCTCTCCCTCCTCACCCTGTACTCTGTGCTGCTTTTGTCCACCCATTTTTTGGACTTGCCTCTGGTCTCCGATGAAGAAGAAGAAGAGGTGGAAGATGCAGAGGACATTCCCTTGGAGGAGGAAGCTTGCAGCTGGTGGTGATGAGGATGATGGTGAAGGTGGTGAGGACTTGGCACTGGGGTGGGCGGTGGAGTCGGGTGCCCAGGCTGCAGGTGCATAGTGGTCTGGGCACAGTGGGCTACCTGGTACTGCAGGTGGGATGGGTGCTGGTTGGCAGGGTGAGGGTAGAGGGCAGCTAGAGACACCCGGTTGGCGTCCTCCTCGTCCCCCCTGGGCTCCTGTTTGATGACCAGGGGCCTCAGGCTATTGTCCATCTTATTGTCCAGGTAGGTGGCCATGCAGCCATACATAGGAGGGTGGCCGGGCGCCCCTCCAAGCCCCTGCTGGTAGTCTATGGTGGCTTTGGCTCGGTCCTGCTTGCTGTTATGGAAGAGATCGGCCAGGAACTCGTCGTTGAAGGCGGCCGGGTCGATGTAGGCGCTGATGTCTATGGAGTTCTCGTTCTCGCACAGCTCAGTCACGTCCCCGGCGGCGGGGGGCTCCCTGTAGCCGTAGGCGGCGTGCTGCTGCGGCTGGGCGCTCATGGATGGCCGGGATTCGACCTCGTAGAAGTTGGCTAGCTCCATGGAGCTCCTATAGCCAGCCAAGCATGGCGACGAGCTCCGGGAATCCAGGGTGAGCTCGGGCTGACTCTGCGCGATCAATTGCCGGACTCTGCAACCAGGTGACACCGCCAGCCGCTCAATACTGACTGCCGGAGCTCCGCTGTCACTCTATATATATAGGCAGGGGCGAGGGCGGAGCAGCGACACCTAATGGCCGCTTTAAGGCACTGCACCCAGGGCTGCGCTAACCGAGAAAACTTCTGCGACTTCGTCCGCCTTCAGCGCTTCCTTCCCCGCGACTCCATCCGAGCTCCGCCGTCCTGTGATCGCTGCCCGATGGCCCCGGCCTCTGCTCTCCGCCGGTGTGTACCGGTCTTGTTTGCAGTTTTCCCTTTGCACCAGCCAGGCTGCAGATAGAAGTACAGAAATGCTGCATTCATATTGTCGGCGCTCAGGAGGTGTACATGTAGGATTGATATTGGAGTACTGGGAGGCTGGGGGGTCATCCTGAACCTTTAAATTAAACTAGGCACTGTATTTTAAAAAAAAAGTATGCAACTATGTATATATATATATATATATATACATATATATATATATATATATATATATATATATATATATATATATATATATATATATATATATATATATTCACGTTTTTATACATATAAATACATATATATTACATACAATACATATATTTATTTTGCATTATAATAATGCACGCAAATAATATATATAAATATAGATAGTTGCAAACATTTTCTTTTTAATACAGTGTCTAGTTTAATTTAAAGGTTCATAATGGCCCCCCCCTGTAAAAAAAAAGAAGTATGCAACTATGTATATATATATTCATGTTTTTATACATATAAATACATATATATTACATACAATACATACATTTATTTAGCATTGTAATAAAACACACACGATATATACATATATATATTAATATATATATATATATATGTATATATAAAACGTGAATATATATATATGATAAGTGCATACATTTTAATTTAATACAGTGCAGAGGCGTAACTAGAACCTTCAGGGCCCCGATGCAAGAAACCATGAAGGGCCCCCCAGTCCCCTGGCCGGGGCCCTTCCCTTCAAGCCCGGGGCTCTTCCCACTAATCCTGGGGCTCTTTACTCTCGTTGCATGGCCTTTTATTATGGTCCCGCAGCAGGATCCTTTCACAAGTTCTGCAGTGGGCCCCCTTCCTGCAATCTTGGGGCCTCCCCACAGTGGTGCAATGCCAGGGCCCGGTCGCAAGTGTGACCTTTGAGATCCTGGAAGTTCACCCACTGGTTTGCTACCGGGCCCCCTGGAGCATGGGGCCCGGTAGCAGTTGCAACCCCTGCAACCCCTGTAGTTACGCCCCTGATACAGTGTCTAGCTTAATTTAAAGCTTCAGAATGACCCCCCCCCCCTTTAAAAAAAAAAGAAGTATGCAAACTATGTATATATATATATTTATATATATTCACATTTTTATACATATATATTGCATGCAATACATATATTTATTCTGCATTATAATAAAACACACATAAAAAAAGAAATATATATATATATACAGTGGGTACGGAAAGTATTCAGACCCCCTTAAATTTTTCACTCTTTGTTATATTGCAGCCATTTGCTAAAATCATTTAAGTTCATTCTTCTTCCTCATGAATGTACACTATACTGACAGAAAAACACAGAATTGTTGACATTGTTGCAGATTTATTAAAAAAGAAAAACTGAAATATCACATGGTCCTAAGTATTCAGACCCTTTGCTGTGACACTCATATATTTAACTCAGGTGCTTTCCATTTCTTCTGATCATCCTTGAGATGGTTCTACACCTTCATTTGAGTCCAGCTGTGTTTGATTATACTGATTGGACTTGATTAGGAAAGCCACACACCTGTCTATACAAGACCTTCCAGATCACAATGCATATCAGAGCAAATGAGAATCATGAGGTCAAAGGAACTGCCTGAAGAGCTCAGAGACAGAATTGTGGCAAGGCACAGATCTGGCCAAGGTTACAAAAAGATTTCTGCTGCACTTAAGGTTCCTAAGAGCACAGTGGCCTCCATAATCCTCAAATGGAAGACGTTTGGGACGACCAGAACCCTTCCTAGAGCTGGCCGTCCGGCCAAACTGAGCTATCGGGGGAGAAGAGCTTTGGTGAGAGAGGTAAAGAAGAACCCAAAGATCACTGTGGCTGAGCTCCAGAGATGCAGTCAGGAGATGGGAGAAAGTTGTAGAAAGTCAACCATCACTGCAGCCCTCCACCAGTCCGGGCTTTATGGCAGAGTGGCCCGACGGAAGCCTCTCCTCAGTGTAAGACACATGAAAGCCCGCATGGAGTTTGCTAAAAAACACCTGAAGGACTCCAAGATGGTGAGAAATAAGATTCTCTGGTCTGATGAGACCAAAATAGAACTTTTTGGCCTTAATTCTAAGCGGTATGTGTGGAGAAAACCAGGCACTGCTCATCACCTGTCCAATACAGTCCCAACAGTGAAGCATGGTGGTGGCAGCATCATGCTGTGGGGGTGTTTTTCAGCTGCAGGGACAGGACGAATGGTTGCAATCGAGGGAAAGATGAATGCAGCCAAGTACAGGGGTATCCTGGACAAAAACCTTCTCCAGAGTGCTCTGGACCTCAGACTGGGCCGAAGGTTTACCTTCCAACAAGACAATGACCCTAAGCACACAGCTAAAATAACTAAGGAGTGGCTTCACAACAACTCCGTGATTGTTCTTGAATGGCCCAGCCAGAGCCCTGACTTAAACCCAATTGAGCATCTCTGGAGAGACCTAAAAATGGCTGTCCACCAACGTTTACCATCCAACCTGACAGAACTGGAGAGGATCTGCAAGGAGGAATGGCAGAGGATCCCCAAATCCAGGTGTGAAAGACTTGTTGCATCTTTCCCAAAAAGACTCCTGGCTGTATTAGATCAAAGGGGGGCTTCTACTAAATACTGAGCAAAGGGTCTGAATACTTAGGACCATGTGATATTTCAGTTTTTCTTTTTTAATAAATCTGCAACAATGTCAACAATTCTGTGTTTTTCTGTCAGTATGGGGTGCTATGTGTACATTCATGAGGAAGAAGAATGAACTTAAATGATTTTAGCAAATGGCTGCAATATAACAAAGAGTGAAAAATTTAAGGGGGTCTGAATACTTTCCGTACCCACTGTATATATATATATATATACATATATACATAGTTGCATACGTTTTTTAAAAAAAATAGTGTCTAGTTTAATTTAAAGCTTCAAAATGGAGTAAAATGGCGGTCATTGCAACTTTTTATGTCACACAGCATTTGCGCAGAAATTTTTCAAACGCGTTTTTTTTTTTTTTTAGAAAAAAGAGTTTTATTTAGTAAGAAAAACAAAACAATAAAGTTAGCCCAATTTTTTTGTATAATGTTAAAGATGATGTTACGCTGACTAAATAGATACCCAACATGTCACACTTTAAAATTGCGCACACTCGAGGAATGACGCCAAACTTTGGTACTTAAAAGTCTCCAAAGGCAACGATTTAAAATTTTTTACAGGTTACCGGTTTCGAGTTACAGTGGAGGTCTTGAGGTAGAATTGTTGCTCTCGCTCTAACGTTCGTGGCGATACCTCACATGTATGGATTGAACGCCTTAAACATATGTGGCCGCGACGTACGCATGCACTCGCTTCTGCGTGCGAGTTCCCGGGGATGGAAAGTGAGGACAGCGACGATTCTGATGTCTCTTTCTGGCACATCGCTCTGTTGGAAATTCTGAGGAATCATTTGATATACTTCCAAAATTCCACAAGTGATGTGCCAGAAAGAGACATCAGAATCGTCGCTGTCGTCACTTTCCGTACCTGATGATGAATGAATCGCTATCGCTCAGTTCTTCAAGTAACTCAGTTTCGCTGCCGATGTTTTCCAGTTCGTCTAAAAGCGCTTTTGCGCAAAAAGAACGGTTTTTGGACGCCATGGTCGTTCTCAAACAAAGAGCTGGAAAAGTACAGGCAGGGCACTGGAAAAGTCACCAGGTGAAATCCTGTGGTGAAATGGCATGATACAGTGTAATGATTCTGGGGTAATCCCGAGTGTGGCTCGGGGGTTACCGCTTTTGGTACTGAAAATTAACCCCGAGCCACACTCAGGAATACCGCCAGGGTGATTAAGGGGGTAAAACCTTCCGGTCCTTAAGAGCCGGTTCACACTACTACAACTTGTCAGGTGACCATGTAGCGCTCTATTCTGTGCAATAGAACCGTTCTAATCAGAGCGACTCAAGTCGCTCCGACTTAGAGAGAGGTTCCTGCACTACTTTTGGGCGAAGTCGGAGCGACTTACAGGCGGTCCGCTCTCATCCGATTCCCCCATAGAGATGCATGGGGCTCTGACACCTCCCTCTCTGTACACAGAGCGGAGAGGGAGCTGTCACCTGCCTGCTCAGCGGGGATCTGTGTATCGATCCCCCGCTGATCAGCACGGATCGGCCTATGGAGGCGGACCATGTGAAAGGCTGGATACACACTATACAATCTTCTTTAGATTTTTTCCTTCAGACTTACCAAAACCATATATTATGAGGTCAGACCTAAACACTTTCAATTTGTATGCAATCAGGCAGACCCTTGTACTACATAGTTGAAGGTAAATCTAATGGAAATCTACCAACAAAAGTTGTATGGTGTGTATCCAGCTTAAGGCTCCTTTCACACAGGCGGTCCATCCGACGGACTCTGTTTTGCTCAGCGGGGATCAATCTGCCGATCCCCGCTGAGCAGGCGGATGACAGCTCCGTCTCCACTCTGTGTGCAGAGACGCTCAGATCCCCGCTCTCCTCTATGGGAGATCAGATGAGAACTGACCGACTGTCCATTTTCATCCGATCCTATCTGATCCGATCCTCCAGACGGATGGAAAATAGGGTTTCCATCTATCTGGATTTCACAGAAAGGATTGGATCGGATAGCAGCAGGTGTCAGTGGAGATGTCTCCGTTGACATCCGCCGCTCCATAGGGCTACATGGAGCATCCTATCCAGTCCGCCTGAAAAACTGACAGGCGGATCGGATAGGAAAGCCCGTGTGAAAGGGGCCTTAGACAAACAAAATGTTTGTTTAGGTCTGGGGGACATTACTTACCCGATCCTCCTCTGACCTGGCAGCTGGTGTTCTCCTCTACTCCCCTATCCTCCGGAGTTGGACTGTTCCTTAGTGTCCCCATGTCCAATGCTAGGCTATGGGCTGTTTTAGACTTGATGAGGTCAGATGATCTGTGACCTCCGGTCTTGCAGTCTGCAGGATCAGGTAAAAGCGGCCTCTTATGCTCTGTACAGGCTATAAGAAAATTGGGCGAAAATTTTCGTCTGAGGAACGATCGTACAATGATTTTGTGATAGTGTGTACACAACTTTCGGCAGCCGATTCCGACCTACTCCAAAATTATTGTCAGATACGAAAGACTGCGCATGATCAGAAACAACAAATAATTTAAAAAAAGCCTTTGTCGTAGGAGAATCGTCCTACATTATATCTGTCCTCGGTTCCGACTTGCTGTTAAACATCACATGTGCGCCAATCGATCGCCAGATTTTCTGTACGGGGCTTTAGACCTAAATCTTCATCTGCACACCTTTGATCTACATATAAATGAAATAGTAAATACAATGAAACAATAATTCATTGGGGTTGACTTCAGTGGTGGCTGGTGCTCCATGGGGCGGGGGGGGGGGGGGGGCGCGTCAGACGTACCACACCATACCCCCCCCACCCTGCATCACACCAGCTCCAGCCTACACTGCCCACACTCTCCCTCCCCCCCAACCCCCCCCCCTGTCGCTGGCTTACTCACCGTGGGCAGGCGGCGGCTTCCCCCTCAGTCTCCTTCCTCCTCCTCCTCCTTGGCCAATAGCATGGCTTTTCCTTTTGGCCAATCTGGAAACGGGTCTCAGGACCCACTTCCTGATTGGCCAGGAGGAGAATCAGTTTGGCAATAGTGAATATTCATTCGCTATTTTCACACAACTGGGTGGGCTTAGGGCGCAGTGCTCTGCACCCCGGGCCCACCCTTTTTTGAAGCCTATTAGAGCCTCTGGCTCTAATCACGTGCTTAAAAAAAAAAAAAAACCCATTGGAATCCATGCGCCTTGCACCCTGCATGTAGGTTAGGGGGCTGGGCGCATTAATAGGACGGGCCGCCACTGGCTGATTTACTAAAGGCAAATCCACTGTGCACTACAAGGGCACTGGAAGTGCAGCCGCTGTAGATCTGAGAGGACGATCTGAAATGAGGGGAAGATCTGCTGATTTCCATTATCCAATCATGTACAAGCAAAAATGCTGTTTTTATTGTCCTTGCATGTCCCCCTCAGATCTGCAGTGACTGCATTTCCAAGTGCACTTGTAGCGCAGAGTGGATTTGCTTTTAGTAAATAAACCCCAATGTCACATTGCATTTTCTCAGTGACACTTGTAGACCATCTGCAATTGTCATTTTATGCAAGATGCATTTTGACAGCCGGTAATTGCTGGTATTAGTGGCACGGTCATGGTGACAGGAGGGAGGAACTGCACATAAGAGATGCATCCTAAAAACTTTGTCAAACCCCAGTTTTGCAGTCCCCATTGCCTGCAATGGATTTCACCCAAAATGCATACCTGGGCAATGAAAACTCTCAATTTCACTCGTAGAGGGATCACCCAAATCATCACTGACTGTGGAAACTTCACACTGGCCTCATGCAGCTTGGATTCTGTGCCTCTCCACTCTTCCTCCAGACTTCCAAATGAAATGCTAAATTTTCCACAGTCAGTGATGATTTTGGGAGCCATGTCATCTGCTGGTGTTGGTCCACTGTGTTTTATCAAGTCCAAAGTCAGTGCAGCCCTCAGCCAGGGAATTCTAGAGCACTTCATGCTTCTCTCTGCTGACCAGCTTTATGGAGATGCTGATTTCAATTTCCGGCAGGATTTGGCACCGCCCACACTGCCAAAACTAACAATATCTGGTCAAATGATCATGGTATCACTGTGCTTGGTTGGCCAGCAAACTCGCCTGACCTAAACCCCATAGAGAATCTGTGGGGTATTGTCAAGAGGAAGATGAGAGACACCAGACCCAACAATGCAGACGAGCTGAAGGCCGCTATCAAAGCAACCTGGGCTTCCATAACACCTCAGCAGTGCCACAGGCTGATCGCCTTCATGCCACACCACATTGATGCAGTGATTCATGCAAAAGGAGCCCCGACCAAGTATTGAGTGCATACTATACTGTACATGGACATACTTTTCACCAAACAGCCAATATTTCGTATTAAAAATCCTTTTATTTATGGGTCTTATGTAATATTCTAGTTTTCCGAGATACTGAATTTTGGGTTGTCACTAGCTGTAAGCCTTAATCATCAAAATTAAAAGAAAGAAATTCTCTGTGTGTAAGGCATCTATATAATATATGAGTTTCACTTTTTGAATTAAATTACTGAAATAAATTAACTTTTTGATGATATTCAAATTTTATGAGATGCACCTATTCATACATACGTATATATATACATACAGTGGGTATAGAAAGGAATCACCCCTATTAAAATAATCACATTGTGTTGCTTTACTATCTAAAATGAAGACAGATAAAGTTTTTGTTTTATCCAGCTGTATTTACTTAGTGCAACTTATAACATCCAAGTGAAAGATAAAACACCAACATGTCAGTAAAAAAAAAAAAAAAATTACAAACAGAATCACTGAATTGAGAAAAGGATGCCCCTTATGTTAGTATTTTGTTGAACCACCTGTCTGTTGGGATATGTCTCTGCTAACTTTGCACATCCATCTAGACTTATGATATGAGTTTGGGGTGGAGGAACTTGACTGGCCTGCACAGAGTCCTGACCTCAACCCAATAGAACACCTTTGGGATGAATTAGAGAGGAGACTGCGAGCCAGGCCTTCTCTCCAACATCAGTGCCTGACCTCACAATTGCGCTTCTAGAAGAACAGTAAAACATTCCCATAGACACACTCCTAAACCTTGTGGACAGCCTTTCCAGAAGAGTTGAAGCGTTTATAGCTGCAAAGTGTGGGCCAACTCAATATTGAACCCAACTAACTAAGACTGGGATGCCACTAAAGTTCATGTGTGTGGAAAGGCAGGCGTCCCAATACTTTTGGTAATATACTGTATATATATATATATATATAATCTGAAAACAGATCCACTTTAGGCCCCTTTAACAATGCAACGGACTCCGTTCTGCTCAGCGGGGGGGGGGGGGGGATTGATCCGCCGATCCCCGCTAAGCAGGCAGATGACAGCTCCGTCTCCTCTCTGTGTGCAGAAACGGAGCTGTCAGATCCCCGCTGTCCTCTATGGGGAGATCGGATGAGAACGGTCCGCCTGTCCAATCTCATCCGATCCGATCCTCCAGACGGATGGAAAGTAGGGTTTTCATCTGTCCGGATTTCACAGACAGGATCGGAATCGGATTGCAGCGGGTGTCAGTGGAGATGTCTCTGCTGCCCCATAGGGATGCATGGAGCGTCCGGTCTGCCTGAAAAACTGACAGGCGAATCGGATCGGATCGCCCGTGTGAAAGGGGCCTTAGTCTATTCCTCTGTTTAGTTTGAGACTGGCCATCAATGCTGTCCTATTGGCCTGAGGAGTGGCATTGCTTGTGCAGGTGATTTCTCAGGTGATCTAATAATGAACGATCGCATATCTGATCCAGTAAATTAATTTCAATGTATCTTTTGCAGATCTCTCGCTCTGTTGGAGAGTAATGATGGCTGGTCCTGCAGGAAGGGAATTAAAGGAGATTACTCCACAGGGGGGTCAGATATGGATGAAGATATCTCACAGATAGAGGAAGGAGGACAGATTACCAGAAACGAGCAAAAACCCCAGGGGGGGGAGCGTCATCCCAATCCCACCTCCGATGTGCGGCGTCAATGACCACATTTTTATTATTATTTCAGGTACTTATTTAGCGCTGTCAATTTACGCATCGCTTTACATATACATTGCACATTCACATCAGTCCCTGCCCTCTAGGAGCTTACAATCTAAGGTCCCTAACTCACATACATAAACAGTAGGGCCAATTTTTTTATACAGGATCCAATTAACCTACCAGTATGTCTTTGGAGTGTGGGAGGAAACCGAAGTACCCGGAGGAAACCCACGCAGGCACAGGGAGAACATGCAAATCCACATATCCTACAACCAACACTGACAGTACAGATAGGAGACTAATTATAGAAAAGTCATTTTCTACACTTCCATGTGAGATATCAACCCTGAGTCCCGGTTCACATTGGTGCTATACGAGAACCCTGCGAATCCACTGCAGGTTCCCACATCGCACCTGACTCGCAGGCAGTTCACACTGCCATATGCAAACTGCTGTGGGTGTCAATACAAAGTTAATGACACAATGACACCCCCAGATTAGTTTGCATATCGCAGTGTGAACTGTCAATTCGGACAGGAATCGCATAGATGTGAACACCCATGCGACCCCATTCTGGTGCAGACCAAAAAAGGGTCCTGTGCGACTTTGGTCTGAATATGATGTGAATTCAGCCATACAATCGGTATGGCTGAATTTGCATCGCACAGACATCGCATGTGATTTGCAGAGCAGTGTGGTGCAACATCGCTATAGTGTGAATCGGCACTGGGAGCTCCGTCAATGAATAAATCTAGGATGCGTTCTGCTCATATTTCACCATGTAGATTGTAAGCTCTAATGAGCAGAACCTTCTAATTCCTCCTGCATTGAACTGTATTGTAACTGTATTGTCTTCCCTCACATTGTAAAGCGCTGCGAAAAACTGTTGGCGCTATATAAATCCTGTATAATAATAATAATAATAATGTTTCAAAATTGTTACATTGTGAAAGATGTAGTTGGTAATTTGTAGTCATTTTGTACTTAACGATATGTTCTCTATATACTCTTGAATGTTTACTGCTTTATGCAGTATTATGGAAATTATCATAGGTCCGCTACTCGGTACCACTCATACGAAGTTTTATTTTTTCTTGATCCTGTTGTTTAATTATATCTGACATAAGAACTTATACATACTTTCTGTAACAATGACTATTGTTTATTGTTGTTTACCTCACTGTTAATATACGCTTTTGTACCACAATTTTTTCACCCTAATAAAAAAGTTTGTATACAAAAAAAAAAATCGTTACATTGTTAAGTTTAAAACAGATACATGACCAATGAGTTCAGCCACTAGGGGCAGCAAACACGAATATTCATATATATATATATATATATATATATATATATATATATATATATATATATATATATATATTTTTTTTTTTTTTTTTTTTTACAGGTACTTATATAGCAACAATTTAGATCACATCAGTCCCTGCCTTCAAGGAGCTTACAATCTAAGGTTTATAACACATTCATACATAGACATACAGGGGGCCAATTTAGACAGGAGCCAAATGACTTACCTGCATGTCCTTGGAGTGTGGGAGGAAACTGCAGTACCCAGAGGAAACCTACGCAGGCACAGGGAGAACATGCAAACCAGGCAGGTAGTGCTATGGTTGGGATTCGAACCCAAATGTATTAAAGTGGTCACTGGAGACATTGTAACGCTCTCTGTATTAGCAACTTGGCACTGATTACCAAGACCTGGATATGCCATTGAGGGAAAAATTTGATCAGCTGGGTCAATGTGCCAAGAAACTTGGGGACGCCGAATGTGTTTTTCTTTTTTAAAATTAGGTGATTCTTGCAGGAAAAAAAGTGTATAAATACACTGGGGTGTATTTATAAAAAGTGTGTCCTGTGAAACTACATGCACATTGAGACCCCGTTCACACTGGGGCGACGCTACTTGCCGGGGCGATCTCACAGAGCGGCCGGCACGGACTTCATATCATTGAAGTCAATTCGGGTCGCTCCGGGTCGCCCCAAAGAAGCTCCGGACTTGTGTCGCTCCTATTAGAACGGGTCCACAGCTTCTCTATGGCAGGCGACCTATGGCGACCTGTCAGGCAACCAGGTCGCCTGACAGGTCGCCCCAGTGTGAACGGGGTCTCATTCATTCATTCATAACATCAAATTTCTTGTTAAGAGCCCATTCAGACAGGGACGACACGACTTGCTGGGGCGACCTGTGAAGTCGCAGTGCACGCTGTGCACCGCGACCTCGGTGCGACATGCACAGACTTCATATAAATGAAGTCAATGCAAGTCACCTCCAGGTCGCCCCAAAGTAGTACAGGACCCTTTTTCTAAGTCGGAGCGACTTGTGTCGCTCCTATTAGAACAGGTCCTGTGCTAATCAATGGCAGGCAACCGACCGCGACTTGTCAGGCAACCAAGTCGCCTGACAAGTCGCGCTAGTGTGAATGGACCCTTAGGCAGAGTCCCCCCCCCCCTCCAAAAATTAAAAGTCAGCAGCTACACATTCTGTGGCTGCTGACTTTTAATATTAGGACACTTCCCTGTCCTGGAGTCCAGCGATGTCGGCACCGCTGTTTCTATCGTCTGTCGGGTGCTGCCGCCACCATTGCTGGTAAGGGAACCCGGCAGTTAAGCCTCATAGCTTCACAGTCGGGTCCCTACTGCGCATGCACAAAGTGCGCTACGCTCGGTAATTGGCCTGGAAGCAGAGGGAGGAGTAGGGGGCCGAAACTCTGATGAACCTCGCTGCGGCGAGATCCGACGGAAGTGGGGACAGGGTACCTGTCAAAAACATGTACCCACTCCCCCCTGAAAGGTGCCAAATGTGGCAATGGGGGGGGGGGGGGGGCGGAGACAGATAAGCAGAAGTTCCATATATATATATATATATATATATATATATATATATATATATATGTATATATGTGTATATATATATGTATATATTTAGCAAAGACCCTGGAGAATAAAATGGTGGTCGTTGCAATATTTGCGCAGCGGTCTTTCAAACGCAATTTTTTTTGAAATAATAAATTTCACTAAATTGTACAAAAACGAAACAATAAAGTTAGCCCGATTTATTTGTATATTGTGAAAGATTATGTCATGCTGAGTCAATAGATACCTAACATGTTATGGTTTAAAATTGCGTACACTCGTGGAGTGGCGACAAACTACGGTACCTAAAAATCTCCATAGGCGAAACTTTAAAAAAATTTTAACGGTTACCAGTTTGGAGTTACGGAGAAGTTCTTTTGCAAGAATTATTGCTCTCGCTATGCAGATCGTGGCAATACCTCACATGTGTGATTTGAACACTGTTTACATTTGCGGGCACGACCTTATGTATGCGTTTTCTTTGGTGTATGAGCTCATGGCGATGGTAGCGCTTTAAAAAAAAAATGTTTTCCTATTTATTTTATTTTTTATTTTTAACACTGTTTTTAAAAAAATAAAAAATAAAAGTCTGATCACTTTTGATGCTGTAACAAGGAATGTAAACATCCCTTGTGAAAATAATAGGCAGTGACAGGTATTTTTTATGGAGGGATCGGGGGTCTAAAAGACCCCAAACCCCTCCACTGCACCTCTTACTATTCAAGACGCTGAAAATGGCATTTTTGAATACTGAATACTGGTCACCCTAGTGCAGTGATGGCGAACCTTGGCACCCCAGATGTTTTGGAACTGCATTTCCCTTGATGGTCAATTATACTGCAAAGTGCACGAGCATCATGGGAAATGTAGTTTCAAAACATCTGGGGTGCTAATATTTGCCATTACTGCCCTAGTGTATGGTCTGAGCACTGACAGGCTGACCTCCCACCCCTTCAAATGCTGGCAGTACGCATACATCCATATATTTCCCTGTTAAACCGCTGTATGGTCTTGGCCACAGTGCTGCAGCTCAGTTTCAGGGTTTTGGCAATCTTCTTATAGCCTAGGCCATCTTTATGTAGAGCAATAAATCTTTTTTTCAGATCCTCAGAGAATTCTTTGCCATGAGGTGCAATGGTGAATTTCCAGTGACCAGTATGAGAGAGTGAGAGCGATAACACCACATTTAACACACCTGCTCCCCATTCACACCTTAGACCTTGTAACACTAACCCTTGTAACACTAACGAGTTACATGACACCGGGGAGGGAAAATGTCTATTTGGGCCCAATTTGTACATTTTCACTTAGGGGTGTACTCACTTTTGTTGCCAGCGGTTTAGACATGAATGGCTGCGTGTTGAGTTATTTTCAGGGGACAGCAAATTTACACTGTTATATAAGCTGTACACTCACTAATTTACATTGTAGAAAAGTGTCATTTCTTCAATGCTGTCACATGAAAAGATATAATAAAATATTTACAAAATTGTGAGAGGTGTACTCACTTTTGTGAGATACTGTATGTGTACACATTTGTTTTGATAATTGACACCTTGATATTTCACGTATTATTTAAATACTAGCGCAAATATTACACTTTTTTTTTTTTTTTTTTATAGAGTTGAGTTTAGGAACTTTGGCAAAGAAATGCCCAAAGCTCCTAAACTCAAGTTTAAAAGCTGCTAGTGTACATAAAGCCTTATTCATTCATACAGAATAGAGTAAATCAGGAAAATACTGCTTTGTGGCCGCTAGATGGAATTAATGATTACAGGAAATTCCTACTTATTTACTATGATCATCAGCTCCACCTAGTGGCCTTAATGCAGAAGTTTCCTGAACCGCTCTATTTTTAATGAATGAATAACATTCGACCTGGAAAAATAATAATGATGATAATGAAATAATAATAATAATAATGTTTTGATTTAGATTTTTCCCCTATTCACACATATACATGCAGTTTCACTGGACAAATAGCTCTGTGAATGTTTTTTAAACGGTTGCCAGCCGCTTACCGCATATTTACTGTGGCAGTGTTGCTCTCCCAGGCAAACCGAAGTAGCAGGGGCGTAACTACAGGGGTTGCAGGGGTTGCAATTGCAACCGGGCCCTATGCTCCAGGGGGGCCCATGCAGCTCCCCTGTACACCTGAATAGGAGAAGCGGTGTAGAGAAATCACTGTCCTCCTTTTTCCTTCTGTAGCTCCAGGAGGAAAATGGAGGAGATTGGTTCCTCTGTATGCTGCCCCCGCCACTCTTCCTATCCAGTTCCCTTGTGTTCTGCTGTCTCTGAGCCCCTGTGTGCTCCCCTGGTCCCCCCCCCCCTACTGTGCTGCCAGGGGTCCGGGGGGCCCTTTATGGTTTCTTGCACCGGGGCCCTGAAGGTTCTAGTTACGCCTCTGCGAAGTAGGGCTACGTTGGGGGCTTGGAGGCAGCTAGGGGGCGAGTGTGCGCCGCCGGTGGCGCGCTGCCGCACCCGCTCGTCAGCGGGGAAGCCGATGCACGGGTCAGGCGGCTCCGATTGCCGCCTGACCCCCACGATTGTTCCCCGCTGAGAGAGAAGAACAGTCAGCTGTTGTAAACACAGCAGACCGTTCTCCTTGGAATGATCACAGAGCCCCTGTGATCCTTCTATATAGGATCACAGGTGTCTATGGTCATTCCACAAACCACGCCCCCCACAGTTAGAAATATGCCCCTAGGTACACATATAACCCCTTGATCACCTAAACTGTTAACCCCTGTTAATGCCAGTGTCATTATTACAGTAAAAGTGCATATTTTAAGCACTGATTACTGTAGTAATGTCACTGGTCCCCCCAAAAAATGTCAAAAATGTCAGTTAGGGGTCCAATCTGTCCGCCGCAATGTCTCAGTCCCGCAAAAAATTGCAGATTGTCGCCATTACTAGTAAAAAAAAAAAAAACAATAAAAATGACATAAATCTTTCCCGTAGTTAGTAGACGCGATAAATAACTTTAGCGCAAACCAATCAAGATACGTTCATTGCATTTTTGTTTACCAAAAATATGCAGCAGAAAACAAATTGGCCTAAAAATGTTAAAAAATTTTGGTTTTTACATTTTTTTGGGGGGGAATGTTATAGAGCAGAATGTGAAAAATATATATATTTTTTTTCAGAATCATCGCTCTTTTTTTAGCGCAAAAAATAAAAATCGCAGAGGTGATCAAATAACACCAAAAGAAAGCTCTATTTGTGCGAAAAAAAGGACATCAATTTTATTTAGGTACAGCTTCGCACGACCGCGCAATTGTCCGTTAAAGTAACGCAGTGCCGAATCGCAAAATAGGGCCTGGTCAGGAAGGGGGAAAATCTTCTGGTCTAAAAGTGGTTAAATATACCCATTTCTTATAATACATTTATTTATTACAGTTACACTGACATTTTGTATGCAGCACTTTACATACGTATCAGTCCCTGCTTGCACTCTAATGCCTCGTTTCCACTGAGTGGTACAGTACGGTTCGGTTCAGTACGGTACGGTTCGGTATGGTACGGTTCGGTTCAGTACGGTATGGTTCAGTTCAGTACGGTACGGTTCGGTTCAGTACGGTACGGTTCGGTTCAGTACGGTACGGTTCAGTACGGTACGGTACGGTTCAGTACGGTACGGTTCAGTTCAGTACGGTACGGTTCAGTACGGTACGGTACGGTTCAGTTCAGTACGGTACGGTTCGGTTCAGTACGGTATGGTTCGGTTCAGTACGGTACGGTTCAGTACTGTACGGTTCGGTTCAGTACGGTACGGTTCAGTTCAGTACGGTACGGTTCAGTACGGTACGGTACGGTTCAGTACGGTTCGGTTCAGTACGGTACGGTGTGGTTCAGTACGGTACAGTTCAGTACGGTACGGTTCGGTTCAGTACGGTACGGTACGGTTCAGTTCAGTACGGTACGGTTCGGTTCATTACGGTACAGTTCAGTACGGTACGGTTCGGTTCAGTACGGTACGGTACGGTTCAGTTCAGTACGGTATGGTTCGGTTCAGTACGGTACGGTTCAGTACGGTACGGTTGGGTTCAGTACGGTACAGTTCAGTACGGTACGGTTGATAGGCGTGGTGTAGCCGGAAAGCAGTGATCGACGATTCTCTGTCAACCAATCAAAGTTCTGCAGAGTGTAGCTCCACCCTGTTGGTACGGTACTAATGTGCTTGGTACTCCAACGAAAGGGTCCCAAAAAAGTGGTACGGTACAATGGAATCGGCAAAAATTGCGTACCGTACCGTACCGCTCAGTGAAAAGGAGCCCTTAGGTCCCTATCTCACACACATACTAGGGGCCAATTTGGACAGCAGCCACTTAACCTTCCAGCATATCTTTAGAGCATGGGAGGAAACCAGAGAACCTGGGGGAAACCCACGCAGGCACAAGGGGAACATGCAAACTCCATGCAGATGGTGTCATGATGGGAATTGGAATGGAGGACCCCAGTGCTGCAAGATAGAAGTGTGCGTTGTCACTATTTCTATGCCTCATGCTGGGGATACATTTTAGATGCAAATGGTGCTTCCTGGAATTCATCTTTAGGGATTGTGAATTGTAAAGAACGTTCCCATCGTCCCATCTACTGGCAAATCTTACCTGCTGAGAGACAACATCAGTAACAGGATATTAACACATAACCGGGGGAGGGCATGACCAGACAAGGCTTATGGCTTGCATTAACCAGCGTGATTACACCTAGTCAGGACTAAGCCTGCTAAGGATGCTGAACAAACATGGGACCATCTGATTCTGACCACAGGGGGCGCCGGAGAGCTGCAGGTGTCTCACTTGCCTTGCTGCACAGAACTAAAAGAGTATGCAAACCAAATAACATTATTATTATTATTTCAGGTTCTTATATAGCGCTGTCAATTTAGGCAGCGCTTTTACATATGCATTACACATTCACATCAGTCCCTGCCCTCAAGGAGCTTACAATCTAAGGTCCCTAACTCACATTCATACATACACAGTAGGGCCATGTGTAGAGTAGAGTGTGGGAGGAAACCGGAGTACCCGGAGGAAACCCACGCAGGCACAGGGAGAACATGCAAACTCCAGGCAGGTAGTGTCGTGGTTGGGATTTGAACCACCGACCCTTTTGCTGCTAGGTGAAAGTGCTACCCACTACACTGTATTTTACCAGTCCTTAGATGTGGTGGCAATGATGGATGAAAGTATAGATTAGGGGGCCCCATAGCAAACTTTTGATGCCCCCCCAGTGACCACTCTACAGTTATTGATCATAATATGTTTAAATAGGCATACAGTGCTAATTTCAGTGCTGGTCGGGATGATCAGGACAATAAATCTACACTACTAAGGCAGATTCTTTTACCGCACAGCCTGCAACGGGGGATCTGTGATTGGTGACATCCATTCTGAAGCCTCCGTCCGTACATCTTAAAGGGAAACCACACAGAGGGTAGGGGGTGCAAGACCTCTGCAATCCATCATAATACAGTGACGGATACGTGTTATCTGCACATGCACACACATTTTCTGTGTTTACCTAATCCAATACAGGACACTTTCACTCTCTTCCTGCCCAGGCCCTTTCAGCACTGTTGCACTTTAAATGACAATTGCGCGGTCATGCAACACTGTACCCATATTACATTTTTATCTTTTTTTGAGACAGAGCTTTCTTTTGGTAGTATTTATTCACCACTGTTTTTTTTTTTTTTTTTTTTTTTTATTGTTTTGCTAAACAAATAAAAAAAATACCCAAAAGATTTGAAAAAAAACTTTTTCTTTGTTTCTGTTATAAAATGTTGCAAATAAGTACAAAATCTCTTTCACTGATGTGCACTGATGAGGCTGCACTGATAGGCTGTACTGATGGGCACTGATAGGCTGCATTGATGGCCACTAATGAGGCTGCACTGATGGGCACTTATAGGCTGCACTGATGGGCACAGATGAGGCTGCACTGATGGGCACAGATGAGGCTGCACTGATGGGCACAGATAAGGCTGCACTGATGGGCACAGATGAGGCTGCATTGATGGGCACTGATGAGGCTGCACTGATGGACACTTATCGGCTGCACTGATGGGCACTTATAGGCTGCACCGATGGGCACAGATGAGGCTGCACTGATGGGCACAGATGAGGCTGCACTGATGGGCACAGATGAGGCTGCATTGATGGGCACTGATGAGGCTGCACTGATGGACACTTATCGGCTGCACTGATGGACACTTATCGGCTGCACTGATGGACACTTATAGGCTGCACTGATGGGCACAGATGAGGCTGCACTGATGGGCACTGATAGGCTGCATTGATGGCCACTAATGAGGCTGCACTGATGGGCACTTATAGGCTGCACTGATGGGCACAGATGAGGCTGCACTGATGGGCACTTATAGGCTGCATTGATGGCCACTAATGAGGCTGCACTGATGGGCACTTATAGGCTGCACTCATGGGCACAGATGAGGCTGCACTGATGGGCACAGATGAGGCTGCACTGATCTAAAGGGATGCAGAACCTGCCACTTTCGTCATTAGAGCCCTGCAGGTGCAACAGCTGATTGATAATTATAAAACCACTCCCATACACATTTACTTTGCACACATTTACTGGACACAGACAAACAATAAGCTATTTCTCCAGAATAACAAAAGGTAGGAATCTGCAACAACGTTCGTTATAATCCTTGCAATGTTTAGAGATCACCCAGAGAGGATAATTTTTTTCTCAACAAAGGTGGAGTTAGGCCAGCCATACATGGGTCGAAATTCTGAAAGAATTTTCTTTCGAAAATCTTATCTAAGAATTTTCATTTGCACCATTAGTGGGTCGCAGCAATGGCCAGTTCAGACGAGGCTGTCTGTTTACATACCTAATATTTTACCAAGGGCCCCTCAACAAGGCTGTTAAAAAAAAAAGAGGGGACCCTGTCATATAGGCTGTATGGGGCCCCGTGAGTTCTAACAGCAAACCTGCCTTCAAAATTTCTAATTTTTGAAAAAAATTTAGCTCTGAATTTGACCCATGCATGGCCTGCATAACTCTTTAAATTGCCTCAACAGTTCCACTAATGGGACCCCTCCACCCACAGGGCCCCATAGAAGATGAATGGTCTGCTATTGTTAGTAGGTTTACCACCTTTTGTTCAAGCCACACCTGAACAGTTTAGCGGCAATTTTCTTCTTTTTTTTTAAAGGGGGAATACTGTTGAAACTGGTGTTAAGGGGAATTCTGATGTAAGGGGGTTTCTGCTCACCAAAGCCCCACCTACATCAGAGTTCCCAGCATTCCTCCTCAGAGTTCCAAAAGTACCCTTACATCAGAGTCCACAGAGCACCCCTTACATCTGAGTCCCCATCACCTTCGTGTACTCCAGAGGCCCTCCTTCAGGGCCTCTGGAGTACGAAACCATGAAGGGCCCCCCCGGACCCTGGCCGGGGGCTCTTCCCACTGATCCTGGAGCCCCTTACTCTCGTTGCAGGGCCCTTTATTACGGTCCCACAGCGGGACCCTTTCACAAGTTCTGCAGTGGGCCCCCTTCCTGCCATCTTGGGGACTCCCAATGGTGGTGGAGTGTCAGGGCCTGGTTGCAAGTGTGACCTTTGCGATCCTGGAAGTTCACCCACTGGTGTCAGTCGTTTTTATTTTTTGGTATTTTAATTGTATTATTTTTTATCATTTTATTTTATTTTTGTACAATGTCACTGACTATGACTCTGTCAATTCAGAAAAGGAAGGAGCTGGTAAATTACATATCTACTGACCCCTTCCTGGTTCTCTATTGTGACACATCCCCTGCAGCAGCCGGCAGAAGAGGGGAGGGAGCACAGTGGGGGGGGGACCAGGGGAGCACACAGGGGCCCAGAGACAGCAGAACACAAGTGAACTGGATAGGAGGAGCAGCGGGGGCAGCATACAGAGGAACCAATCTCCTCCATTTTCTTCCTGCAGCTACAGGAGGAAAAAGGAGGACAGTGATTTCTCTACATGCTGCCCCGCCGCCCCTCCTATCCAGGTGTACAGGGGCACTCCTAGAAAAGGAATGGACAGAGGGCGCACCAGCCTAGCGCATTATCTTTAAAACAGTTTATTGTAAACAGACATACACATTATACTCACAAAGCAAATGTGAAATACGGGCAAACATAAGCAATGCAGGACCACCAAGGGTCTCCACTGGGCATCCTCTGCTGCCGCAGGCCGTGGAAGGATTTGGACCTCCAAAAAACCGCTTACATGTTTCGGGGTGTTCCCCCTTCATCAGAGCTGCACAGGCCCCATGGAGCATGGGGCCCGGACCCCTGCAACCCCTGTAGTTACGCCCCTGGGGTACTCACTCCCTCTGAGGCAGGAGAAAGAAAAGGGGGGGGGGGACAACTGCTGCCAGCCCCTGAACGCCTATCCACTTTGTGGTTGTGGTAATCAGTTACTTGGGGAGCCACAGTCTGATATGAATAATGTGTCTGGGTTTCAGGCTTTCTAAAACCCGGACAGATGATTTAAAACCCGGGCTGTCCAGGTGAATTCTGGACGGGTGGCAACTCTAATTGTTAGGCTACTATTGTGGATGTTTTTTTAGGTCTCCCTGAATTCAGTCATACATTTGATCAGAATTTGCAATGAATTGAAAAGAGAACATGTGGCGCATGTAGAATTAAATTCCAAATTCTGATTACATATAAGACGACCAATGTCTATAGGTGTGTGGGTGTCCAGCTTAGAGTCTGTTTGTTTTAGATGACAGTTTGTACAAATTAACACCACTTAGTAACATTGGCCTTAATGGAGGTGATAATGGGGGCCATGTACCTGGCTGGAGACCATTAACATTGACTCAGTATTAGCATCCTAAGTGGCTTTCAGTGGCCCCCCTGCCGGCCTTTAGGTAAGCCTTGTCTGATGAGCCGCCTCCTGGGGCTCCTTGCAATATCCTGACACTCTACCAGGAACAGGATCTAACCTTGGACTGACATCCATACACAACTCTGTCCTCCACCCATCCCAACGAAGACAAACGATTATCAAAAACAAATCAAAATTATAATTTGCATATTTATGGGTGAACAGTTGGACATTTTCCTTTGCAGAAGGTCACAATTATTGCACTATTTTTGGCACTGCCATAAAGGAAGGGGGGGGGGGGGGATGGAATTTTGGACTGAAGAACTAATAAAATGTAACACCCAAAAAATGGCTTAACCTGGCATGTTATTTTATTAAAAATCACACCTACACTTTCATGTCCAAAATTCAGAGAGGCAATCCACGCTACAGTATGTGTCGATATGTTATCATGTTGAACAGATCAATCAGCAGCGCACATTAACACATGAAAAAACAGACCCTCCCCTTTTTTTTTTTTTTTAATGCATCGCACCACAAAGCATGGCATGTTTGTTTAGGTAGCATGTGATAAGATCCATTTTTCACTGTAAAGCAGTGACCTGGGGGCAGAATGTGGCCCATTGCTTGCCTTTATCTGGTCCAGCAACCGACGCCAATGATGGGGCACCGTTCCTCCCAGTGACACCATCAATGTGGCACTTTTCTTCCCATTGATACCAACATTGGGGCACAAGTCCTTCAACTGACATTAATAATGGGGCATTATTCCTCCCACTGACACCATCAATAGGGCACTATTTTTCCCACTGACACCAATGATGGGGCCCTATTCCTCCCACTGACACCAATGATGGGGCACCATTCCTCCCACTGACACCAATGATGGGGCACCATTCCTCCCACTGACACCATCAATATAGCACTCTTTCTCCCACTAACACCAATAACGAGGCACTATTCCTCTCACTAACACCAACAATGAGATACCATTCTTCCCCACTGACACCAGTGATGGGATACTATTCCTCCTAATGACAACTACAATGGGGCACCATTCCTCTGCCAGACACCAATGATGGGGTACTATTCCTCCTACTGACACCAATGATGGGGCACTATTCCTCCCACTGACACCAATGATGG
Source organism: Pelophylax lessonae (assembly GCF_965119305.1). NCBI lineage: Eukaryota > Metazoa > Chordata > Amphibia > Anura > Ranidae > Pelophylax > Pelophylax lessonae. The sequence goes on along the minus strand of NC_138777.1, from coordinate 215,802,000 downwards.
GGCACCATTCCTCCCACTGACACCATCAATGCAGCCATAGGTGTGCGCAGCCTATTGCATGTGTATGTATGTATATATATATACTGTACATATAGTCATCTTTGCAGCACTCCTTCCTTGCCCCACCTGCAGATTAGAGTGAGAAAGAAAGTCTTCCACACTTCTCTTTATAACAGAATCTCTCAGTGAGAGATCTTTCCCATCTCCCCACCGGGACACATAGCAATAATGCTAATGTGAATGAGGTGATTAGGGTGTGCCCAGGCACATCCGGCACATTCTGTGCCCATGCCTATGAATGCAGCAATGAGGGACCATTCCTCCCACTCACACCAGCGATGGGACACTATTCCTTCCACTGGCACCAACAATGGGGCACCAATCCTCCACCTGACACCAATGATGGGGCACTATTCCTCCCACTGACACCAATGTTGGGGCACTATTCCTCCCACTGACCCCAATGATGGGGCACTATTTCTCCCACTGACACCAATGATGGGGCACTATTCCTCCTACGGATACCAACAATGGGACACCATTCCTACCACTAACACCAATGATAGGGCTTTTTTCCAGCCCCTGACACCAATGATGGGACACTATTCCTCCCATGGATACCAATGATGGGGCACTCTTCCTCCCACTGACACCAATGATGGGGCACTATTCCTCCCACTGACACCAATGATGGGGCACTATTCCTCCCACTAACATTAATGATGGGGCACCATTCCTCCCACTGATACCATCAATGGGGCACTATTCCTCCCACTGATACCATCAATGGGGCACTATTCTTCCTATTGATTCCCATTGATACCAACAATGGGGTGCTATCCCTCCCATTAAAATCAGTTATGTGATGTTTATGCCCACTGATGCCGGGACATGTTCTACTCCCCTTGGCCACGGTCTGATCCCCCTAGAGCCTGATGGACTTTAAACTGGCCCTTTTCTTAGAACATTTGGAGACTTCTGTCGTAATGCATCAAGGTGGATGTGCCCTAAAACTGTCAGCAATTTATTACAACAAGCTGCATGTTTTTCTATTTACTACATCACTTAAGAGGAGAATTGGCTCAGCCCTAAGCATGGTGTCAACCACTATTTTAAAAGATGTTCATCGTTATTTTATTAGCACATTTGGCCAGTTTTGTTGCTTTTTTTTTTTTTCCCTTCGTTTTTGCAATTGCTATGTTGCCTGCTCAGTGGCTCTGACTCTTAAAAAAGGGCCCCACTGGACGAAAAAAATTTTGTAGCAAGAGCTCACCTCTGCCCCTCCCGCACATCAGGTCTGAGAGTGCAACTGCATGAGTTGGACACTTGCTGGAATATCGGTGGGGTTTAGAACAGGCATTCTTTACAACAGGCGCATAATAAATAGGACAAGTAAGATTTAAGCTCTTTGATTGCTTGATTCTCTGGAAATGTGGTTGTACTGGTAAAACAGGTTTGATTAATCTATTTATATTCAGAATGCTAAAATGGTGCCAAAAATTTGTCTGCAGTGAAATGACATGAACCGTGAGACTGAAAGTACGAGAAGAGGTGACAAAAACCCATGGAGAGCCGGTCTGTCTGTTTAGAGAAGGACCTTCTCTGGTTCCAAATAATGTAGTCGTATAAACCAACACAGGTTATGTTCCTGTAGCAAAGTCTCACGCTGGGCCACACATAGCATGGTAGAGGGTAATGCAGGTGGCAGCAGAGGATGGTGTCCTTGTCTGCCTGGAAATGCCCCCTTTGCAGTGGAGTGGCATACAGCAGCGGTGGTTGCAGGACTGGCCCATAACATTGTGCTGCCTGGGCCCAAGAATAAAATGCTGACCCCACCCAAAGAAAAATCCCACTCAACAAAAGGCCCCCACGTCTATTATTTCACATAAATATAAAATTTTGAAAAAATATTATATATACGGTTATCTTCTTCAATAACTCCCCACCGGACCAGTCCACCAAACACCCACTGTCAGTCCTCCTGTCACTCCTATGTCTGCTGCACCCACCGCCTTAGAAGATCCAGCCTGCCGTGCATGAGATGGAGTGCGCTGATGTCTGACGTCACTGCTTACACCACGATTACGTGTGGGACGCTCCACCTCCCCATACTCATTAGTTTGCACTACGAGCAGCAGTATGAGATGGGAAATGCCGCCTGTAACGTGCCGCAAACGAATGACACACAAAACTGCTGGGAAAAAAATCTTGGGAGTCAATTTGCTGCCCCTCTCAAAGTCCTCGTCCCCACTTCCTTGGGACCTAACCGTGGCAAAGTCCGTCAGAAGTTCGGCCCCCCTCTTCCTCCCCCTGCCGACAGGCCATTCAGAAAGTGCAGCCTGTTTTGCGCATGCCCAGTAGGGGACCCACTGTGGAGCCGCAAGTCCTCACTGACGGTTTTCCTTACTACGAATGGCAGTGGCAGCAACCGAGAGCCGATGGAAACACCCTACAAGAGCTCAGCGGGAGGGATTACGCCATCCACCTCAAATGTGTGGATGGGGTATCAGCAGGGCCGCCATCAGGGGGGTACAGCCCATACAGATGTAGGGGGCCCAGGCATCCCGAGGGGCCCAGTCCCTCTGGGATGCTCCAGGCTCCAAGTTGGCACCTCCCCTTTTGTTCCTTTTTACCCCTACACTGACTAGTCCCAACTCCTGCTGGTGCCACCCACTGCACTGGCTCCTGACTCCCATCCTGCCGCTGGCCACCGCTGTCAAAATTATTGGTTGCTAGGACTGCCTGGAGTCCTAGCAGCCAATCATATGCATTCACAGGCCTCTGCAGAGGAAAAGGACGTAACCTGGTGATCAAGTCCTGGGGGCCCAGGCCTAAAGTTGTGTAAGGGGCCCCAACATTTCTGATGGCTACCCTGGGTATCAGATTCATTTTCTTTCCTTTGTCCAACCTGCTGGGTGAATGAAAGAATAGGATTCATGTATGGCCTAGAGATGCTTATGACTAGGTAATGAGTTGTTTCCGAGTTGCATTGAGAAGCCGCTAGGTTCCATTGGGGTGCTTTTGCAAGAAAACCATATATTTCACAAATAACATACACTATATGGCTAAAAGTATGTGAGCCCCCCCCCCCCCTTCAAATTATGGATTTTAAATGTCTCCAGTGAAGGTTACTGTTAATACTATATCACACAAAGACATTGTAGACAATTGTGCAATTCCAACCTTGTGGTACCATTATGGTGAAGACCCTCTTCTCCTCCAGCATAACTGTGGCTCTGTATACAAAGCCAGGCCATAAAGACGTGGTGTGACCAGTTTGGTGTGAAGGAGCTCGAGTGTCCTGTACAGAGCCCTGACCTCAACCCTCCCGAACTTTATTGGGATGAACTGGAATGCTGATGGTGAGTCAGGTCTTCTTATTCAACATCAATCCCTGACCTCAGAATAAATTTAAAAAATCTCCCACAAGCACCCCCCCAATCTCCATAGTATTGGCCATGGTTTTGGAATGGAATGTCCAACAAGACTTCTTTAAAAAAAAGCCTGAAATTTACCATGATGGGACTCTCTGCATCCCAGTTATTATGGTATGACAAGCTTTCAGTGCACCCTCCTGCATGCACCTTACTGAGAACCCTGTAATCTCGTACTGTATCTTCACTATCTGCAGTAGACCCTGGCCCTGCAGGACATAATACACAGATGCAGACTGTTTAACTTGGCCATTCAACAACCCACAGTCCTCATGTGAACTGCACCCAGGGTCCCCTCCGTCAAGGTACTTGTCATTGGCTTTCCAATACTTCACAAAGCAAAAAAAAAGAATTAAAGAAGTATTTTGCAAAGACCATTAAAACTGATCACATGCCATACCAATGACATTTAAAACATACAAGGCTAATGCTACATAGTGCTCAACTGTCCCTACTTCCTTCACAGTTGTCTCACTATTACCATGGTGGTGAATTTACTAAATCTAGAGGGCCTCAATTGTGACATGCAACAAAGGATGACCAGAGACTACATGGTTGGCCTATGAGCTCCTCCCTTTACATAACCCCAGCAAATTCAGTCATTCTGAACCTTGGAGCACCCCTGTCCCAAAAGTTCCTTTATTAATAGAATTCAGGTTGGGTTGACAGCTGTCAGTAAATTTACTGACAGCTTGTACAAATAAGTGACTTTTAAAACTGTCTGTAAATATCAGGGGCTGATAATGTGTCATGGTTTGTTGACTTTTGTAAGTGTAAACCAGGCAAATTACTTGTAATGTGTATTTTCAGTGTTTCCATATCATGTTTATACTGTTTAATATCGATTGTCTTCCTTTTTAATAGAAGTTGTGTCATTTTTCAGGTTGTCAGTAAAAAAATGTGCTCTGCCAGTAAATTTCCCATGTTTTGTCAGTAAAAAATGCCATGAGAGTTTGGCAACCCTGCCTGACACACTGACTTACTCTGTTAGGCTTCACTAGATGTTGATCATTAGAGATGTATAGAACTGTTCGCCGGCGAACAGTTCCCGGCGAACTTAGCATGTTCGCGTTCGCCGCTGCCGGCGAACATATGCGATGTTCGGTCCGCCCCCCATAAGACATCATTGAGGCAAACTTTGACCCTGAACTTTACAGTCAGCAGACACATTTCCAGCCAATCAGCATACCTCCCTCCCACACCCTCCCACCTCCTATAAATAAGCAAGGGCAGCATCCATCTTAGATCATTCTGAAGCAGTGTGTGTAGTGAGAGTAGGGAGAGCTGCTGCTGCTGCTGCTGTTAAGCTAGGGACAGTTAGTCAGTGTTCCTGGTCTTGCAGTGTTCTTGGTCCACTACTGCTGTAATATCAGCACCCCAAAAAGCCCTTCTAAGGGCTGGTATTTGTGGGTTTTTTTATATATATATATATATATATATATATATATATATATATATACCTAGCGTCCCCAAAAGCCCTTTTAAGGGCTGGTAATTGAGTTGTTTCTTCTTATATATATATATATATCTATATCTATCTAGTGTCCCCAAAAGCCCTTTTAAGGGCTGGTAATTGAGGATTTTTTTTATTTATATATATATACATATATATATATATATATATAGTGTCCCCAAAAGCCCTTTTAAGGGCTGGTAAGGTAATAGAGTTTTTTCTTTATATATATATCTATATATATCTATTGTACACTGCAGTTGCCTGCCCGCTGTGTGTGAGAGGCCACAGACCTACCACAGACTGTACTGTGTGCACACCACACTCATTTCGGGTGGCACAGGCACAGTACCTTGCATTTTAAAAAATATATTTTTTTTTCCTCTGTCATAATTGCAGTGAGTGCTGTGTCAGGTCCACAGAGTGCACTGTACCCACTGCAGTGCACTGCCCACCACTGATATATATACGGTGGCACAGCATCTTGTTGCAATAAATTGAAAAAAAAAAAATATTTTTTATTATTGCAGTTGCCTGGGCTGCCAGTTACTGTCAGGTCCACAGAGTGTACTGTGCCCACTGCAGTGCCACTGTGTGCCCACCCACCACTGATATATAAGGTGGCACAGCAGCTTGCAAAGTAAAAAAAAATATATATTTTTTTTAATTGCAGTTGCCTGGGTGCCAGTGACTGCTGTCAGGTCCACAGAGAGTGTACTGTGCCACTGCCCACCCACCACTGATATATAAGGTGGCACAGCAGCTTGCAAAGTAAAATAAAATATATAGTTTTTAAAATTGCAGTTGCCTGGGTGCCAGTGACTGCTGTCAGGTCCACAGAGAGTGTACTGTGCCACTGCCCACCCACCACTGATATATAAGGTGGCACAGCAGCTTGCAAAGTAAAAAAAAATATATATTTTTTTAAATTGCAGTTGCCTGGGTGCCAGTGACTGCTGTCAGGTCCACAGAGAGTGTACTGTGCCACTGCCCACCCACCACTGATATATAAAGTGGCACAGCAGCTTGCAAAGTAAAAAAATATATATATATTTTTTAAATTGCAGTTGCCTGGGTGCCAGTGACTGCTGTCAGGTCCACAGAGAGTGTACTGTGCCACTGCCCACCCACCACTGATATATAAAGTGGCACAGCAGCTTGCAAAGTAAAAAAATATATATATATTTTTTAAATTGCAGTTGCCTGGGTGCCAGTGACTGCTGTCAGGTCCACAGAGAGTGTACTGTGCCACTGCCCACCCACCACTGATATATATGCCTGCAAGAGAAAAAGCCAGCCGCAGAGAAGCCGTATTCCTGAAAATATAAGAAAAATGCTGTTTTTTAGGGGTTCTGGACATGCTACAGAGCTGATACTTGACAGGTACACTTTTTAGTCCCCCCAGACACTAAATACAAAAAATGACATGCCTGCCTAAAAAAATGCCCGCTAAATGCCTGCAAGAGAAAAAGCCAGCCGCAGAGAAGCCGTATGCCTGAAAATATAAGAAAAATGCTGTTTTTTAGGGGTTCTGGACATGCTACAGAGCTGAAACTTGACAGGTACACTTTTTAGACCCCCCAGACACGAAATACAAAAAATGACATGCCTGCCTAAAAAAATGCCCGCTAAATGCCTGCAAGAAAAAAAGCCAGCCGCAGAGAAGCCGTATTCCTGAAAATATAAGAAAAATGCTGTTTTTTAGGGGTTCTGGACATGCTACAGAGCTGAAACTTGACAGGTACACTTTTTAGACCCCCCAGACACTAAATACAAAAAATGACATGCCTGCCTAAAAAAATGCCCGCTAAATGCCTGCAAGAGAAAAAGCCAGCCGCAGAGAAGCCGTATTCCTGAAAATATAAGAAAAATGCTGTTTTTTAGGGGTTCTGGACATGCTACAGAGCTGAAACTTGACAGGTACACTTTTTAGACCCCCCAGACACTAAATACAAAAAATGACATGCCTGCCTAAAAAAATGCCCGATAAATGCCTGCAAGAGAAAAAGCCAGCCGCAGAGAAGCCGTATTACTGAAAATATAATAAAAATGCTGTTTTTTAGGGGTTCTGGACATGCTACAGAGCTGAAACTTGACAGGTACACTTTTTAGACCCCCCAGACACTAAATACAAAAAATTACATGCCTGCCTAAAAAAATGCCCGCTAAATGCCTGCAAGAGAAAAAGCCAGCCGCAGAGAAGCCATATTCCTGAAAATATAAGAAAAATGCTGCTTTTTAGGGGTTCTGGACATGCTACAGAGCTGAAACTTGACAGGTACACTTTTTAGACCCCCCAGACACTAAATACAAAAAATGACATGCCTGCCTAAAAAAATGCCCGCTAAATGCCTGCAAGAGAAAAAGCCAGCCGCAGAGAAGCCGTATTCCTGAAAATATAAGAAAAATGCTGTTTTTTAGGGGTTCTGGACATGCTACAGAGCTGAAACTTGACAGGTACACTTTTTAGACCCCCCAGACACTAAATACAAAAAATGACATGCCTGCCTAAAAAAATGCCCGCTAAATGCCTGCAAGAGAAAAAGCCAGCCGCAGAGAAGCCGTATTCCTGAAAATATAAGAAAAATGCTGTTTTTTAGGGGTTCTGGACATGCTACAGAGCTGAAACTTGACAGGTACACTTTTTAGACCCCCCAGACACTAAATACAAAAAATGACATGCCTGCCTAAAAAAATGCCCGCTAAATGCCTGCAAGAAAAAAAGCCAGCCGCAGAGAAGCCGTATTCCTGAAAATATAAGAAAAATGCTGTTTTTTAGGGGTTCTGGACATGCTACAGAGCTGAAACTTGACAGGTACACTTTTTAGACCCCCCCAGACACTAAATACAAAAAATGACATGCCTGCCTAAAAAAATGCCCGCTAAATGCCTGCAAGAGAAAAAGCCAGCCGCAGAGAAGCCGTATTCCTGAAAATATAAGAAAAATGCTGTTTTTTAGGGGTTCTGGACATGCTACAGAGCTGAAACTTGACAGGTACACTTTTTAGACCCCCCAGACACTAAATACAAAAAATGACATGCCTGCCTAAAAAAATGCCCGATAAATGCCTGCAAGAGAAAAAGCCAGCCGCAGAGAAGCCGTATTACTGAAAATATAATAAAAATGCTGTTTTTTAGGGGTTCTGGACATGCTACAGAGCTGAAACTTGACAGGTACACTTTTTAGACCCCCCAGACACTAAATACAAAAAATGACATGCCTGCCTAAAAAAATGCCCGCTAAATGCCTGCAAGAGAAAAAGCCAGCCGCAGAGAAGCCATATTCCTGAAAATATAAGAAAAATGCTGCTTTTTAGGGGTTCTGGACATGCTACAGAGCTGAAACTTGACAGGTACACTTTTTGGACCCCCCAGACACTAAATACAAAAAATGACATGCCTGCCTAAAAAAATGCCCGCTAAATGCCTGCAAGAGAAAAAGCCAGCCGCAGAGAAGCCGTATTCCTGAAAATATAAGAAAAATGCTGTTTTTTAGGGGTTCTGGACATGCTACAGAGCTGAAACTTGACAGGTACACTTTTTAGACCCCCCAGATACTAAATACAAAAAATGACATGCCTGCCTAAAAAAATGCCCGCTAAATGCCTGCAAGAAAAAAAGCCAGCCGCAGAGAAGCCGTATTCCTGAAAATATAAGAAAAATGCTGTTTTTTAGGGGTTCTGGACATGCTACAGAGCTGAAACTTGACAGGTACACTTTTTAGACCCCCCAGACACTAAATACAAAAAATGACATGCCTACCTAAAAAAATGCCCGATAAATGCCTGCAAGAGAAAAAGCCAGCCGCAGAGAAGCCGTATTACTGAAAATATAATAAAAATGCTGTTTTTTAGGGGTTCTGGACATGCTACAGAGCTGAAACTTGACAGGTACACTTTTTAGACCCCCCAGACACTAAATACAAAAAATGACATGCCTGCCTAAAAAAATGCCCGCTAAATGCCTGCAAGAGAAAAAGCCAGCCGCAGAGAAGCCGTATTCCTGAAAATATAAGAAAAATGCTGTTTTTTAGGGGTTCTGGACATGCTACAGAGCTGAAACTTGACAGGTACACTTTTTAGACCCCCCAGACACTAAATACAAAAAATGACATGCCTGCCTAAAAAAATGCCCGCTAAATGCCTGCAAGAGAAAAAGCCAGCCGCAGAGAAGCCGTATTCCTGAAAATATAAGAAAAATGCTGTTTTTTAGGGGTTCTGGACATGCTACAGAGCTGAAACTTGACAGGTACACTTTTTAGACCCCCCAGACACTAAATACAAAAAATGACATGCCTGCCTAAAAAAATGCCCGCTAAATGCCTGCAAGAAAAAAAGCCAGCCGCAGAGAAGCCGTATTCCTGAAAATATGAGAAAAATGCTGTTTTTTAGGGGTTCTGGACATGCTACAGAGCTGAAACTTGACAGGTACACTTTTTAGACCCCCCCAGACACTAAATACAAAAAATGACATGCCTGCCTAAAAAAATGCCCGCTAAATGCCTGCAAGAGAAAAAGCCAGCCGCAGAGAAGCCGTATTCCTGAAAATATAAGAAAAATGCTGTTTTTTAGGGGTTCTGGACATGCTACAGAGCTGAAACTTGACAGGTACACTTTTTAGACCCCCCAGACACTAAATACAAAAAATGACATGCCTGCCTAAAAAAATGCCCGATAAATGCCTGCAAGAGAAAAAGCCAGCCGCAGAGAAGCCGTATTACTGAAAATATAATAAAAATGCTGTTTTTTAGGGGTTCTGGACATGCTACAGAGCTGAAACTTGACAGGTACACTTTTTAGACCCCCCAGACACTAAATACAAAAAATGACATGCCTGCCTAAAAAAATGCCCGCTAAATGCCTGCAAGAGAAAAAGCCAGCCGCAGAGAAGCCATATTCCTGAAAATATAAGAAAAATGCTGCTTTTTAGGGGTTCTGGACATGCTACAGAGCTGAAACTTGACAGGTACACTTTTTAGACCCCCCAGACACTAAATACAAAAAATGACATGCCTGCCTAAAAAAATGCCCGCTAAATGCCTGCAAGAGAAAAAGCCAGCCGCAGAGAAGCCGTATTCCTGAAAATATAAGAAAAATGCTGTTTTTTAGGGGTTCTGGACATGCTACAGAGCTGAAACTTGACAGGTACACTTTTTAGACCCCCCAGATACTAAATACAAAAAATGACATGCCTGCCTAAAAAAATGCCCGCTAAATGCCTGCAAGAGAAAAAGCCAGCCGCAGAGAAGCCGTATTCCTGAAAATATAAGAAAAATGCTGTTTTTTAGGGGTTCTGGACATGCTACAGAGCTGAAACTTGACAGGTACACTTTTTAGACCCCCCAGACACTAAATACAAAAAATGACATGCCTACCTAAAAAAATGCCCGATAAATGCCTGCAAGAGAAAAAGCCAGCCGCAGAGAAGCCGTATTACTGAAAATATAATAAAAATGCTGTTTTTTAGGGGTTCTGGACATGCTACAGAGCTGAAACTTGACAGGTACACTTTTTAGACCCCCCAGACACTAAATACAAAAAATGACATGCCTGCCTAAAAAAATGCCCGCTAAATGCCTGCAAGAGAAAAAGCCAGCCGCAGAGAAGCCGTATTCCTGAAAATATAAGAAAAATGCTGTTTTTTAGGGGTTCTGGACATGCTACAGAGCTGAAACTTGACAGGTACACTTTTTAGACCCCCCAGACACTAAATACAAAAAATGACATGCCTGCCTAAAAAAATGCCCGCTAAATGCCTGCAAGAGAAAAAGCCAGCCGCAGAGAAGCCGTATTCCTGAAAATATAAGAAAAATGCTGTTTTTTAGGGGTTCTGGACATGCTACAGAGCTGAAACTTGACAGGTACACTTTTTAGACCCCCCAGACACTAAATACAAAAAATGACATGCCTGCCTAAAAAAATGCCCGCTAAATGCCTGCAAGAAAAAAAGCCAGCCGCAGAGAAGCCGTATTCCTGAAAATATAAGAAAAATGCTGTTTTTTAGGGGTTCTGGACATGCTACAGAGCTGAAACTTGACAGGTACACTTTTTAGACCCCCCCAGACACTAAATACAAAAAATGACATGCCTGCCTAAAAAAATGCCCGCTAAATGCCTGCAAGAGAAAAAGCCAGCCGCAGAGAAGCCGTATTCCTGAAAATATAAGAAAAATGCTGTTTTTTAGGGGTTCTGGACATGCTACAGAGCTGAAACTTGACAGGTACACTTTTTAGACCCCCCAGACACTAAATACAAAAAATGACATGCCTGCCTAAAAAAATGCCCGATAAATGCCTGCAAGAGAAAAAGCCAGCCGCAGAGAAGCCGTATTACTGAAAATATAATAAAAATGCTGTTTTTTAGGGGTTCTGGACATGCTACAGAGCTGAAACTTGACAGGTACACTTTTTAGACCCCCCAGACACTAAATACAAAAAATGACATGCCTGCCTAAAAAAATGCCCGCTAAATGCCTGCAAGAGAAAAAGCCAGCCGCAGAGAAGCCATATTCCTGAAAATATAAGAAAAATGCTGCTTTTTAGGGGTTCTGGACATGCTACAGAGCTGAAACTTGACAGGTACACTTTTTAGACCCCCCAGACACTAAATACAAAAAATGACATGCCTGCCTAAAAAAATGCCCGCTAAATGCCTGCAAGAGAAAAAGCCAGCCGCAGAGAAGCCGTATTCCTGAAAATATAAGAAAAATGCTGTTTTTTAGGGGTTCTGGACATGCTACAGAGCTGAAACTTGACAGGTACACTTTTTAGACCCCCCAGACACTAAATACAAAAAATGACATGCCTACCTAAAAAAATGCCCGATAAATGCCTGCAAGAGAAAAAGCCAGCCGCAGAGAAGCCGTATTACTGAAAATATAATAAAAATGCTGTTTTTTAGGGGTTCTGGACATGCTACAGAGCTGAAACTTGACAGGTACACTTTTTAGACCCCCCAGACACTAAATACAAAAAATGACATGCCTGCCTAAAAAAATGCCCGCTAAATGCCTGCAAGAAAAAAAGCCAGCCGCAGAGAAGCCGTATTCCTGAAAATATAAGAAAAATGCTGTTTTTTAGGGGTTCTGGACATGCTACAGAGCTGAAACTTGACAGGTACACTTTTTAGACCCCCCAGACACTAAATACAAAAAATTACATGCCTGCCTAAAAAAATGCCCGCTAAATGCCTGCAAGAGAAAAAGCCAGCCGCAGAGAAGCCATATTCCTGAAAATATAAGAAAAATGCTGCTTTTTAGGGGTTCTGGACATGCTACAGAGCTGAAACTTGACAGGTACACTTTTTAGACCCCCCAGACACTAAATACAAAAAATGACATGCCTGCCTAAAAAAATGCCCGATAAATGCCTGCAAGAGAAAAAGCCAGCCGCAGAGAAGCCATATTCCTGAAAATATAAGACAAATGCTGTTTTTTAGGGGTTCTGGACATGCTACAGAGCTGAAACTTCACAGGTACACTTTTTAGACCCCCCAGATGCTAAATCCAAAGAAATTTTTTATTTTTATTTTTTTTTTAATTTTTCCAATAATTGGCTCTCTATCAAAAAATTATAATTTTTAAGAACTTTTTTTTGCGTGATCCCTCTCCGGCATGCCACAGTCCAGGTGTTAGTCCCCTTGAAACAACTTTTCCATCACTATTGTGGCCAGAAAGAGTCCCTGTGTGTTTTAAAATTCGCCTGCCTATTGAAGTCTATGGCGGTTCGCCCGGTTCGCCGGTTCGCGAACATTTGCAGATGTTCGCGTTCGCCGTTCGCGAACGGCGAATTTTAGGTTCGCGACATCACTATTGATCATCATGAAGAAGACCCAAGGTAAGTACTCCCAGTCTGGGGATCTAGCAAAATGTATGGTGGGGAACCCTAGTAACAGGCACACCAGGTGTGCAGACCAGGGAATTCAATGCAGGGATGGTGGGAACCCCCAATAATGGGCATAGCAGGTATGCAGACCCATGAACTCAGCACATAGAGGGTAGTATCCCCTTGTAAGGGGCATAGCAGGTGGTTAGACCCAGGAACTCAGTGCAAGGATGGTGGGAACCCCTCATAATCAGCACAGTAGGTGTACAGATCTGGAAACCCAGCACAGGGATGTGGGAACCCCTCATAATGAGTACAGCAGGTGTACAGACCCAGAAACTCAATGCAAGGGTGGTGGGAGCTTCTCATAATGGGCACAGCAGGTGTACAGATCTGGAAGCTCAGCACAGGGATGGTGGGAACCCCTCATAATGAGCAGAACCGGTATACAGGTCTGGAAACTCAGCATAGAGTTCTCTCACCCTGAGAGATAGAGGAGATGACCAGGGGGTTTAATGTTGCCGCTTCTATACTTATAGTGAGATGTCAGTAAATGAAGACAATGGTTCAGAAGATGAGTATGTATGTGTGTGCGCAGTGCGGAGGCGTTGTTTTTTATTTTGTTGTTTTGCCTTTTATATTAGTATGGGATTTTTTTTTTTTTTTCTTTTTGCTGTCGCAGATGTAAACACTTCAGTACATTCTGTACATTGCAGGGTTGGTATGCAATGTACCATAGGAAAATTTATTGATAACATACTTTCTGTTCTTGCTAAATATAGAAATGACAATGACGTATTTCTGAAAGAAGGATCAAATACAGAAGCTACATGTAAAATGTTTATTACCAGCCACCAGGGGGGGCGTTCTAGTTGAATCTAGAATGATAACCGAGGTCATCTCGGCCAAGCCAATCACAATTCATCTTTCAGTGTAATGTACCTGGAGATCCCTTCAAAGGATCAGGTTGAGGTGTCTCCAGTGGAAGGTTCTGTGGATGCTAAAGTCAACTCCATATTATTGGCCATGGTCTTGAAATGGGATGTCCAACAATCTCATATAGGTGTGATGGCCAAGTGGCCTCAAACTTTTTACTATGTAGAATACAGAATAGAACATAAAATATTTTATTTGTTTTTTTAACCTAATTTTTTCTGAAGTCTTCAGGCCATGCATGTGATGCTGCAGGATCCTCTTCTTCTTTGCTGGGTGAGGCGGTAATGACATTAGAACTAGTTTCAGCACAGGGCACCATCGTAATGTCTCTCTGCTTAATGCAACCAAGACAGCTCTGTGATTCCAGATTAGGTGGTCACATGACTTCGACAAATCAGCTAAACCAGTCATTCCGAACCAATGTTCCATGGAGTCCCTAAAGTTCCTCCAGAGGTTTCTAGGGGTTTCTTGTTGAATGATCCCCTATTTAATGAGGTCTGTGTAGTTCCACAACCAACACCATTTGGCAGCGCAAACAGCATGCAGCCAATTATCTTTTTAGGTGTCTGTAAGGGGGGCATTCTTTACATGGATATCCATTGTAAGAAGCATTCTTCTCTCTGCATTCTTTCCACTGACCACCAATGTAAGGAGCATACTTCCCACTGACCCCCCAATGTAAGGAGCATTCTTCCCACTGACCAGTGACCACCAATGTATGGAATATTATTCTCCCTGACCACCAATGTAATGAACATTCTTCCCAATGACCACTAATGAAAAGAGCATTCTTCAAACTGGCCACCAATGTAAGGAACAGTCTTCTGACTGACCACCAATTTATGGAGTATTCTTCCCACTGACCACCAATGTAAAGAGCATTCTTCCCAATGACCACCAATGTAAGCAACATTCTTTCAACTGACCACAAATGCAAGGAGCTTTCTTCCCTCTGACCACCAATGTAAGGAACATTCTTCCCTCTGACCACCAATGTAAGGGAAATCCTTCCCACTGACCACCAATGTAAGGAGCATTCTTCCCACTAATCAATGTAAGGGACATTCTTCCCACTGACCACCAATGTAAGGGACATTCTTCCCACTGATCCCCAATGTAAGGAGCATTCTTCCCACTAATCAATGTGAGGGACATTCTTCCCACTGACCACCAATGTAAGGAGCATTCTTCTCACTGACCACCAATGTATGGAGAATTCTTCCCACTGACCACCAATGTAAGGAACATTCTTCCCTCTGACCACCAATGTAAGGGAAATCCTTCCCATTGGCCACCAACGTAAGGAGCATTCTTCCCACTAATCAATTTAAGGGACATTCTTCCCACTGAGCACAAATGTAAGGCGCATTCTTCCCAATGACCACTAATGAAAGGAACATTCTTCAAACTGGCCACCAATGTAAGGAACAGTCTTCCCACTGACCACCAATTTATGGAGTATTCTTCCCACTGACCACCAATGTAAATATCATTTTTTCCAATGACCATCAATATAAGGAACATTCTTGCCACTGACCACCAATGTAAGGAACATTCTTGCCACTGACCACCAATGTAAGGAGCATTCTTCCTACTGATCACCAATGTATGGAGAATTCTTCCCACTGACCACCAATGTAAGGAGCATTCTTCCCTCTGACCACCAATGTAAGGGAAATCCTTCCAATTGGCCACCAACGTAAGGAGCATTCTTCCCACTAATCAATTTAAGGGACATTCTTCCCACTGAGCACAAATGTAAGGCGCATTCTTCCCACTGACCACCAATGTAAGGGACATTCTCCCCACTGACCCCCAATATAAGGGACATTCTTCCTACTGATCACCAGTATAATGGGCATTTTTGCCATTGACCCAGATATTTCGATTTTAGTAAGGGTTCCCCAAACCTGAAAACTATTTTAGGGGTTCTTCTGGGATAACGAGGCTGAGCTTTATCGAGGACTCCTCATGGCCGGTGAGAGATATTGCAGGGGGCAGCTCTGGATTGAAATTGGTATTCCAACCTGACCTGCAGCATTCTTTCAGCATTAACTTTTCTTTAATCTATCCAAAAAAAAAAAAAAAAAAAGTTTTGGCTTTAAATATACTTGAAGGGAGACAACGAAGAGTGACTTTGTACCTTGCCTCGGATGAGTGGTTAGCTACAGCAACAAACTTGCGTCATTCTCGGTCAGAGCTGCGATTTCCAGTTTTAATGTTCGGTTAAATTGTAACTCCGGGGTGGTAGGATGTTTGTGATGCCTGGCGGAATAACTGCTTTTCCATCAGCGGCAAGGCAGCCCTAATTCCTCCACTATATTGTTCTTCCAACTTCAAAAAGGTCAATGCATGAAGCGGTGATGGTGAAAGAGGAAAAAAAACTTCTGAAAAGCGGTCGGATTCCTCGCCAGCGTTCCATTATTCAGATAAGGGTGGGGCAATTCAAAAAATTTGCAGTGGAAAAACATGGTGGAATGTCCTTATGAGCTGACCAAGATAGAAAAAAGCCATAAACAAAAAAAGTATCTAAATCCAACTTTCTTTAAAGCTGAACTCCAGGCACAAAAATGTTCACGTAAATATATTCCTCAATAGGATATAAATGTTCTTTATGTGCACCAAACCTAGATATTACAAGCAGAGAGAGCGGCACTGAGCGGTCTTTATTACAGGAAGCCTCACACTGGATTACCGCACAGATCTGGAAGAAATACAAAAAGCACACCGAGATTCAAGAAGAATACACATGATGAATGGATTTAGGCAATACTTAACCACTTAAGCCCCGGAAGATTTTACCCCCTTCCTGACCAGGGGGTATTTTGCGATTCGGCACTGCGTGACTTTAACAGACAATCGTGCGACGCTGTACCTAAACGAATTTGACGTCCTTTTTTTCCCACAAAGAGAGCTTTCTTTTGGTGGTATTTGATCACCTGTGCGATTTTTTGATCATGCGCTATAAACAAAAAAAGAGCGTAAATTTTGCAAAAATAACAATATTTTTCACATTTTTTCATATAAAATTCCCCCCCAAAAAAATGTAAAAATCTAATTTTTTTAACATTTTCGGCCAATTTGTTTTATGCTACATATGTTTGGTAAAAAAAAATCACAAAAAGCGTATTTTGATTGGTTTGCGCAAAAGTTATCGCGTTTACTAACAAAGGGAAAGATTTTTGTCATTTTTTTTTTTAACGCGTAATGGCGGCGATCTGCAATTTTCTTTGCGGGACTGCGACATTGGGGCGGACAGATCGGACCCTTGACTGACATTTTTGACACTTTTGGGGTTACCAGTGACATTTCTACAGTAATCAGTGCCATACATATGCACTGTTACTGCAAAATGACGCTGGTAGTGAAGGGGTTAACTTTATTTGAGAGGGAGGGGCTGTGTGTGTCCCTAGGGGCGTGATTCTAACTGTGATTGGCTGTGGCTTGAGCTGTAGGAACAGTGATCAACGGTCCTACATAGTAGAACCATATGATCATTGTTTCTACACAGGGGAGAATGACAGGCGGCTTGTTTACATTAGCCGCCTGACTTTCTCCCTCTCCACCGACGATCGCCGAGTGACCGGCGGACATCGGGTCCGCCGGGCACATGCGCGGGGGGGGAGGGGTCCGTGACTCCAGAGTCTCACAGGCTAGTGACGTACCGGTACGTCACTTTGCCTGTGAGGGGCTGACCGCCGCAGTATATGTACTTGCGGCGGTCGGCAAGTGGTTAATGATCCAGGAGTTCAGCTTTAATGTTTTAGTTAGCATGTGAAAGAAACCTTGTCCGATTTTTATTGCTTTCTGTGTCCCCGCTGGGGAGATTTACGCTCTATATTTGATTCTGTTGGAAAGATCTAAATTTTACAGTTGTCACCAAAACAGGAATAGAGGGAAAATCTTCCAATGGAAACACCTGTTCTGGTGACAACTGTCTAGGGCAGTGATGGCGAACCTTGGCACCCCAGATGTTTTGGAACTACATTTCCCATGATGCTCATGCACTCTGCAGTGTAGTTGAGCATCATGCGAAATGTAGTTCCAAAACATCTGGGGTGCCAAAGTTCGCCACCACTGGTCTAGGGGGACTTCCCTCACTATGGAGAGATTGCCTCACACTTGCTATCCTTTACGGAAAAGGAAGCTGCCTTTTTATCTGCAGCCTGGTCTGCCATGGTGCCGCACATGTGACCCTATGATTAACCCCTTCTCTACCAAAGTATGTATATAAAAGGGGTTAAAACCATCTGCAGCCATACGTTTAATATTGTTTTTTAAGATGATGATCCTCTTTCATGAAAAAGTGATCCAAGCAGCTGTAGAGCCACCCAATCACTTCACATTATCAAGAAGGTGCTGCTTACCCCTCCCCCCCCCCCTTTTGGTACTGACGGCACTGATTTCCATGCTCTCCTATTTGCCTGGGGACCCTGGGACCTCAGTAAGAGGCCCCAACTTATTGTGCAGGAAGAAATTGAGGTACATCAGTTCACGATCTCCTCGGCTACAGTATCTGGGAAGGAATGCATAAATTAGGCAGGATCTGCTTAATGTGTGTGAAAAATTTTAAAATTGCCCACGTAGACAGATGGGTAAGCCATCATTGAGGGTGAAATGCGTCATGTACAGGGGTAGTAATGACCAGCATTTAATTCTACAGGGTCTCTGCTTTCATGCTTGGTGGCTTTAAAGTAATTGTTTTAGCAAAAAATGCAGATATTAACGTGTGAAAAAATAAAAAATTTGCCCACGTTGACAAGTGGATAAGCCGTCATTGAGGGTGAAATATGTCATATGCATGGAGGGTTTCTACCCCCATTTTATTCTACAGGGTCTCTGCTTTCATGTTTGGTGGGTTTTAAAGTAATTTTTTAGCAAAAAATGCAAATATTAATGTGTGATAAAATAAAAAAATTGCCCAGGTAGACAAGTGGTTACGTCATCATTGAGGATGAAAAGCGTCATGTACAGGGGTAGTAATGACCTCCATTTAATTCTACAAGGTCTCTGCTTTCATGCTTGGTGGCTTTAAAGTAATTTTTTAGCAAAAATGCAGATATTAACATGTGGAAAAAATTGCCCAGGTAGACAAGTGGTTAACTCATCATTGAGGGTGAAATGCGTCATATGCAGGGGGAGTAACTACCACCATTTTATTCTACAGGGTCTCTGCTTTCATGTTTGGTGGGTTTTAAAGTCATTTTTTAGCAAAAAATGCAAATATTAACGTGTGAAAAAAATAAAAAAATTGCTCAGGTAGACAAGTGGTTAAGACGTCATTGAGGATGAAATGCGTCATGTGCAGGGGGAGTAACTACCACCATTTAATTCTACAGGGTCTCTGCTTTCATGTTTGGTGGGTTTTAAAGTAATTTTTTTAGCAACAAATGCAGATATTAACGTGTGAAAAAAAATAGAAAAATTGCTCAGGTAGACAAGTGGTTAAGCCATCATCGAGGGTGAAATGCGTCATGTACAGGGGGAGTAACAATGTAAAAGAAGCCATGCGGTGTTTCTAATAATGATTTTGAAAAAAAATTAAATAAAATTAGCAGTGTTGTGCGGCCGGGACGTTTGTTCATAAACTGAGGGAGGAGGCGGATCCCATAGCAGTCCTGGCCCTTCTGGTCATTGGTTGCATGAAAGTCAACTTGGAAAAGATTCAAATTATTATTTGGCTAGTATAGCAGATAACACAGCAATAGTCCAACAAGCTAGAGTCTCCACAGCAAGACACTCCAATAAGATGGCCGACCTTCTGGGATTGGATGGACTGCATGCAGAGCCAGCTCCTCCCTATGCGTTTCGTCAATAGAACGTCATCAGGGGGCGTGGCTCTGCATGCGTGCATCGTCAATTTATATTAGTGGGTCCGGATGTCAATAGACACCAAGATCAGCGTTGCGTTCCAAACGGAAGACGGCTAGAACCACCATGGACCGGAAGTTGTTATGCAACCCCTCCCAGGTCCGGATGTCAATGGACGCCAAGATCAATAGTGCGTTCCAAATGGAAGCCGGCTAAAACTTATTGACATGTGTAAAAAATTTAAAAATTGCCCACATAGACAGGTGGGTAAGCCATCATTGAGGGTGAAATGCGCCAGTCATATGCAGGGGGAGTAACTACCACCATTTTATTCTACAGGGTCTCTGCTTTCAAGTTTGGATGGTTTTAAAGTATTTTTTTGTAGCAACAAATGCAGGTATTAACGTGTGTAAAAAAATAAAAAAATTGCTCAGGTAGACAAGTGGGTAAGCCATCATTGAGGGTGAAATGCGTCATATGTAGGGGGAGTAACTACCACCATTTTATTCTACAGGGTCTCTACTTTCAAGTTTGGTGGATTTTAAAGTCATTTTTTTTAGCAACAAATGCAGATATTAACGTGTGTAAAAAAATAAAAAAAATTGCTCAGGTAGACAAGTGGTTAAGCCGTCATTGAGGGTGAAATGCGTCATATGCAGGGGGAGTAACTACCACCATTTTATTCTACAGGGTCTCTGCTTTCAAGTTTGGATGGTTTTAAAGTATTTTTTTGTAGCAACAAATGCAGGTATTAACGTGTGTAAAAAAATTAAAAAATTGCTCAGGTAGACAAGTGGGTAAGCCATCATTGAGGGTGAAATGCGTCATATGTAGGGGGAGTAACTACCACCATTTTATTCTACAGGGTCTCTACTTTCAAGTTTGGTGGATTTTAAAGTCATTTTTTTTTAGCAACAAATGCAGATATTAATGGTTGTAAAAAAATTAAAAAATTGCCCACATAGACAAGAGATTAAGCCATTAT
The DNA here is from genome assembly GCF_965119305.1 of Pelophylax lessonae. Taxonomy (NCBI): domain Eukaryota; kingdom Metazoa; phylum Chordata; class Amphibia; order Anura; family Ranidae; genus Pelophylax; species Pelophylax lessonae. The sequence continues at coordinate 215,781,559 of NC_138777.1, read as the reverse complement.
TCAGGGTGAAATGCGTCATATGCAGGGGGAGTAACTACCACCATTTTATTCTACAGGGTCTCTGCTTTGAAGTTTGGTGGGTTTTAAAGTCATTTTTTTGTAGCAACAAATGCAGATATTAACGTGTGTAAACATTTTTAAAAATTGCTCAGGTAGACAAGTGGTTAAGCCGTAATCGAAGGTGAAATGCGTCATGTACAGGGAGAGTAACATTGTAAAAGAAGCCATGCAGTGTTTTTAATAATGATTTTGAAATAAAAAAAAAATAAAAATTTGTTGTGCGGCCGAGACGTTTGTTCATAACCTCAGGGAGGAGGCGGATCCCGTAGCGGTCCTGGCCCCTTGTGGTCATTGGTTGCATGAAAGTCAACTTGGAAAAGATTCAAATTATTACTTGGCTAGTATAGCAGATAACACGGCAATAGTCCAATAAGCTATAGTCTCCTTTTTTAATTGCCATCATAGCAGATAATCAGGCAGGAAAGTTTGCGCTCCGCGGCGCACAGCGTATTTCGCTCCCAGGCAGAGATATGGGATACAATGTGTGTGCTCAGAAGATTGACATGCACTTTGACCATCAAGGTAGAGATAGGCTGCACATTGACTCCCGTGTGAGCGCGGCCGTAGCCTTGTACCAGGATCATGACAAGGCCAAGAGGAGGTGTGTACGCTTCTGGGCCCGCTGCCCTCCAATCCCCGGCGCTGTGCTACAATCAGCAAACCTTCTGCCAGAAACTTCTTTCAAAACAAAAAAAAAAAGGGATATTTTTCTTCCAGGGAGAATTACTGTATAATAGAGAGCAATTAGCGATCGTATAAATGTGATATTGCACACTTGGTCTTTCAGTAAAGATTATTAAGGGTCCGTTCATACTGAACGAGTTCCATTTTCGATAACCCATTTATTTCAGTGGGGTGAAAGAGTCTTCGGGCCGGTCTGGTTACTTGCTAATGTAAGCCTTTGCAATGCCCCTGCAATGGATTTATTTATTTAATAACTAGTAAGTAACTAGAACCTTCAGGGCTCCGGTGCAACGGACCAATGAAGGGCCCCCCGGACCCCTGGCTAGGGCCCTTTCCTTCAAGCCTGGGGGTCTTCCCACTGATCCTGGGGACCTTTACTCTCATTGCGGGGCTCTTTAGTACGGTCCAGCAGCGGTCCCTTTCACAAGTCCTGCAGTGGGCCCCCTTCCTGCCATCCTGGGGCCTCCCCACGGTGGTGGAATGCCAGGGCCCGGTCACAAGTGTGACCTTTGTGATCCTGGAAGTTCAGCCACTGGTGTCAGTAGTTTTCATTTTTTGGTATTTTAATAGTATTATTTTTTTATCATTTTATTTTATTTTTTTACACTGTCACTGACTATGACTCTGTCCATTCAGAAAAGGAAGGAGCTGGTAAATTACATATTTACTGACCCCCTCCTGGTTCTCTATTGTGACACATCCCCTGCAGCAGCCGGCAGGAGAGGGGAGGGAGCACAGGCAGAGCAGGAGGGGGGGGGCACCAGGGGAGCACACAGGGGTTCAGAGACAGCAGAACACAAGTGAACTGGATAGGAGGGGCGGCGGGGGCAGCATACAGAGGAATCAGTCTCCTCCATTTTGCTCCTACAGGAGGAAAAAGGAGGACAGTGATTTCTCTACATGCTGCCCCCGCCGCCCCTCCTATCCAGGTGTACAGGGGAGCTGCACAGGCCCCTGGAGCATGGGGCCTGGTTGCAATTGCAACCTCTGCAACCCCTGTAGTTACACCCCTGATTTGGGCTCTAAAGAGACCCTGTCACCAACTTAAAACACTGCAGGTAAAAGCACAGGAAAAGTAAGTTTACGTGCAGATTTTTTTCTTTTCCATAAACTTTTTTTTATTCACCTGCAATATGCTTCTAAACTTCTCAGCCATTTGGCTAAGATCAAGTGTAGTATCTGTTCTTATCAGTGTCCAGTAGGGGTGCTAAACGATCATTCTTGTCTTATAAGAATGGTTGGCTGTATGGTACTCCTGCTGGTATGATGGGGCTCTGAAGGCTAGTACCAGCTGGAACAGAACCTGGGGTGCCCACAAGCAGTTGGGGCATGGGAGTAATTCCCCTGGAAAAACTAGAAGAGCCCAGTTCCTCCTGCTTTAAATGGGTCTACCTTGTCTGGCCATGGACTGGGAAGGCAGAGAGTCTGCAGTGTCTGTGCCCTCCTGGAGTGGTCGCCCCAGAGGTGCTCCTAGTAACACTTGGGTGTGGGACCCCAATGTGTGAACAGGCACATGGTCACAGCTCCAGACACTTTTTTTGCACTGCGCCTTTTAGGGCTGGTCCTTTTGAGTTAAGTTCGGGGCAATTTTTGCTTACCAGGCCTCAGGGCCCAGGCAGTTCCCCATGCACGATGTTAAAGAATGAGGTGCGCAAACACAAAAAATTAATCTCCAGCAGCAACCAAAACCTTAACCTTGATAAAGTAAATGTGTGATGTGCAAAAAATGGGTGTGCTAGATGTGAGCAATGTGTGTTAAGCTAAAAGGAAAAACACAATGAAAAAAATACCTAATAAATATAAATATACACAGATATTATAAATAGTGCATAATGTGAACAAAAACGTGCTAAGGAAATATGAGCAGTCCAAAACAAGTCCAAAATAAAAAAAAGACTGAAATCTTCTTGATGGTGAATGAAGGTGAAGAAGAGGACGTGCAAACACCAAATACCTCTTGGCACCCACGTGTAAAGAAAAGAGAGGTAATACCCTTACCAACTCAACATAATAAAACACTTGAGAAGATGACACCAGCCAGTGTAATAGATATGAAGTCCCAACCTTTCACTCTTCCACCCGATATGTGGTATATCAAAACTCTTACCAAAGGCAAGTATTTCACAGGTCAGATGGTGAGAGATAATGTTCTCCAAATCATCAGGCAAACTATCCAGACTAGCAGGCAGTGAATTTTCTTTTAAATCTTATTCTGACTCCTGTTGCTGTGTGGGGGTTGGTCTCTCTCCTGTACCCCTCACACTCAGTGACAGATAGTGCCCAAAAAAGAATGGAACAGGCAATAGTGCATTACCTCTTAAACGACTTTATTAAGAAAAGGTAGAACACTTACAGTTAAGTTGAATAAATAGGCAAATGCAAATTCAATCGTGGCCGCTCTGCAGAGCGGACCACGGGTGGTGATGGCGCAGGCTTCTCCCCCAACGCGTTTCCCCTGATGAGGCATCAACTGGGAATGGAGACTTATTTATTTTAATAATTTCTCTCCCACGTTTTGTCACTTTCACTTATGTGTGTGTGTTTTTTTTTTCTCACCAACTTGGAGGTCGTGAGTCCTCAGGCTTGCCCTAAAGCCTAGAGGGAGGATGTGTGGCTCTCAGGCTCCTGGGGTGGTGGTCGTGGTGGTGGTGGTGGTGGTGGTGGTGTGGTGGTGGTGGTGGTGGTGTTGGTGTTGGTGTTGTTGGTGGTGGTGGTGTAAGTGTAGGTGTCGTGACTCTTTTCGAGAGAGCCCCTCGACCAAGTATTTGATGGTCAGCTTCGGATGACCTAGAAGAGCGGGTTCTGCCAGGCCTTCTGGCTAGGCAGACTATGGAAACTCTTTGTCCCTGTCAGGAGCCTTGCACCCAAGGGGATCAGGGTAGAGGTCCTACCCCTTCGGAGGGTAGAAAAGCACACCCCCTAAGTGCACTTTTTTGTGTGTGTTTACATGCACATTTTTTGTTCACTTACAGGTTTTTTTTAGTTTCAGGATTTGCACCACTGCGGATTAAAAAAAAAAAAAAAAAATTCCTCTAAAATTGCTAGCGAATTTGACTACTTCAGCAAGAGTCATTTCATTAGCACATCTCCCTTCTTCCTTACACAGTCCTTTCCTTTTTTGGGAGTGTCTAATTACTATCAGTGCTGGCCCAGCTCCTCTCCCCCTTCACCTACCCACATAACCTTTTATGAAGCTCCAGAGCATAGGTGAAAGGCAATACAGAATGTCACTAGAGTCTGCTGGGACTGCTGACACCCCATCTAAGATGGTGGCACCCAGTAGTCCTAGGGGCTTTTTGGTGTCTACACAAGGGAGTATTTTACCGGAAAATAACATGCTTAAAGGGGTAGTAAACCACCACAAATATAAAAAAAAAAAAAAAAAAAAAAAAGGCCCCATGCAGGTTTAAGTTATAATGCACAAGTATACATTGCATACTAGCACATTATGACAGGATTGCCTGCACACGGAGACCTCCAGTGCAGCGCTGTCATGGCTGCCCAGCCCTTCCATCTTCACTTGGTCTTGCTTTCACTCTGGCTGTATGAATGGCAGGGGCTGCGATGATGTCACTCCTGCCCATGCGCACCAGCATGGAGTTCTGAGGGTATGGTGCAGGTATAGAAAAACCAAAACAGTGTTGCACCAAATCTATAATAACACTTAAATACAAAGTGGTAAGATGTGCTTCCAGGTGAAAAATAAAGAGTCCACAGAAATCAGTGGAAAAAATCTTTAGTGCTTGACACCACAGTGACTGTGCTCAGCAACCCTTCACCAGTAAATGTAGCCTCTCACCTCACATTTAGACCCCCACATCACCATGGGTCTAAAACAGCTTGTTCCCTCTAATGGGGTATGCACGAGGTGGTATCATCAATGGATATATGGAAGATTGCTCAGATCCAAAATCGGTCCAATACAGGCATAGAGAGATAAAGGAACAAATCTAGTGCTCTCCGTATAATAAATAATAAATAAATCCAGGTATTTAACCACTTGCCGACCGCCACAAGTAGATATACTGCGGCGGTCAGCCCCTCACAGGCAGAGAGACGTAGGGGTACGTCACTAGCCTGTGAGGCTCTGGGGAGCGAGCGAGCGCGCGCCGCTGGCGGCGCGCTCCCGCGTGGTCACGGACCCCCCGAGCGTGTGACCGGCGGACCCGATGTCCGCCGGTCACTCAGCAATCGTCGGGGGAGAGGGAGAAAGTCAGACCGCTAGTGTAAACAAGCCGCCTGTCATTCTCCCCTGTGTAGGAATAGTGATCATACGGTTCTACTATGTAGGACCGTTGATCAATGTTTCTACAGCTCAAGCCACAGCCAATCACAGTTAGAATCACGCCCCTAGGGACACACACAGCCCCTCCCTCTCAAATAAAGTTAACCCCTTCACTGCCAGTGTAGTTTTACAGTAACAGTGCATATGTATAGCACTGATTACTATAGAAATGTCACTGGTAACCCCAAAAGTGTCAAAAATGTCAGTCAAGGGTCCGATCTGTCCGTCGCAATGTCGCAGTACTGCAAAAAAAATCGCAGATCGCCGCCATTACGCGTTAAAAAAAAAAACAACAAAAAAGACAAAAATCTTTCCCTTTGTTAGTAAACGCGATAACTTTTGCGCAAACCAATCAAAATACGCTTTTTGCGATTTTTTTTTTACCAAACATATGTAGCATAAAACAAATTGGCCGAAAATGTTAAAAAATTTAGAATTTTTACATTTTTTTTTGGGGAATTTCATATAAAAAAATGTGAAAAATATTGTTATTTTTGCAAAATTGACGCTCTTTTTTTGTTTATAGCGCATGATCAAAAAATCGCACAGGTGATCAAATACCAGCAAAAGAAAGCTCTGTTTGTGGGAAAAAAAAGACGTCAAATTCGTTTAGGTACAGCGTCGCACGACCGCGCAATTGTCCGTTAAATTCACGCAGTGCCGAATCGCAAAATACCCCCTGGTCTTTTAGCAGCCAAATCCTCCGGGGCTTAAGTGGTTAATAAAGTTGCACTTACATGAGTGAATGATAAAATCAGCATAAAATATTCGGTATCAAACAATCCAGGATGCTAGTCTTGAGAGGATATGACGTCAGGCATGCAGGCTCCGCCCCCTATACGCGTTACGTCAGCCCATAAGCATTGACTTCCTCGGTAGGGGTCCCTTCAGAGCGCATGCACCGGTGACATCACTGGCTGCATCCCCTGTGAATATCACCTAAGCAGTGCAAGTTTAGGAGATATTCATACTAGCACATTATGCCATTGTCTTGCAGGAGTTTTTTTTTGTACATCCGCTTTAAGGGGGTAAAACCTTCCGGTCCAGAAGTGGTTAAACAAACTTCAATGAAAAACAATTGACCAGCAAAGGAAATAGCCTAATAACATTCATTTTTTGCCCTGTTCATACAGAACGAATGTACATGCACGTTCACTGGGTGAATTGCTATGCTAATTTTTTTATAAATACCCCTCATAATCTTATAGGGCGATTGTTGTTAAAATGGTCTGGCCAAAGGGTCACTTTTAAGATCACCATTGCTTTATTATATTATACTCTATCTCCATAGCAATGAATGGGAACATTTATCCCAGGCACAGCGGGTAGCAGAATGACACTCGTTTCCATTATTGTTGCATCAGAGTCGGTATTAGTTTGTCCCATCCAAGAAGCATCCCAGCTCCATATTGGCTCTGGAACACGGGGGGGGCGTGTACAAGTGTCGCAGCCAGCGCAAACTGTCAGTACGCATTTCTGTAAGCCACCATCTCCCGGGGCGTTCGTTACAAACTGAACCTGTTAGGAAAAAAAAAACGCTCCCCTCGATATCCTGCTATTGTTTAAATGCATTTATTTGGTCACTGATATATTAGTACATCTGAAAAGCAATAACAGAGCTGCGCTGCCAAGATTCCCCGGCTGTACCGCCAAACAAACTGCATCCACTTAGCGGAACAGAGCGAGGCTTGTATTTGGCTTTTTTCTTTTTTTTACTGACGCTCCATTTCCTTCAAATGTCAAATGATTAAAAACAGGATTGGATTTGCTGCGTGTTTGGCTTGGCGATTAAATCTGGAGAAAATTATTTTTTTTTCTTTTGTTTGAGATTAGAAAAAGTTGATTATTGGAAGGCACAGCAAACGCAGCGGCTAAGTGGGGTCCCACCACCGGAGACGCCATTTACAGCCCTTGGCTGATGACCACTTTACTCAGGGTCTTGCCCTCATTTTTGGACTCCGCCATGAAAGCTTCGATCTCCTCCACGGTGCGGGGGACGCAGGTGGGAAGCTCCATGCCGCTGGCGAGAACTACAATGTCGTCTTCAAAATGCACCTGCAGAAAAGGATGTTATGGTGTGTGGGTAATATTGTATTATAAAGGGACATTCAAAATATTTATAAAGATGTTCATCTAACATTCCCCAAACATTATGTGCCGGTTCACATTAGTGCGATCACAGAGTTTGCATGTAATTCGGAGCGCACTGCTACTAAATTGCATGCGATCTCTGTGCGGTGCAAATTTCAGCCATACAGTTTGTATGGCCGAATTTGCACCGCAATCGCACTAAACATGCACATGACCAGTGGTGGCCGGTGTGTTGGGGGCGCAGGGGCGCCGCCCCCCCCATCCATGCATCCGGCCCCCTAATTTGAATGCGGGGCGCCGGACACATGGAGTTTAATGGGTTTTTTTTTTTTTTTTCTGAAGCACGTGATTAGAGCCAGAGGCTCTAATAGGCTTCAGTAAAGGGTGGACCCGGGGCGCAGAGCAGTGCGCCCCGGGCCCACCCATTGTGTGACAATAGCGAATGAATATTCGCTATTGTCACACGGATCCTTCTCCTGGGCAATCAGGAAGCGGGTCTGAGACCCGTTTCCTGATTGGCCGAAACGCGAACCTTTGTCATTGGCCGAGGAGGAGGAGGACGACGACGAGGGAGACGCGGGGAGACAGAGGAGAAGCCGCCGCTGGATCGGGTAAGCAGTGGCGGCTGGTGCTCAAATTTTTTTTTGGGGGGGGGGGCGCAAACAGAAAAATGTAATAGGCAAAAAACGCAGTAAAAAATAGCATGACTTTGAGGTCACACAAGTGTGAAAGGGGCCTTCATTAATCAAGGTACAGTGTGCCCCCATCAATGCAGAGTGACCAGTGAGCAGTGCCCCCATCAATGTAGAGTGACCACAGCGTGCCCCCTTCAATGTAGAGTGACCACAGCATGCCCCCTTCAATGTAGAGTGACCACAGCGTGCCCCCTTCAATGTAGAGTGACCACGGCATGCCCCCTTCAATGTAGAGTGACCACGGCGTGCCCCCTTCAATGTAAAGTGACCACAGCATGCCCCCATCAATGTAGAGTGACCACAGCGTGCCCCCTTCAATTTAGAGTGACCACAGCGTGCCCCCTTCAATGTAGAGTGACCACAGCGTGCCCCCATCAATGTAAAGTGACCACAGCATGCCCCCATCAATGTAGAGTGACCACAACATCCTCTCCGGTCCGTCCCAATGACGTTAGACGTCCACCAATCACAGGACGCAGAATCGCAGGTGGGAGTGTTCGGGGAGCAGAGCTCTGCGCCCTGAGCACAATCTAAAGGGCCGCCAATCAAGCTAAACAAAACAAGGCACATGACAGCAAAACTCCCACTGCTCTCCACCCTCTCCATAGCAGCAGTGTTGGCCCGGCGCCCAGGGAACACCTTCTTTTTTTTTTTGCTTTGGGGGGGGGGGGGGCAGTGCCCCTGTGCCCCACATTGACCAGCCACCACTGCAGGTAAGTGAACTGGTCACTTTGCACGCTGTGGCACTCTGCATTGATTGGGGGCATGCTGTGGCACTCTGCATTGATTGGGGGCACGCTGTGGCACTCTGCATAGATTGGGGGCACGCTGTAGCACTCTGCATTGCTGGGGCCACGCTGTGGTCAGTCTGCATTGATTGGGGGCATGCTGTGGCACTCTGCATTGATTGGGGGCACGCTGTGGCACTCTGCATTGATGGGGGGGGGCACGCTGGTCACTCTGCATTGATGGGGGGGCATGCTGTGGCACTCTGCATTGATGGGGGGCACACTGTGGAACGCTGCATTGATGGGGGGGCACGCTGTGGTCACTCTGCATTGATTGGGGGCACGCTGTGAACTCCGGGATAAGTAAATATTGTCTAAATTCATTGTTCATGTGTATTCTTCTTGAATCTTGGTGTTCTTTGTGTATTTCTCCCAGAGTGCAGTAATCCAGTGTGAGACTTCCTGTAAAAAAGACCGCTCACTGCTGCTCTCTCTCCTTGTGCAGGAGGACTGGTCTTGTCTCCGCCCCCTTCTGTAGTTGTTGCGTAGTGGGTGGAGCCTGCTCCTACAGCTCTACTCTCTGCACAGGCTATGTACAGCACAGTGATGATGTCAGTGCTACTTTTACAAGGTGCTATCTGGGTTTATAAAGGCATTTGGTGCACCCAAAGGGCATTAATATCCATTGTGGCTATTGAGAAATATATTTAACCACTTGCCGACTGCAGTTATACGGCGTCAGGTTCCCGCGAACCGCCGTACCTGTACGACGGTCTGCAGGAGCGACCCTGGGGGCGCGTGCGCGCACGTGCATGCGCTCACCAGCGGGAAAGCAGATCCAGATTGTCGCCAGGCACCCACGATCGTTCCCCGTGAAGAGAGAACGGCGGTCTGCTGTTGAAAAGGCAGCAGACCGTTGTTCTCTCTGGTATCAATGCTGTGCTCCTGTGTTCCTCCTATTTAGGATCACAGGTTTCTGTATTGATTTCACAAGTGCACCCCCCCCCAGTTGGAAAACACCCCCTAGGCTTACACTTAACCCTTTGATCGCCCCTGGGTTAACCCCTTTCCTTCCAGTGTCATACAGTAAAAGTGCATTTTTTTTTTAGCACTGATTACTGTAGTAATGTCACTGATTCCCTCAAAAGTGTCAAAAATGTCAGTTAGGGGTCCGATCTGTCCGCCGCAATGTTGCAGTCCTGCTGAAAATTGCTGATCGCGGCCACTACTAGTAAAAAAAAATAAAAAATAAAAATGACATAAATCTTTGTAGACGCAATAACTTTTGCTCAAACCAATCAAAATACGCTTATTGGGATTTTTTTTTACCAAAAATATGTAGCAGAATACAAATTGGTCTAAAATGTTGAAAAAAAATTAAGATTTTAAAATTTTTGTTTTGGGGATTTTTTTTTTTTTATGTTATTTAGCAGAAAGCAAAAAAATACAGGTTTTTTTTTTTTTTTTTCAGAATTGTCACTTTGTTTTTGTTTATAGCACAAAAAATAAAAATTGCAGAGGTGATCAAATACCACCAAATGAAAGCTTTATTTGTGCGGGGAAAAAAAGGACATTAATTTTATTTGGGTGCAGTGTCACAATTGTCCGTTAAAATAACACTGTGCCGAATCGCAAAAAACAGCCTGATCATTAAAGTGGAGTTCCGGCCTCGGGGGTCAATTTTAGCTAACAATTTCCCCGGGACAGTCAGGGCTAATACATTCCATAATGGATAGCCTCTGAACTGTCAAGGGTCGCACTTACCTGTAAGAAGAAATACTTACCTTGAAAAGTTCTTCTCCAGCGCTGCCATCTCAGGTGTGGGCAGCTGAAGCCGCAGCGCCCCTCTACGTGTCCTCTTCCGTGACGTCGGAGTCCCACAATGCACTGCACCGGCCCCGCTCGTCACTTCCGGTGCAGGCGCGTCATCCCTGCACAGCTTCTGGGCATGCCCAGAAGCTGTTTAGCAGTGAATGCCGTGCCTGCACCGGAAGTGACGAGCGGGGCCGGTGCAGGCGCATTGATTCCTGGGAGCAATGACGTTCAGCTCCCAGGAATCAATGCAAGCAGGAAGAGATGGTGTGGGCCGCGACCGCAGAGGGAGGAAGTGGAAGGAAGGTGAGTATATTTTCTTCTATAATAAGGTAAGTGACCAAAAAAAAAAAAAAATTGCCATTATCCATTTCTTTTTCAGGTTGCCCTCAGCAAGCGGATGGCCCAAAATCGATTTTTAGGCCAGAACTCCGCTTTAAGGGGGAAAATCTTCCGGTCCAGAAGTGGTTAAATATATTATAATATAATAATTATGAATATTTTTTTTTTTGGAGTTCAAATTAAAATCAGCAGATCTATAGGAAGATATATATTAGAAAAAGAGTTGACGCAACGGGAAAAAATAAATCCGATTTTTTTGTGTGAGATGGGAAAAAATATATTAAAGTCTTGCGGTTTGAACAAATTTTAGTTCCTATTTGACCTCACCCATATAAGTTGTCTTTGTTCTTAATAGTAGAATTTAAAATAAATCACACAGAGGCACAGAAAACACTTTGCACCCAATTCTTGGCGCAGACGAAGTCACCTGCGGGCGATTGGGGGGTGGGGGTGGGGGTGGGGCGTCCCTACAGCGGTGCAGTCTTATGGGTAGTAAGTGCAAGCTGCTGGCAAGCGGTGAGACTTCTGTGTGCAGCTACCAATTAACATAACTCTGCTAATTACCGAATCCTGGAGGGGAGCCGCACGGTGGCGGGCAGGACAGGGCAGGCCCCCGCGCTCCAGGCCGTGCCTTTGGATCAGAACGATTGGCAGACAAATCTCATTAGATTCTTCAAAGATCAACTTCATACCACAAAATGAATGTCATGTGATCCCAGGCTGAGATTTATTTCCAAACCTGTATAAACTATTTTAAGTGGGAGGCGATGAATTTATTTTCCCTTAAAGAGGAAGTAAAGTCGAAAAACAAAAACGAGAAAAAAAAGCCCTGTAAAGAGAAAGGCATAATGAGCTAGTATGCATCGCATACTAGCTCATTATGTAGTACTTACCTTAAAACGAAGCCCCCGCCGTGCCGCCACCTCAGCGACAGGACGGCGACATGTCCTGCCGTCCTGCTTCCGGGTTCGCGTCCTCCGGCCTTCTGATTGGCCGGAGGCGCGATTACATCACTCCCGCGCCTGCGCGCGGGAGCCGCCGTTCACGGCACTGAGCTCTGAAGGAACGGCACGGGTGGCCGTTCCCTCAAAGCGCCTGCGCCGATGACGTCATCGGCAGTTTGCACTGTAAATATCTCCTAAACGGTGCAAGTTTGGGAGATATTTATAGCACCTATAGGTAAGCCTTAATATAGACTTACCTATAGGTAAAAGTTATACAAGTGGGTTTACAACCTCTTTAAAGTGAAAATTCCCTCTCCCAATCAACATTTTATTTTTATTCCTTATGCTGCTAGCATTCGTAAATACAGCCGTGGACAAAAGTTTTGAGAATGACACAAATATTAATTTTCACAAAGTCTGCTGCCTCGTGTTTATAGATCTTTTTGTCAGATGTTACTATGGTATACTGAAGTATAATTACAAGCATTTCATAAGTGTCAAAGGCTTTTACTTACATTTATATAAAGTTTATGCAAAGAGTCAATATTTGCAGCGTTGACCCTTCTTTTTCAAGACCTCTGCAATTCACCCTGGAACGCCGTGAATCCACTTCTGGTCCACATCCTGACTGATGGACGCCCATTCTTGCATAATCAATGCTTGGAGTTTGTCAGAATTTGTGGGGTTTTTTGTTCACCCGCGTCTTGAAGATTGACCACAAGTTCTCAATGGGATTAAGTTCTGGGGAGTTTCCTGGCCATAGACCCAAAATTTCGATGTTTTGTTCCGCAAGCCACTTAGTTATCACTTTTGCCTTATGGCAAGGTGCTCCATCATGCTGAGAAGAGCATTGTTCCTCACCAAACTGCTCTTAGATGGTTGGGAGAAGTTGTTCTCGGAGGATGTTTTTGTACCATTCTTTGTTCATGGCTGTGTTCTTAGGCAAAATTGTGAGTGAGCCGCTCCCTTGGCTGAGAAGCAACCCCACACATGAATGGTCTCAGGATGCTTTACTGTTGGCATGATCCAGGACTGATGGTGGGGCTCACCTTTTCTTCTCCGGACAAGATGCCCCAAACAATCGGAAAGGGGATTCATCAGGGAAAATGACTTTACCCCAGTCCTCAGCAGTCCAATCCCTTTTCCTTTTGCAGAATATCAATCTGCCCCTGATGTTTTTCCTGGAGAGAAGTGGCTTTTTTGCTGCCCTTCTTGACACCAGGCCATCCTCCAAAAGTCTTCTCCTCACTGTGCATGCAGATGGACCCACACATGCCTGTTGCCATTCCTCAAGCTCTGCACTGGTGGTGCCACGATCCCGCAGCTGAATCAACTTTAGGAGACAGTCCTGGCACTTGTTGGACTTTCTTGGGCACCCTGAAACCTTCTCCACAACAATTGAACTTCTCTCCTTAACCGCTTGCCGACTGCTCACAGTATATTTACTGCGGCAGTCAGCCCCTCACAGGCAGAGCGACGTAGGTCTACGTCGCTAGCCTGTGAGGCTCTGGGGAGCGAGCGCGCGCCGCCGGAGGTGCGCTCCCGCTCCCGCGCGGTCACGGACCCCCCCCCGCGCGTGTGACCGGCGGACCCGATGTCCACAGGCGGATGACAGCTCCGTCTCCGTTTACTTTGCAGAGACGGAGCTGTCAGATCCCCATTCTCCTCTATGGGAGATCAGATGAAAACGGACCGCCTGTCCAATTTCATCCGATCTTATCCGATCTGCCAGATGGATGGATAATAGGGTTTCCATCCGTCTGGATTTCACGGACAGGATCGGATCGGATAGCAGCTGGTGTCAGTGGACATGTCACCGCTGACATCCGCTGCTCTATAGGGGTGCATGGAGCATCTGATCAGTTCCGCCTGAAAAACTGACAGGCGGACCTGATGTGAAAGGGACCTTACAGAGTCATTTCCAGCCTTGTCCTCGTCAACACTGACACCTGTGTTAACGAAAGAATCACTGACATGATGTCAGCTGGTCCTTTTGTGGCAGGGCTAAAATACAGTGGAAACATGTTTCCTTGGGATTCAATTTCAATTAAATTCATCTGATCACTCTTCATACCATTCTGGAGTATATTCAAAAGGCAGCAGACTTTGTGAAAATTCATATTTGTGTAATTCTCAAAACTTTTGGCCATGGCTGTAGATAGGGAAAGATATCATATTTACTTGTTTCAAACTTTTTTTTACATATCTTCAGTAACTTCATATTTTCTATGCCTAAGCAAGTGATTTCTTACTTCTCAGGAGTTTTCAGGAGGGGGAGGATGGGCTTTCTCAGCTAAGCATACCCCCCTGCCTGAATGCATGAGATAAAGGCAGATGGATTCCAGGAAGTAAATGCTACATGAATCGTCTGCCCTTACTCAAGATTTGCCACAGCTAGAAATGCTGGGTGTTTTTCAAAATTATTTCTCAGTAAAAAAAAGCAGGGAGACATGGATGGATGGGGGAGTTTACGTTAAATGTTAAAAATGAAATAAATAGCATTTTTGGTTTGGTGCTCAGATGCAATTTATTTTTTTTTTTTTTTTTTTTTTTTTTTTTTTTTAGCTTTGACCCATTTAGTAGGTTGGGACCTCTTTCTGATTTTTTTTCCTGTCTGTGCGCTCTCATTGTGGAGATTTCTCACCACTTCTTGTGTGGTCATCAGAACCGAAAGTGAGAGGCAACCTCAAAAAAGGGATTTTTCCTGTCTGTGCCCTCACTAGGGGAGATTTCTCACCACTTCCTGTGTAGTCACTAGAATAGGAAGGGAGGGGAGGCCTCAAAAGTGAAATTATGTTGTATCTGCTGGACAGGAAATTAAGGGATTTGTTCCGCAGGTGTAGAAGGGCTTCAGTAAAAACTTGACAGGGCAACTTATTGAACCAGAAAAGTTTTGGCCGAAGTTCTACTCCTAAACTAAAAGAGAGGCGACTCAGAACACCGGAGCAAAGTAGAGAAGAGTGAAAAGGGAAGTATGGCGGTTTTTCTATAGAGGCGAGTAATGAGTGTCCATCTTTCCCATCTCAGAAAACCGCCCGTGCATTTAGAAAGAGAGAATTCCCTCTGCAGTAGAGCTGACAGTCAGACCACAGGGGGGGGGGGGGGGCGACTCTCCAGGGACTGATCAGGGCTGCTTATAGGAGGAAACAGTTTTATTGTCACATCAGCTTCCTAACGGCTCTGCAATAAAGTGCAGGCTGTGCCAAATAGCACCAATTGTGCCGATGGAACGGTTTTCTATCTTATCGCAGGAACAGATATCACCAATATCACCCGGATGAGTCACCCCGCACAGCACCCTTCACCCCGAGTCTCACTCACTAGTCATAAGATTGGACTTAAAGGGGAAATGTCATCTTGTAGGATTTTCTAGAAATAAAAAGAGATCAGTTTACTTTAATTTTATTGTTACACACCTGACCGCCCATAAAGTGACGCTGGAGAGTTAAACCCCCTGGGAATCTCCTCTAACATTATGGGGCTGCAAACCTGTTGTGCACATCAAGAGGGGTTCCCACTATCCCTGCGCTGAGTTTCTGGGTCTGTACACCTACTGTGCCCATTTTGATAAGTTCCCACCATCCCTTCTCTGAGTACACTTGCAGTGCCCATTATGAGGGTTACCACCATCCCTGTGCTGAGTACCAGGGTCCGTAAACCTGCTGTGCTCATTATGAGGAGTTCCCACCATCCCTGTGCTGAGTTTCCATGTCTGAACACCTGCTGTGCCTATTATGAGGGGTTCCCACCATTCCTGTGGTGAGTTCCTGGGTCTGTACACCTGCTGTGCTCATTATGAGGGGTTCCCACCATCCCTGTGGTGAGTTTCTGAGTTTGTACACCTGCTGTGCCCATTATGAGGGTCGCCCACCATCCCTGTGGTAATTTCCTGAGTCTGTACACCTGCTGTGCCCATTATGAGGGGTTTCCACCATCCCTGTGGGGAGTTCCTGGGTCTGTACACCTGCTGTGCTCATTATGAGGGGTTCCCACCATCCCTGTGGTGAGTTTCTGAGTTTGTACACCTGCTGTGCCCATTATGAGGGGCTCCCACCATCCCTATGCTGGGTTCCTGGGTCTGTACACCTGCTGTGCCCATTATTATTATTATTATACAGGATTTATATAGCGCCAACAGTTTGCGCAGCGCTTTACAATGTGAAGGAAGACAATTCAGTTACAATACAGTTCAAAACAGGAGGAACTAGAGGGCCCTGCTCGTTAGAGCTTACAATCTAGAAGGGAGGGAGGGGTTCTCACCATCCCTATGCTGGGTTTCTGGGTCTGCACACCTGCTGTGCCCATTATGAGAATTCCCACAATCCCTTTGGTGAGTTCCTGGGTCTGCACACCTGCTGTGCCCATTATGAGAATTCCCACAATCCTTTTGGTGAGTTCCTGGGTCTGTACACCTGCTGTGCCCATTATGAGGGGTTCCCACCATCCCTGCGGTGAGTTCCTGGGTCTGTACACCTGCTGTGCCTATTATGGGGGTTCCCACCATCCCTGTACACCTGCTGTGCCCGTTATGGGGGTTCCCACCATCCCTGTGGTGAGTTCCTGGGTCTGTACACCTGCTGTGCCTATTATGAAGGGGTTAATTGTGTTTATTGAAAAAACTTACAAACTACAACTTATATACAATTAAACCATAATTAATAAATGGATAAATAAAACATATTTACAAAATAATTGAGTATAACTAAATAAAAAAAAAAAAAAACAAGAACATAATAAATGGTGTAAACCGAATTGCGCACAGCATAAACCCTACGAGAGAGCCAGACTAAGGAACATCACAGTCGCCATGCATGTAAACTTTTATCAAACAAATATATTTGATCTGAAAATCTAGGGGAGTGAAGCAAGGACAGAAAAAAAAGCCGCACACCCCGAGATCAACAGGCAGCAGCTACAGAGTACTGACATTCCTCCACACCTTTATCCAGGCCTCCTGCTGCCACCTGTCTTTCTCAAGACCCCGAAGCTTCCCAAACCTACCCAGAATGTCCTGCACCACCACCTCGACAGGGAGGATTTTACTCCGTAAGGATACCTGGCACCGTGCACTCCACGTGAAATAACGGACTACTAGACTAACTAGAAAAAGTGTTTCCAAATCATAATCCCGGTGAGCCTGGAATGCCCCATACACCCACTCTGCATAACTCATATGGGGGAGGAAGGGTACACTCAGAGCCCTCCCTACCCTCTTGTACACCTCTATATTAAAAGGGCACTGAAGCAGAAAATGATCCATGGAATCCACCACTCCTCCACACTCTACTCTCTGGCAGCCCCGATCACTCACAGAAAGAAACTTCAGGTTGCCATCACATATAGTTTTCCATGGAAAGCGAGCCAAGCCTGATCCCTAAACTTTATCGGGATTCTCTCCAAATTATTCAAATGCAAACCCTACCCCAAAACCAGGCTTGGGCAATCCCTTAAGGCCAGTGGTTTGCAAAAAGCAGAGCTCATGATCCACTTCTCAAGAAGTTTCCTTGGAAGAGATCTGACCTCCACTGCCGTTACTTGCCACTGCCGAATATTTTCAAACATGAGCTTATCATGCTTGACCCTCAGGCTTTTCACAGGCCCACCATTTTCCCAGTTTTGCAGAAAGGGCCTAAACCAGGACTAAAAAATACCCACCCACCCAGGCGGTCTCTCTGCCAACATGTTACCCGGGTTGTACTTTACAAACATCAAAGAAAAAAAGACTACAGGGTTGATCGTTCCTAGACCACCCTCCCGCCTAGGAAGATAAGTCAGACTCCTTTTGACAACGTTTATTCTGTTCCCCCATAACAGCTGGAAGAAACAATCCTGGTATAGAGAAACACTGGCAAAACGCAGACAAAACTGACATACAAAAAAATTGGAATCAGGTAACCCTTGATCAGATCAACCTTTTCCCTTAAGGAAACCTGCCAACCTTTCCAGCTCGTCACCTTGGCATCGGCAATCTCCAGCCTGCTCACCCAATTTGCATGACCATAGTCACCTGGGCCAAATTCAATGCCTAGAAATATAATTTTTTGTTGAGGCTCCGAGAAGTCATCCGGGAGAACAAAGCTCTCACCTTCCACGCCCTTCCAGAAAGCTTCACACTTGTCCTGGTTGACCTTTGAACCTAAAGCTTCCGCATACTGCCTTATCACTGAGACCACCTCCTGCGCTTCCACAGTCCCAGAGACAAAAACAGAAACGTCATCAGCATAAGCCACAACCTTCAAAGGAGGCTCACCAGCGATGCCTAAAGGTACCCCACACAACGGTCCGATCTTTAGCCTTCTAATGAAGGGGTCGATTGCAAATGTATATAGCAGAGGACTCGAAGGACACCCCTGATGCACACATGAGCCAACCACAAAGGGCTGCCCAACCCAACCATTAACCAGAGGAAAGCTTTCAGCCCCTTTGTACAAAATCTTGAGCCAATCAATGAAACCCCCCTCCAGGCCATACTTGCCAAGAAGGTGCCATAGGTACTCATGATTAACCAGTGGTGGGATTCAGCCGGTTCGCACCGGTTCTATGGAACCGGTTGCAAACTTTCTGCAAGTTTGCAGAACCGGCTGATCCCTCTAAGCTGGCGGCCGTGGAGCAGCAGAGCAGTGCGCCCCGAGGCCGAGCCCGCCCATTCTGTGACAATAGCGAATGACAATTCGCTATTTTGTCAGAAGGATCCTCCTCCTGGCCAATCAGGGAGCGGGTCCTACCGCTTCCTGATTGGCCCAACGGCAAACGCCGTGCCATTGGCCGAGGATGCGGGAGGACTGGGGAGACGCGGGGAGCCGAACTGAAGAGGAGCTGCCGTGATGACCGTTCATTAGGTAAGTAAACGGGTTTCGCGGGGGGAACGCTGGCACTCTGCAATGATTCCGGGCAATGCTGTGGCGCTCTGCAATTATTGGGGGCAATGCTGTGGGCACTCTGCAATTATTGGGGGCAATGCTGTGGGAACTCTGCAATTATTGGGGGCAATGCTGTGGTGCTCTGCAATGATTGGGGGCAATGCTGTGGGCACTCTGCAATTATTGGGGGCAATGCTGGGGGCGCTCTGCAATTATTGGGGGCAATGCTGTGGTCACTGTGCATTGAAAGGGGGGCACGCTGGTCTCTCTGCATTGAAAGGGGGGCACGCTGGTCACTGTGCATTGAAAGGGGGGCATGCTGGTCACTGTACATTGAAAGGGGGCACACTGGTCTCTCTGCATTGAAAGGGGGGCACGCTGGTCGCTGTGCATTGAAAGGGGGCACGCTGGTCATTCTGCATTAAAAGGGGGCACACTGGTCACTGTGCATTGAAAGGGGGCATGCTGGTCACTGTGCATTGAAAGGGGGCACGCTGGTCACTGTGCATTGAAAGGGGGGCACGCTGGTCACTGTGCATTGAAAGTGGGGCATGCTGGTCACTGTACATTGAAAGGGGGCACGCTGGTCTCTCTGCATTGAAAGGGGGGCACGCTGGTCACTGTGCATTGAAAGGGGGCATGCTGGTCATTCTGCATTAAAAGGGGGCACACCGGTCACTGTGCATTGAAAGGGGGCACGCTGGTCACTGTGCATTGAAAGGGGGCACGCTGGTCATTCTGCTGGGAAAGTCGGAACTGGAATGAATCCCACCACTGTGATTAACCCTATCAAAGGCCTTAGCCTGATCCAATGTCAGCAGATATTTACCCCAACCAGCAGCCCTACAATGCTCCAAGGCCTCCCGGACAGCTAACACAGCTGAGAAAATGCTTCTACCATGGATTGAGCAGTGCTGGTGATGGGATAACAAACCGCCTGCTACTGATGATAATCGCCAGAAAAAAATCTTTGCCAGTATCTTTCTATCGACATTAAGAAGGCAAATGGGGCGCAATTTTCCAATCATCGAAGGATCTTTGCCCTTTGACAGAAGAATCACTGCAGATTGCTTCATGGAACCATCTGGCCCTGGCGTTTTCCTGATGGCTAGTTTATCAATTGCCTGGATCACCTCATCTGCAGTGATTTCATCTGTCAAATTCATCAAAGGAACAATATTTTGCAGACCTGGTGTAGAGTCCAAAAAACTCAACATCCTTGCCCGATCAAGGTTCCTTTCTCCCAGGAGATCGGCATAGTATGACCTGACGACCTCTAGGATCCCTCACCTAGACTTCATCAGAGAGCCCGTACTGTCCTTCAGGCCATAGACCGTCTTAACTGCTACGTTCTGTTTACAGATCTGGTAAGGGTCAGGCGAATGGTATTTCCCATAGTCCCTTTCCTGAACCAAAGAGGTGTGCCGGTCATATTGATGTCTCCTCAGGAGGAGCTTCACCTCAGAGATCGCCCCAGAATCTCCTCCATTCGAAACAAGGCGGTCAAGTATCCTCCGCAAACGCTGGTAGGAGATATACTTCTCTTGCTTTCTCTTTCTCACTATGGCCTTGAAAAGCCTAACAGTCCGCTGTTTTATAAGCTCCCACCATTCTGACTTACTGTTGCAAAAGTCTAGGATAGTTACCTGTGCCTGAAAAAATTCCTCAAAGGATTGTCTTACTTCCTCGTCATCCAGGAGGTCCGAATTCAATCTCCAGATACCCCTCCCCCTAGGTGGCATGCCTGAGGCATTCGGAGTCACAGATAGAATACAGTGACCGGAAAACTCCACTGCCCGACACACAGGAGCCGAAAAAAGTAGAGTCCCCCTTTAAAAAAAAAGCTATCTATCCTACTCTGACTATTACCTCGCTGAAAAGTAAACCCTGTGCTGTCTGGGCATCGCTTAATATGCGCATCTACCAGACTTGCTTCCCTAACCATTGCATTCAGGAAAAGGCTGTCATAGCCCAGCTTATCTCTGAAACCTCTCCTGTCCTTAAACCTAGTAATGGTGTTGAAGTCACCTCCAAAGATAACCTGCTGAGCCGTAAAAAAAAAGGCTTAATCTTTGTAAAGAGGCATTTCCTGTCCCATTTTGTCTGGGGACCATAGATGTTAATCAGGCGCAGGTCCTGCCTCCTCACAGAGACATCCAAAATCATGCGTCTTCCAATTTCTACCTCACTTACTCGTCGGCACGTTACCATACCGGAAAAAAAGACCGCAACCCCGCTGTAAGGCTCGGCCGCAAGAGACCAAAAGGAGGGACCACGCCTCCACTCCTTCTTTGCCAGATGTATATCATCCAGACTACTCAGATGGGTCTCTTGCAAAAACAAAATGTCAGCATCAAACTCGCTAAGCTAAAATAGGGCCATGTGACGAGCACTCACTGATTTTAAGCTGGCAACATTAATGGTTGCCACTTTTAGCGGAATGGCAAGTGCCATTAGGATAATTGAGGCCGCCGTTACTTAGCCTGACTAAGGGCTGATCCTGGGCGGGTGCACAGGGTGCACTGCTCCCAGGCACCGCAAGCTGAGGCAGAGGAGGGGCACCAAAGCTGTCAGTGCTGCCTGGCTCCTATCACAGGATCTGCACACACAGATCCTCTACGTCTCAGGAAGATTCAGGCAGCTGTCTGGGGACGGGGCATTGATGTCATGCAGCTAGAGCCCGGGAGGAAGAATATCTACCATGCTGCTGAGATGAGGTCAGTAAACAGGGAAGATTGTGCAGAAACTGACCTTTGGGGGTGCAATGATTGTACTGGGGGGCAGACTGCTGCTCCCCTCATGTCAAGTGCAGTGCCCACCATGTGATATACTGTGCCCACCATGTGCTGTAATGTGCCCACCATGTGATGTACTGTGACCACCATCTGATGTACTGTGCCCACCATGTGCTGTACTGTGCCCACCATGTGATTTGCTGTGCCCATCATGTCATGTGCTGTGCCCACCATGTAATGTGCTGTGCCATGCCCGCCATGTAATGTGCGGCTCCCACCATGTCATGTGCTGTGCCTTTCACACCATGTCATGTGCTGTGCCCACCCTGTCATGCGCTGTGCTGTTTAGGCCCACTGTGTAACGTGGTGTGCCCTCTGTGTAATGTGCTGCACCCACCATGTAATGCGGAGTGGTGTGCCCACCATGTAATGTGCTGAGCCATGCCCAACATGTCATGTGATGTGCCAACAATGTAATGTACTGTGCCCACCATGTCATGTGCTGTGCTGTACAGTGCCCATCGTGTAATGTGATGTTCCCACCATGTAATGCGGAGTGGTGTGCCCTCTGTATAATGTAATATGCTTACCATGTAATGCAGAGTAGTGTTCCCCCCATGTAATGTGCTGTGCCATGCCCACCATGTAATGCACTGTGCCCACTATGTCATGTGCTGTGCCATGCCCACCATGTCATGTGCTATGCCCACACTGTCATGGGCCTTGCTGTAGAGGGCCCACTGTGCAATGTGCTGTGCCCACCATGTAATGCGAAGTGGTGTGCCCACCATGTATTGTGATGTGCCATGCCCACCATGTCATGTGCTGTGCCATGCCCACCATGTCATGTACAGTGCCTACCATGTAATGTAGAGTGGTGTGCCCTCTGTGTAATGTGCTGTACCCACCATGTAATGCCGAGTGGTGTGCCCACCATGTCATGTGCTGTGCTGTACAATGCCCACCGTGCAATGTGGTGTGCCTACTATGTAATGTGCTGTGCCATGCCCACCATGTAATGTGCTGTGCCCACCATATCATGTGCCAGGCCCACCATGTCATGGGCTGTGCTGCATAGTGCCCAGTATGGAATGTGCTGTGCCCATCATGTAATGCAGAGTGGCGTGCTCTCTGTGTAATGTGCTGTGCCCATCATGTAATATGGAGTGGTGTGCTCTCTGTGTAATGTGCTGTGCCCACCATGTAATGTGGAGTGGTGTGCCCACCATGTAATGTGCTGTGCTATGCTCACAATGTCATGTGCTGTGCCCACAATGTAATGTGCTGTGCCCACCATGTAAGGTGATGTACAGTGTCCTTCGTGTAAAGTGCTGTGCCCACCATGTAATGCGGAGTGGTGTGCCCACTGTGTAATGTGCTGTGCCCACCATGTAATACAGAGTGGTGTGCCCTCTTTGTTTTGTGCTATGCCCACCATGTAATGTTGAGTGGTGTGCCCTCTATGTAATGTGATGTGCCCACCATGTAATGTAGAGCGGTGTGCCCTCTGTGTAATGTGCTGTGCCCATCATGTCATGTGGTGTGGTGTACCCACCATGTAATGTTTAGTGCCCACTGTGTAATGTGCTGTAATGTACAGTGCCCACCGTGTAATGTGCCGTGCCCACTATGTCATGTGCTATGCTGTACAGTGCCCACCATGTAATTCAGAGTAGTGTGCCCTCTGTGTAATGTGCTGTGCCCACCATGCCATATGCTCTGCTCACCATGTTATATGCTTTGCTGTACAGTGCCCACCATGTCATTTTGAGTGGTGTGCCCTCTGTGTAATGTGCTGTGCCCACCATGCCATATGCTCTGCTCACCATGTTATATGCTTTGCTGTACAGTGCCCACCATGTCATTTTGAGTGGTGTGCCCTCTGTGTAATGTGCTGTGCCCACCATGTAACGCAGAGTGATGTGTCCTCTGTCTAATGTGCTGTGCCCACCATGTAATGTTGAGTAGTGTGCCCTCTGTGTAATGTGCTGTACCCTCCATGTAATACGGAGTGGTGTGCCCACCATTTCATGTGCTGTACAGTGCCCACCATGTAATGTGGAGTGGTGTGCCCTCTGTATAATGTGCTGTGCCCACCATGTTATGTGCTGTGCCATGCCCACCATGTTGTGCTGTGCCCACAATGTAATGTGCTGTGCCCATCATGTAATGCAGAGTGGTGTGCCCACCATGTAATGTGCTGTGCCCACCATGTAACCAACATCTGTGACACGAACTGGGTTGGAGGCAGAAAAATAACACATGTATATATACACAAAAAAAACTTCTAAATCAGAATTGATCTACAGGTGTTCTCTTCCCTGTGAGTTGAAACCTAATAATCCAGTGTAACATTAGAGTGATCTTTTCTGAGAGGCAGCCTGGAACGGCAATCTCTGACCATCTCTTCACTGTCTCTGACCATCTCTTGTATCATGTCCTCAGTCTCTGACCATCTCTTGTATCATGTCCTCAGTCTCTGACCATCTCCTTTATCATGTCCTCAGTCTCTGGCCATCTCCTGTATCATGTCTGCAGTCTCTGACCATCTCCTGTATCATGTCTGCAGTCTCTGACCATCTCCTGTATCATGTCTGCAGTCTCTGACCATCTCCTGTATTATGTCTGCAGTCTCTGACCATCTCTTGTATCATGTCTGCAGTCTCTGACCATCTCCTGTATCATGTCCTCAGTATCTAGCCATCTCTTTTAGTATGTCTGCAATCTCTTTCTACAACACATTGCTAATAGCATTAGCTATCTGTTTATGCTGAAGGTAGGACTGTGCAGGGGAGGCAGAGATTAAAAGGGAGGACTGTGATTATAGAGACTGGGGGTGGGGTGGGGGGGACAGACTGCAAGGGACACTGTGATGGGGGGCTGTGAAATTTGTGCAATAAATATTCTTGAAAACATTACAAATTTGTGTGGGTGTTTTTACATTTTAAAGTTGGGAGGTGCCAGATACAGGATCCGCCCTGGGTGCCAAATACTCTAAGTACGCTCCTGCTTGTTGCTGCTGATTAATCACAGCCTGTGCCCACAGCCAGGTCCCGCCTCTCGTGCCTGCTATCCAATCAGATTCTGAAGCAAAGTTCTCAATCAATGCACTCCGGGATCTACTGAAGGGATGTGTGTAGGTGCAAACTTGGTGGAAGGTGGGCACCCGATAGGCACAATCTATTGGACCCCATTGTAGTCTCTAATGGGGCCTATCTAACAGACCCTCTAACAAAGGCCCTCACTGTGTCCTTTAGAGAGACCCCCCTTCAGGTCCCATTCGAGTACTCTGCTTCTCTTCCTGTATTTTGTTTATTGTTAAGAGATGGTGGGAGGAACCCAGGGTAACGAAAACTCCTTAGGGGAGCATCTCTGTGTTTAAGTCGTTGCCATAGAAACATTTATAAAAGGGAGGAGTTAGTAAGATGACCGTGCCCATGTGGGGGCACCAGAAATATTTCTACACCCAGGCGCCTGTGACCCTATGATCGTCCCGAATATTCCGAAAGACCCCTGGAGGAAGTTAGTGAAGTGTAGAAAGACAAAAGTGCCACGTTACCATTAATAGTCCCTAATAAAGTTTATTCCACAAGGAAAGCCAACGTGTTTCGGGGGCTCCAAAGCTCACCCTTTATCAGGGCTTGTAAAGTAATGGTGGATCAATAGGATGCGGACAGGGACAGAGATAGTGGAAAGAGGAAGGTATGTATGACACCATGCAAGGAGCCTAATATTGACTATTGATCCCAGGATTGGGGGGGTAGGTGTTCCTGAACTGCAACAGAGAAAAATGGGGTGTCCTGCCCTGCCAGACAGGGTTGTGCTGTCAATACAAATCCATTGGCAGGTAAAATATCTCCCTTATATGTATTTCATCTGTATATTTAGCAATTTTCCTGGAGTTCAGCTTCAATGATTTCATGTCCCGTGATCACTGGATGTTTAGCCCCAGTGCTTAGGAGTGAGAAGAAAGCACTCTACGAGAGACTGCAAGCTGCTGCAGCTGGATGGGCTGGACGGTGCACCAAGTGGTATTAACGCTTAGGGCAGTAAATGCCCAGATATGAATGCCCAGAATGCAAGAAGTCTGCATTGTGAACCTTCAACATTGGTCGCATAATGCCCTCCTCAGTACACCGTCCAGCTGGGACTCCGAGTCACATCCTTTAGAGCAGATCCAGTCGGGTCCCTGGTTCCAGCTTGTACTGGAATTCTAAATAAACAGCCAATCCAAGCCAACACACTCCCCTGTAACAGGGAGGCCGCTTCCAGGCCTGGAACACACGGCGCAATTCATCTCCAACTCTTAACAAGCAGTAGAGAACATTCTGGCCATTGGGGGAAGAAATCACTGTGAGGACGGAGAACAGAATCCGTTTCTGGATGGAGAACCAGCGTACAATCGTCCAAGGCGGCTTCCAGGCTGACAACAGCGAGGCTCCCACTGACACGGGAGAATGTCAGGAGGCCTGGCAGCCAAATGGACCCTCCTAAACTTTACATTGTGTTTAGGCAATTTTCACTGACTGCAGATTTCTAGTGTACAGTATGCTTTCTAGAATCTACTGATCTGCTTTCTTCTTTAGCAAAAATCACATGATGCTTTGCCTATGTTTCTGGTCACATTACTCTGTGCCTAGGTTAATGGTGCCATGACCCTATGCCTAGATTTCTGATGCCATGACCCTAAGCCTAGGTTTCTGGTTATAGGACCCTGTGCCTAGATTTCTGGTTAAATGACCCTGTGCCTAGGTTTCTGGTTAAATGACCCTGTGGCTAGGTTTCTTGTCAAATGACCCTGTGGCTAGGTTTCTGGTCAAATTACCCTATGCCTAGGTTTCTGGCCAAATTACCTTGTGCCTAGGTTTCTGATCAAATGACCCTGTGGCTAGATTCTGGGTTAAATGACCCTGTGCCCCGGTTTCTGGTCAAATTACCTTGTGCCTAGGTTTCTGGTCATAGGACCCTGTGCCTAGGTTTCTGGTTAAATGACCCTGTGGTTAGGTTCCGGGTTAAATGACCCTGTGCCTAGGTTTCTGGTCAAATGACCCTGTGGCTAGGTTCCGGGTTAAATGACCCTGTGCCCAGGTTTCTGGTCAAATGACCCTGTGGCTAGGTTCCGGGTTAAATGACCCTGTGCCTAGGTTTCTAGTCAAATGACCCTGTGGCTAGGTTTCTGGTTAAATGACCCTGTGGATAGGTTTCTGGTCAAATTACTCTATAACTAGGATTCTGGTCAAATGACCCTGTGCTTAGGTTTCTGCTCAAATGGCGCTGTAGCTAGGTTTCTATTCACATGACCCCGTGCCTAGTTTTCTGCTCAAATGACCTTGTGCCTAGGTTTCTATATCTATGACCCTGTGCCTAGGTTTCTGGTCAAATGACCCTGTGGTTAGGTTTCGGGTTAAATGACCCTGTGCCTAGGTTTCTGGTCAAATGACCCTGTGCCTAGGTTTCTGGTGAAATGACCCTGTGGCTAGGTTTCTGGTCAAATGACTCTATGCCTAGGTTTCTGGTCAAATAACCCTGTGCCTAGGTTTCTGCTCAAATGACCCTATGCCTAGATTTCTACTCACATGACCCTATGCCTAGATTTCTACTCACATGACCCTATGCCTAGATTTCTACTCACATGACCCTATGCCTAAGTTTCTGGTCAAATGACCCTTTGCCTAGGTTTCTGGTCTAGGTTTCTGCTCACATGACCCTATGCCTAGGTTTCTGATCAAATAACTCTGTGCCTAGGTTTCTGGTCACATGACCCTATACCTAGGTTGCCATGACCCTATGCCTGGGTTTCTGGTCAAAAAACTCTGTGGCTGAGTTTCTGGTGCCATGACTCTTATGCATAGATTTCTGGTCACGTGACCCTGCGCCCAAGTTACCGGTCACGTGACCCTATGCCTAGGTTTTTTGTCACATGACTCTGTGCCTAGGTTTCTGGTGATGTGACCATGTGCTTAGGTTTCTGGTCACTGACCCTACGTCTATGTTTCTGTTCACTAACCCTACACCTAGGTTTCTGGTCACATGACCCCATGCCTAGGTTTCTGGTCACATGTTTCTGGTCACATAATGTTTGATACTTTGTTACATATTGGGAGCATCAGTTGTCACCTTTGAGCCCCCGTTCACATAGGGGCGATCCGACTTCGGCTGGCGACCTCCGAGGTCGCGGTGCGAGCAGCGCGCCGCGACCTCGGAGCGGCCGCCACAGACTTCATAACATTGAAGTCTATGGCGGTCGCCTCCTGGTCGCCCCAAAGAAGCTCCGGACCCTTTTTCTAAGTCGGAGCGACTTGTGTCACTCCTATTAGAACGGGTCCGCAGCTTCCCTATGGAAGGCGACCTGCGGCGACCTGCGAGGCGACCAGGTCACCTCACAGGTCGCCTCTATGTGAACGGGGGCTGAGAGTCACACACAGACAAAGTAAATAAGGAAACAAATGTAACTCTTTTGTAACCAAAACTAGCTCATTATATTAAATTGTAGTCCCATTCTTTCTCTGTTCCTCTGGACTTAGTAGGGAAGTTTTAGAACTCCTGAGATCCTGGCAGAGGCTCTAACCCTTTTCTGCTCTATCCAACAAAAAAAAAAATTTTTTGGCTTAATTATTCAGAATAACCAGTCCTCAGTGAAGACATTTCTGTAATGATAGTATACCTCAGTACAGGGGGTACTCAGCCCTCATACATCTCCAGGTGGTGGCCCCCTCGTCCCCACACACAGCTGGACAGGAAACGGCCTTGCACTATGGAAGGTCCACAGGGAGGAGAATTGTGCTGACGTTATGTCTATTGACTCCGCCATTCCCAGCCAAGTCATATCATGTGGAGTACAGGTCAGTGAACCAATGGCCAACCCGTCCGGGGGGAGATTAGACTGGCACACACTCAGATTTGGCCAACAATTCGAGACACAACCCACCTCACCAGATAACATCCACGAGGGGGGCATGCCTGTTGGACAGCACAGGGTGTCTGAAATGATTTTCAGCACAGTGAAAGTTCACCGAGTTTACAATGAACCTCATTCATATTTCGGTCAATTTCATGAAAGACAGCCAGGGAAAAAACAGCCATAATGTCATTTATTAAAAAACGGGGGAGAAGGGCGGGTGCAGAGTTGCAGACCACAGAAATTCTAAAGCTGAACCCCGGCCTTCCCTTTAGTCTTGCACAGCTCACCCTCTTTAGAAACATACTAATTACAATTTTAAAAATTTTCATTACATACCATAGTTTAAACTCATTTATGTCATTACTGGGTCTCTATACCTTTCTCTTTCAATACATTTTTATTCAAGAGATTTAATAAAATGCAATGATACAAATATTATCAAGCAAATATCAAAAGATGGATGCAACCTCAAATATGGTCAAGGGGTCTCTGTGCTTTTCTATGCAATGCAGGCAGATCCTGGCTGGTGAGAGGGGATGGTAGAGTGCTGTACGTTGCTTATCTGTAGTGCTACCCCTATAGGAACTGCTAATTAGCATCGGTCCTCTGTTATTTGCCTTTTCCAAAAAAACTCAGCCCCTCTAACACACCAGTTTGAGTCTACAAACATACAATATCACAGGAAATCACTGAAGGTAATAGCAGTATATATTACAGTATGTATGGGTATATCAAAGAAAAAGGAACAAGACCAGGTAGTAAAGGCAAACTTACTAATAATGTCAATTGTTAATATATGTATATTGAGTGACAATATATGTAAAGTGATCAACACTAAGGACTAGGCATTAGATAACATTTGGCATCCAGATCAGCATAAACCGTAGCAAGGACACCTCAAGTGTAGCAGTGAGCAGACTAGGTATGCACTGTCCAAATTAAAAGGAGGATGGTATTGGAAGGGGCAGGAGAACAAAGGGGGCTTGCAGAATAATTATTAGGGGAGGGGTAGTCCTTCGCTATGCTCTTCTGCATGACATCGTTGGGGCCCTTTTGGAGCATTGGTGCGCTTAAAAACAGTCTCAGTTACCTGCGTACAGTATAGGTACAGTATAGTCTTGACACAGGTGCAAGGTAGATGTAGTTCAGATGCGGTAAAAGTTTGGTATAATGAGGATTAGGGTTAGTATAGGTGCAGTCTAGGTTTGGAATAAGAGCGGTACAGAGTACAGTATAGGTGCGGTATGGATTAGGTACACTTGGTGTCCTACTCTCAGTGGCTCAGTCCCTGGTAGCAGTATCAGCAATGGGCCCTGTCACCAGTCCCTGAGATGCTGCGGTAACCTCTTGCTGTAGAAGGGGGTCCCCGTCAGTCTCTCCCCCGAAAGCCTCTGGTGAGCCTCTCAGAGGTGCGAAGCACAGGGTGAGTGGATGCTCCAGTCTTACTGTTGCATCAGTGTACGTGATGTGGGCAGTACCGCACCGCCCCCGGGTATCCATACTCATAGTCTTAGGCTTTGGTCTCCGCTGGTATGGTCTCTGGGCAGAGGTCTCTAGGCAGTTTAATAAAAATCATCTTTCCACTCCTACCACTGCACAGTGCCTATTGGGACCTGCAATGTAAGGAGTCTTTGCATCCAATTATTTCGCTACTGTCTCAAACTACAATTCCCAGGATTCTCAGTGCTCTCTACAGATGTGTATGGGCTTTCTTATCTTTGACACTCCCCCTGCTGGCCAGAGAAGTATGGTGCTGCATAACATCATAATCTCAGTAGAGGGAGAGAAGAATAAAAGGCAGTGTCTCCTTCTCCATTTTGCTGTAGCCCAGCACCTGGCTACACATCACAACACCCTACCTCAGTACTTCTGTCCAGGACCTTCAGTCCTGATGCTAGCATCAGGCTGGTTTTTGGGAGAAATTATGCAAACTCCTCCCAAAGGATGGGCCAGAGTGAGTCAGGCTGGAGTGGAAAGGGCTAGATCAGCGTTGGCTAACCTCCAGCCGGCGGGCCACATGTGGCCCAGGAGAATTCAGCATGCGGCCAGGGCGTTTCTGGATGAACGTCGTGCAAGAATAGAAGCTACGGCGCCCGGAAGGGACAAGCCGGAGAGGGCTCATATGGAGGGACGCAGGGGATGCCATATATGTATAGAGGCTGCTGGCCAGCACAAAGAATTCAGGATCAGGCACAGCTGAAGGGATGCTGGGGGGGGGCTGTATTTTTGTAAAAGGGACTCCACATAGCTCCAGACAAGTAAATGCTACATGGCGGCTGTATCAGGGGGGTGCTGGAGTGGACTGCGCCCCCCCCCCCCATATTTCAGTTGCGCCCCCTCCCAAAATTTCCACCCTTCCCCCTACCTCCCCACACAGCACATAGCAGGGTTGCCAACAATCATTAAATTCATGGACAGTTTGTAAAATCTGTGATTTTTACATCTGTCTATGAATGACCGTTCCGGTCACGGATTTTACAAACTGTCAGTGAATTCAGCCTAGGTTTACACTATTGGGGGTGGTTTCCGCATCCGCAGCTAAATTGTGCCACTCATTACAGACCTGGGGGGTTGCCTGTTATCCCATGCATCTTAAAACCTCTTTCCTGCATGAAATGCAGGTATGGCAGCCCATAAAAATAAATGGGCAGCTTTACCTGAGCAAATGCGGGCCAAGACAATTCCTCCCCTTTTCCAATGTGACCCAGGAAGGTCATAGGGTTGGACGCCCCTTTTTATTTTTAACTACTTGCTTACCTCCCACCGCAGATATACTGCGGCAGGCTGGCTCGGCTGCGCGAAGGAGCACTCCTTGGGGACAGCAGGGAAGCCGATCCATGGGGTCAGCTTCCGCGATTGCCGCTGGGCCCCTGCGATCGCTCCGTGTGGAGAGAGAAGGACGGTCTGCTGTTGTAAACACAGCCGATCGTTGTTCTCTCTGGAATGAACACAGAGCTCCTGTGTTCCTCCTATTTAGGATCACAGGTCTCTGTGTTGATTCCAAAAGTCCCTCCCCCATACCGTTAGTAAACACCCCCTAGGCTCACACTTAACCCTTTGACCGCCCCTGAGTTAACCCCTTCCCTGCCAGTGTCATCATTACAGTAACAGTGCATATTTTTAGCACTGATTACTGTAGTAATGTCACTGGTACCCCCAAAAGTGTCAAAAATGTCAGTTCAGGGTCCGATCTGTCAGCCACAATGTCGAAACGGCTTATAAGGATGAAAAAATTAGATTTTAAATTTTTTTTAGGGAATGTTATATAGCAGAATGTAAAAAATATATATTTTTTTTTTTTCAGCATTGTTGCTCTTTTTTTGTTTATAGCGCAATAAATACAAATTACAGGTGATAAAATACCACTACAAGAAAGCTCTATTTGTGGGAAAAAAGGACATCAATTTTATTAGGGTACAGCGTCGCACATACGTGCAATTGTCCGTTAAAATAATGCAGTGCCGAATTGCAAAAAATGGCCTGGTCATTAAAGGGGCAAAACCTTTTGGGGCTGAAATGGTTAAGTGAACAAAAAATGTGCACGTGAAACGCACACTAAAAAGTTCACTTAAAGCGGTAGTATACCGCTTTTTTTTTACTTTTAACTACAGGTAAGCCTATAATAAGGCTTACCTGTAGGTACAATTAATATTTTCTAAACCTACACGGTTTAGGAGATATTTGCTTTGCATGCAGCCGCTGACGCGTGCGGCGCATGCGCTCTGAATGTCCGGCGGACCTTCAGAGTTCCTTGCCGGGAATTGCGGGAAAATGACTACCGTGCAAATGCGCGAGTGACGTCATCGCGGCTCCGGCCAATCACAGCGCCGGAGCCGCCGAACCCGGAAGAGACGCCGAGGGATCATGTCAGCTCCCACAGCGGTGTCCGGGGGTCCGTGTCGAGGCTTCGTTCTAAGGTAAGTGTTTCATAATGAGCTAGTATGCGATGTATACTAGCTCATTATGCCTTTGTCTTGCAGGGTTTTTTTTTTCTTTGAGTTTACTACCGCTTTAAGGGTGTGCTTTTAGTCTGCCCCCCAAAGGAGTAAGACCTCTACCCTCATCCCCCGGGGCGCAAGGCTCCTGACAGGGACTAGGGTTTACAATGGTCTAGCCAGAAGGCCTGGCACACCCGGGTCTTCTAGGTCAGCCGAAGCCAACCATAGAATACTTGGTTGGGGGGCTCTCCCGAAGGAAGGAACCTGAGGGCCACACATCCTCCCCCTAGACATCAGGGCAACCCTGAGGACACACACCGTTCATCCAGTGAAAAACACACAAATAAGTGAAAGTGACAAAACGTGGGGGAAAAAAAAAGTGGCCGTGCATTTGTGCCAAAAAACCCAGCCCTAAAAGGCGCAGTGCAGAGGGAAAGCAATTTGGTGACTGTGACCATGTGTCTGTTCACACCGTGGGGTCCCACACCCAAGTGTTACTAAGACGACTCCCAGGGGGCATAGACACTGCGGACCTTCTGCCTTCTCACCCCATAGCCAGACAAGGTAGAATGTTCAAATCAGGAGGTAATGGGCTCCCATGGGAATTACTCCCATGCCTTAATTGCCTGTGAGCGCCCCGGTTTCTGTTCCAGCCAGTACTTACCTTCCAAGCCCTCATCACTCCAGCAGGTTTGCATAGCCGCCACCCAACCTTGGTCAGGTCAGATGACAGCACAGCGCCCCCACTGGATCACTGATAAGAACAGATACTACAAAAGGCCAAGTAGCGATGGAATAGGAACAGATTTTTTTCTTTTTTTTAAATCCAGGGTGGTGCAAAAACTACAACGAGAAAACCCGGTGAAGTGAACACAAAAAAGGTGCATGTGAACACACACAAAAAGTGCACTTAGGGGTGTGCTTTTAGTCCACCCCCCAAAGGGGTAGGACCTCTACCCTGATCCCCCGGGGCGCAAGGCTCCTGACAGGGACAAAGGGTTTCCAATGGTCTGCCTAGCCAGAAGGCCTGGCAGACCCCGTTCTTCTGGGCAGCCAAAGCCACACCCGAATACTAGGTCGAGGGGCTCTCCTGAAGAGAGACCCCCCCCCCCAGAGGCAGGGGAGGAAAGAACCTGAGGGCCACACATCCTTCCCCTAGACTTCAGGGAAAGCCAGAGGACTCACACCCTACAATCCGTGAAAACACACACAAAAGTGAAAGTGACAAACAGTGGGAGAAAAATAAATAGAAAATAAAAACGTGGCCGTGCCAAATGTGCAATGGCCTAGGCCCTGAGGCCTGGTAAGCAAAAATTGCCCCCGGACTTAGCCAAAGGGCCAGGCCCTAAAAGGCGCAGTGCATAAGGGAAGCATTTGTGACTGTGACCATGTGCCTTTTCACACAGTGGGGTGCCCCACCCAAGTGTTACTCAGAGCACCCCTAGGGCGACCACTCCCAGGGGGCACAGACACCACGGACCTTGTGCCCTCCCGGCCCCTGTTTTATATTCCATGTGTGCTTCTAGTTCCACGGCTCTTACTTTCTTGCAACTGGCTTCACCTCTTGACTACTGAGTCCTACACATATATGTTCCATTCTCACCTGGTGTCACCCTCCATACTCCTATGGATTTTCTACCTATATTTGCATTTTATAAGCAGCACTATGATATATTCTTACTTCAGTCACATTTTTACCATGTACATTTTTACTTACATTACTTTTGGACATCCACTTTTGCTGCTTATATGCATTAATTATATTTCATTTCACCCAGTTAGACCACACCCTCCGATGTGTGTCCTCTCTGCTTTTGCCCGCCTGCCCTGCGAGCCCTCAGCTCCCGTGGGAGACCCCTGGTGCCATGTCTCACCTCCTATGCCAGCATCTACTCCATGTGCAACGTAAGCTTTGGTATATTGGGGGAATCACTTTCCCCCTTCCTCGTTTGTCCAGTCTTCATTTTATATCATTGTTGCCGATCCTCATACAGTTATACATATATATTTTTTTAGATATTAACAAAACATCTACTCCTGATGAAGTGGTACAGTTGGTCCACGATACGCGTCGAGTCCCTTGATGTTATGATCATACTACTATTCTATTATTGATGCAATTTTGAGTCTACAATGCTGTGATTTTCATCCAACGACTATATTACTCTTATTTTAACACCTATTGTATTTATATGAACACTGGATCTGAGGATGTTTTATCAGCCTTCATTTCTCTGAGTTATTACGCTCTACTATTATTGTGAACAATTTTATGATGATGACCAATACTTGTTATATCAATAAAGCCATTTTATTGTCCCTGACAGCCTGGTCATGTCTTTTATTCAAAGTCCCGACCCTCCCGTTTTTACCCGGCCCCTGGCCAGACAAGGTAGCCCATTCCAATCAGGAGGAAATGGACCCTTCCAGCTTTCTCTGACAGGACTAAAGCCCCGTACACGCGTACCGATCGTCGGCCGAACGATCGGCCGTCTTTTGTCCAGGGCTGTCGTGTCTGTTGAAAACTGCAAAAGACTGCACACAAATTTTGTCGGCCAACAGCCGACTGCAGAAGTGATGTCATGTGATGGTTAACTTTCCTTGTCTTTTTTCTTTTCTGAGCATGCCCAGTCTTGCAAATCTGTTGTCTGTCGGCCGAATTCTGTACTGACTGGCGAACAATCGGCCGTTCTGGTGTTGGCATACAAAAATTTTAATGCTTGCACGACAGATTCTGTTCGGCCGAAAGTGCGCTGTCGGCTGTCGGAAGCATCATACTAACAAGCCGAAAATCGGCCGATCGGTCGTCGGCCGAATCTTTTCGGCCGACAATCTGCACGTGTGTATTATTATTATTATACAGGATTTATATAGCGCCAACAGTTTGCGCAGCGCTTTACAATGTGAAGGAAGACAATACAGTTACAATACAGTTCAAAACAGGAGGAACTAGAGGGCCCTGCTCGTTAGAGCTTACAATCTAGAAGGGAGGGTCAAGTGAAACAAAAGGCAATAACCGTGGGGGATGGGTTGATGGAAAAAAGGAGGTACATTTGTTAGGGGTTGGTAGGATAGGCTTCTCTGAAAAGGAGGGTTTTCAGAGATCGCCTAAAAGCTAATAGAGTAGGGGATAATCGGACAGATAAGGGTAAGGAGTTCCATAGGATTGGCTCTGGAAAAGTCCTGGAGGCGAGCATGGGAGGAGGTGATGAGTGAGCTAGAGAGCAGGAGGTTTTTGAGAGGAACGAAGAGAGCGATTAGGTTGGTATTTTGAGACGAGGCTGGTGATGTAGCTGGGGGCTAGGCTGTGGATTGCTTTGTAAGATGTTGTAAGTATTTTGAATTTAATTCGTTGGGTGAGCGGAAGCCAGTGGAGGGCTTGACAGAGAGGAGCAGCGGACACTGAGCGATTGGTGAGGTGGATGAGTCTGGTGGCAGCATTCATGATGGATTGAAGGGGGGATAGCCTGTGTAGAGGTAAGCCAATGAGAAGGGAATTGCAGTAGTCGAGGCGCAAGATGACCATGGAGTGAACTAGGAGTTTTGTTGTGTCTTTGGTTAGAAAGGGGCGTATTTTGGAGATGTTGCGGAGGCTGAGGCGGCAAGATTTGGACAGCGATTGGATGTGGGGTTTGAAGGAGAGTTCAGAGTCCAGGACAACACCTAAGACCTTGGCATGTGGGGATGGGCTGATGGTAATGCCATTGATATTGACGGAGAAATCAGGGGAAGGGGCACGCGGTGGAGGAAAAATGATAAGCTCGGTTTTGGATGGATTGAGTTTGAGGAAGTGGTGTGACATCCAGACCGATATATCTGATGTACGGGCCTTTACTCCCGACCCCCAAATACGCCCAGGCGCTCCGGTTTCAGTCCCTGCCGATACTGACCTTCCAGCCCCCCTTATCACTCCAGCAGGTTTGCTTAGCCGTCACCCAACCTCGGTCAGGTCAGATGACAGCACAGCGCCCCCACTGGATCACTGATAAGAACAGGTACTACACTTGATCTTAGCCAAAAGGCCAAGAAGCGATGGAATAGGAACAGATTTTTTCCTTTTTTATAAATCCGCGGTGGTGTTTGGAACAGATTTTTTTTTTTTTTTAAAGCCTGTAGCGTGTGAAACACACTCAAAAGACTTCACCCGGTGCATAAAAAAGTGCACACACACAAACGTGAGGAACACAAAAAGTGCACAGGGTGTGCGAACAAATGGTCTTCCCTCCGAAGAGGTAGGACCCGAACCTCGATCCCCCGGGGCGCAAGACTCCTGACAGGGATTTGAGGTACTCATGGTCTGTCTGGCCGGAACCAGACTGACCCCGTTCTTCAGGGGGACTGCCGAAACAGCCCCCACCGAGTACTAAGTGGGGCTCCCCCGAAGGGAGACCCCATGAGAGAGGGCGGACCAAGCCAAAAGGCCATATCCACCCCCTCCCAAGACTCAAGGTAGGGCCCGAGGACCCACACCCTACAAGTCGTGCCAAGTGAAAAAAGGTGATAGAAAAGTGACAAACCACAAAGAAAAGGCACACACAAACAAAAAGGTGGGGGAGGGGAAGTGGAGAGGTGAATTAGTGCCTAAGTGAAAAACAAAGGCAGGCCTTCCGGCCGGAATAAAAATTCCTCTGGTCGAAGCCAAAAGGCCTTGCCCAAGAGGCAGGTGCTTAAAAAAGTGTGCGTAGGTGCAGTGACCATGGTGCCGAAAAACTCAAGGCGAGCTTCCCCTCACCAGTGAGAATTAAGGCACCCCTGGGCTGCCACCCCAGGGGCACATACACTACGGGCTTTTTCTACCCCGGCCCAAAGGCCAGACCAAGTGTAGCCCTATCCTACCAGGAGGCATCAGAACTTTGGATAGCTTAGGGAGAACCTGCCTTCAACTGGGGACAAGCCTTTTGCAAGGCCAGATTCAACCCAGGAGGAAAGGCTCCCCCACCGCCACCGCCGTTCCTTACCAATCACATCCAGGAGCAGTACTAACTGGCCGCAGATCCAGTTTTCTCGCTCCCTTCAAACTGGTAGGGGCGGACCCATTCAAATCAGGAAGGCATTGGAACCCTCCGGCTTTCTCTGGTTTGGCCTACTCCGGTCCTCCAGTTACGCCCAGAGCGCCCCGGTTAACTTCGGCCACCACCGATACTAACCTTCAGGTTCCATTCCAACACTGATAAGAACAGATACTACACTTGATCTTAGCCAAAAGGCAGAGAAGCGGTGTTTGGAACAGATACTACGCTTTGGCTAGATGGTGCTGGATATTCTCCAGCCAGGAAATGAGGTGGCCTCTATGTGAGATTCTAATGCACATTGTGAGAAGCTCACAGTGTGCAGGGAAATTAGAGTAAGCCATTTCAGTTCTGGAGAGGAGCCTAGGTAGACTGTATTTGCATTTGCATGAAGACCGCCTTGTGATGCTGAGCCTCCTTGATTGAAGGAACTCAAATTATTGAAGGGGGTGGGCCAGCAGTCTTTTTTTTTTTCTCCCAAAAATACTGTTTTTACCTTTATTCTTTCCTTTTCCAATCTCAGTGCTGCTGATCTTCTCCAGCCTCTTTCAGACATTTCCAGTCTACAATGCACACACTCTCTCATTGATCTGGAACATCTTCCTATAGTATAGACAGGGCCTTTTTTTCCTCAGACAATAGGTGCAGATACTACCCCTTTTCGAGTGACCCCTTGTCTCCACCCCCTACCCTCTTCCGGGTACCATCCCTTGGTTCCACCCCCCTACCTAAAGAATGCAGAACCAAGTATCATTTGCAGTGATAAGTAGTTTGTATCAAATTTAAAAGGCTGGGTCCCTTGTAGCCAGCAACAATAGACCCCCTCAACAATAGACCCCCTTAGCAACAATAGATCTCCCCAGCAACAATAGATCCATTGCAGAAAACCTAGATTCCCACTGCAACAATAGATCCACTAAATAACAATATATCTCCCCAGTGACAATATCCACCAGCAATAATAGATTTTCCCAGTAACAATAGATCCCCCACAGTAAAATACCTCCAGCAACAATGGATCTACCAGTATCCAGCATCAATAGTCTTTCCAGCAGCTGGTGGTAGACAATGGTGAACCATGCCTGAACAAAACACGTCTCTCATGTGACAGGTGACAACACAGGGGAACAATTGGGAGGCAGGGACAGAGCGTTGTCACCCTATAACAGGAAGTGCCTAAACAAAGACCTTCATGGCAGGATCACCATGGATTATTATAATGGAAGCTATAGATTTGAAATGATGTGGGAAATGGGTTTACATCTGTTTTAGACCACCGAGAGGGTCACAAAGGAGCGAAAAGGCCAAGGGATATCCATTACCCAGTTTGCTCTATCTGGCCTAGACGGAGGTCTGGGGGTGTCCGATGCCCCCCCCCGGCGCAGGTAGTTCATGTCCCAGGACGAAGTAAAAACACAGTGGAAGGTATAGACAGTCCCCGCCATTGTTTGTCACCAAACCACAGCCCCGCCGCGGTCCCGTTGTTGTTTTCCTGCACATGGCTCAGGCCCGGGTCATATTTCTTCCACCTCTCACAATGAACATGGCTGCAGGATTTATGGTGTTGTTGGTGCGGGCAAAGTCTGCAGACAGGAGGTGAGGGGTCAGGGACTCTGGGAAGCAGACGGTCTGCAGTTCTCATCTCAGATATTCAGTGGCTGGAAGGAGATAAGGACTGTTAACAAATCGCCAGCTGTCCTTAAATGTTCCGACATTCAGCTA
The DNA here is from genome assembly GCF_965119305.1 of Pelophylax lessonae. Lineage (NCBI taxonomy): Eukaryota > Metazoa > Chordata > Amphibia > Anura > Ranidae > Pelophylax > Pelophylax lessonae. Next base: position 215,742,753 of record NC_138777.1, on the reverse strand, counting down.
ATGGTGGTGAAAGGGGACCGGGACCATGACATCTCCTGTACTGCTATCCCTGACAGGTCCTCCTAAAGCTGCACTCCGGGCACAAACACTTTCCTTTACATATATTCCTCAATAGCCAAAAAGGATATAAATCCACTTTGTGAGCACCAAATGCCTTTGCAAACCCAGATATTACCTTGACATCATAGCAGTGACATCATCACTAGGCTGTACATAGCCTGTACAGAGAGCAGATATGTGGGAGGGGCCCAGCTTGCTCCAGCCACTACAGAAAACTACAGGAGGGGGTGGAGACAAGACCAGTCACCTTACACAAGGAGGGAGAGCGGCAGTGAGCGGTCTTTATTACAGGAAGTCTCACACTGGATTACTGCACAGATCTGGAAGAAATACACAAAGCACACCGAGATTCAACAATACACATGATGAATTGATTTAGATTTACAAAGCTACATAGTTGGTAAGGTTAACCACTTTAGTACTGCGCTTTAGCCTAAAGATGGCTATGGATGGCCATGGATGTCCTCCCAGAACCCTGCCCCCCCCCCTCTACCCTGTGTGCCCCCTGGAGCCCACATCAGGTGTGCTCTGCATCCGTAGGACACAGCTGATCACAGACCACGGCAAAGGGCCAATCACAGTGGTCCTTTACCATGTGATCAGCTGTGTCCAATCCAAGCTGATCACATTTAAACAGACTTACCAGTTATCAGCAGTCCTTTCCTCACGCACTGTGTCTGTGTGAGGAAAGGAGAACTGATAACAGTCAAGGCTCTTAGTACATACACTGATAACCAGGGTACCATCAGTGCCCATCAGTGGCATCTATCAGTGCCCATCAGTGCTGCTTCATCAGTGCAGCCTCATCTGTGCCTCCTCATCAGTGCCCATAAGTGCAGCTTATCACTGCCCATCAGTACCTTCTATCAGTGCCCATCAGTGCAGCCTATCAGTGCCCATCAGTACCCATCAGTGCAGCCTATCAGTGCCCATCAGTGCAGACTATCAGTACCCATCAGTGCAGCCTATCAGTGCCTGTCAGTGCAGCCTATCAGTATCCATCAGTGCAGCCTATCAGTGCCCATCAGTGCAGACTATCAGTACCCATCAGTGCAGCCTATCAGTGCCTGTCAGTGCAGCCTATCAGTATCCATCAGTGCAGCCTATCAGTGTCTGTCAGTGCAGCCTATCAGTGCCCACCAGTACCCATCAGTGTAGCCTATCATTGCCCATCAGTGCAGCCTATCAGTGGCCATCAGTACCCATCAGTACAGCCTATCAGTGCCTGTCAGTGCAGCCTATCAGTGGCCACCATTACCCATTAGTGTAGCCTATCAGTGTCCATCAGTGCAGCCCATCAGTACCCATCAGTACCCATCAGTACAGCCTATCAGTGCCTATCAGTGGCCATCAGTGCCCATCAGTGCCCATCAGTACCCATCAGTACAGCCTATAAGTGCCTATCAATGGCCATCAGTGCAGCCTCATTTGTGCCTCCTCATCGGTAGCCATCAGTGCAGCCTCATCACATGCATCAGTGAAGAATAAAAATTACTTATTTGCAAAATTTTATAACAGAAACTAAGAAAAACTTGTTTTTGTCAATATTTTCAGTCTTTTTTTTTCATTTGTTTAGCAAAATTAAATAGACCCAGTGGTGATTAAATACCACTAAAGAAAGCACTATCTGTCTATAAAAAAATAATACTAATTGTTTATGGGTACAGTGTTACATGACCGTGCAATGGCCTTTCAAATTGTGACAGCACTGAAAGCTGAGAATTGGCCTGGGCAGGAAGAGGGTGAAAGTGCCCGGTATTGAAGTGGTTAAATAAAAATGTCCATCCAGTTCAAGCTGTGTTAGTGAGTGTGTGTACGTAATTATATCACTACTATTTCCCATATCCGCGGCCGCTCCTCCCGACGCGTTTCCCCTTTACAAGGCGTCAAGCTCCAGTCCCATCTGACGCCTTCTGAGGGGAAACGAGTTGGGAGGAGCAGCCGTGCCGTCACACCTCGCGGTCCGTTCTGCAGGCGGCCGCGATCTTCTACAGAGGAACTGTTTGTCGTGTGTGATCAAGATTATCTGCCGTAAGTGTCTGTCTTTTTACAATAAAGTCAATTTAAAGGATAATACACTATCAGCGCTTTATCTTTTCATTTGGGGGGAGCCATTCTTTGGTAATATTGCCATTGGCCCAAGTGAGATCCATAGTTCTGAGAAGCGGATAGATCTACAAGATCCACATATTGGGATTTCAGTCTGTGTACCTTCTGCCACTGTGTATCTGCTTATCAGTCTAACGGTTCAAAGCTCAACCTCCCTAAGATCTGGTAAGAAGGAATTGCTACTTTTGGGTGTTTTTGGTTAAGCCACACCACCACTCCCAGTGAGATGAATCTGTCACCTGGTTTAAAGCCAATTTTGGTAAGGGGACACCTTATATGCACGGAAGTGTCACGGGGTGTTCACCTATTTTTGCATTTTTGAGGATACAACTATATCACACATTTGCGGAGTTTGCCACATTACGTCAGGATCTGAAGACGTCACTTGATTGTTTCATTTGAGAGACTTTATTTGTTGTTATTTATTACATTAATCACCTTGGTGTTGCGTGTAATCAATCATCATTTGTAATTATCACTTGCACTTTGTTTTTGTGTTGTTGCTGTTTATACATACAGTATGTATGTATGTATGTCTTTTTTTTAATTTATGCATATTTATGCACAGTTTTTTGTAGAAGCGCACTACTTTTCTATTCATTCATTATTTTTTATTTTTTTATTTAAATAATTAATTATTTTATTATTTATTTATTTATTTATTATTTTATTTATTTATTATTTTATTTATTTATTTATTTATTTTTATTTTTATATGAATTAATACATTCTATAAACTTTACAAATTATAATTCAGCACTTTGAAGAGATGTAAAGAAGACTGCAGATAATCAGATACAATTTATGTAGGAGGATTTGTTTAATCTCTGTGTATCACCTGAGGATAGTCATTTCACTGGGTATATGTAAGGTTTTACAACCACTTTTAATTAACTTTAGCATATTTTTACTGAACTTTTGAGCTTGATAAGTGTTCTACAGTTAGTATAATATGTATTAATATCGTGTGACATACAAAATTTTATCAACCGCTATTTTATTCTCCAGGGTCTCTGCTTTCACAAAATATGTCATTTTTGGGGGTTTAAAGTTATTTTTAGGACTAAGATGATTTTTTTTAAATTATGTGTGCAAAAGACTCAGTGGAAGGGACATATAAATATCTGGTGATCCTGCCATGAAGGGCCTTGTTGGGGCACTTCCTGCTATGGTGTCACCACAGTCCCCCCATTGTGCTCCTGCATTGTCAACCTCTCATATACATCCCTGGTGGAGACTATGTGATCCGCCGCTGTTGCCAGGAAGCCCGGCCTCAATAATGAGCTGATTGAGGTTGGAGGAGATCAGCAGCACTGAGACCAGGGAAGAAATGATGAAACAAAGGGTGAACACAAGATTTCATTTTATATTTAATTTAATAAAAAAAAAAAAAAAAGACAATGGTTTCTGATTCGCGGCGCACGCTCAATGTCGTCCAGGCAGAGTTTGCATCGACTTCTGATAACAGATTTAAATTGCAGGTGAGGCTCCGATTTAGACAATGGAGGATCTTCAATGTATAACTCTGAGTTAATGGTTCATAGACCAACAAAGACAAAGTTCATAACTAGTAGCCGGATTAAACAGAGAAAAGTGAGACCGAACCTCCCAATTTACACATTGTGTCTGGAATGAGCGATGCCCGAGTACAGATCCCCTCCCCCCTAGCACTTTACCGCATGGAGTTTGTCACAATGAAAATTGACCTCTCCCTCCACAAATCCCTGTAGATTATAACTTTGTAGCAAGTCACATACAGTATTTAATTGATTTTTTATTGTTCAAAGCAAACTCCCCCATCCATCCATGTCTCCATGCTTTATTTTGTGAAGCCACCTTGAAAAACAACCCCCCACCCCCTTCCTCCCAGTCCATGTCCAAGTGGATATCTTGAGTAGGGCAGATGATTAATGTATAATTTACTTCCTGGAATCCATCTGCCCTTAGCTCAGGCATGCAGACGGGAGGGCATGCTTAGCTGAGAAAGCCTTTCCTCCAGTGCCGGAACATGGTCACCTAGAGCCCAGGGTGAACATGCCAAACTGCGCCCCCGCCCCCCAGATGTATAACCATTATGTGTTAGGAAAAATCCCCCCCCCCCCCCCAAAAAATGGGCACTGATCTAAATGATTACCCTCTAAGCGTAAATTCCCCCTCCTCCCGGTACAATTCCCCCCTCCCTGCACAAGTTTCTGCCCCCATTCCCCAAATCCCCCAGCAAAAATGCACCCCCCCCAAAAAATGGCCCCCTCCTAGCACAAATCTCTGCCTCCTCCATGCTTCGAATCCCCCCCAGCACAAATGCACCCTCCTGAAACCCCCCCCCCCCCAGCATAAATTTTCTCTCCCTCAAATTTCCCCTCCAAGTACACATTCCCCCCCACTCCAAATCCCACTCTGAGCATAAATACCCCCCCCCCAAAACAAAAAAATTAAATAAATGTGGATGCTCCTCACCCCCACATATATATGAATGTAAACGCAAGTGTCAGGGATGCCTTTGCGTGAAAACGCTAGTTGCGATACACATATTACATATTGCCACGAATACCGGAGTGGGAGCAATAAGTCTAGCTCAAGACCTCCTCCATAAAACACTAAATGATGACCTATGGGGGGCTTTCGAAAGCGTCGCCTATAGAAAATATAGGGTACTGAAGTTTGTCGCCATTTCACTGGCGCACACAAATTTAAGATTTTACATGTTGGGTATCTATTTACTCTGTGCAACCCCATCTTTTATATTTTACTTTTGCGGTAATATCAAGTTACATAAAAAAATATATATTCTCTAGGGTGTCTGCTTTCCGAAAATACGTTTGGGGGTTTTATGTAATCTTCAGGCCTAAAAATTTTTTAACCGCTTTCTGACCACCCGCCGCAGTTATACCGCGGCAGGCAGCCTCTCCTGGGCATACCGACGTAGGTACGTTGGTCGCGAGAGGGAGGCTAGGGGGCTCGTCAGCGGGGTAGCTGATGCAGCGGGCAGGTGGCTCCGATTGCCGCCTAACACCCGTAATCGTTCCCCGCTGAAAGAGAAGAACGGTCAGCTGTTGTCAACACAGCTGACCATCCTTCTCCCTGGAATGATCACAGCCCGCCTGTGATCCTTCTATATAGGATCACAGGTCTCCATGGTCATTTCAGAAGCCACGCCCCCCCCACACTTAGAATCACTCCCCTAGGCTCACATTTAACCTCTTGATCACCCACAGGGTTAACCCCTTCCCTGCCAGTTTCATTAGAACAGTAACAGTGCATATTTTTGGCACTGATTACTGTAGTAATGTCACTGATCCCCCCAAAAAAAGTGTCAAAAATGTCATTAGGGGTCCGATCTGTCCGCTGCAATGTTGCAGTCCCGCAAAAAATCGCAGCCGCCATTACTAGTAAAAAAGAACAAAAAACAATAAAAATGACATAAATCTTTCCCGTAGTTAGTAGACGCAATAACTTTTGCGCAAACCAATCAAAATACGCTTGTTGCGATTTTTTTTACCAAAGATATGTAGCAGAAAACAAATTGGCCTAAAATGTTAAAAAATTAAGATTTAAAAAAAAATTTTTTTGGGGAATGTTATATAGCAGAATGTGAAAAATATTAATTCTCTTGTTTATAGCGCAAAAAATAAAAATCGCACAGGTGATTAAATACCAAAAGAAAGCTCTATTTGTGGGTGAAAAAAGGACATCAATTTTATTTAGGTACAGTGTCGCACGACCGCGCAATTGTCCATTAAAGTAACGCAGTGGCGAATCGCAAAATATGGCCTGGTCAGGAATGGGACAAATCCTTCCGGGCTTAAAGTGGTTAAAAGTGTGCAAAAAAAGCAAAAACAGCTCTGGCAGCGAAAAGGTTAACGTGATCTGCATGTACACAGCACAGGTTCACTTTATTATGTCAGTCAATAAACACTGAGCTGCACAGCGATCACCTGCACCGTGCGTCTCAGCAGCTGCACCGCCTTCCTTCCCCGTCCTATACACTGAGGTTACCGTGTCCTGACTTCACTCCTGCCCGAGGGTTTGCTGGGAGACTTCCTCATACATAAGGTGAAGTGTAAGGGGTTATATCGGGTCATGTGCACAACATAAATCACGTCTGCACGTCACACTCCCATCCCTCTGATGGGGACAATGATAATCTCTGTACATGTCCCATACCGCAGCATTGTTTGCTCCGGGGTAGAGGGAGAGGCGGCATTCACAATATACAGCCGGGGCCAAAACACAACTATTAATTTTCACAAAGTCTTCTGCCTCAGTTTTTATGATGGCAATTTGCATATGCTCCAAAATATTATGAAGAGTAATCAGATGAATTGCAATTAATTGCAAAGTCCCTCTTTGCTATGTAAATGAACTTAATCCCATAAAAAAATGTCCACTGCATTTGTGAAGAAGGCTTCAGGGCGCCCAAGAAAGTCCAGCATTCGCCAGGACCAGGACGTCTCCTACAGTTGATTCAGCTGCGGGATCGGGGCACCACCAGTGCAGAGCTTGCTCAGGAATGGCAGCAGGCAGGTGTGAGTGCGTCTGCACGCACAGTGAGGAGAAGACTTTTGGAGGATGGCCTGGTGTCAAGAAAGGAAACAAAGAAGCCACTTCTCTCCAGGAAAAACATCCAGGACAGACTTAGACCCCGTTCATACTGGGGCGACCTGTCAGGCGACCTGGTCGCCTGACAGGTCGCCCTAGGTCGCCTGGCATAGAGAAGCTGCGGACCCGTTCTAATAGGAGCGACACAAGTCGCTCCGACTTAGAAAAAGGATCCGGAGCTTCTTTGGGGCGACCTGCATAGACTTCAATGTTATGAAGTCCGTGCCGGCCGCTCCGAGGTCGCGGAGCGAGCTGCGTGCCACGACCTGTGAGGTCGCCCCGGCAAGTCGGATCGCCCCAGTGTGAACGGGGTCTAAAGCCCCCATACACACAATAAGAAAATCTGTAGGGAAAATTCATCCGATGACCGATCTGTCGATTTTCGGATTGTTAGTATGGTGCTTTCGACAGCCGACTCCGACTTTTCGGCTGACAAAATCCTAATGTGCAGGCTATATCATTTTTGTCGTCCGTCAAAACAACGTCCGATTTTCGTCTCATTAGTACAGATTTGGACGGAAAAAAATCTTAAGAGCAAGATTAGGCATGCTCAGAGACGAAAGAACACATACAAAACAATCCAACACATGACATCATTTCTGAAGTAGAATTCTGTCGTACGGGAAAATTCGTATGAAAATAACCTCTTCACTTTCCACATCAGACTAGCATGCCACAAAAAACGGACGACAGATCGTTCGATAATCTGATCGTGTGTACGGGGCTTGATATTCTGCAAAAGGTACGGGGATTGGACTGCTGAGGACTGGGGTAAAGTCATTTTCTATGATGAATCTCCTTTACGGTTGTTTGGAGCATCCAGAAGAAAACCTTGCCTGGAGAAGAAAAGGTGACCCCACCATCAGTCCTGTGTCATGCCAACAGTAAAGCATCCTGAGACCATTCATGTGTGGGGTTGCTTCTCAGCCATGGTAGTGGCTCACTCACAATTTTGCCTAAGAACGCCACCATGAATAAAGAATGGTACAAAAATATCCTCCGAGAGCAACTTCTCCCAACCATCCAAGAACAGTTTGGTGAGGAACAATGCCTTTTCCAGCATGATGGAGCACCTTGCCATAAGGCAAAAGTGATAACTAAGTGGCTTGGGGAACAAAACATCTAAATATTGGGTCCATGTCCAGGAAACTCCCCAAACCTTAATCCTATCCTAAAGCATCCTGAGACCATTCATGTGTGGGGTTGCTTCTCAGCTATGGTAGTGGCTCACTCACAATTTTGCCTAAGAACACATCCATGAATAAAGAATGGTACAAAAACATCCTTTCGAGAGCAACTTCTTCCAACCATCCAAGAACAGTTTGGTGAGGAACAATGCCTTTTCCAGCATGATGGAGGACCGTGCCATAAGGCAAAAGTGATAACTAAGTGGCTTGGGGAACAAAACATCTAAATATTGGGTCCATGTCCAGGAAACTACCCAGACCTTAATCCTATCCTAAAGCATCCTGAGACCATTCATGTATGGGGTTGCTTCTCAGCCAAGGGAGTGGCCTCGCTCACAATTTTGCCTAAGAACACAGCCATGAATAAAGAATGGTACAAAAAACATCCTCCGAAGAGCAATTTCTCCCAACCATCCAAGAACAGTTTGGTGAGGAACAATGCCTTTTCCAGTATGATGGAGCACATTGTCATAAGGCAAAAGTGATAACTAAGTGGCTTGGGGAACAAAACATCAAAATATTGGGTCCATGTCCAGGAAACTCCCCAGACCTTAATCCCACCCTGAAGCATCCTGAGACCATTCATGTGTGGGGGTTGCTTCTCAGTCAAGGGAGCGGCTCGCTCCCAATTTTGCCTAAGAACACAGCCATGAATAAAGAATGGTACAAAAACATCCTCCGAGAGCAACTTCTCCCAACCATCCAAGAACAGTTTGGTGAGGAACAATGTTCTTTTCAGCATGATGGAGCACCTTGCCATAAGGCAAAAAGTGATAACTAAGTGGCTTGGGGAACAAAACATCTAAATATTGGCTCCATGGCCAGAAAACTCCCCAGACCTCAATCCCATTGAGAATTTGTAGTCAATCCTCAAGAGGCAGGTGAACAAAAAAAAACAAAAACAAAAAAAAAAACACAAATTCTGACAAACTCCAAGTACTGATTATTATGCAAGAATGGGCTGCCATCAGTCAAGATGTGCCCCAGAAGTTGATAGGCAGCATGCCAGGGAGAATTGCAGAGTTGTTGAAAAGAAGGGTCAACTCTGCAAATATTGACTCTTTGCATGAACTTCATATAATTATCAATAAAAAACTTTGACACTTCAAATTTAAATTCACTTCAAATTCACTTTGCCCCATCAGCACACATGCCTTCCAGTCCTCCTGCATTACTGAAAAGCATCCCTGTCTTGGAGGTCTCCTGATTGCAAAAGGAGTTTTAACACGCAATATTTTCAGCATACGTTTGTGAGTATAATGTATGGCATTCCTTTTAATTTTCTGATAAATGTCTTATGATGTTGCACTGGGTCGGTGCACTTTTCTCTTGCTTTTCCATGGATGCTAGAGAGTGTCCTGAAAATAAAGTAATTTCTTCAAGTCTGCTGCTGGAAAGAGCAAGAGGACTTAATTCCTCCATGCAAGTGGTAGTATGGTTAAAGCCAGTGGTTGACTATGGGGGAGAGGGAAATTGGGACTTTAAATGAGACTCCTGACCACCGGAGTCTCCATCCCTGTTGCATGAAAGCAAGAAAATAAAAGCAAGGTTGGGACTTTATATGAAGTGTGACCAGCCACAAGTAAACATAAATATATAATGAGAGAGACCCCAGGATAATGTAAAATCATATATTTATTGACGGTCTATAGACCAGATACTGGTAAAACCAAAATGTTCAATAAAAACATGTAACCCATGGTAATGGGGTATACATGAATGAAACAAAGGTAGGTATACATGGTCTAAGACAAAAGTACATGGTAATGCATTATTATCCTGGTACATACAAACAAGTACATAGGACGTAAATAAGGTCATAAATACAGAGTATGATAAAAACAACTTGTAAAATGTGACATTGCCTGTGTTGAACTCAACGCGTTTCGTGAAAATATCACTTCATCAGGAGTAGGCATGATGCAAGGTCTAGAGAAAGTATACATAAATCAATAAAGTAGATATAATAAACAAGTAGACCCCACAACCCTATAGGGGGTATGGCTTACAATGAGGTGACGTAGAATCCAAGGATTAGGTCCAGCCTGGGAACTGAGGGGGCGATGCCTGCAATAGTGATGCGTAAAGTGAAGATCTCCAGAGAGGGTCACATACAGCCTCCACTGATAATAAGGTATAAATCTGTAGGGGTAATGAAGGTAGTATAGGTATATAGGAATAACATATAAAGCCAGTGGTTCTCAACCAGGGTTCCGTAGAATCCTAGGGTTCCTCTAGAGGTTGCTGGGGGTTCCTTGAGCAATGAGCAATTTCTGCCTCTCAGATAAGTTCCCCCTGACACCATTGATCGTTTTAGCTCTCTGGAAGAAGGTCATTCTTCCCAATGTTCACAAGTGTACAGGAGCATTTATCCCACTGACCATATGTCAGGGAATCCCTGTGAGATGTCTGGCACATGGATATGCGCATGCGCAGGATATTTCCAGAAAAATGGCTAACAGGCGTACGTATGCGAATGTGCATGTGCACGCGCACATGAACAATTACTGTTGGCACCAGACGGGCTATTTAAAGGAAGCTCATTCCCATTTCCTTTGCTGAATGATCTTCCGCTGTACCCTGTGTCCTGATTGTTCCTGTATGCTTCCCCCATTGCTGACCTGGCATGTTCTTGATCTGACCTTGGATTCCGCTTCTCGCTTTCTGTTAACCTTGACCTGGCTCCGTTCCTGACTTTGGCTCTGCACATGACTTGGTACTTTGCTGCCCGCCTGTTGATGACCCCGGCTATTACTGAGACTCTGTTCCTGCCTCTGATCCTGACTCTCGGTACTACTCGAGTGCTTGCCTGGCTGTCTGCTGCACCAGCCCCATACATTGCTGTATGTTCCAGCCTCTGGAATCCTGACAAGCTGCCTATCCAGAACCATCAGCATAAGCGGAGTGCCCCTTTAGTCTGGACCAGTCCTCTGAACATAACTGCTGTTCCTGCTTCTCTGGTTCCACAGCCTCCTCGGAGTCGCATTCCCTGCTGCAGGTTCTGCAATCAACACCCACAGGCACTTGTGTCCCTCCTGTCCCTTGCCCCCCCCGTCTCGTCCTCAGTGGGTCTCTAAAGCTAAAAATTCTCCTGCGCTCAAGTAGTGTGTAATGAGGGAAAGATTAGTATTCAATGGTCTTTGTAGGCATCACTTATGGTCTTGCCGTCCCCTCAGGACCAAGGGTATCCAAAAACACTGAAAAACAACAAGAAGAGAGGGGCGAACCGACCTGGGGCATTACCACTACAAAGGTTTTTTAAAATCCAAAATAATATACATTATACTAACAAACAGATGTAGATAGCACACATGTGAACATGATCGGACAAAAGATCTCCAAGGTAGCTAAGGCACTCCATGGTGCTGGATATCGTGCTAATGTCTGCACTAATCTGCTATAACTTCAGGGTTTCAAGGGCAAAACTTCTTCCTCAGAGCCAAAGAGTGCTACTCTTTGGATTATTTTGGATTTTAATAAACCTTTTTAGTGGTAATGCACAAGGTCGGTGCGCCCCTCTCTTGTTGCTGTCATCCTCTCTTGTTGCTGTCATCCAGGGCGGGAGATATAAGAGAGGCTGACCTTGTCAATTCAGTCTCCTCTGGTGGTACGTGACACCATCACACGAATGTATCATGAGTTGTAAATATAGTCATTTTTAGCAGGGGTTCCCTGAGACCTGAAAATGATTTCAAGGGTTCCTCTGTGTTGAAAAGATTGAGAAAGGCTGGTTAAAGCAGTGTGTCTGCTTCCACAAATAACCTGGTGAGGCCACTTGAGAGTTGTCCTTATCTACTGTAAATAGTTCAAGTTGGAGTATCCTACTATTCCCTTCTCCCATCCAAGTTCCACAATAAATACCAAAAACCAAAACCCCTGGACTATTTATTCAGTAACAAGCAATTGGGAGTAAGGATGGATATGTGGACTAGGAAGCGACCGATATCTTTTTTTTCGTTGCCAATACCGATACCGATATTTTGGCCATTGCATATCGGTATCGGCCGATATGGGCCGATATTTTGAACATTAAGACCCCGTTCACACTGGGGCGATCCGACTTGCCGGGGCGACCTCACAGGTCGCGGTGCGCAGCTCGCACCGCGATCTCGGAGCGGCCGGCACGGACTTCATAACATTGAAGTCAATGCAGGTCACTCCAGGTCGCCCCAAAGAAGCTCCGGACCCTTTTTCTAAGTCAGAGCGACTTGTGTCGCTCCTATTAGAACGGGTCCACAGCTTCTCTATGGCAGGCGACCTGTCAGGCGACCAGGTCGCCTGACAGGTCGCCCCAGTGTGAACGAGGTCTTAAAGTTTTGCAAAATAAACACAATTTTCGACACAAATCTGTTACTGAACCCTGTGGTGGGTGAGTGGCTGGCTGGCACCTTGTGGTGAGGGACTGGCTGGCTGGCACCCTTTGGTGGCTGGCTGGCTGGCACCCTTTGGTGGGTGGCTGGCTGGCACCCTTTGGTGTGTGGCTGGATGGCACCCTGTGGTGGGTGGCTGGATGGCACCCTGTGATGGGTGGGTGGCAGGCTGGCTGGCACCCTGTGGTGGGTGGCTGGCTGGCACCCTTTGGTGGGTGGCTGGCTGGCACCCTGTGGTGGGTGGCTGGCTGGCACCCTGTGGTGGATGGCTGGCTGGCTGGCAGCCAGGGCCTGTGGCTGGCTAGCTGGAACAGGCAGGGCCTGTGGCTGGCTGGCTGGCACCGGGAAGCTGTGGGTGGGTGTATGTATATGGTGGCTGTGTTAAACACACTGTGTGCACTGTACACTCACTGTCCCGAGACTCCCTGACTCCAGACGAGGCTGAGGGAGGCGGTCTAAGAAGGTAGAAGCTGTCCCAGTGCGCGGAGGCGTGGAGGCGCGGAGGCGCATGACGCAACATACACAATGACGTCACAACAATATCGTCAATATTGGTAACCTCCGGGGCCGATTCCGATATATTGGGGAAAGTGCATATCATCCCTCAATATATCGGCCTTGCCGATAATCGGTCGATCCCTAGTGTGGACTGTACCCTAAGTGACTGTCTGCAAATAATCAGTGGAGGCCCAAGAAGTCATCATACAGCAAGCCCAGTGCTATAGAGGCATTTCAAATGGCTTTTATGATATTTTAATGATTGGAGTTACAGCTACTGTAAAATTTGTTCTGGTCATCCAGAAAAAAAAAAAAAAAAGCCATGTGACTTTAGAGGACAGACGGGGCTTTTGACACAAAGGATGGAATAAGCATCTTTCACAATGGGACGAGCGTGTTATGAAGATCTGGATCTGTCGGTGACAGGGGAATCCAAATTGTTTCACAATCCGACCGAGGAGCGGGCAGAGAACAATCAGACCAAATAAGAGTTACCCGAGTTCAAGTCTGTAAAAAAGAGTGATGAGCCCGCGGTGTATTCCATATAGAACCCCAACTGGCTGACGCTGCACAAAGAGACTCAAAATTCCCCCGTCCTCTATTCTCCGTCTACTGGGTGCGGGAAGACAGAGACATCCTCAACTCAGACCTCCCAGCATTGTCTGCGCCACCAGAGGACTTTTTGTATAGGGATTAAAAAAACAACAAAAACAAACAAACCCCCCTCCAAAAAAAAATAAAATAAAATAAAATAAATAAATAAATCAATAAATAAATAAAGAGAAGTAAAAAATAGTGCAAAAAAAAAAAAAAATTAGACTTAATAAATAAATGCTGGATACAATGTATTTCATAAAAAGGTACCCAACTTCCTTTATTAACCACTTCTGGACCGGAAGGATTTGCCCCCTTAATGACCAGGCCATTTTTGGCGATTCGGCACTGCGTTACTTTAACGGACAATTGCGGCCGTGCAATGCTGTACCTAAATAAAATTGATGTCCTTTTTTCCCCACAAATAGAGCTTTCTTTTGGTGGTATTTGATCACCTTTGCAATTTTTATTATAAAAAAATAAGTAAATAAATAAATAAATAAATACAGAGAAGTAAAAAATAGTGCAAAAAAAAAAAAAAAAATTAGAATTAATAAATGAATGCTGCATACAATGTATTTCATAAAAAGGTACCCAACTTCCTTTATTAACCACTTCTGGCCCGGAAGGATTTGCCCCCTTAATGACCAGGCCATTTTTTTGCGATTCGGCACTGCGTTACTTTAACGGACAATTGCGGTCGTGCAATGCTGTACCTAAATAAAATTGATGTATTTTTTTCCCCACAAATAGAGCTTTCTTTTGGTGGTATTTCATCACCTTTGCAATTTTTATTATAAAAAAATAAGTAAATAAATAAATAAATAAATACAGAGAAGTAAAAAATAGTGCAAAAAAAAAAAAAAAATTAGACTTAATAAATAAATGCTGGATACAATGTATTTCATAAAAAGGTACCCAACTTCCTTTATTAACCACTTCTGGACCGGAAGGATTTGCCCCCTTAATGACCAGGCCATTTTTGGCGATTCGGCACTGCGTTACTTTAACGGACAATTGCGGCCGTGCAATGCTGTACCTAAATAAAATTGATGTCCTTTTTTCCCCACAAATAGAGCTTTCTTTTGGTGGTATTTGATCACCTTTGCAATTTTTATTATAAAAAAATAAGTAAATAAATAAATAAATAAATACAGAGAAGTAAAAAATAGTGCAAAAAAAAAATTAGAATTAATAAATGAATGCTGGATACAATGTATTTCATAAAAAGGTACCCAACTTCCTTTATTAACCACTTCTGGCCCGGAAGGATTTGCCCCCTTAATGACCAGGCCATTTTTTTGCGATTCGGCACTGCGTTACTTTAACGGACAATTGCGGTCGTGCAATGCTGTACCTAAATAAAATTGATGTATTTTTTTCCCCACAAATAGAGCTTTCTTTTGGTGGTATTTCATCACCTTTGCAATTTTTATTATAAAAAAACGACAATTCTAAAAAAAAAAAAAAAAACAATATTTTTCACTTTCTGCTACATAACATTCTCAAAAAAAAAAAAAATTAAAAATCAAAATATTTTAACATTTTAGGCCAATTTGTTTTCTGCTACATATTTTTGGTAAAAAAATTGCAATAAGCATATTTTGATTGGTTTGCGCGTCTACAAACTAGGGGAAAGATTTATGTCATTTTTATTGTTTTTTTTTTACTAGTAATGGTGGCGATCTGCGATTTTTTTGCGGGACTGCGACAGATCGGACTCCTGACTGACATTTTGACACTTTTGGGGGGACCAGTGACATTACTACTGCTAAAAATATGCACTGTTAATGTAATAATGACATGGCAGGTAAAGAATTAACACTGTGGGTGATCAAAGGGTTAAATGTGAGCCTAGGGGAGTGATTCTAACTGTAAGGGGGCGGGGCTTGTGACATGATCACAGAGACCTGTGATCCTACATAGAAGGATCACAGGGGCTCTGTGATCATTCCAGGGAGAACGGTCAGCTGTGTTTACAACAGCTGACTGTTCTTCTCTTTCAGCGGGGAGTGATCGTGGGTGTCAGGTGGCAATCGGAGCCGCCTGCCCCGTGCATCGGAGGCGCATGTACCCCCCCCCCCCCCGCTAGAAGGGAAAGCGTGCTCGCCCCCTAGCTGCAGGCGCTTGACCGATGTATACCTACGTCGGTTTGCGCAGGAGCGGCTGCCTGCCGCAGTATAACTGCGGCGGGCGGTCGGCAACCAGTTAATAAATTAATGCTGGATACAATGTAATTCATAAAAAGGCGCCCAACTTCCTTTATTAATCAGGTAGAAAATTAAAAAATATATATTATGTATAGGACATTACTACTATTTAAATTAATAAGAAAAAAACATATTCAGCTCCCAGGATGCAACAGTTACCCCTCCCCCCAGCTTGTGTCATGCAACCCTGCTGTAACCTTAGTGTCTCACAGTGTGCACTACAAGCTACAGCGTGATTCCTCATGACACCCAGCATTATTTAGCCCTTTCCTCTCCAGCCAGACTGTCCCTGGCCCTCCCCTTCTATTCATTGGATTTCAGTTCTTTCAATCATGGTGGCTCAGCATCACAGGGCGACCTTCATGCAAATGCCTGCCCAGGCTCCTCTCCTGGACTGAAATGGCTTACTCTGATTTTACTGCACACTGTGAGCTTCTCACATGTGCATTAGAAGCTGCAGCAAGTCAGATAGAGCCCCGCCTCATTTCCTGTTTGGAGGACATCCAGCATCTTGTAGCTCTTTTCTCCCCTGACTGACAATCTCTGGCCCAATGACATCAATGGGACTAAAGTAAGGTAGGCAATGAAAACAGAAAAGTTTTATTTAGCATGTTAAGGAGGGAATTTAAGCATTTCAACATTTGTAATGCAGTAGAAGAGACGGGTCCTCTTTACCAGGCAGCAGAGTGTGGTGTAGTTGTGGATGTGAGTAGCGGAGGAGGGGCGGCTCTCCGGAGTCTTTCCTAATAGCGGCTTATTATCTGAGTATGTGGAGAATGAAATCCCCATTTATCCCTCCTGCCATGTTTGTTCTGCCAGCCCGGCACTGCCATCCTGGAACATTGGGCTGATTAATAGGATGTCTTGTTTATACAAAGTATCCTAATGGTGGGATTTATTATCAGATGCCGATCGCTCTCACCGCACCTCGGCTGCCGCCATATAGGAGAAAGGCGGCCTCTCGGCTGTCTGCGCTTCCACCTCCCGCTTATCCAACATTTATCTTCATACGTGGACCGGTCTAATCACTCCATTCACCTCTCAGGATTGTGTAGGAAAAGTAAAAAAAAAATACTTATCTCCCCACCACAGTACTCCCTGCCCTTACCGGTCACATGGAAGTCATCAGCTTCTGCTCCCTTCCCTTACCGGTCACATGGCAGTCCTCAGTTTCTGTTCCCTTCCCTTACCGGTCACATGGCAGTCCTCAGTTTCTGTTCCCTTCCCTTACCGGTCACATGGCAGTCATCAGCTTCTGGTCCCTGCCCTTACCGGTCACATGGCAGTCCTCAGCTTCTGCTCCCTTCTTTTACCGGTCACATGGCAGTCCTCAGCTTCTGCTCCCTGCCCTTACCGGTCACATGGCAGTCCTCAGCTTCTGCTCCCTTCCCTTACTGGTCACATGGCAGTCCTCGGCTTCTGCTCTCTTCCCTTACTGGTCACATGGCAGTCCTCAGTTTCTGCTCCCTTCCCTTACTGGTCACATGGCAGTCCTCAGCTTCTGCTCCCTTCCTTTACTGGTCACATAGCAGTCCTCAGCTTCTGCTCCCTGCCCTTACCGGTCACATGGCAGTCCTCAGCTTCTGCTCCCTTCTTTTACCGGTCACATGGCAGTCCTCAGCTTCTGCTCCCTTCCCTTACCGGTCACATGGCAGTCCTCAGCTTCTACTCCCTTCCCTTACCGGTCACATGGCAGTCCTCAGCTTCTACTCCCTTCCCTTACCGGTCACATGGCAGTCCTCAGCTTCTGCTCTCCTCCCTTACTGGTCACATGGCAGTCCTCAGCTTCTGCTCCCTTCCCTTGCCGGTCACATGGCAGTCCTCAGCTTCTGCACTCTTCCCTTACTGGTCACATGGCAGTCCTCAGCTTCTGCACTCTGCCCTTACTGGTCACATGGCAGTCTTCATCTTCTGCTCCCTTCCCTTACCAGTCACATGGCAGTCCTCAGTTTCTGCTCCCTTCCCTTACTGGTCACATGGCAGTCCTCAGCTTCTGCTCCCTTCCCTTACTGGTCACATGGCAGTCCTCAGCTTCTGCACTCTGCCCTTACTGGTCACATGGCAGTCTTCATCTTCTGCTCCCTTCCCTTACCAGTCACATGGCAGTCCTCAGTTTCTGCTCCCTTCCCTTACTGGTCACATGGCAGTCCTCAGCTTCTGCTCCCTTCCCTTACTGGTCACATGGCAGTCTTCAGCTTCTGCTCCCTTCCCTTACCGGTCACATGGCAGTCCTCAGCTTCTGCTCCCTTCTTTTACCGGTCACCTATCAGTCCCCAGCTTCTGCTCCCTGCCCTTACCGGTCACATGGCAGTCCTCAGCTTCTGCTCCCTTCTTTTACCGGTCACCTGTCAGTCCCCAGCTTCTGCTCCCTGCCCTTACCGGTCACATGGCAGTCCTCAGCTTCTGCTCCCTTCTTTTACCGGTCACCTGTCAGTCCCCAGCTTCTGCTCCCTGCCCTTACCAGTCACATGGCAGTCCTCAGCTTCTGCTCCCTGCCCTTACCAGTCACATGGCAGTCCTCAGCTTCTGCTCCCTTCCCTTACCGGTCACATGACAGTCCTCAGCTTCTGCTCCCTGCCCTTACCAGTCAC
The DNA here is from genome assembly GCF_965119305.1 of Pelophylax lessonae. Taxonomy (NCBI): domain Eukaryota; kingdom Metazoa; phylum Chordata; class Amphibia; order Anura; family Ranidae; genus Pelophylax; species Pelophylax lessonae. The sequence goes on along the minus strand of NC_138777.1, from coordinate 215,724,535 downwards.
ATGGCAGTCCTCAGCTTCTGCTCCCTTCCCTTACCTGTCACATGGCTGTCCTCAGCTTCTGCTCCCTTCCCTCACTAGTCACATAGCAGTCCTCAGCTTCTGCTCCCTTCCCTTACCGGTCAAATGGCAGTCCTCAGCTTCTGCTCCCTTCCCTTATCGGTCACATGGCAGTCCTCAGCTTCTGCTCCCTTCCCTCACTAGTCACATGGCAGTCCTCAGCTTCTGCTCACTTCCCTTACCGGTCACATGGCAGTCCTCAGCTTCTGCTCCCTTCCCTTACCGGTCACATGGCAGTCCTCAGCTTCTGCTCCCTTCCCTTATCGGTCACATGGCAGTCCTCAGTTTCTGTTCTCTTCCCTTACTGGTCACCTGTCAGTCCCCAGCTTCTGCTCCCTGCCCTTACCAGTCACATGGCAGTCCTCAGTTTCTTTTCCCTTCCCTTACTGGGCACAAGGCACTCTGGGGTCATTGGATTACATATGATGCCACAGGGTGCACTGGAGCCATAGTGGCCACAAGGCACTCTGGGGTCACTAGATGACATATGATGCCACGGGGTGCACTAGAGTCATAGTGGGCACAAGGCACTCCGGGGGTTATTAGATGACATATGATGCAACGGGGTGCACTAGAGTCATAGTGGGCACAAGTCACTCCGGGGGTTATTAGATGACATATGATGCCACGGGGTGCACTGGAGTCATAGTGGGCACAAGTCACTCCGGGGGTTATTAGATGACATATGATGCCACGGGGTGCACTGGAGTCATAGTGGGCACAAGTCACTCCGGGGGTTATTAGATGACATATGATGCCACGGGGTGCACTGGAGTCATAGTGGGCACAAGGCACTCTTGGGTCACTAGATGACATATTGTGCTTTGGGGTGAATTGGAATCACAGTTGGCACAGGGCACTCTGGAGTCACTGAATGACACAAGATTCTTTGGGATGCACTGGAGTCATAGTAAGCACAAGGCACTCTTGGGTCACTAGAAGACATATGACACCATGGGGTGCACTGGAGTCATAATGGGCACAAGGCACTCTGGAGTCACTGAATGACACAAGATTTTTTGGGATGCACTGGAGTCATGGAGGGTACTCTAGACGAGTCACTAGATAAGACAGGTGCACAGGAGGTCACTGCACCAATTAGGAAAGCTGGCTCTAAGCCCTTGCCCTATTGCCCGGCAATGGCACAGATTCAATCAAATCAGAGTTCCAATCGCCAATGTCTGCATAGCACCAATTTGCAAAAGTAGTTCCTGCACTACTGTCAGCAATTTTGGGTACGACTTCAATAGACATCTGTGCATGAAGCAGTATAGATGTCTTTCAAGTTCCACTGACATGCGGTTTTGAAATGTTCTGGTTCAGGTGAAGTTGTACAATTTCAAAGCCGCGATCAATGTGAATGAGGGCTTAATCAGCTGTCTGTATGGATCACTTACTGTGTTCATGCATAACTGAAACATAGTAAACTGTGTTTACTATGCTTCAGTTTGTGAATGAACAGGAAGCCTCTATACAGAGCACTTTCTGTTCATTCACTGTCCAGTGCAGCTGAGGCTGCAGAGATAGGGATGGAGGAATCTCCATCATCAGCCCCCTTCTCTGTCTCAAAAGTGAGACATTAGGGGTCTGTTTAGACTCCTGATATTTTACCAAAGCCTCCCTCCAAAAAGTGCTGAGAAAAAATAAGTAAATAAAAAATTGTAAAAATAAATGTAGCACAATTTCCAGCAGAGGTGCTGGATGTGGGTCCCCCTGGGTTACCGATAGCAACAACAGTATCTTTAGACATGTTTCTCCAAGTGTGAGCACTAAGCCAGGAATCAGTCCAGTTCTTTTGGTTTGGATTTATTCCCATTCCCAGGGTCCATTGCGGCCATCACCGCCCTCTGAGATAGTCATAAACCCTGGTGTGCTATTGCCCAGGTTTCCTCCACCGTCCAACAAGGTCCCTTATTGAATACAGTTGGGAGGTTCCCCAGACTCAACAGGTCACACCTTAAAGCGTGTGTCAGATAACTAACAATTCAGGCCCCTCCTGATAAGCAAACAGGGCCACCTATGAATTTACCTAGCACCTACCTACGAGGCTGCTACATCAAATAATAAAAATAATCGAAGGGCTCATTCACACAGGTTCTCCGGCCCATGATTGAGCAGTTTGTATGGCTGGAGCCGTCTGTTACTGTATGCGGACACAGTGGCTGTATGAACACAGCCGCAGGTCCTAATTTGGCAGGTGTGGGTGAGTGGCCTTGAACTCACACTGTCTGTGCTCAGTGCCGTATAACTGCAGCCACACCAAGGCCGGTGCTAGACCATTTTATGCCCTAGGCAAGACCAACTACTTGCGCCCCCCCCCCCCAAAAAAAAGGGAAGGGGTTAAAAACTCCTCTATGTCATACCCAGTGACTCTGATCTGATGGTTCCTCCATGTTATGCTGTCATACCCAGTGACCCCTATATTCCTCCATTTCACACCCGGGGACCCTAATGTCCCTCCATGTCACACCCAGGGACTTTGATGTTTTTCCATGTCACACCCTGGGACCCCAATATTACTCTATGTCATGCTGTCATACCCACTGACCCCGATGTACCTCTATGTCAGATCCTGATGTTTTTCCATGTCACACTTGGGGACCCTGACGTTCCTCCGTGTCACACCTGGGGATCCTGATATTCCTCCGTGTCACACCTGGGGACCCCAATCCCCCATGGCACACCCAGGGACCCCAATTCCTCATGGCACACCTGGTGACCCCGAACCCCTGTTACACGCGGTGGCTCCTGGTGGAGGGAAAAGCAGCAGCCAGAGAGCTCCGCACGTCCTTCATCACCAACCTCCTCAGACCATTCCGGTGCCTCGTCGCTTCTGCCTCCAGTGCCGAGCTCTGGCTCAGGTTCAGCTCTCCTCTGCTCCCTGCTTAATACCGACCCAGGGAAATAAACAGCTGCCCACCAGCTCAGTGCAGATAATTTCTTCCTGCCCGGGGTTAAGGCCGCTCAGCTCCAGACGAAGAGGATCATCATGCAGGCAGCACTCTGGTGGGCTCCCTTCTTGCCTTTTGGGGCCCCTCCAACAGTGGTGGAAAGCCAGGGCCTGGTAGTTCCGCCACTGCCCAAGACACCTGGCATCTTCCGCTGTCCCTAGCCCCACCTCCGCCCCTCGCCTCAGCTTACAATAATCATTCATGATGGAGAATTCATGATGGAGAGAGAGTGCCGACTCCTGGCTGCGCCCCCTAGGGGGCAATGCACCCTAGGCGGCTGCCTAGTTTGCCTAGTGGAAGCACCAGCCCTGAGCCACACACCTGTCAAATTGGGAGTCAGGACCTGCGGTTGTGTTCGTACAGCCGCAGCATCCCCATAGTGTAACATAGGCTGCTTGCACACAGCTGCAGCTGATTCACATAGTACAGGTCACAGCACCCATGTGAATGAGCCCCAATACCTCATTCATACACAGAGCTTTATTTATTAACTCAATACAGTTTTTAGGCGGCTGCCTAGTTTGCCTAGTGGAAGCACCGGCCCTGAGCCACACACCTGTCAAATCGGGAGTCAGGACCTGCGGTTGTGTTCGTACAGCCGCAGCATCCCCATAGTGTAACATAGGCTGCCTGCACACAGCTGCAGCTGATTCACATAGTACAGGTCACAGCACCCATGTGAATGAGCCCCAATACCTCATTCATACACAGAGCTTTATTTATTAACTCAATACAGTTTTATTTTTTAGATTTAGCAGGAATTGTGTAAGATTGTGTTTGTGTCCACTAATAATGATTTAATGAATTTTTTAAAAAATGTAATTTTTAATATTTTTTTTGGGGGGGGGGGGGGAGCAGTAAGGCGGGCTGTATGGGGCCCCCGTGATTTCTAACAGTAAACCTAACAATGACCATATTTTGAAATAAGATTCCCATTGGATCTGCTAGTGTTGGCTTGCGTCACCGAGGAACTGGCCCCGGCGTGCTTTAACTCCTGCGACAGTTCGGATAAATAGATTTTCAGCATGTAATGACTGCTCAGCTGGGTGAAGTGTGAGAGCGAGTGGGGGGTCATTCATCAACCAGCCATATAAGAGAGCGCTGACAGCCACATCCTCACCGTCAGAGCCGGGCCCCTATCACCCCCCGACATACACGGGGAGAGCGCCTTGTCTGGCTGATCCAGACTGCCGCCTGCTTCCTGTGACTCTCTGCGGGTCCTGGCCAGCCTCTTCCCCTCGCCCACACTGACAGCGATACTAAATTTATAGCGCTGCAGATCCGCCGCAGTCTCTTTACCAGCCCAGCGTATGAAGAGCGGAGCGTGGGCCTGCGACTGGCCGGCAGGAATTCTGCTGCGAGGAGGAAACGCACATCGGAAGCCATCTTTGTTGCTGAGACACAGAGGACGCTACCGGAGATATAGGTCAGTGATAGAAGAAAAAGCCGCCACTGTCTGCGATCCTGGATGGAGGGGAAACCAATTCACACCCCTGCATGAATGCAACTTCCCAGTTAAGTTACTGACCCCCTGAGCCGACATCAAACTGGGTGACAGCCAATGACAGCAAACAAACACAAGTTTTCTGATGTCAAATAAGACAGTGTGCTTCTATCACCGACCAGCAAACACGGCAGCCATGCTAAAATCAGAAACTGTAATTTAAAGCTGAATAGCCAAAAGCTAACATTTAATTCAAATCTTAGATATGGTGGCTGCATTTGTTTTCTTTTTTTTTTAGGCTTTCTTCTATTTTCACCTGGTGATCCAGCCAGTAAGTCCCTGATCCACAGTTGAAATCAAGGGCTGTGGACTGGTTCTGTTGTCATCACTCATGACATGATGGCACCGCTTTAAGTCTTCAGGATCCTTTGAGGACCCCCCACCAATCTTTAGGACTATTTAAGAAACCCTCCAATTTTCAAGACCCTGTGGGAACACTTCTGATCCCCACAACCCTGCGAGCATGCCAACCCTCCCATCTTCAGAACTCTTTGGAAGACCTCTCCAATCTTCAGAACCACTCTGAACTTCAGGACCCTTTTAAAACTCAGATTTTAGGGCCCTTTGGAGAACCCCTCCAATCTTTAGAACACTGTGAGTACACATCTGATTTTCAGGACCCTGTGAGAACTCCCCCCCCCCCCCCCCAATCTTTAGAACCCCTTGGAGTAACCCTCCGATCTTCAGGAGCTCTCCAATTTTCAGGACTGTTTGCAGACCAATCTGATCTTCAGGACTCTTTGAGGACTCCTCCGATTTTCAGGGCCATGTAAAAATCCCTTCAATCTTCAGGACCCAGTCAATAAAAGGTTATCTTCTAAGATTGCCCTGTATTTAACTCCATCCATCTTCTCATCAACTCTGACCAGCTTCCCTGTCCCTGCTGAAGAAAAGCATCTCCGCAACATGATGCTGCCACCGCCATGTTTCACGGTGGGGATGGTGTGTTCAGGGTGATGTGCAGTGTTCGTTTTCCGCCACACATAGCGTTTTGCTTTTAGGCCAAAAAGTTCAATTTTGGTCTCATCTGAGCAGAGCATCTTCTTCCACATGTTTGCTGTGTCCCCCACATGGCTTCTCCCAAATTGCAAATGGGACTTCTTATGGTTTTCTTTCAACAATTGTTTTCTTCCATAAAGGGCAGATTTGTGGAGTGCCGACTAATAGTTGTCCTGTGGACAGATTCTCCCACCTGAGCTGTGGATCTCTGCAGCATCTCCAGAGTTACCATGGACCTCTTGGATGCTTCTCTGATGAATGCTCTCCTTGCCTGGCCGGTCAGTTTAGGTGGACGGCCATGTCTTGGTAGGTTTGTAGTTGTGCCATACTCTTCCCATTTTCGGATGATGGATTGAACAGTGCTCTGTGAGATTGTCAAAGCTTCGGATATTTTTTTATAACCTAACCCAGCTTTAAACTTCTCCACAACTTTATACCTGACCTGTCTGGTGTGTTCCTTGGCTTTCATGATGCTGTTTGTTCACTAAGGTTCTCTAACAAACCTCTGAGGGCTTCACAGAACAGCTGCATTTATACTGAGAATAAATTACACACAGGTGGACTATATTTACTAATTGGATGACTTCTGAAGGCAATCGGTTCCACTAGATTTTAGCTAGGGGTATCAGAGTAAAGGGGGGTGAATACAAATGCACACCACACTTTTCAGATATTTATTTGTATACAATTTTGAAAACCATTTATCATTTTCCTTCCACTTCACAATTATGTGCCACTTTGTGTTGGTCTTTACAGGGATCCCCAAACTACGGCCCTCCAGGTGTTGCGGAACTTCACATCCCATGAGGCATTGTAAAATGCTGACATTCACAGACATGACTAGGCATGATGGGAATTGTAGTTCCTGGACAACTGGAGGGCCGTAGTTTGAAGACCCTTGGTCTATCACATAATTTCTGATAAAAACACATGTACTTTTATGGTTGTAACATGACAAAATGTGGATAATGTCATGGGGTATGAATACTTTTGCAAGGCACTGTATAAATGCTTATCATAGTTACATAGTAGTTGAGGTTGAATAAAGACAATAGTCCATCCAGTTCAACCTGTGTAGGTGTGTGTACCCCTGAGTGTTCTGATCCTTGAGATGTACATCTAAGAGTCTTTTGAAAGCCACCATACTTCCCGCAGAAACCACCTCTTGTGGTAGAGAATTCCACAATCTTGTAGCCCTAACAGTAAAGAACCCCCCACGTTGCCTGAGGTTAAAACGCTTCTCCTCTAATCGCATTGTATGCCCTCAGGTCCTCATGCAATCCCTTCGACTGAATAGCTTTTTTTCTATGCCGAGATCACCATTGAGATATTTATAAATTGCTATCATGTCCCCTCTCAGGCGTCTCTTCAGGCGTCACAGAAAAATTATTCGGAAATCATGAAGATCAATAAAAAAGCATCCTTAATCTCCAGCCAGTGACTATGTCTTGGCTGAGATGATGTGATCAGTCTGCTGCAGGCAGGAGGAAGCATTTCCTCAGTCTCCCCTCCCACTAATTGTGTAGCAAGTCACAATGTGAGAGGCTGCGGCAAGGGCTGATCTGTGTCAGACATCTGTCAACTCAGCCAATAGGATTTACACGATTGTGTCATCTCAGTCCAGGAAATAGATGGTGATCCTGGTCCTAGTCTGTGTGTGAGTTCCCCCCCGAAGTAACTATGGTGTCTGTGGAACGCAGAGCCATTCTCTGGCACAGGTAATCAAACAACGCCTTATCATGCCTCCCATCCAATCTACATTAACCATCACGATACGAGCGCGTGCTCCATCTTGTTGGATCAACACAGCAGGGAAGCCGTCAATTTTACAGCCCAGCGAAATTAAATTTTAAAATCTTTTTTTAGCACAAGATATTCCCATGCTTAGCAGCAATTAAATGATAACGAGATTACATTCATCGCAGTGCTTGTAGATAGAGAAATGTGCTGAGAGTGTGCCACACACCGTAATTGCGAAATAGTTCAATGCCCGCCGATGAAGGAAGAGGCAGCTGACACAGGTGACGGTGTAATGACGGGTTAACGGGCCGCACTCACCTGCTCCTGTATTTCACAATACAGCAAATACTCCGGGGGAGAGAATGAATTGTCCACGTGGACCATGCTATGTGCCAGGCTGTGATGATTACCCGCTGGCAATAACTCAAGTCCTCAATGTGCGCAGATAACAAAAATTTTGTTCGCCAAATTAGAGGCTGAACCTTCATTTATAGAGTATTTCTGGATGGATCGTTCTGTAGAGATTGAAGACTTCCTTTTATGTTTGCAGAATACGCAATAAATGATGCCAGATAATGTAAAATATACAGATCAGTGGCACTCAACCACCAGGATATGGCCCACTGCTGGCCTGTGGGCTCCCCCCCCCTCATGGGCCTACAGCTAGCTGCAGATTTCTTATCCTCCCTCAGTGCTTCCCAGCCCCCATAGTGCCACCCAACCTCCTATAGTGGTCCACAGTGCTCCTCAACCTTTCACAATGCCCCCAGGTCCCTTAAGAGCCTTCAGCCACCACCAACCTCACATAGTGCTCTCCAGCCCCCTGTAGTGCCCTACATTCTTTCAAGTTGCCCCACTGCAAAACTCCCAGCCTACTGAAGTGACCCCCAGCCCCCTTCAGAGACTGCCATCCCCCACAGCCTCCTGGAGAGACCCCCAGCCCCCTCCAGAAAACCCCACAGCCTCCAGCCCTCCATAGTGACTCCAACAGTGTCCCACAGTGCCTCCCAGCCCCTGTAGTGCCCTTCAGTATCCTATGTTGCCCTATGCAAATTTACCAGCCTTCTGGAGAGACCCCTATCCCCCTCCAGAGATTCCATGTCCCACAGCATCCTAGAGAGATCCCACAGCCCGATTGAGAATCCCTATCTCCAACAGCCTCTAGCCCTTCATAGTTACCACAACAGTGCCTTCCAGTCCCTGTAGTGCCCCCCAGTCTTCCATGTTGCCCCATACCAATCTCCCAGCCTCTTCAAGAGACCCCCAGCAGCATCCAGATACCCCATGCCCCAGAGTTTCCTAGAGAGACCCCACATTCCCTCCAGAAAACTCCTTTCCACATAGCTTCCAGCCCTCCATAGTGACCCCAACAGTGTCCCACAGTGCCTCCAAGCCCCTGTAGTGCCCTCCAGATACCCAACCCGCACAGCCTCCAGCCCTCCGTAGTGAACCCAACAGGGTCCCACAGTGTCACCCAGACTCTGTAGTGCACTCCAGTCTCCCATGTTTCCCCATAACAAATCCCAGCCTCTTGGAGAGAACCCAGCCCCTTCCAGAGACCCCATGCCCCACAGCTTCCTAGAGAGACCCCACATTCCCTCCAGAAAACTCCTTTCCACATAGCTTCCAGCCCTCCATAGTGACCCCAACAGTGTCCCACAGTGCCTCCAAGCCCCTGTAGTGCCCTCCAGTCTCCCATGTTGCCCCATGCAAAACTCACAGCCCATTTGAGAGACCCCATGCCCCACAGCTTCCTAGAGAGACCCCACATCCACAACCTCATCCCCCACAGCCTACAGCTCTATGCAACACCCCCAGTCTCTTAGAAACATCCACATATCCTTTCAGTGACCCCATCCTCCACAGCCTCCTGGGGAGACCCCCAGCCCTTCCAGAGACCCACAAGCCCTTTCAGAGACCCCATCCCCATCTCCCACAGCCTCCTAGAGAGACCCCTAGCCCCCCCCCCCCCAACAGTGTCCCTCAGCGCCTCCAGCCCTTGTAGTACCCTCCAGTCTCCCATGTTGCCATATGCAAAACTCCCAGACTCTTAGAAACATCCACACCCCTCCTGGAGAGACCCCCAGCCCCCAAAAAGACCACATGCCCTACAGCCTACTGTATGTTTAGCTTTGATGGGTGGGTCAGTCTGTAGTAGTAGTCTGTAGGAAGACGGCATTTGCATGCAGACTATACCAGGCAGTGGTGTATTTAGGTTTTTTGCTGCCCTAGGCCTGACTAAACTTGTGCACCCCGTATCCTAAATATGACCCACCCCTTCCTGTAAAGGCCACACCCCTTCCTGTTTATAACCCGCCCTGTCACCTGTAAACCACAGACCACAACCACAGTCTATCAGTGCCCATCAGTGTAGCCTCATCAATTCCCATAAGTTAAGCCTCATCCGTGCCCATTAGTGCAACCTCATTACTGCCCATCAGTGCAGCCTCATCAGTGCAGCCTATCAATGCAGCCTCATCAGTGGCCATCAGTACAGCCCCATCAGTGGCCACCAGTGCAGCCTATCAGTGCATCATATCAGTGCCCATCGGTGTTGCCTTATCAGTGCAGCCCCATCAGTACAGCTTATCAGTGCCGCCTTATCATTGGCCATCAGTGCAACCTCATCATTAGTATTAGTGCCCATCAGTGCAGCATATCAGTGCAGCCCCATCAGTAAAGCTTATCAGTGCCACCTCATGCCCATCAGTGCAGCCTCATCAGTGCAGCATATCAGTGCTGCCTCCCTAGTGCCCATCAGTGCAGTTTATAAGTACCCACCATTGCCGCCTCATCAGTGGTCATCAGAGCAGCATATTAGTGCCCATCAGTGCAGCCTATTAGTGCCCATCAATGCAGCATATCAGTGCCCTTCAGTGCAGCATATCAGTGCAGTCATATCAGGGCAGAACCATCAGTGCAGCTTATCAGTGCCACCTCATCAGTGGCCATCAGTGCAGGTTTATCAGTGCCCATTAGTACAGCCTTATGTCACTGGATTAGTAAGATTACTCCTTTCTTTTAAGATATTTGGACTTGTGTTTGCTGCCACTGATTGTAATCATAGGATTATTTCACTTATTTGTATAATGATTGGGAAGTCCAGAGTCATTATATAAATAAGTGAAATAATCAGAGGCAGCAAACACAAGTCCAAATATCTTATAAGATTGGAGTAATCTTACTAACCCAGTGACATATTATGATAGTACATATGAGGTGAGCAGGTCCAAAATATTATTGCCATTATATACTGTACAATTAAAAGTCTTAGTTGTAAATGATGCAATTCAATATGTTCGCTCAAGGACAAGGATGTTTAAAGAAATAAATGATATTATTGACATGATGCCTGCCATACCTGGGGGCGGAGGAGAGTAGGCGGAGCATTAGGCTGCAGCGCCACAACTATTAGCATTGGCGGCCGTCGGGCCAGTTGTATTAAGTGTGGTCGGCGGCCTGCGGTCTGTCCGAATGTCCTCACCGGCCGGTATTATCATACTGGAAGGTAGCAGTGTGACCGCGTTATGGGGGTGACAAACTGATTTGCCTCCTGGACTCTGCCCTCTGGCCCAATTTGACCCATAAGACTGGCACTATACCAAAAGTGTAGCGCAAGCCGGCAGGGACTCTTTTCCTGTCGGGAAGGAGGCTGTTTTTTTTTTTTGCCCCCCTGCAAAGTGCCGCCCTAGGCCTAGGCCTTGTCTGCCTAGGCCAAGATACAGCAATAATCCCAGGTAATGGTAATGCTGAGCCTCTGTGATTGCAGGAACTGAAATCTAACAAATGAAAGGGTCGGAACGGGGAAAGTCAGGCTGAGGAGGAAAGGACTAGATGATGGTTGACATTAACCAGCCAGAAAATGAGGCGGGCTTTATTTGACTATTTGATCTGCTGCAGCTTTTATTGCACATTGTGAGAAGCTCACAGTGTACAGTGAAATCAGAGGAAGCCATTTCAGTCCAGGAGAGGAGCCGATACAACTGTGCAAGACTGAAGGGAAGGCCGGGGGTCATAAGGATGACGACTATCTATGTCGGCAGTCAGCCCCTCACAGGCAAAGTGACGTAGGTCTACGTCGCTAGCCTGTGAGGGTTTAGGGAGCGAGCGCGCGCCGCCGGAGGCACGCTCCCGCGTGGTCACGGACCCCCCCCCCATGTAGAACCGTTGATCACTGTTTCTACAGCTCAACAGACAGCCAATCACAGTTAGAATCACGCCCCTAGGGACACACACAGCCCCTCCCTCTCAAAAAAAGTTAACCCCTTCACTACCAGTGTAATTTTGCAGTAACAGTGCATATGTATAGCACTGATTACTGCAGTAATGTCACTGGTAACCCCAAAAGTGTCAAAAATGTCAGTCAAGGGTCCGATCTGTCCGCCGCAATGTCGCAGTACCGCAAAAAAATCGCAGATCACCGCCATTACGCGTGAAAAAAATAAACAACAAAAATGACAAAAATCTTTCCCTTTGTTAGTAAACGCAAAAACTTTTGCGCAAACCAATCAAGATACGCTTTTTGCGATTTTTTTTACCAAACATATATAGCATAAAACAAATTGGCCGAAAATGTTAAAAAATTTAGATTTTTACATTTTTTTGGGGGGAATTTCATATAAAAAAATGTGAAAAATATTGTTATTTTTGCAAAATTGACGCTATTTTTTTGTTTATAGCGCATGATCAAAAAATTGCACAGGTGATCAAATACCACCAAAAGAAAGGTCTGTTTGTGGGAAAAAAAGGACGTCAAATTCGTTTAGGTACAGCGTCGCACGACCGCGCAATTGTCCGTTAAAGTCACGCAGAGCCGAATCGCAAAATACCCCCTGGTCAGGAAGGGGGTAAAATCTTCCGGGGCTTAAGTGGTTAAGCATTTAGTGGACCCCCAAAAAACTCCATTAAACAAGTGAACTCGGCCTCTGACCTTATTCTGTCCAGGAAACACTGCACCACTATGCTCAAATTCTACTCAGCGTATCTTCTATTGTAAGTAAATTCAGCAGGGCTTTCACAGTGCTTCTGGGCAGGACTGCAGCCACTGTCCACATGACTGTGCAGATGGAGGTATATACAGTGTGCACATAGAGGATCTGGAAAATTTCAAATAAACTAACCTACTTAACCTCAGCAGAGATAACTGAAAGTTTACAGCGAGCGACACATAGTTTCCATTATTGATATGACGGGGTGGAGTGATAGAATGTACAATGATGAGGAGTTGTCAGGCTGCACCTGAGTCACTCTGCGATATGCTGCAGACGGGCCGCATGCTGCATGTAAACATGTGACATGGGAAGTAGGTGAGGAGTCGCTGCCTCCCGTATGTGAGAAAGTGAATCAGAGTGATTCAGCATCACAAGATGTACAGACAGCAATGTGCCGACACCTGTCACCGCTGTCATTGTTTGTGAGGGCCTCCGGGGGGCGCCAACCCAAAATGTACTGTCATCAGAGATGCTGTCAAATAATCAGAGGAATAAATTTAATTTAATTATTCCCCGCAGACTTCATAGGGAGACTCCCGTGTCATTGTGTGGTATGAAACCTCAACAGAACATCTCCACCATACAGACTGGAAGACTGGAGAGAGAGAATAAAAGCAAAACAGAATCACCGTCATACCCTCCGCACTCCTCTCCTGTATATACTGCCCACCGTCATACCCTCTGTACTCCTCTCCTGTATATACTGCCCATCGTCATACCCTCCGCACTCCTCGCCTGTATATACTGCCCACCGTCATACCCTCCGCACTCCTCTCCTGTATATACTACCCACCGTCATACCCTCTGTACTCCTCTCCTGTATATACTGCCCATCGTCATACCCTCCGCACTCCTCTCCTGTACATACTGCCCATCGTCATACCCTCCGCACTCCTCTCCTGTATATACTGCCCATCGTCATACCCTCCGCACTCCTCTCCTGTATATACTGCCCACCGTCATACCCTCTGCACTCCTCTCCTGTATATACTGCCCACCGTCATACCCTCTGTACTCCTCTCCTGTATATACTGCCCATCGTCATACCCTCCGCACTCCTCTCCTGTATATACTGCCCACCGTCATACCCTCCGCACTCCTCTCCTGTATATACTGCCCATCGTCATACCCTCCACACTCCTCTCCTGTATATACTGCCCACCGTCATACCCTCTGCACTCCTCTCCTGTACATACTGCCCAACGTCATACCCTGCACACTCCTCTCCTGTATATACTGCCCACCGTCATACCCTCTGCACTCCTCTCCTGTATATACTGCCCAACGTCATACCCTGCACACTCCTCCCCTGTATATCCTGCCCAACGTCATACCCTCTGCACTCCTCTCCTGTAAATACTGCCCAACGTCATACCCTCCGCACTCCTCTCCTGTATATACTGCCCACTGTCATACCCTCTGCACTCCTCTCCTGTGTATACTGCCCACCGTCATACCCTCCGCACTCCTCTCCTGTATATACTGCCCACTGTCATACCCTCTGCACTCCTCTCCTGTAAATACTGCCCATCGTCATACCCTCCGCACTCCTCTCCTGTATATACTGCCCACTGTCATACCCTCTGCACTCCTCTCCTGTATATACTGCCCATCGTCATACCCTCCGCACTCCTCACCTGTATATACTGCCCAATGTCATATCCTCCGCACTCCTCCCCTGTATATACTGCCCATCGTCATACCCTGCACACTCCTCTCCTGTATATATTGCCCATCGTCATACCCTCCGCACTCCTCTCCTGTATATACTGCCCATCGTCATACCCTCCGCATTCCTCTCCTGTATATACTGCCCATTGTCATACCCTGCACACTCCTCTCCTGTATATACTGCCCATCGTCATACCCTCCGCACTCCTCTCCTGTATATACTGCCCACCGTCATACCCTCTGCACTCCTCTCCTGTATATACTGCCCAACCTCATACCCTGCACACTCCTCCCCTGTATATACTGCCCTACGTCCTACCCTCTGCACTCCTCACCTGTATATACTGCCCAATGTCATATCCTCCGCACTCCTCCCCTGTATATACTGCCCAACGTAATACCCTCCGCACTCCTCTCCTGTACATACTGCCCATCGTCATACCCTGCACACTCCTCTCCTGTATATATTGCCCATCGTCATACCCTCCGCACTCCTCTCCTGTATATACTGCCCATCGTCATACTCTCCCCACTCCTCTCCTGTATATACTGCCCATCGTCATACCCTCTGCACTCCCCTCCTGTATATACTGCCCATCGTCATACCCTTCACACTCCTCTCCTGTATATGCTGCCCACCGTCATACCCTCTGCACTCCTCTCCTGTATATACTGCCCACCGTCATACCCTCTGTACTCCTCTCCTGTATATACTGCCCATCGTCATACCCTCCGCACTCCTCTCCTGTATATACTGCCCACCGTCATACCCTCCGCACTCCTCTCCTGTATATACTGCCCATCGTCATACCCTCCGCACTCCTCTCCTGTATATACTGCCCACCGTCATACCCTCTGCACTCCTCTCCTGTACATACTGCCCAACGTCATACCCTGCACACTCCTCTCCTGTATATACTGCCCACCGTCATACCCTCTGCACTCCTCTCCTGTATATACTGCCCAACGTCATACCCTCTGCACTTCTCTCCTGTATATACTGCCCAACGTCATACCCTCCGCACTCCTCTCCTGTATATACTGCCCACTGTCATACCCTCTGCACTCCTCTCCTGTGTATACTGCCCACCGTCATACCCTCCGCACTCCTCTCCTGTATATACTGCCCACTGTCATACCCTCTGCACTCCTCTCCTGTAAATACTGCCCATCGTCATACCCTCCGCACTCCTCTCCTGTATATACTGCCCACTGTCATACCCTCTGCACTCCTCTCCTGTATATACTGCCCATCGTCATACCCTCCGCACTCCTCACCTGTATATACTGCCCAATGTCATATCCTCCGCACTCCTCCCCTGTTTATACTGCCCATCGTCATACCCTGCACACTCCTCTCCTGTATATATTGCCCATCGTCATACCCTCCGCACTCCTCTCCTGTATATACTGCCCATCGTCATACCCTCCGCACTCCTCCCCTGTATATACTGCCCATCGTCATACCCTCCGCACTCCTCTCCTGTATATACTGCCCATCGTCATACTCTCCCCACTCCTCTCCTGTATATACTGCCCATCGTCATACCCTCTGCACTCCTCTCCTGTATATACTGCCCATCGTCATACCCTTCACACTCCTCTCCTGTATATGCTGCCCACCGTCATACCCTCTGCACTCCTCTCCTGTATATACTGCCCACCGTCATACCCTCGGCATTCCTCTCCTGTATATACTGCCCATCGTCATACCCTCTGCACTCCTCTCATGTATATACTGCCCAAAGTCATACCCTGCACACTCCCCTGTATATCCTGCCCAACGTCATACCCTCCGCACTCCAGGGGCGTAACTACAGGGGTTGCAGGGGTTGCAATCGCAACCGGGCCCCATGCTCCAGGGGGCCCATGCAGCTCCCCTGTACACCTAGATAGGAGGGGTGGTGGGGGCAGCACGTAGAGGAATCACTGCCCTCCTTTTTCCTCCTGTAGCTGCAGGAGGAAAATGGAGGAGATTGGTTCCTCTGTATGTTGCCCCCGCCACTCCTCCTATCCAGTTCACTTGTGTTCTGCTGACTTTGGGCCCCTGTGTTCTCCCCTGCCCCCCCCCCCCCCACTGTGCTCCCTCCCCTGCCGGCTGCTGCAAGGGATGTGTCACAATAGAGAACCTGGAAGGGTCGGTAAATATGTAATTTACCAGCTCCTTCCTTTTCTGAATGGACAGAGTCATAGTCAGTGACATTGTAAAAAAATAAAATGATAAAAAATAATACAATTATAATACCAAAAAATAAAAACTACTGGCACCAGTGGGTGAACTTCCAGGATCGCAGAGGTCACACTTGCGACCAAGCCCTGGCATTCCACCAACGTGGGGAGGCCCCAAGATTGCAGGAAGGGGGCCCAGTGCAGAACTTGTGAAAGGGTGCCACTGCGGGACCGTAATAAAGGGCCCCGCAAGGAGAGTAAAGGGCACCAGGATCAGTGGGAAGAGCCCCAGGCTTGAAGGGAAGGGTCCCGGCCAGGGGCCTGGGGGGCCCTTTATGGTTTCTTGCACCGGGGCCCTGAAGGTTCTAGTTACCCTCTGCACTCCTCTCCTGTATATACTGACCACCGTCATACCCTCTGCACTCCTCTCCTGTATATACTGACCATCGTCATACCCTCTGCACTCCTCTCCTGTATATACTGACCATCGTCATACCCTCTGCACTCCTCTCCTGTATATACTGACCATCGTCATACCCTCTGCACTCCTCTCCTGTATATACTGCCCACCGTCATACCCTCCGCACTCCTCTCCTGTATATACTGCCCACCGTCATACCCTCCGCACTCCTCTCCTGTATATACTGCCCATCGTCATACCCTCCGCACTCCTCTCCTGTATATACTGCCCAACGTCATACCCTCCACACTCCTCACCTGTATATACTGCCCAACGTCATACCCTCCGCACTCCTCTCCTGTATATACTGCCCATCGTCATACGATCCACACTCCTCTCCTGTACATACTGCCCAGCACCATACCCTCCACCCCCTTCTCCTGTATATACTGCCTATCGTCATACCCTCCGCACTCCTCTCCTGTATATACTGCCCATCGTCATACCCTCCGCACTCCTCTCCTGTATATATTGCCCACTGTCATACCCTCCGCACTCCTCTCCTGTATATACTGCCCACTGTCATACCCTTCACACTCATCTCCTGTATATACTGCCCATCGTCATACCCTCCGCACTCCTCTCCTGTATATACTGCCCATCGTCATACCCTCCGCACTCCTCTCCTGTATATACTGCCCATCGTTATACCCTCCACACTCCTCTCCTGTATATACTGCCCACCGTCATACCCTCCGCACTCCTCTCCTGTATATACTGCCCACCGTCATACCCTCCGCACTCCTCTCCTGTATATACTGCCCATCGTTATACCCTCCACACTCCTCTCCTGTATATACTGCCCAACGTCATACCCCATTGGTTTGCTGCCCCCCCCCCCCCCCCCGAATTACTGAGCACCAGCCGCCACTGCCCTGGACTAATTATTGACTGAGCCAAGAAGTAAAGTGATAGACTGTGGATGTCAAAGTTGCTAACGGTAACCCAGGGGGACCCGAAAGTGTGAAAACCCAGCAGTCCTCAAGGGGGCAGTGCTACAGATTTATACTAATAAACTTAAAAAAAGGTAAGCTTGATCCACCAGCTTTCCAAATCATTTCTGCCCCTAGAATGTAGATTGTCGTTTGCCTCTCTGGAATTTTTGTTGAATTCTTCTAGCGGCTGGAAGAATACATTGTATCCAATCCAAAATAACTTTTTCCTGAACTGTCATAACAGTGGGAAGACGGAAGAGGTGACCTCTATTACCATCCTGGGTGAATTACATAACGCTCTCCCCTCCGCGCAGTGTATCACATTACACGCTGTCTGACCTCGGCCATATTCTAATTACACTATTACTATCCTGAACACGCCGTAATCTTAATGACCATCTATAATTACCTCTCATGTACAGAGTGGAGATCGCTGCAAGCCGGAGCACTAATTGGATTAAAGGATGTAATCTCTGCTCCTAATATCGCTAAAACACATTTATTCTTCAATTTTAATTACCCGTTCATAATTCCAGATGTGGGAAGGAAAAACTCCAATATCAAAATCTGATTGAATGCAGACTATTAAAGGGTAACTCCACTTGCATGGGAAAAAAAAATACAAAAAATAAATAAATAAATAAATAAATAAAGAATATATAGATTCTGCGCTGGGCTATGTAAGGAATATAAGGGCTGCTGCCTACCTCAGATACCCCAATGGCACATATTACACTTTATTTATATACATTTACAGGTTATGCCACCTTATCCATTTTTTTTTTTTTTTTTTGCACTTTTTTGCACATATGACACTTTATTTATAGGCAGCGCATCCATACCCTCCCTTCCAAAAAATAAAAAATAAAAATAATTATCTTGCATATACAATTGCAACACAAGTAATTTTGTAATTGAATGTTATTAAAGATTAGCTTTCCTTTTCAATCTGCAGCTCTATAATTCTCTGTAAAATGCAATATGGCCGCCTGGAGGTGTTCTGCACTAAGATACAAGTCAGATTTCTGGCATCCCCTGCAACAAAAATGTCATTTTTGGTGAGATACTCCCAATAGGAACACGTCTAAAGGGATGCAGGCCCAGCAGATTTCCTCATTAGTGCCCTGCAGCTGCACAGCTGATTGATAATTATGAAACCACGCCCATTAGACTAATCGAGCACAGGGGCACAGACAAACACACAGTGATTTCTTCAGAATAACAAAAGGTAGGAATCTGCAACAAAGTTTGTTCAAATCCTTATGTACAGATCCCCCCCCCAGAAATGTAGTTTCCTGCTTGTGCAATTGGCTCTCCTGTGCGAACCGATGTAGCCCTATGTCGGTCGTGTGCATGGTGCTGGGGGCAAACACGCACTGTGGCAGGCGCGCTCCTGCCCTCATTAGGCAGGGGGAATGCTGATCCACAGGCCTGGTGGCCATGATTGCCGCCGCGGACCCGCAATCGATCCCCGCTGAGAGAGAAGAACTGTCTGTTGTAAACACAGCCGACCATTCTTCTCTCTGGAATGATCACAGAGCGCCTGTGATCCTTCTATATAGATCACAGGTCTCTTCTCTATGATCATTTCACAAGCCCCCACACAGTAGGAAAGCACTCCCTAGGGACACATTTAACCCTTTGATCACCCTTGTTGTTAACCACTTCCCTGCCAGTGTCATTAGTACACTAACAGTGCATATTTTTAGCACTGATTATTGTAGTAATGTCACTGGTACCCCCCAAAAGTGTCAAAAATGTTAGTTAGGGGCCCGATCTGTCCGCCGCAATGTCGCAATCCCGCTAAAAATCACAGATCACCACCATTACTAGTAAAAAATAAATAAAAAGGACATAAATCTTTCCCCTAGGTTGTAGATGCGATAACTTTTGCACAAACCAATCAAAATACGCTTATTGCAATTTTTTTTTTTTTTTTACCAAAAATATGTAGCAGAATACAAATTGGCCTATAAGGATGAAAAAAATTTGATTTTTACTTTTTTTTTTTGGGGGGGGGGGGGGAATGTTATATAGCAGAATGTGAAAAATATAGGTTTTTTTTTCAGAATTGTTGCTCTTTTTTTGTTTATAGCGCAAAAAAAAAAATTGCACAGGTGATCAAATACCACCAAAAGAAAGCTCTATTTATGGGGAAAAAAAGGACATCAATTTTATTTTGGTACAGTATCGCACAACCACGCAATTTTCCGTTTAACCACTTTACCACTAGAGCATTTTGCTGTCTTACGTCTGGGCCACTTTTTGCGATTCGGCGCTGTGCGACTTTAACTGACAATTGCGCGGTCGTGCGACGCCGTACCCAAACGAAATTGACGTTCTTTTTTTCCCACAAACAGAGCTGTCTTTTGGTGGTATTTGATCACCTGTGCGATTTTTACTTTTTGCGCTATAAACAAAAAAAGAGCGTTTATTTTGAAAAAATAACAATATTTTTAACATTTTTTTATATGAAATTCCCCCCAAAAAAGATGTAAAAACCAAATTTTTTTAAAATTTTTGGCCAATTTGTTTTCTGCTACCCATGTTTGGTAAAAAAAATCGCAATAAGCGTATTTTGATTGGTTTGCGCAAAAGTTATTGCGTTTACTAACAAAGGGAAAGATTTATGTCATTTTTGGTGTTTTTTTTTTTAACGAGTAATGGCGGCGATCTGCGATTTTTTTTGCGGGACTGCGACATTGCGGCGGACAGATCGGACCCTTGACTGACATTTTTGACACTTTTGGGGGTACCAGTGACATTACTACAGTAATCAGTGCTATACATATGCACTGTTACTGTAAAAATGACACTGGCAGTGAAGGGGTTAATTTTATTGGAGAGGGAGGGGTTAATGTATGCCTGGTGCTTACTGACGTGTGTGGGGGGAGGTGACTGTGTGAGACAGGGACAGATCGGATGTCCAGCTATGCTGAACAGTCCGATCTGTCACTCCCTGTCACTGAGGAGATCCGCCCGCTTGTGTTTACACAGGCGGGCGGATCTCCACACTAGATCCCCGACGATTGGGGCAGAGCAGCGGCGATCGCCGCTGCTCCTCCCCTGGCCTGACTCCCGCTGTGAATGAAAACAGCGGGAGCGCGCCTCCGGCGGCGCGCGAGCGCCGCCTACAGGGGAGGAGTCTGGCGACGTAGGTCTACGTCGTCAGACGGGAACGAGCCACTTTGCCGCAGTACTATTCAAGTACTTAGCGGTAAAGTGGTTAAGTAACACAGTGCCGAATCACAAAAAATGGCCTGGTCATTAAGGGCGCAAATCATTTCCGATCCAGAAGTGGTTAATGGAACTAAATTTGGACAGGATGACCCAAGAATGATCTATATTTTTTGTCCTAAGGGCTGAATTCAAGTATTGGAATATCTTTATAAGGTTGGCGTATACATTTTAACATCCTATTTAGAAAAGAAAAAAATATATATTTACTGCGGCAGTCAGCCCCGGCCAGGCTAGGTCTACGTCGCTCGCCTGTCACTGCTATTAGAGCCAATAGCGGGCGAGCGCGCGCCCGCTGAGGGGCGCACGCCCGCCTCGGCTTGTTCAGGGAGGAGTGCGGGCGTGTGACCGGCGGACCCGATGTCCGCCGGTCACTCGCCGATCGTCGGTACAGCGGGAGAAAGGCAGAGCAGCTTATGTAAACAAGCCGCCTGTCATTCTCCCCTGTGTAAGGACACACTTAACCCCTCCCTGTCCAATACAGTTAACCCCTTCCCTGCCAGTGTAATTTTTGCAGTAACAGTGCATATATATAGCACTGATTACTGCAGTAATGTCACTGGTAACCCCAAAAGTGTCAAAAATGTCAGTCAAGGGTCCGATCTGTCCGCCGCAATGTCGCAGTACCGCAAAAAAATCGCAGATCGCCGCCATTACTCGTTAAAAAAAAACCCACCAAAAATGACATAAATCTTTCCCTTTGTTAGTAAACGCGATAATTTTTGAGCAAACCAATCAAAATACGCTTTTTGCGATTTTTTTTACCAAACATATGTAGCATAAAACAAATTGGCCGAAAATGTTAAAAAATTTTGATTTTTACATTTTTTGGGGGGGGGAATTTCATATAAAAAAAAGTGAAAAATATTGTTATTTTTGCAAAAATTACGCTCTTTTTTTGTTTATAGCACATGATCAAAAAATGCACAGGTGATCAAATACCACCAAAAGAAAGCTCTGTTTGTGGGAAAAAAAGGACGTGAAATTTGTTTAGGTACAGCGTCGCACGACCGCGCAATTGTCCGTTAAAGTCACGCAGTAAAAAATCGTAAAAAACCCCCTGGTCAGGAAGGGGGTAAAATCTTCCGGGGCTTAAGTGGTTAAAAATCTACTTCATTTTATGTTTTTACATGATTAGAAGTCACTGGAAAACGATGAAAAATTCAATTTTACCCTAATAAGTTTTAATTTTAAAACAGAAACAAAAGATGGGGTGAACACTGAAAAATCAATTTCACAATTTTAAAAAGGATCTTCAGTCAGGTTGAAAAATAATTAAAAGCAAGCAGCTACAAATATTGTACTTGCTGACTTTTAATAAAACGACACTTACTTGTCCAGGGATCCAGCACTGTCCTCCCCTAGGCCGGTTTTTCACTGGTCTTCGGGTCCCCGACGCCACCAAGCTAACTGTGGGAAGTAGGCTGTGACTTTCTGTGCCTCCCCACTGCACATGCGCAAGCCGCACTGCACTCTGTGAATGGTCCTGCAACCTCTTGGGACCTCTAATGGAGGGAGGGGGACCAACTTCCATAGGGATCACCTAGGCTGGGAGGCTGGGAGCGGGTACCTGCCAGAAATAGGTACTCGCTCTCCAAAAAAGGGGGTGGGGAGGAGAAGGATAAGCAGAACTTCCTTTGTAAAGTTCCGCTTTAGGGTTCCTATTGTCTCTAAATAGTTTTAATACCACTTATGAACTTGGGCATTTTTTTCTATTTTTACTTTGCACACAAAATTATTATTTTTTTCCTTGGTAAACATGAAGTCATGTGATGTCACAAGGGGGTGGTGCCACCGGGTAATTTAACCAGGTGGCCCCGCCCCTTGCCTATATAAGAAATGTCAAAGCACGGACCGGGCATACGACATGGACGAGAGCGTTTTTATTTTTTTTTCTATTTTTCGGGTCGGCAGGCAGCGTGATTGACGATGGATTTACATTGAGACACTATTTTTTATTTTTAAATAAAGGATTTGTAAAAAAAACTTTCTAGTGTGGTTATTACTTTTGTACATTTTTTGGGTGAATGAGTAGGGGTACTATGTACCTGATGCCCATTCACATAAGGGGAGGGGTGGGATCTGGGGGACCCCCTTGTTAAAGGGGGCTTCCAGATTCCAATAAGTTCCCTGCCTGTAGACCCTGTCAACCACCGACCAGGGTTGTCAGGAAGAGGCCCTTGTCCCCATCAACATAGGGACAAGGTGCTTTGAATTTCCTCTGAGTTATGCTTTAACTCATGCACTGCGGGGTGGGGGGGGGGATATGGGGGACATTACTGCATGAATAAACTGAACACCAGCCTGCAGTTGGGCTTTAAGAGCTAAGAATAATAAGTTCATGAACAAACCCAAATTTTGCATTACTTTAAAACAGACTGTAGACTGTAAACTGTATGGTCCTAACTGGTTACAGGGGGCCCTGGGAATATAATAAACTCGCTCATCCATGTCTTTATGGACCATGTTGGAACAGGAAGGGGCCATCCCCAAACTGTTCCCACAAAGTTGGGAGCATAAAATATGCCAAAATGTCTTGGAATGCTGACACCTTAAATGTGACAGTTACATTCACGGCATGTGCCGGAAATGTAACTGTTTTTTTTAACTGTTAAGCCCATGGGTTTACTTCCGCTTTAAGAGCTCCCTTCACTGGAACTAAGGGGCCAAGCCCATCCCCTGAAAAAAACAACCCCACACCATAATCTCCCCTCCACCAAATTAATTGGACCAGTGCACAAAGCAAGGTCCATTAAAGCGGAGTTCCACCTAAATTTGGAACTTGCGCTCATTTGCTTCCTCCCCCCCTCCGGTGCCACATTTGGCACCTTTCAGGGGGGAGGGGGGAACGGGTACCTGTTTTTGACAGTTACCCTTCCCCACCTCCGGGAACGGCACAGCGGAGAAGTGAGGACCCCTCCTCCTACCCTCGAGCCAATCCGAATGCGCAGCGTGCTTTGTGCATGTGCAGTAGGGTCCCGCCCGTGAAGCTGCAAGGCTTCACTGCCAGGTTCACTGACTGGCAATGCCGGTGGGAGCACCCGGCAGCCAATGGATTGGTGCTGACATCGCTGAACTCGAGGACAGGTAAGTGTCCTAATATTAAAAGTCAGCAGCTACAGTATGTGTATAGTATGTGTAGCTGCTGACTTTTAATTTTTGGAGGGGGGGGGCAGACCTCCGCTTTAAGACATGGATGAGCGAGTTTGGGGTGGAGGAACTTGACTGGTCTGCACTCAACACTATAAGTACCTGAAATAATAATAATAATAATAACCCGATAGAACACCTTTGGGATGAATTAGAGCGGAAACTGTGAGCCAGGCCTTCTCGTCTAACATCAGTGCCTGACCTCAAAAATGCGCTTCTGGAAGAATGGTCAAACATTCCCATAGACACACTCCTAAACCTTGTGGACAGCCTTCCCAGAAGAGTTGAAGCTGTTATAGCTGCAAAGGGTGGGCCAACTCAATATTGAACCCTACGGACTAAGACTGGGATACCATTAAAGTTCATGTGTGTGTAAAGGCAGGTGTCCCAATACTTTTGACAATATAATGTATTTCACATCTGTCTGTAGGCTTTGCTTTATTTTTTGCTTATTAAAGGGTGGGCCAACTCTACGGCTGGGATGCAATGCAATGTTCATGTGCCTATAAAAGCAGCTGTCCCAATACTTTTGACAATATAGTGTATATATGTATATAAATATATATAGCACTAGAAAATATTTATTGCACATGCTGCGCAATCGGACACATCGCTGGTGTGCTCTGCAGAGCGTCTAGATGACATGAGATATCTTTTCAAACACTGCCACCTTGTGGAGATCTCACTTCTGTCCCATGCAAAAGTAACATTTATAATGTAACAGCCTGCACTTCAATTCGGGTGTCACAGAAAAAGATAATATACACATCTAGATTACCAATAAAACTTACACAATAAGACCCCTGAGAAGTTCAGAATCAATCTCTTCGTAGAGTAAGGCTTCATTCACATATAGGCATCTCGGATCACGGGCAGAATTGCCGCGATTCTGTCCGCGACACTGACCAATTGCAAGTCGCGGGACGCCCGTGTGGTTCCCATGACTTGCAATGGCACCTCAAACGTGGCGTGATTTTGCCGTGATTGTCAACCGGCCAATCGCGGTAAAATTACGCAAACAGAATTATGGAACGCCTGACACTCAAAAAAAGTACTTCATTTGGGCGACAGGCGTCCAGCGATCCTGTTTGCGTGATTTTATCGCAATTCGTCAGGCGACAATCACGGCAAAATTGTCCCGCGTTTGGGGTGCCATTGCAAGTCAAGGGAATGGCACAGGCGTCCCGCAACGCATAATGGTTCGGGATTGCGGGCAGAATCGCGGCAATTCTACTTGCGATAAGGAAACGCCTATATATGAATGGAGCCTAAGGCCCCTTTCACACTATCCGTCCGTCAGACGGATTCTGTTTTTCTCAGCGGGGATCGAGCCGCCGATCCCCCACTGAGCAGGAGGATGACAGCTGTGTCTCCGCGCTGTGTGCGGAGACACAGCTGTCAGTTCCCCATGCATCTCTATGGGGGAAATCGGATGGGAATGGACCGTCAGTCCGTTCTCATCCGATCCCATCCGATCCCATCCGCTGGACGGATGGAAAATAGGGTTTCCATCCGTCCAGATTTGACGGATCGGATCGGATGTCAGCGGACATGTCTCTGCTGACATCCGATGCCCCATAGAGATGCATGGGGGGACCGTTCAGATCCGCAAAAAAACGGACAGGCGGATCTGAACGGTCTGCCTGTGTGAAAGGGGCCTAAAGGTCAATCCACTTGTACCAAAAATGAGCTCACTTCCCCCTTTAACCCCTTCAGCCCTGGGAAGGATTTACCCTCTTAATGACAGGGCCATTACTTGCGATTCGGCACTGCGTTACTTTAATGGACAGTTGCGCGGTCGTGCGACGCTGTACCCAAATACAATTGATGTTCTTTATTTCCCACGAATAGAGCTTTCTTTGGTGGTATTTAATCACCTGTGCGATTTTTAGATTTTGCACTATAAACAAAAAAAGAACAGTTTTGAAAAAGAAAATGCAATATTTTTTACTTTCTGCTATAAAACATTCCAGATAAAAAAAAATGTAACAAATCTAATTTTTTTTATCAGTTTAGGCCCATTTGTATTCTGCTAAATATTTTTGGTAAAAAAAAAATCCCAAAAAGCGTTTATTAATTGGTTTGCACAAAAGTTATAGCGTTTACAAACTATGGGATAGATTTTTTTTTTTGTTTTGTTTTGTTTTAGCAGTAATGGCGGCGATCAGCAATTTTTAACAGGACTGCAACATTGCTGCGGACAAATCTGACTCTAAGTGACACTTTTTGGGGACCAGTGACACCAACACGGTGATCAGTGCTAAATAATATGCACTGTTACTGTATAAATGACACTGGCAGGGAAGGGGTTAATACTGGGGGGTGATCAAGGTGTGAGCCTAATTGTGCTTACTAACTTTGGGGGGGGGGGCTCTGTGACAGGCACACAGAGATCGGTGTTTTAGCTTAGCTGAGACACACACAATCTCACTGTGCCTGTCTGTGCCTATCTGTGCCTGTCTGTGCTGTCTAACAGGAGAGCAGCCTGCTTTGTTTACATAGGCTGTCAGTTTCCCCGAAAATCGCGCCTCCCGCAGTCTGGCTCCCACTGTGTCTGATCGCAGCGGAAGCACAGCGGAAGCACATCGGAAGCGCAGCTCCAGCGGCGCACGTGCCCGGCCGAGACTGCATGCACATAATCACGTAGATGTACGTGATTATGCGCAGCCGAGCCGCCCTGCCGCAGTAAATCTGCGTGGGGCGGGCGGCGAGTGGTTAAATGAAAACACAGCTTATGCAATATCAAGACCTCACATGTACTTGCAGATCAGATGGCCAATTCAGGAAATCCAGGTGACCCCTAGTTCCCCGGTTGCACCTGAGATTACCCTCACCTGGTCCACCATAAACTTCAATATGGAGCACAGCTCCCCCATCCTCCACCATTTCAGCAATACCCAACTCCGTCTTTTCAGGGAGGACGGCCCCCACCCCCCACTAGCATGCAATAATTAATGGAGAACTTCAGAGAATACACACTATATGGCCAAAGGTTTGAAGGACACCTGACCATCACACCTACAGTATATGAGCTTGTTGGATGTCCTATTACAAACCATGGCCATTAACCACTTCTGGACTGGAAGATTTTCCCCCTTAATGACCAGGCCATATTTTGCAATTCGGCACTGCGTTAGTCTAATGGACGTGCGACGCTGTACCCAAATAAAATTGATGTCCTTTTTTTGCCCCACAATTAGAGCTTTTTTTTGGTGGTATTTGATCACCTGTGCAATTTTTATTTTTTGCGCTATAAGCAAAAAAAGCGACAATTCTGAAAAAAAAATATATATATATTGTGACAGGAAGTCAGGTAAATCTGTGGGTGTTGTCACAGACAGGAGATACATTTCCACCCTGTTTAGAAAATTCACCAATTACTATAGGGTGTCGGCTGCAGAGGTAGCCAGAAAGGTGTAAGGACGTTGAAAAAGCTTCAGCTATTCAGGATGAGGCAATTAAGGCCTCTATAAGTTATCCAGGGGATGACTACTGATTGCTGCCTCCTGAAGCGATGTGTGTTGAGAGCAGTCAGCTGAAAGACTTCGGAAGGTGAGGTGATGAACTTTTTCTGTGTAAAAAGAAAACAAATGGACTATTGATAGTCTGCTGTGTGATCAGCAGTGTCTGCCCAGCAGTAGGTAGGGACAGACTCCCTAGGTAGGTTCCTGTGTGTGAAGGTAGACGCCCACAGTGGCCAGGATTTATTTTTGTTTTGAATTATGCTGTTTTGATGCTTGCACTTGTTTGAAGGAAATTGGAAGAATAAACCATAGACTGTTGTTTTCAACGACTCCTCGGCTATCTCTCTGTGTAACGAAGCCCCCCCACCCCCCTCTCGCTACCGAGCTAACCCCTCACAATATATATTTTTCACATTCTGCTATATAACATTCCCAAATTTTTTTTTAACATTTTAGGCCAATTTGTATTCTGCTACATATTTTTGGTAAAAAGAAAAAAAAAAGCAATAAGTGTATTTTGATTGGTTTGCGCAAAAGTTATTGCGTCTACTAACTACGGGAGAAATTTATGTCATTTTTTACGTTTTTTTTTATTTTTTATTACTAGTGATGGCGGAGATCTGCGATTTTTTGTGGGACTGCAACATTGCGGCGGACAGATCGGACAGTTAACTGACACTTTTGGGGGGGACCAGTGATATTACTACAGTAATCAGTGCTAAAAATATGCACTGTTACCGTAATAATGACACTGGCAGGGAAGGGGTTAACAGTGTGGTTGATCAAGGGGTTAAATGTGTACCTAGGGACGTGTGTCTAACTATCTGTGGGGGGTGTGGTTTGTGGAATGACCATAGAGACCTGTGTTCCTATATAGAAGGATCACATGGGCTCTATGATCATTGCAGGGAGAAGAACGGTCAGCTGTGTTTACAACAGCCGACCGTTCTTCTCTCTCAGCGGGGAACGATCGTGGGTGTCGTAGCCGCCTGCCCGCTTCATTGGTTTCCCCGCTGATGAGATCGCCCCCTAGCTGCCTCCAAGCAACCAACGAAGCCCTTCGTCGGTTTGCCTGGGAGAGCCACACTGCCGCAGTATATATGCGGTAAGCGGTTGGCAACTGGTTAATATGGATTTGCCCCTCTTGCCTCTTGGAGTTGTCTCCCTTTGTTCTCCCTGTGCCTGTGTGGGTTTCCTCCAGGTATTCCAGTTTCCTCCCACATTCCAAAGACATGCTGGAGGAAAATTTGACTCCTGTCTAAATTGGCCCTGGTACAGTAAGTGTGAATTTAGTCGCCAAAAATATTTTCTTCGTAGTTTTCATCAGTTTTCAGTGACGAGAACTTAAGGAAAATAAAGTTAGAATTAAGTCAACTGACTAAAATTATGACGAAGATCAATTCAAATTTTCTTCAACCAACAAAAATGGAACCAAAATGTGAGGGAGGGACGGGAGGGACGTTTATCCATCCGAACTTCCCTCTTTCTCGGAGTTCCATCTGTCTGTTAAAGCCCCAGCCCCCTGACTCTATAGGCAAGCTGTATTGGCTGAGAAACGCAGGCTCCTATCAATCCTTTCCCTTTCCTATACAGTTCCACACATTACACTCATTCAAACTATCTGTTTGGCGCCCTCTGCAGGCCTTTTCTAAATCAGCAACACTATTCCATCCCCAGCCGATAATGAAGGCTTCATGTACATGGGACGTCTGAAAATCTCTCCTGAACGCTGGAACTTGACAGTTAGTAACCGACGGTTAAAAACATCAGTTTTGCCGCGTTTATGTGCGTTTAGAAGAGTTTGTGTTTAGAAGTGTTTTTACATTGTAAAATGATCAGAAATGTATCCCCATTGAAAACACCTATAAACAAAACACTTCTAAACGTGTTTAGAAGCGTTTGCACACTGTTACAAGCATTTTGCGCGCTGATCGGCCAGAGGGGGAGCCAATCAGCAGGTCAGACGGACGCGATGTCTGCCGGCCAACCGTGATCGCTCCTCTATGTAAACATTGCAGACTGACGTTCTGTTACAGATGAACACAGAGATCCTGTGTTCCTGCTATTCAGGAACACATATCTCTGTGTTCATCTAGTGAGTCCATCCCCCACACAGTTAGAAAACTCCTCCTGGGGACACACCTAACCCTTTGATTGCCCCTGGTGTTAACCCCTTCCCTGCCAGTGTCATTAGTACAGTGACAGTGCATATTTTTAGCACTGATTACAGTAATAACTTCATTGGTCCCCTAAAAGTGTCAAACGTGTCAGTTAGGTATCGGATCTATTCACCGCAACGTCGCAGTGCCACTAAAATCGCCGCCTTTACTCATAAAAAATAAATAAATAAATAAAAATGACATAAATCTATCCCATAGTTTGTAGACCTGATAACTTTTGCGCAAACCAATCAATGTACACTTGTTGGGATTTTTTTTTTCTTTTTTTTAACAAAAATATGTAGCAGAATACACATTAAAACACTGCAAAGAAAGCATTGAAAAAGCCATGCAAAGAGATACACTGAGATCCAAGTAATGTAACTAGTAAAAGACTTTATTGATTGAGACTAGAAGAAGAAACACACTGTTGCAATATACATGTTTTTTTTATTGCAACAGTGTGTTTCTTCTTCTAGTCTCAATCAATAAAGTCCTTTACTAGTTACATTACTTGGATCTCAGTTTACCTCTTTGCATGGCTTTGTCCATGCTCTCTTTGCAGTGTTTCATTACATTTTGGTTATTGATCCACATCTAATTTTAGATGCCTTTCACACTTGCGGACCGTTCAGATCCGCCTGTCAGTTTTTCAGGCGGATCTGAGCGGATGCCCCATGCATCTCTATAGGGCATCGGATGTCAGTGGAGACAGGTCCGCTGACATCCGATCTGGTCTGTCAAATCCGGATGGATGGAAACCCTATTTTCCATCCGTCCAGCGAATCGGATTGGATGGGATCGCATGAGAACGGACAGGCGGTCCGTTCTTATCTGTTCTCATCCGATTCCCCCATAGAGAACAGCGGGGACCTGACAGTTCTGTCTCCGCACACAGAGCGGAAACAGAGCTGCCCTCCGCCTGCTCAGCGGGGGATCGGGGGATCTATCCCCCGCTGAGAAAAACGGAGTCTGCCGACGGACTCCAAGTGTGAAAGGGGCCTTAATGATCTAGGGTGGTTACTTATACTTGATTTGACTATCACT
Organism: Pelophylax lessonae; assembly: GCF_965119305.1. Taxonomy (NCBI): domain Eukaryota; kingdom Metazoa; phylum Chordata; class Amphibia; order Anura; family Ranidae; genus Pelophylax; species Pelophylax lessonae. The sequence goes on along the minus strand of NC_138777.1, from coordinate 215,694,001 downwards.
GCACCTGACCCAGTGGTTTTTCCATTATTTTTTATTCAGAATACATATTAGCCTAAATTGATGAAAAATTTATATTTTTTTTCATCCTCTGTGTTTTATAGCAGAAGACGTCAACGGAATGACGAAACGCGCGTATAGTGGAGCGCACGCTGTAACGTCACGGGAGCCAAGTGGAACGAGATGCGGTGATCACCGCTCTCCACTCCAGGGCTCCGTCTGTGACGCTTCTCATTGCTTTTATCATGCTAGCTAAATAAACTTTTTAAAACGGTATTACACCATCTGGAGCTTTCTTTTTATCCCCCAAATCGGTCGGATATATGGATGGAGAGGAGTGAAGGCTACAACTGCTGAGCCCTGGTGGCCAAACAAGCGCGGTCTGGTCTTAGTGCCATAAGGCATATAAGAACCATTCTCTCTGGTGAGTGAGTGTTTCTATTACCCTTCAAGGTGGAAATCGAGTGTCATCATAAAGGCCATTCTGGAAGTCGGGCACAGAGCACTTGCACTTTTTTCACTAAGGAAATTTTGAACTGTTTACACAAAAGTCACTTTATGATTTTTTTATCATGATCTTTATATATGAACTTTTTGAGCACTAATGGGACAGTAGCACTTAACACGTCCCCCGCATTATAAAATTGTATTGAACTTTATTTATTCATTTTGTAACCTTGATTTATTGTGTTTATTTTCAATATTGATGTACTGCTTGCACTTTAGTGGCACATGCTTATACCTTATTTTAAAGTATTAATATTAAACAAGCGCTATAGGTAGCCCCTACTTTTGAGGCTATACATAATCATATATATATATATATATATATATATATATATATATATATTTTTTTATCAGAATTATCGCTCATTTTTTGTTTATAGCGCAAAAAATAAAAAACGCAGAGCTGCTCAAATACCACCAAAAGAAAGCTCTATTTGTGGGGTAAAAATCAATTTTTTATTTAAATACAGCTTCGCACTCCCCCCGCGCAATTGTCAGTTAAAATAACGCAGTGCCGTATCACAAAAAAATGGCCTGGTCATTAAAGCGGAGTTGCGGCCAAATTTTTTTTTTTAGCAAAAAAATACCCCTAGAATAGTCAGGGCTAGTGCATTTAAACAACGATATCCTCTGTAAACTGTCCCCTGTTTAGTGACACTCATCTCCCAGGAGTCAATGCAAAGCAGGAAATGATGCCGGTGGCCGCGGCCGCATAAGGAGGAAGTGCAGTGATTTTTCATTAAAAACTAGGTAAGTAAACCCCAGAATAGTCAGGGCTAGTGCATTTAAACAACAATATCCTCTAAACTGTCCCCTGTTTAGTGTACATGCAGCATGAACTACTTACCTTGTGAAGTTCTTGTCCAGTGTGTGGGCAGCTAAGCCGCAGTGTCCCTCTTCCGGGATTTCGCGAGTCCCAGAATGCTATACCCTTGTCACTTCCGGGGCAGGCACGTCATCCCACAACTGGTTCCGCGTCATTGCGCATGCCCAGAAGCTGTTCTCCATCCATTGGCAGAGAATGGCACGCCTGCACCGGTGTCCCTCGTCACTTCCGGTGCAGGCGCGTCATTGACTCCTGGAATTGATGATGCTCATCTCCCAGGAGTCAATGCAAAGCAGGAAATGACGTCGGCGGCCGCGGCCGCATAAGGAGGAAGTGCAGTGATTTTTCCTTTAAATCAAGGTAAGCGAACCAAAAAAAAAATATCCAATTAGTTTTTAGAATGTGATAATGTTATGTATGATGGGAAGTTTAAAATGTGACTGGAACTCCGTTTTAACCACTTCCTGACCGCTCACATTGAGCGTACTGCGGCAAAGCTGTTCGTTATCGTCCAGCGACGTAGGTCTACGTCGCTGGACTCCCCCCCCCCCCTTGTGGGCGGCGCGCGCGCGCCACCGGAGGCTCGCTCCCACTGTATTCAGTCACAGCGGGAGTCGGGCCAGGGGAGGAGCGGCGGTGATTACCGCCGCTCTTCCCCGATCGTCGGGGATCGAGTGAGGAGATCCGCCCGCTTGTGTAAACAAAGCAGGCGGATCTCCTAAGTGACAAGCAGTGACAGATTGCAGAATTCAGCATAGCTGAACCTGCTATCTGTCCCTGTGTCACTCAGTCACCTCCCCCCACACATGTCAGTAAGCACCAGGCATACATTAACCGCTTGATCACCAATAAAAGTTAACCCCTTCCCTGCCAGTGTCATTTTTACAGTAACAGTGCATATTTATAGCACTGATGACTGTAGTAATGTCACTGGTTCCCCCAAAAGTGTCAAAAATGTCAGTCAAGGGTCCGATCTGTCCGCCGCAATGTCGCAGTCCCGCAAAAAAAATCGCAAATCGCCGCCAGATCGCCGCCATTACTAGTTAAAAAAAACAATAAAAATGACATAAATTTCCCGTAGTTAGTAGCTGTGATAACTTTTGCGCAAACCAATCAAAATACGCTAATTTGGATTTTTTTTTTTTACCAAAAATATGTAGCAGAAAACAAATTGGCCTAAAATGTTAAAAAATTTTGATTTTTACTTTTTTTTTTGGGGGGGAATTTCATATAAAAAATGTGAAAAATATTATTTTTTAAAAATTGTTGCTCTTTTTTTGTTTATAGGGCAAAAAGTAAAAATGGCACAGGTGATCAAGTACCACCAAAAGAAAGCTCTATTTGTGGGGGAAAAAAAGGACATACATTTAATTTGGGTACAGCATTGCACGACCGCGCAATTGTCCGTTAAAATAACGCAGTGCCGAATCGCAAAATATGGCCTGGTCAGGAATGGGGTAAAATCTTCCAGTCTTAAAGCGGTTAAAAATACGCTCATTGAGAATTTTTTTGTCAAAGACATGTAGCTAAATACATTTTGGCCTAAATATATGCGTAAAATTGAATATATTGGATATTTTTTAACTGTCAGTTATTGTTATTGTTATTTTTTCAAAATTGTCGCTTTTTTTTTTCATTATTATTGCAAAAATTGAAAAGCACAGAGGTGATCAAATACCACCAAAAGAAAGCTCTGTTTGTGGGAAAAAAAGGACGTAAATTTCGTTTGGGTACGGCGTTGCATGACCGCGCAATTGTCAGTTAAATTCGCACAGTGCCGAAACGCAAAAAGTGGCCTGGACGTAAAGCAGGAAAATCCTCCGGTGGTAAAGTGGTTAAAGAGGAAGTAAACCCTCCTCTGCAACTTGTACCTATAGGTAAGCCTATATTGCTTCAGAGCCCCGTGCCGTGACCGTCGGCTCCCGCACGCAGAACGGTGACAGAACATGTCACCCATGACAGAGGTGAGCCGTCGGCACTTCGGGGCTTCGTTCTAAGGGAATTATTTCTTAATGAGCTAGTATGCGATGCATACTAGCTCATTATGTGTTTGTCTTTTAGGTGTTCGTTTTTTTTTTTTTTTTTAATTCTGAGGTTTACAACCTCTTTAAGGGGTAAAATCTTCCGGTCCAGAAGTGGTTAAAGCTGAGCACAATTGCTAAGTCCCGAAGGGGAGTTGCTCATTACAGCAGAGGGAATATTCTGTACATTTTAAGCTCAATGTGCAGGAAAAAAGAAAAAATAGTCTCGGCGCAGGAAATCCTAACGCACGTTCCAATGCACATATTTAAATGAAACGTCCAAATAATCTCATTAGTAGCTGCGGGCTGAAATTTCTGCCAGAAATATTTTGGCAGTCTGCGGAAAGGCCTTTTCCAGGCGTATTTGTCAAAAGCAATAAAAGAAGAAAAAAAATCTGCGGCCCGCTGCTTACATGCAGCGGAAGAATCGGTTGCTGAAACCATAATCAACACTATCACTGCAGATTCAGTTACATCTCTATGAGCCGTGTTTACAGAACACCGGGATACCCGCAGCCAGAGGGGAAAAAAAGGGGGGGTAGCTACAAAAATGCGCATTCTGCAGGGGGAGACGTCTGTTTCTGCCTGTAGAGCTCTCACTACCGCCACTTTCAGGAGGCCGACAGGTTTCTCCAATGCCGGAAGCCATGTTTTATAAATGTGTTTCATGGCAATGGAGGACAAAGAGAGGACATTGGGGGTCTTTATCTGCTAGCACAGGTGTCCAAACTATGGCCCTCCAGCTGTTCAGGAACTACAATTCCCATCATGCCTAGTTATATTTGTGAATGTCAGAGATTTACAATGCCTCATGGGACATGTAGTTCTGCAACAGCTGGAGGGCCATAGTTTGGACACCCCTGTGGGGCATTCTGCCATCCACTTCTAAAATTTACACAGCTCCGCCACATAGCACAGTCCTGTCTGGCAGGGCAGGAGACCTGATTTTGTTTTCTGATGCAATGTGCTAACACCTACAGGTCTTGTCCCTCCCCCAGCCTGTGATTGGAAAGTAAAAGGAGAAGTGGCAGACTCATTATATTATTTCTCTTTCTCCTTCTATCAGCATGACCCCTGTTGGCTCATGACGAGCACTGCTACATTCCTGATTGGCTGCTTGTGCTACTTCTCCTTTTCCCAGTCTGAGCCCTGCTTTACAGGGACTGTAAGTCCTGGTTTACATATATGTGATGACAGACATTGCATGTGATTCGGAGTGCACTGCTTTGCAAATCACGTGCGATGTCTGTGCGATGCGAATTTAGCCATACAGATTGTATGGCTGAATTTGCATCACATTCGGACATAACTCACACAGGACCCTTTTTTGGGTGCGCACCAGAATCGGATTGCATGGGTGTTCACTCTTATGCGATCCGATTCATGTCCGAACTGACAGTTCACACTGCGATTTGCAAACTGATCTGGGGGTGTCGTTAACTTTGTATTGACACCCCCCAGCGATTCGCATATGGCAGTGTGAACTGCCTGCGAGTTGAGTGCGATGCAGGAACCCGTGGTGGATTCGCAGGGTTCCCACATGGCGATGGGGGGGGGACGGGGACTTAGAGGCTGATACCAGGTCACAATAAGGTACCTGCAATGCTTGCATATAAAAACAAACACATTTGAGGGTCCTCACACAGGGGCGTGATCAATTACTGAAGTATTTATGAAGGCATAAAGGCTTGCATATACATGCATATAGGTGCGTAGACATCTGTAAAATTATTTTTAAAATATTTTTTTGGGCGTGCTTGGGTGTAACACATTTTTTACATTTTTACCCACTTTTTTTCTTTACAGAGGTGAGCAAAAGTCCCCTATGTGATAGCATTTTGTTTAGACAGATTAGAGGTTGATTTATTAAAACTGGAAAGTGCAAAATCTGTTGCAGCTGTACACGGCAGCCAATCAGCTTCTAACTTTGGTTTGTTCAATTAGGCTTTGACAATAAAGCCTGGAAGCTGATTGGTTTCTATGCAGAGCTGCACCAGATTTTGCTCTCTCCAGTTTTAGTAAATCAGCCCAATTGGCATTAATGGTCTTTTATATTCCTGATGTCTCACCTGCCTTCCACTGAAGCTAATGGAGCACAGATCGCACTACATTCGTTTCTGCTCTTGTCACAGCAGTTGGGAAAGTGACAGCTGAACCTGGAAGTAATGTATTGCGCATCGCTTCCGTGTTCATTCTAGCTGGTGGAATGAGGTGGGATCAGTAAGTGGATGCTCACTGGTCTCCTACCTCTGCCTACCCTGTGATACTGGTCGCAAATCCACAGGTGGGGCTTGCAGAAGGGGGAACACGCACTACTGGGGGGCTTGTTAGATTTACACATACCCCCCGGCAGCAAAGGGGTACATTGTGCACTATTACCCGACACCCTCAATACTGACAATTGTTTCTTCAAAATCTTTGTGATTTATATAGTAAAAAATCCCCCCCCCCCCCCGTCTCCAGCGGTTATTTAATACCACCAAATGAAAGCTTTATCCCTACGCTCACATCTATGCGGTTTTTAGTGAGTTTTGCAGTTTGCAGAAGCGCGGTACAGTCCATTTAATATGGTTTTCTATGGTACACGTTCACATCTATGCATTTTGCAGTGTGTTTTTTGGAAGGGGTCAGGGGCTTTTTTTCCCACGTTTTGCATGTAATAGACTTCAATAGAGTTGCACCAGAAAGGTAAGTGTTGCGTTTGTAATGCGATTTTTAAAGCGTTTTTTTTCTCCTTTAAAAACACTGTATAGACATGGTTGCTATGGACCGGGCCAGGAAGCCAGCTGCTGCATCCTTAACAACTGATGAGTCAGTCATCAGCTGTCAGTGGGATTCACTGCTGACAGCTAAATGTAAATAAAAGAATTGCCGGCCAAAAAAAATTGTGGAAAAAAAAACGTGTGGGGTCCTCCTCCAAATCCATACCAGGCCCTTTGGTATGGATTTAAAAGGGAACCCCCCATGCCAAAAACTTTTTTAAAAAATTGCGTGGGTTCCCCCCCTCAAAATCCATACCAGACCCCTATCCAAGGAGTGAGTGCCCCCCACCCCAAAGTACCTTGGGGACAAGGGCTTCTTTCCCTTTCTTTCAACCCTAGCCGGTGGTTGTGGGGGTCTGCGGGCAGGGGGCTTATCAGAAACTTGAAGCCCCCTTTAAGAAAGGGGCCCCTGGATCCTGCCCCCCCCCCATGTCAATGAGCATGGGGTACATTGTACCCTTACTCATTCAGCAAATGCCAATGTTTTCTCTCTCCCGTATTCTCCCTCCGGTGATGTCTTCTCCCTCCTCTGTCTTCTCCCTGCAGGGGTTTCTTCTTGCTCCTCTGTCTTCTCCCTCCGGTGATGTCTTCTCCCTCCTCTGTCTTCTCCCTCCAGGGGTTTCTTCTTGCTCCTCTGTCTTCTCCCTCTGGTAATGTCTTCTCCCTCCTCTGTCTTCTCCCTCCAGGGGTTTCTTCTTGCTCCTCTGTCTTCTCCCTCTGGTAATGTCTTCTTCCTCTGCTTTTAAAAAACGGTCCTCCTCCGACACTGGCTCCCTCTGTTCTGTCAGCTCCAGTGTCTGCCATTTCTTATATAGCCATGGGGCGTAGCCATCCAGTGATGTCATCCAGAGAACCCGCTCCTTGTGACGGCACGTGACGTCACTGGATGGCCATGGCTATATAAGAAATGGCAGATACCGGAGCTGACACAACGGAGGGAGCCAGCATCAGAGGAGGACAGTTTTTTTTCTTTTTAGTGGGTCAGCGGCAGCAGAGGAAGAAGACATTACTGGAGAGAGAAGACAGTGGAGGGAGAAGACTGTGGAGGCAAAAGAAACCACTGGAGGGAGAAGACATCAGTGGCAGTACCGGAGAAAGAAGACACATTGGAGCTATGACGAGGGACATTCTTCATTTTTAATAAAGGATTTGTCAAAAACTGTCTCTTGTTATTTGTAACATTACACTGCTTTTTTTTTTTTTTTTGGTGAATGGGTAGGGGTACAACATACCCCATACTCATTCACATTGGGGGGGCTGCCTGGATCCGTGGGCCCCCTTCCAGATTCCGATAAGCCCCCTGCCCACAGAACTCTACAACCAGGCCCGGATTGGGACAAAAAATAGACCTGGGCATTTTACTCCGAGCTGTCCTTTTTTTTTCTGTTTATACCAAATTTCAAATAATGACAACTACCGGTTTACTGTGCACTCTAAAGAGGTAGTAAATTCGGTGCATAAAAAAAAAATCTTCCTGCAAGGCAATGTTATAGTATGCATCACAACTTGGCAACTCCGCAATGCCAATGGGGGGAGATGCGGCCCAGCTGCCCCTGCCCACCGGGCATATGCCCGGTGTGCCCTATAGGCAGTCTGGGCCTGCCTACAACCATCGCCCAGGGTTGTGGGGAAAAGATTCTTGTCCCCATCAACATAGGGACAAGGTGCTTTGGGGTGGAGGGGCAGAGCCCCCCAAGTGGTATGGTTCAGGAGGGGGGGTGCTCACTTGTCCCCTTCCTTTCCTGACCAGCCAGGTTGCATGCACAGAAAAGGGTCTGGTATGGATTTCGGAGGGAATCTATACCAGACCAGAGGGACCTGGTACAGATCTGGGGGAGGAGCCCCATGCCGTTTTTTTCACAATTGTTCTTGGCTGGCAACTCCTCCTTTTACATTCATCTTTCAGCTGGGAATTTTTTAACATTTTTTGGGTCGACAGGCTGCGTGATTGACGATGGATTTACATCGAGACACTATTTTTTATTTGTGGTGTGGTTATTAGTGTGGTTATTACTTTTGTACACTTTTTTTGGTGAATAGGTAGGGGTACTATCCACCCGATATCCATTCACATGGGGGGGTGGGATCTGGGGGACACACTTGTTAAAGGGGGCTTCCAGATTCCAAAAGGCCCCCTGCCAGCAGACCCAGTCAACCACAGCCCAGCATTGTCAGGAAGAGGCCCTTGTCCCCATCAACACCCCAAATCACCCACCCCACAGGGCATATGGCATGGTATGGTTCGGGGGTGGGGGGGTGCGCTTGCTCATCCCTCTCCTTTTCCAGACCTGCCAGGCTGCATGTCAGGATAAGGGTCTGGTATGGATTTTGGGGGGAATCCCATGCCATTTTTAAAAAAAAATTGGCATGGGGGGGGTCCTATGCTGTTTTTTCTTTTTTTATATTCATTTTTTTTTTTTTTTTTATATTCATCTGTCAGCGGGGAAGCTCATTGACAGCTGATGACTCATCAGTTGAGGACATGGCAGCCAGCTTCCCGGTCCACTTTTTAGCAACCGGCTATATTTAGTGCGTTTACAGTGCGTTTAAAGAGAAGAAAATGCATGAAAACTACACGCAAAAACAAGGGTTTAAAAACGCACTGCAAAACGTGCATGAAAGACATGTCAAGGGCAGCCTGCATAGATGTGAACCTGGACTTACTGTCCAAATAAATAAATAATGAGAAAATCATTCAGGTACAGTATTGTATGATGGAATAATTGCCAGTTACATTTTTACAGCACTGGAGACAAATAAATGACCAGACAGGAGGGGATGTAACAAGCTGGTACTGAGCTGGTTAACCACTTGTTGACCAGTCAGGTACCTGGTATGTCATTGATCTTCACATGGTTGTACCTGGATGATGCCTGCAGCCAGGGCTGTGGCTAGAAATCATGGGGCCCCATACTGTCTTCCTGACAGGGCCCCTCTACATTTTACTAAAAATACACTAAATCATTGTTATATAATGATGATGACATATTTACTGGTCCATTCCCCTGCTCTCCACCCTGAAACATCCCAGCTGCTGGCAGGAGAGGAGAGGAGGGAATCCGGAAATGCTGCGGGGGAAAAGGGGCCCACAGGGGGGCCTGGAAAGCAGGGGACGGGGATATGGATGCTACAGCTGATGGCAGGGGCAGACTGGCAACTTTCAGCCCAGGGAGCAAGTACAAACCAGAGGCCCATGGTGCAGCGACTTGGCCTCCCTCCCACTTTCTCTCTTTCCGGCCTCCTCCTCACCCCTATTCCAGGCTGAAGCTCCACTCCAGGTACTCTCTACTCACAGGCTGAATCTGGTTTCCAGACCTGGCCAGCAGGGGCGGTTGGGGGGAGCTGGGACAGCTCGGTCAGGGCTGGCCGGAGGAGGAGAGTCTCCAGTGGGGCATGACACCGGCCTCTGCTCAGACACAGCTTACACCATCCATGCTGGGGGGAGGGCTGGGCTCTGTCCTTGTCTTTATTCTGCACTCAGCGGTGGGGGCTTTTTACTTCTCTTCACTGGGTATCCTTTCGGCATGTCTGTGGCAGAAGCAGTGCAGCCTTTTTATGGGGCATCAGAGTGGCCCGGGGGGCAGTTGCCCCCCTGCCCCCTGCCCCCTGGCCCAGTCCTCCCCTGGCTGATGGCCCTGCAGCACAGCCGGATGGAGGGACAGGAGGAGAATCCGGCAGCACTGCAGGGGGAGGCAGAGGAGGATCATTATTTGCAGTAAGGCAGTACAGCTGGCCCCCCTTTTGAACTGATGGGGCCGGGGCCCAGTATAGGAGGGCTGGCTGTACTGCCTTGTCAGCGGCCCTGCCTGCAGCTGCAATGTACCATTTTTTAGAGCCGGCTCTCTTGCAACAGCGATTGGAGCGGCTAACCAGCCGCTCGATTGCTATTACAAGCAGTGAGAGGGGACATCTCCCCCCTCCCGCCACCTTCTGCGGCTCTCTCAGGCTCTCCCATCCCACCGGGAGACCAACTGAGATCGGCTGTTCGGTATAATAACCTGGAAACAAAGACAAGACATCTCTTCCAGACTTTACTCAGATATCAACGGCACCATTTTCAAAAAATTTTAAGTATTCAAAAACGCTGATCTTGGTGTTTTTGAATGCTTTTAAGTGCAGGAAAGAGATTTGGGGTCCTATTGACCCCATATCTCTCCATAAAGAGTATCTGTCACATGCCTATTGCTGTCACAAAGGATGTTTACATTCCTTGCGACAGCAATAAAATTGATAAAAAAAAAAAAAAATAGAAATGAAAGCAACAATATAAAATTTAAAAAAAATGTAAAAAAAATGAATAATTAAAAAAAAAAAAAAGTACTTTTGCTAATAAAAAAAGAAATTGGCCCTTTAAGGCTGGGCGGGAGTGACGTTTGACGTTGCTCCGGTCCGCAAGGGGCATAGAGTGGAGTGGGGGCCATCTTGCCCTCACTCAACTATCTGCCCATCCGTGCACAGAATCAGATCGGCTCCGGTAAGCAGGGAAAACAAGACTGGAAAGCGGGGGCTCTCCCATATAAGTGATCTGGTGGCGAATCCGCCTCCCAGACCACTTTTATCAGATTCCGGATCACCAGTGGTGTAAAAAATACCAGGCTTATGCCAGCTAGCTGCTGCCATGACCCCGGTATTTAACATTAAAGCACCATTGACGACGTATATACACGGTGGGCGGTCCAGAAGTAGGTAAAGCAGCAATATCTGTCCCGCCCACTTGGTGTTACTCCCACTTGTGACTCTGTTGCAACTTTTTCAAAGTAGAAATTTATCCATTTATTTTTTTTTTTTTTTGGGTTGTAGCTTTGATAGAATAGGAAAGGTTGAACCCCTGTCAGAATGTATTGCTGTCTGTCTCTTTTAGGGGGGTAAGGTTCACCTCACTTCCTTTCCTAGAAACAAAACAGAACATTATTAGAAATTCCCCAAAGTTAGGGAAGACGATTAGACAGTCGTCCCCTGCAACAGGTGTCCCCTTTAGAAGATTTCCCCTCTATTCATGTTCTAGTGACAACTGTAACATTTAGGATTTCCCATCACTTCCTGTTTGGTGTCAACGGTCAACAGGACAAATAGGGGTGAGTCTCTAGCAGAGACACAGACAGCAAAAAAAAGAAAATCCAGACAAAAGTTCAAACTTGCCCCAAGTCTATCCAAAACCTGAAATTTTACTTTAAAGCCGAAATAAAAGACACAAATAAACGCAACTCTGAATTCATACACAATACTTGTTTTAATACATTATATAATCAATAATTTTTTTTTTTTTTCAATGCAAACAGTACCTTCATCTGACCCAATATCAGCTTCTTACAGTCCTTGTACAGCAAAGCTCACACTGAAATAGGGAGATGCAGCACAAAGAGCCAATCAACTGGGCCACAGTGCTCACAAGGGGGGGGGGGGGAGGAGAAAGCAGAGTGACAGAGAGATGAGCTCATCAGTTTGCTGCTTCTCCTTTCCTGTCCAATCACAGGCTGGGAGAATGAAAAGACCTGTAAGTGTTACTTAACAGAAGCAGAGGAAAATCAGATCTCCTACAGGTGTAGAGAACTCAAATAAAAAAAAATACTCCTGAGCCACTTTAAAACTCCGGATTGTTAGTTTTGTATGAATTGATGCTTCAGCCCTCTCCAGTTTTCAAATAGTGTTACAAATACATAACTATTTTTGTACAATGCGATTGCAGAAAACCCAAGTTACAGCGGATGCGCGAGCATGCACTCCAAACTACTACAGGTGGGAAAACGACAGGGGTGTATTTATCAAAACAAATTGCATCCAACAAATTGCATGTTTATCCATAAATACTGCATGTAAATTTGTTTTCCTTGCAAATGGGGCAACATTGAATGGTCTTAGGCTATATTCTCTGTAGAAGGAATGTGTGAATATGGAAAATACCACATTATGGCCACTAGATGGAGTTGAGATGCATACATACTTCTTATGGTACTCAGCACCCTCTAGTGGCCATAATGTGGTATTTATCATATTCACTGATTCCAATTGCAAAGAATATAGTCTGAGAATATTCTGTTTAGCCCTATTTGCACTGAACTAATTTACATGCAGTTTTGATGGACGAGGCTATGCAAATTATTTATAAATGTGCCCCTTTGTTGTGTTACTTTTTACAAAATATCTCAATTAAAACTACTTAAAACCTGAAGTCTTTTCTACAGCTACAAGAGCCCAAAAAAAGAAGAGAATTTCAAGAAGAACCAGAAAAGAAAAGTATTGGTTAAGCTTTAGTAAACAAGGCACCGGTAATTGGCTCTAGTAATATGTAATAATGTGGAGTGTTAGGAGGCTTCAGAAGGCGAATTCTCAACGCGCCCTTCTCTTCGTGTTAGGAATGACGAGGATGGAGGAGCTCCCAGGATAAAACCCGACTCAAACAAGCTTTTTCAACTCTTAAATGTTCTTCTCTGCTCCTGTTTCCAAGCCAGTGAAGGAAAGCGAAGTTGGTCTCCTCTGGGAGGCGGCGATGGACCGGCGAAGGACTCTGTGCTGGTTTGTTCGTCACACAGGAAAGGTCAGTGAAGCTTTTGATGACCGTTCCCTGAGGCAACGAGCTCCTACCTGACAGGCCTGTCAAGCTGCAGGTACAAGGCAGGTATAAATCTGTGCTCGTCGCAGGACACCGGCCGTCCTCGTTGGGTTTAATCTTCAACCAGGAAAAATAATAAGGATGAGCTGTAATCTCCGAAGTGTCACACTGCCTTCATATTCCCGTCTATAACCTTTACAGGCCTAAGATGAAGGGTCTGTGACACGTTTACAACACAGCGAGCCGAGACTGGAATAATGAAAGGAACACAGAGAGAAAATGAAACATCAGAGAAAAAAAATCGATCTATCTATCTATCTATCTATCTATCTATCTATCTATCTATCTATCTATCTATCTATCTATCTATCTGTGATAGACTCAACCGGGACAGGGGTGTTTGGAGGGGACTGCAGGGTTAGGGTAGCCTACTGGCTATGGGCCCTGGCTTTTGAGAGTGGTTTTGCTTTGAATTCGGGTCCATGTCTCCCCAAAACATACAGACCTGGATACAGATTTGGGGCCTCTGTGCCCAAACCAGCAACGACTGCTCACCCCCCCCCCCCCCAAATCAGAATAGATGGTAATATAATAAGCTCAAAACAACCTGATGGTGGTATCTCCTGCTGTTATGTGTAATCTGTTTATTAAGGTGTCTTTCTCTTATTGTATCATTTTCCCATTGTGTGCCTCCTAGGTGTGAATTCCCATTGTTAATTGAGTCGACTATTGTTTCTGTCAGTCTGCTAATCCTCTGGGAGATGTGACTAGCATTGTGTTTACTTTACCTTGTTACTGAACCATTGTGGAAAGTTTATGTGTTTATGTTAGCTGTTCCTTAGATGTTCTAAATATATTGCTGTTTACAGTTTGCATTATTTAGGATAATGTGATCAAGCTGTTATCTGATTTTGTGTGGTATATATCCTGTGTGATTTTACAATATAGTCAGTTTTAGTTTGCACCTAAGCTAGTGTCGTCTAGTTCTTGGGTGCAATGCTCAGCTATATTACCTGGTTCCACAGTGGAGAAAGCTGTATATCACGTACCTGGTGGAGATCGAGCTGTAGAGGGGGCTTCTCTTGCACCTCCTGTCCAACACCCCTGGTAGAGATGACAGGCAGTGTGGGGCACAGAGTGGCACAGGGGCCGGTATAAGAGATGGCACTGGCAGCACCTTGGCAGGAGACCAACAGCCATGGATCACCAGATGAGCACCTGGAACTGGAACTCCGTAATGCTGGGTGAGAAGGCAGGAGCGAAACCAGAACACAAGCCAAGGAGTTGTCAACAGCCGGTCAGCGTGGGTACAGGAACGTGAGACGAAAGCAGTGTCAGGATACAAGCTGAAGTCGGTACACAATCTGGCAGCGAGATACAAAGGCATAAGACAGGAGCAAGGTCAATCACAGGCTAGGGTCACAGATAGGCAGGTAGGGATCCAAAGGAGAGTCAAGGGCAAGCCGAGTCAGCACAGGTAAACCAGAAGCAGGTCAGGGCACAGGTGAACAGGAACAAGCTGAAAGACCACTCAGCAATGTGCTCCTGTCACTGCTCAGCTTAAATAGGCCGCTTGGCATCATTGCGTGTGCGCGGATGCATGTACGCGCATGCGCACACGCACATTTCTTTCTGTTCACACATTAATGTGTCTGGGCATGCGCGCCAACGCCTGTTTGGGTCCAGCTGAACGTCTCTTACACTGTATCTTGGCGGAAGCACCAAAGCGGGGTGCAAGGCGGTCCATCACTCTATCTAGACTCCAAATGCAGCCTGCAGTTTTTCTCCCTCTGTGTCACAAAGCCTCGGTGGACATGGTGCATCCCCATGCCCATTAGAAATACATACATTGCTCTTGTTCATGTCACCAGACACAGCCAAAATTGAATTTGGTGGGACTAATTGATATGGCAGCCAGATACTGCAGGATCGCACCCATCTCAGGTTTGAGAACCTGAGCAATGACCAGTAGCAAGAGTTTGTTATTTGTTAACCCTTTAGTACCTGTTCGGACCTGAAGCTGCAGGCAAGCACACAAGACTCCCATCCCTCTGTCCACCTTGAACCCAAGAGCCAGGAGTGTGTCTGATACTGCCCTGGACTCTAAGATTCCCCCTAAGAGGACTCATCTACAGAGGATTCCTGATTCTTGACAGCAGCTTCGTCTTCCTCATCTTGAGGCTGTTCCCCACAAAGGGGAGGGAGAAAGAGGGAAGAACAGAACCCATGCTTGCATCCCACTTGTTCTAAACCAGTGATAACCCCGAGAGCATAGTGACTGATCCCAATGAAGCCCACCTCTGCTTCACCAGACTGTTCCCATTCTTGCATGCGGAGTCTGGGAACAGTCCCCTCTTAGCCTGCTGACAGTAGCGACCAATCCAGATGAAGTCCACCTCTGCCTCATCAGGTCGCCCCCGCTCTTGATTAGGGGGTCCAGTACAATCTGTTAGGACTGAGTTCACCTGCTGGTGGCACTGTGCTGCTCTGGGCTGATTGCTGCAGTTCCAGGGTCCACCAGCAGGTGTCTTTCAGAAGCCAGCAGGCTGTAATGATCAGTTATTAGATATTAGATAGCCAATTCTTGAATCAATGGCAAATACCAATCGAGTTCCACGGTGCCCGGTAGTGAGCACAGGGCCCACTAGAGGATGTCAGGCCCTCAAGACACCCTCATCAAGTCTGTTTCTGATTGTTTGGTCAGAGACATTTACACCAGTGCCCTGCTGGAGGTCATTTTGTAGGGCTCTGGCAGTGCTCATCCTATTCCTCCTTGCACAAAGGAGCAGATACCGGTCCTGCTGATGGGAGAAGAACCATCTACGGCCCTGTCCAGCTCTCCTAGAGTAACTGCCTGTCTCCTGGAATCTCCTCCATGCTCTTGAGACTGTGCTGGGAGACACAGCAAACCTTCTGGCAATGGCACCTATTGATGTGCCATCCTGGCAAGTCCATCCTGGCAAGTCAGCAACTGTGCAACCTCTACAGGGTCCTAGTATCGCCTTATGCTACCAGTAGTGACACTGACCCTAGCCAAATGCAAAACTGGTGAAAAACAGTCAGAAAAGGTGAGAAGGGAAAAAAAATGTTAGTGGCCTCCACCTGTAAAACTGTTGTCTCATTGTTGCCCATCTAGTGCACCTGTTGTTCATTTCGTTAACACCAAAGCAGTTGAAATGGATTAACAACCCCCTCTGCTACTTAACTGACCAGATCAATATCCCAGGAGTTTAGTTGAATTGATGCTATACCCTGATTAAAAAATGTTCCTTTAATTTTTTTTGAGCAGTGTATTTGTAGATAGTCAGTTCTTAGGTTCATTAGTTATTTTTGTCTTTGGGGTTGGTTCTTGTTCGCTTGAGTTTCCTATCTTCATTGTTTGCTGTGCATGCTAATTTATGTGTTTCGCTGTAAATAAATCTCACTTTAGGAAATCTACATTGTTTGGTCTCAGTTTCCATTTGTAGCTACATGTGTCTGGTCTTCGTAGCTGCTCAATCCAGACACAATCCAACTTGGCCTACTGGTTGTAGTGACTGGTCAGAATGAAATCCATCTCTGCCCAATCAGGCTGCCCTCGCTCTTGCATGCAGAGTTTGGGAACAGTCCACTTGTGGCCCACTGGCTGTAGTAACTGATCCAGAAGAAGTCCACGTCTGCCCCATCAGGTCTTCCCCACCATTTTGTGTTAAGTCTGGGAAAAGTCCCCTCTTAGCCTACTAACTATAGTGACCAATCCAGATGAAGCCCAGCTCTGCCCCATCAGGCTGCCTCTGCTTTTCTATGAGGGTCCAGCTACAGTCCCTCCTGGCCTACTATCCATAGTAACCATTCTGAATGAAGATCTTCTCTGCCCTACTAGGTCATCACCGCTCTTGCACAGGGGGTCCTGGTACAGTCCTTCTTGGCCTACTGGCCATATAAACTACTCCAGATGAAGCCCACCTTCAGCTCTATTAGGAGTGTTTCGGAACAAGCCTAAAAATTAGGGGAGCTAAATTGAAAAGACGTCTCTAGTTGCATCCATGGCATAGTTGGTAAGGCTGCAAAAAGACACCAGTCCATCCAGTTCAACCTGTGTGAATGTGTTTATTTCTCAAACCTATATCCTTGTATGTTGTGATCATTGAGATGCCCAACTAATAGCTTTTTTTAAACCATCATTGCTGCCTGCTGATACCGCTGCTTGTGGAAGAGAATTTCACATCCTTACTGCTCTAACAGTAAAGAACACCAAAGACACTAGCTAAAAACTGAGGTTTAGCTAAGCTGGGAGAGGTTATGCCTGGGAAGGAATTTCTGCCTTTTATTTGGCCAGTGTTCATCCACCTGAAGGTGGCAGCATAACCCAGATTGTCATGAATATGAAGCCATCTGTGTCCTGTAATGTACGATTAGGAAATGCAAAAATGGCTGTGGCAGTGACCTGGTTAATCCCTTCTCACTATAGTTATATGGTTACATTGCTTATAACATAAATGCAATTCAGTATACAGTCCACTTTTCCACGGCGGGGCCGTACTTCACAGCTGAAGATAATATTAACTTGATATTTATTGGCAGAGTTCTACATCCGTATTTTTAATCAGTAGGAGATCACAGATAAAAAAACAGAATCACCGATGTCCTCACTGAACCAAATTGTCTTTGTACTTTCACCTCTCGGAATCAACTCTGATTTGTTTATTCCACGGAAATGTCAAAGACATCAATCTTCCCCCTCGTCCAAGGAGCCATCTCCCACCTGCAGCTATGTGCGCTGTGAGCGAGCTGCTCCATTCATATCCATCCGTTATTAAAGTGTTCTCAGTCAAAGGATGCATAGAGTCCTCAGATAACCAACCTAACCTACCTGGACACCGTAATAAAATTTCCATTTATGCACACCTTTAAAAAAATAATTTTAGGTCTGCTTTGTTTACAACAGCTGTCCGGTGTTCTCTCTCAGCGGGGAGCGATCGCAGGTGCCCGGTGGCAATCGGTGCCACCGGTCCCGTGGATCGGCATCCCAAACTGCCTAGTGGGGGGCGCCGCATGCCCGCCCCCAGGAGCGCTCCTGATTCGCGCAGCCGAGCAAGCCTGCCGCAGTATATATACGGCGGGCGGTCGGCAAGTGGTTAAAGCTCCTGTGAAATTTTGGAGGTTCGGTCCACTTAAAAAAAAAACTAAAATAAAGGATACAAAAAATATATTATTATAAATAAAGCTGCAATTATAAACACTGTAGATTCTGATTAGAAACAGAAGAAAAAGTAATCAAAGTAGCCCCCCGGAAGGACGCGCTCTTTAGCTTCCAGAGATAACGAGCCCGGCTCGGCTCGATCGTGTCCAGTGCTCGTAAATATGCGCAGCATTTAATTACTGTGAGATTACGGGGCGTGCTGTCCTTTCTTCCGTATGCTGTCGGAGACGGCTCAAAGCTGCGCGGAGCCATTTTCACCGCTAATTTCTCCAAACTAAAGAGCTCTAACAGGCCGCGTTTTGGCTTCTAATCAAAGCGGCCCAGATTTCATGGAGGAGATCCCGGAGGACAGCGAGCTATTGTCTTATTGGCGCACCAACCAGCTTATAACAGAGAAATTCTCCACGCCTTCGTCTCCGAGTAATGAAAATATAGAAGCGGCGGCTAATGGGGTCTCTGTTCTGGATTTTTCCAGATTTTCCACCCGGGAACTGAATCAGTGAAGGAGCGCTCCAACTCAAAGACAAACAATTCCGATACGTTCAAGAGGTATTTGGTTGCCTGTAAAAATATTTGTAATATATTTCATGTACTGGATGGTCCCCCCCCTCCCCCCCCCCAGCCCTTCATTTCCACATTAGGAGGTGACAACACTATACAACACCTGCAAGCTTTGTGTCACAGCCCTGCCTCCTCTCTGGACTACCTTCAACATGAACTTGCTGGTGCCACCCATTCTAAACACTTTCCCTCTTTTATGAATGCAAAGACATGAACTGAAAGTCATGCTGGCCATACATGTAAAGATATGATCTTTTGATACAACAATCATGTTGAATATTATATACAGTATTTCATAAATCAATCGTGGAAATCAGTGTTCCATTGTAACAAACTGGAAATTCCATTATTAAACTATCACTTTTACCAAAATAGATCTTTACATTTTTGCATTGCTTAAAACTATAACATCTGTGTTCAATTATCTATAGCAGGGGTCTCCAAACCTTATAAAAAAAAGGCCCAGTTTACTGTGCTTTAAACTTTAGGTGGGCCAAACCATGGCCATTAGAAGTAGAAAATGCCCTGGCATCAGTGGGAGTTAACAATGTCCCATCTTTGGCATTAGGGGAAATATAAGAGCCCCATCGTTGGTGTCAGTAGGCGGAATATTGCCCCCTCATTTGTATCAGTTGGAGGAATGAAGCCGTCTTGTTGATGTCCGTGGGAGGAATAATGCTCTATCATTGGTGTCAGTTGGAGGAATAGTGCCCCATCAATGGTATCATTTGGAGGAATAGTGCCCCATCATTGGAATCAGTTGGAGGAATAGTGCCCCATCATTGGAATCAGTTGGAGGAATAGTGCCCCATCATTGGAATCAGTTGGATGAATAGTGCACCCTTGCTGATATCAGTGGGAGGAATAGTGCCCCACTGTTGGTGTGCAGAAATTATTGCCTTGGCAACACTGTAAAGAAGGGTGGCGCATGCGCGCGAAACATGTAGTTGCGGCAACCAGAAAGCAAGATTGTTGACACACGTGACTAGCCCGACTTCCGGATCGTCACTTCCGGTGACGCGATCCCTACGTCACTTACGGTTATCGCGGAAGTTGCGGACGACCCGGGGATCCGACACAGGCAAGCTGCATCCACCGTAGGACCGTGCGGCGGCCGCGCACAGTGTCCTCCGTCCAGCTGGACAACGGCACCTATGTGCCCCTCGAGGTACCCCACTCACTATTCCACCATTTATTTCTACTAGACACCTTTAACAAGTGGGACGCCAGCAGACTCCCAAATAACATCGGTTATCACCTGTTGTTGGTACATCTCCTTTGGTATCCCACAGCAACCCAAGGTGGTGTAGGATTGTCGGGACTGTCATGGTTTATATTTTAACCCTTTATGATCTCAATAAATACGAGTGATACTATACAGAGACACTTTCTGGTCTTTTATCTATAGAGGACAGTTATTCATTGACACCAGTGAGCGCCACCCTTCTTTACAGTGTTGCCAATTCATGATTTCATCCCATGTTTAGGGTCTGGCAGCCTTGGAAGGTTACAGTTTATAGCTCATTTATACATCATTTCTACAATTGGTTCCATTATTACCTAGGGACATCGATATAGGATCAGCGCCTGGACTATTTCTTTGTGTAGAAATTATTGCCTAAGTTTTGGTGTCAGTAGAAGGAATAATGCCCCATCATTGGTATCAGTTGGAGGAATAGTGCCCCATCATTGGTATCAGTTGGAGGAATAGTGCCCTGTGATTGGTATTAGTTGGAGAAATAGTGAGCCATCATTGGTGTCAGTGGGAGGCAGTGGCGGCTGGTGCTCAAA
The DNA here is from genome assembly GCF_965119305.1 of Pelophylax lessonae. NCBI lineage: Eukaryota > Metazoa > Chordata > Amphibia > Anura > Ranidae > Pelophylax > Pelophylax lessonae. The sequence goes on along the minus strand of NC_138777.1, from coordinate 215,673,804 downwards.
ATTTTTGGGGGGGCGCAAAAAAAAAAATGTAATCGGTATTGCTTCGCGTCAAAAAACGCAGTAAAAAATTGCGTGACTTTGAAGTCATGGTACAGGCATGGCACAGGTGATGGTACAGGAGATGGTATAAGCATGTCACAGGTCATGGTACAGGAGATGGTACATGCCCCCTTTCAATGCAGAGACCAGCGTACATGCCCCCTTTCAATGCAGAGACCAGCGTGCGTGCCCCCTTCAATGCAATGAACACTGTGCTATGCCCCCTTCAATGCAATAAACACTGTGCTGTGCCCCCACAATGCAGAGTTCAGCGTGCATGCCCCCTTCAATGCAACTGTGCTGTGCCCCCTTCAATGCAATGAACAATGTGCTGTGCCCCCTTCAATGCAATGAACACTGTGCTATGCCCCCTTCAATGCAATAAACACTGTGCTGTGCCCCCTTCAATGCAATAAACACTGTGCTGTGCCCCCTTCAATGCAATGAACACTGTGCTATGCCCCCTTCAATGCAATAAACACTGTGCTGTGCCCCCACAATGCAATGAACACTGTGCTGTGCCCCCTTCAATGCAATAAACACTGTGCTGTACCCCCTTCAATGCAATAAACACTGTGCTGTGCCCCCTTCAATGCACTGAACAATGTGCTGTGCCCCCTTCAATGCAATAAACACTGTTCTGTGCCCCCTTCAATGCAATGAACACTGTGCTGTGCCCCAACAATGCAGAGTTCAGCGTGCATGCCCCCTTCAATGCAATAAACACTGTGCTGTGCCCCCTTCAATACAATAAACACTGTGCTGGGCCCCCTTCAATGCAATAAACACTGTGCTGGGCCCCCTTCAATGCAATAAACAATGTGCTGTGCCCCCTTCAATGCAATAAACACTGTTCTGTGCCCCCTTCAATGCAATGAACACTGTGCTGTGCCCCAACAATGCAGAGTTCAGCGTGCATGCCCCCTTCAATGCAATAAACACTGTGCTGTGCCCCCTTCAAGGCAATAAACACTGTGCTGGGCCCCCTTCAATGCAATAAACACTGTGCTGTGCCCCCTTCAATGCTATAAACACTGTGCTGTGCCCCCTTCAATGCAATGAACACTGTGCTATGCCCCCTTCAATGCAATAAACACTGTTCTGTGCCCCCTTCAATGCAATGAACACTGTGCTATGCCCCCTTCAATGCAATAAACACTGTGCTGTGCCCCCTTCAATGCAATAAACACTGTGCTGTGCCCCCTTCAATGCAATGAACACTGTGCTATGCCCCCTTCAATGCAATAAACACTGTGCTGTGCCCCCACAATGCAATGAACACTGTGCTGTGCCCCCTTCAATGCAATAAACACTGTGCTGTACCCCCTTCAATGCAATAAACACTGTGCTGTGCCCCCTTCAATGCACTGAACAATGTGCTGTGCCCCCTTCAATGCAATAAACACTGTTCTGTGCCCCCTTCAATGCAATGAACACTGTGCTGTGCCCCAACAATGCAGAGTTCAGCGTGCATGCCCCCTTCAATGCAATAAACACTGTGCTGTGCCCCCTTCAATACAATAAACACTGTGCTGGGCCCCCTTCAATGCAATAAACACTGTGCTGGGCCCCCTTCAATGCAATAAACACTGTTCTGTGCCCCCTTCAATGCAATGAACACTGTGCTGTGCCCCAACAATGCAGAGTTCAGCGTGCATGCCCCCTTCAATGCAATAAACACTGTGCTGTGCCCCCTTCAAGGCAATAAACACTGTGCTGGGCCCCCTTCAATGCAATAAACACTGTGCTGTGCCCCCTTCAATGCTATAAACACTGTGCTGTGCCCCCTTCAATGCAATGAACACTGTGCTATGCCCCCTTCAATGCAATAAACACTGTGCTGTGCCCCCTTCAATGCAATAAACACTGTGCTGTGCCCCCTTCAATGCAATAAACACTGTGCTGTGCCCCCTTCAATGCAATAAACACTGTGCTGTGCCCCCTTCAATGCAATGAACACTGTGCTATGCCCCTTTCAATGCAATGAACACTGTGCTGTGCCCCCTTCAATGCAATAAACACTGTGCTGTGCCCCCTTCAATGCAATGAACACTGTGCTGTGCCCCAACAATGCAGAGTTCAGCGTGCATGCCCCCTTCAATGCAACTGTGCTGTGCTCCCACAATGCAATGAACAATGTGCTGTGCCCCCTTCAATGCAATGAACACTGTGCTATGCCCCCTTCAATGCAATAAACACTGTGCTGTGCCCCCTTCAATGCAATAAACACTGTGCTGTGCCCCCTTCAATGCAATAAACACTGTGCTGTGCCCCCTTCAATGCAACTGTGCTGTGCTCCCACAATGCAATGAACAATGTGCTGTGCCCCCTTCAATGCAATGAACACTGTGCTATGCCCCCTTCAATGCAATAAACACTGTGCTGTGCCCCCTTCAATGCAATAAACACTGTGCTGTGCCCCCTTCAATGCAATAAACACTGTGCTGTGCCCCCTTCAATGCAATAAACACTGTGCTGTGCCCCCTTCAATGCAATGAACACTGTGCTATGCCCCCTTCAATGCAATAAACACTGTGCTGTGCCCCCTTCAATGCAATGAACACTGTGCTGTGCCCCCACAATGCAATGAACACTGTGCTGTGCCCCCTTCAATGCAATAAACACTGTGCTGTGCCCCCTTCAATGCAATAAACACTGTGCTGTGCCCCCTTCAATGCAATGAACACTGTGCTGTGCCCCCTTCAATGCAATGAACTCTGTGATGTGCCCCAACAATGCAGAGTTCAGCGTGCATGCCCCCTTCAATGCAACTGTGCTGTGCCCCCTTCAATGCAATGAACACTGTGCTATGCCCCCTTCAATGCAATAAACACTGTGCTGTGACCCCTTCAATGCAATAAACACTGTGCTGTGCCCCCTTCAATGCAATAAACACTGTGCTGTGCCCCCTTCAATGCAATGAACACTGTGCTGTGCCCCCTTCAATGCAATGAACTCTGTGCTGTGCCCCCACAATGCAGAGTTCAGCGTGCATGCCCCCTTCAATGCAACTGTGCTGTGCCCCCTTCAATGCAATGAACAATGTGCTGTGCCCCCTTCAATGCAATGAACACTGTGCTATGCCCCCTTCAATGCAATAAACACTGTTCTGTGCCCCCTTCAATGCAATGAACACTGTGCTGTGCCCCAACAATGCAGAGTTCAGCGTGCATGCCCCCTTCAATGCAATAAACACTGTGCTGTGCCCCCTTCAATGCAATAAACACTGTGCTGGGCCCCCTTCAATGCAATAAACACTGTGCTGTGCCCCCTTCAATGCAATAAACACTGTTCTGTGCCCCCTTCAATGCAATGAACACTGTGCTATGCCCCCTTCAATGCAATAAACACTGTGCTGTGCCCCCTTCAATGCAATAAACACTGTGCTGTGCCCCCTTCAATGCAATAAACACTGTGCTGTGCCCCCTTCAATGCAATAAACACTGTGCTGTGCCCCCTTCAATGCAATGAACACTGTGCTATGCCCCCTTCAATGCAATAAACACTGTGCTGTGCCCCCTTCAATGCAATGAACACTGTGCTGTGCCCCCACAATGCAATAAACACTGTGCTGTGCCCCCTTCAATGCAATAAACACTGTGCTGTGCCCCCTTCAATGCAATGAACTCTCTGCTGTGCCCCAACAATGCTGAGTTCTGCGTGCATGCCCCCTTCAATGCAACTGTGCTGTGCCCCCTTCAATGCAATGAACACTGTGCTGTGCCCCCACAATGCAGAGTTCAGCGTGCATGCCCCCTTCAATGCAACTGTGCTGTGCCCCCTTCAATGCAATGAACAATGTGCTGTGCCCCCTTCAATGCAATGAACACTGTGCTATGCCCCCTTCAATGCAATAAACACTGTGCTGTGCCCCCTTCAATGCAATAAACACTGTGCTGTGCCCCCTTCAATGCAATAAACACTGTGCTGTGCCCCCTTCAATGCAATGAACACTGTGCTATGCCCCCTTCAATGCAATAAACACTGTGCTGTGCCCCCTTCAATGCAATGAACACTGTGCTATGCCCCCTTCAATGCAATAAACACTGTGCTGTGCCCCCTTCAATGCAATAAACACTGTGCTGTGCCCCCTTCAATGCAATGAACACTGTGCTGTGCCCCCTTCAATGCAATGAACACTGTGATATGCCCCCTTCAATGCAATAAACACTGTGCTGTGCCCCCTTCAATGCAATGAACACTGTGCTGTGCCCCCACAATGCAATGAACACTGTGCTGTGCCCCCTTCAATGCAATAAACACTGTGCTGTGCCCCCTTCAATGCAATAAACACTGTGCTGTGCCCCCTTCAATGCAACGAACACTGTGCCGTGCCCCCTTCAATGCAATGAACTCTGTGCTCTGCCCCCACAATGCAGAGTTCAGCGTGCCTGCCCCCTTCAATGCAACTGTGCTGTGCCCCCTTCAATGCAATGAACAATGTGCTGTGCCCCCTTCAATGCAGAGTTCAGCGTGCATGCCCCTTTCAATGCAGAGCGCCACAGCATTGTCCCCCAATAATTGCAGAGCGCCACAGCATTGTACCCCAATGATTGCAGAGTGTGCCACAGCATTGTACCCCAATGATTGCAAAGAGCCACAGCATTGTCCCCCAATCACTGCAGAGTGCCACAGCATTGTCCCCCAATAATTGCAGAGCGCCACAGCATTGTCCCCCAATGATTGCAGAGCGCCACAGCATTGTCCCCCAATGATTGCAGAGCGCCACAGCATTGTCCCCCAATAATTGCAGAGCGCCACAGCATTGTCCCCCAATAATTGCAAAGCGCCACAGCATTGTCCCCCAATAATTGCAGAGCGCCACAGCATTGTCCCCCAATGATTGCAGAGCGCCCACAGCATTGTACCCCAATGGTTGCAGAGCGCCACAGCATTGTCCCCCAATGATTGCAGAGCGCCACAGCATTGTCCCCCAATGATTGCAGAGCGCCACAGCATTGTACCCCAATGATTGCAGAGCGCCACAGCATTGTCCCCCAATGATTGCAGAGCGCCACAGCATTGTCCCCCAATAATTGCAGAGCGCCACAGCATTGTCCTCCAATTATTGCAGAGTGCCCACAGCATTGTACCCCAATGATTGCAGAGCGCCACAGCATTGTCCCCCAATGATTGCAGAGTGCCAGCATTGTCCCCCAATGATTGCAGAGTGCCAGCATTGTACCCCAATGATTGCAGAGTGCCAGCATTGTACCCCAATGATTGCAGAGTGCCACAGCATTGTCCCCCAATGATTGCAGAGTGCCAGCATTGTCCCCCAATGATTGCAGAGTGCCAGCATTGTACCCCAAAGATTGCAGAGTGCCAGCATTGTCCCCCAATGATTGCAGAGTGCCAGCATTGTACCCCAATGATTGCAGAGTGCCACAGCATTGTCCCCCAATGATTGCAGAGTGCCAGCATTGTCCCCCAATGATTGCAGAGTGCCAGCAGTGTACCCCAATCGATGCAGAGTGCAGCGTGCGTGCTCCCTTCAAACTTACCTGGCGGCGGCGCGGCTCAGCTACTTCCTCCTCTTCTGCGGCGCGTCCTTCTCCCTCGTCTCGCGGCGGGAACCGGCGGGCGGCCTCTCCTCTTCTCTGAGCGGCGGTGACGGTGAGTGATTGACGCACGCACCGGCACCGCCCCCATTCGACGTCAGCGATATCCTGGATGATGATTGGTCCAGGCTGGAGACTGGACCAATCACAGCCAGGATATCACGAAGGTGGGGGTGGCCAAGCGCTGTTTCCTGCGCCCAGGTTACGCCCCCAGAAGGCAGCCAATCGGCGCCTCTTCTGGGTCGTAACCCCCACCCCCCCTTTAGCCACCACATTGGCCGGCGAACCGATTTTTTTTTTTTTCCGAACTTTATTGTTCTTTTTGTCTTTTTTTTTTTTTTTTTTTTCTTCTTTTTTTTAGGGGGGGCGGCGCCCTGGCGCCCCCTATGCATGGGCCGCCACTGGTGGGAGGAATAGTGCCCCAACATTGGTATCAGTTTGAGAAATAGTGCACTCTCGTTGGTGTCAGTAGGAGGAATAGTGCCCCCATCATTGGTATCAGTTGGAGGAATAGTGCCCCATCATTGGTATCAGTTGGAGGAATAGTGCCCTGTGATTGGTATTAGTTGGAGAAATAGTGAGCCATCATTGGTGTCAGTGGGAGAAATAGTGCCCCCGTCATTGGTATCAGTGGGAGGAATAGTGCCTCATATCAATAGGAAGAATAGTGACCCAAGGGCCTAATAAGGGTATGCAAAGAGCTGCATTCAGCCCCAGGCCACAGCTTGGAGACCACCAGCAATGGGTCTCAACCACCACTGGGTCACTGCGTTCCTTCTCCCAGGCCCTCAGCTAGCTGCAGACCCCTGACCTTACATGGTCCTTCTCAGCTCCCATAGTGCTATCCAATCTTCCATAGAGATCTGCAGTTCCCCCCATCCTCTCACAGTGTTCCCAGGCTCACTAAAGCCCCATACACACGCATCGAAAATTGGCAGGGAATTTTTCGTCCAACGTCCGATCGGCCGATTTTCGGCTTGTTAGTATGATGCTTCCGACAACCAACTCCGACTTTTCGGCCGAAAAAAATTTGGTGTGCAGACTATAAAATTTTTGTTGGTCGTCAACATAACGGCCGATTTTCCGTCAGTCAGTACAGATTTCGACAGGGAAAAATCTGATGAGCAAGACTGGGCATGCTCAGTGAAGAAAAAACACAAAGAAAGCAAAGCAACACATGACATCACTTCTGAATTAGAATTTTGTTAAACACAACTCTGGACAAAAGACGGACGATCGGTCGGCCGATAATCGTTGCGTGTGTACGGGGCTTTAGAGTCTTCAGTACCCACCAACCTCCCACAGTTTCCCCATAGCTTGCTGCAGTGCAGACCCTCCAAACTCTTGTGGAAAGCCTTCCGAGAAGAGTAAAGGCCCGTACACACGTACCGATCGTCGGCATACAAACGTCGGTGGACGAAGGATCTGCCGATTGTACGCGTGTTAGTATGGTGCCTCCGACAGATGTCTGCGCACAATCCGCGGACAAAAGTCTTTCGTGCAAACATGAAAATATTTGTATGCCGACACCAGAACGGACGATTGTTCGCCTGTCAGTACACAATTCGGCCGACAGACCGCAGATTTGCAAGACTGGGCATGCTCAGAAAATAGAAAACACAGGGAAAGTTAACCATTACATGACATCACTTCTGCAGTCGGCGGACAAAATTCTTGTGCTGTCCTTGTGCTGTCTTTGCACTTTTCAGCAGACACCGACATCCCGGGGAGAAAAGAGGAACATTTGTAAGCCGACCATCGGTACGTGTGTACGGGGCTTAAAGGATGTTAGAGCCGCTTCTTTTGTGTTTGTTCACATCTGAGTGATGTGCTGTGTTTTCAATACAGGAGCTTCTTTGGGGCATGATTACGTTTTTGGCCCCAACAGACTTCCATTGGAGTGCCGGAAAATCCAACATTTTTCACACCTAACAACTGTCTCCTCCTCACAGTATTTAGCTTACCATTAGCTAAAACAAAAACCCTGAAGCTTAACCACTTGCCGACTGCCTAACGCTGATCTACGTCGGCAGTCAGCCCCTCACAGGCAAAGTGACGTAGGGCTACGTCACTAGCTTGTGAGGGTCTAGGGAGCGCGCGCGCCCCCGGAGGCGCGCTCCCGCTCCCGCGTGGTCACGGACCCCCCCGCGCGTGTGACCAGCGGACCCGATGTCCGCCGGTCACTCAGCGATCGGCGGGGGAGAGGGAGAATGTCAGGCAGCTTGTGTAAACAAGCCACCTGTCATTCTCCTCGCTGTAAAGACACTGATCACACGGATCTAGTATGTAGATCCGTTGATCAGTGTCCTTACAGCTCAAGCCACAGCCAATCACAGTAGAAAGCACGCCCCTAGGGATACACACAGCCCCTCCCTCCCAAATAAAGTTAACCCCTTCACTACCAGTGTATTTTTACAGTAACAGTGCATATGTATAGCACTGATTACTGTAGAAATGTCACTGGTAACCCCAAAAGTGTCACAAATGTCAGTCAAGGGTCCGATCTGTCCGCCGCAATGTCGCAGTACCGCAAAAAAAATCGCAGATCGCCGCCATTACGCGTTAAAAAAAAAACAACAAAAATGACAAAAATCTTTCCCTTTGTTAGTAAACGCGATAACTTTTGCGCAAACCAATCAAAATACGCTTTTTGCGATTTTTTTTTACCAAACATATGTAGCATGAAACAAATTGGCCGAAAATTTTAAAAAATTTTGATTTTTACTTTTTTTTTGGGGGGGAATTTCATATAAAAAAATGTGAAAAATATTGTTATTTTTGCAAAATTGACTCTCTTTTTTTGTTTATAGCGCGTGATCAAAAAATCGCACAGGTGATCAAATACCACCAAAAGAAAGCTCTGTTGTGGGAAAAAAAGGACGTCAAATTCGTTTAGGTACAGCGTCGCACGACCGCGCAATTGTCCGTTAAAGTCACGCAGTGCCGAATCGCAAAATACCCCCTGGTCAGGAAGGGGGTAAAATCTTCCGGGGCTTAAGTGGTTAATAACACACATGCAAATGCAATAAAAAAGACTGAAAACGCCGACATTTAAATGTGAATGTCGCCCTACACAAAGGTTTACATTATTCCGATCTGTATCCTTCTCTTAGCAACTCACAAAATAAACATGTCCCTTCCCAAAACCAATTACAAGGTGTTAGTGATTGCATTGGATCCATGTCTGATCTCCAAATCTCCTGGAATTAATTAACAACTGATAACAAGATAATGACAAGTGAGCAAAAGAGAACCTGTATAAACTTGTCATTAGACTTTATTTTACTGAGAGCACCTGGGTTCTCACTTTACATGTCATTATATCAATCTGCATTCCACAGTGGCCGATTCCAGGACAACCATCACACCTCTAAATACTTTACCTGAATTTCCTATTGTTAATTTATAGAGGTGATTGAAATCCCAGCGGTGGAGGAAACCTCTGAGGATCGCCCAAACACAGGAAAAGAGTGACAGCTGGAAGGGTGAAGGATACGGATTCCACCCCAGAGAGAAGACCGCTGAAATCATGGCCTCAGGTAAAATACAAGCAGATAGGTAAAACCAGCAGCATCCCAGATAAGGATTACAGACAAGAAGTGAAAGATGATACAAAATGTTGCAAAATAACCTGTGCAGAATACAAATAAAATGAAAGCAGTAAGAAACCCAAAAGCATACATTTATTATATTACAGCTTACCAATTCTTAGATGTGATTGCTGCATCGGTTTTCTTTTTTAGGCCCCTTTCACACTGTAGAGTCCGTTGGCGGACTCAGTTTTTCTCAGCGGGGGATCGATCCGCCGATCCCCCGCTGAGCAGGCAGCTGTCAGGTCCCCGCTGTTCTCTATTGGGGAATCGGATGAGAACGGACTGTCTGTCCGTTCTCATCCGACCCCATCCGATCCGCTGGACGGATGGAAAATAGGGTTTCCATCCATCCAGATTTGACGGATTGGATCGGATGTCAGCGGATATGTCTCCGCTGACATCCGATGCCCCATAGAGATGCATGGGGGGACCGTTCAGATCCACCAAAAAAACTGACAGGCGGATTTGAACGGTCCGCCTGTGTGAAAGGGGCCTAATGCTTACTTTTATTTTTCACCTGGTGATAAAGCCAGTAAGTCTGTTGTTTTTCAAATGAACAAGCTCACTTGCAGATAGCAGTTAGAGTGATGAGATAAATCATTTAACACTGACAGGAGTGCCCACACTGATCAGCCTTTCTGTATTTATGTAAAATCTTTATCCCAAAGGGAAAAAAAAAATGTTTGCTGTAACCGATTATAAAGTGTGAGCTGGAGTTTGGCTTCAATTTGTTATTTTATCTAAATCTGCTAGTATATCTAACACTTAAAGAGGTTGTAAACCCCCCCAAAAATGGAAAAAAAAAACCCTGTAAGACAAAGGCATAATGCGCTAGTATGCGTTGCATACTAGCTCAATATGAAATACTTACCTTAGAACGAAGCCCCTGCAGTGCCGCCAGCTCACCGTGGGGCACGGCCGACATGTTTGGCAGTCCTGTTTTCTGGTTTGTGTCCTCCGGCCATCTGATTGGCCGAAGGCACGATGGCATCACGGGAGCGCACATTTACGGCACAGGGCTCTGAAGGAACGGCACAGGTGGCTTTTCCTTCAGAGCGCATGCGCCGATGACGTCATATGCTGCATGAAATGTAAATATCTCCTAAACGGTACAAGTTTAGGAGATATTTACAGTACCTATAGGTAAGCCTTATCATAGGCTTACCTATAGGTAAAAGTTATCAGAGTGGGTTTGCAACCACTTTAAATAATAGAAAGAGCCGGAAACACTGCAATCCTGGAAGTGTAGTTTATTGAGAAAATGAGAAAATGTTTTTTGGACATTTTTTTTTTCTGGCATTTTAGTAATGCATTTTTGTGTCTTTTTCTACAATATTGGTAAAGTGTTTTTGAGCTTTGGCAATTTTTAATGAGCCAATAGAGAAAATGTAATTTGTTCCTGTGTTTTATAGCTTTTTCAGCATTTTCATCTGCTTCATCCTCTTGTTTCTGGTGTTTATGTATTTATTTATTATTATATTTATAAATTTTCTTAGGGTTAGGGGTTAAGCCCCGTTCACACTAAGGCGACCTGTGAGGCGTCCTGGTCGCCTCACAGGTCGCCGCAGGTCGCCTCCCATAGGGAAGCTGCGGACCCGTTCTAATAGGAGCGACACAAGTCGCTCCGACTTAGAAAAAGGGTCCGGAGCTTCTTTGGGGCGACCAGGAGGCGACCGCCATAGACTTCAATGTTATGAAGTCCGTGGCGGCCGCTCCGAGGTCGCGGCGCGCTGCTCGCACCGCGATCTCGGAGGTCGTCCTGGGAAGTAGCGTCGCGGTAGTGTGAACCGGCGCTTACTCTAACTCTAAGAAAATAAATAAACAAATAAATAAATAATAATACCAATAATAGATAAATACATAAATAAATAAAAACCAGGGTGGGGGTTAATTAATTAAAGTATTTATTGTAGGGAATTTATGTATTTATTATTTATTTGTTTATTATTATTTATTTAGTTTTATTTATTTATTTCATATTAGCAGAAAAATGCAACAAAATGCATTACAAAATGTGCAAAAACTCTCATAAGGCGCACAAATCAATGCATGAAAACGCATCAAAAACAAGCAATCCCTTAGAAGTAGTCACGTTTTTTTGGGCGTTTTTTCAGGCATTTTAGTCACGTGTATTTGTGTCTTTTTCTACAACGTTTGTAAAGTGTTTTTGAGCTTTGGCATTTTTAAATGAGCCAATAGACAAAATGTCATCTGTTTCATCATTTGTTCCTATGGTTTTAAGCTTTCTCATCTGCTTTAATCCTCTTCTTCGACTTCGGCGCGACTTGCACGGACTTCACATAATGGAAGTCAGTGCAAGACGCTCCGACTTGTGTCAAAAGTAGTACAGGAACTATTTTCTAAGTCGGAGCGACTTGAGTCGCTCCTATTAGAACGGTTCCCGTAGCAAGAATGGACCGCGACTTGTCAGGCAACCAAGTCGCCTGACAAGTTGCGGTAGTGTGAACCGGGACTTAGGGGTTAATCCCTAACCCTAACAAAATAAATAAACAAACAAATAATAATAATAACAATAATAAAAATAATAATTAAATAAACACTAGGGCTAAGGTTTAATCCTTAACCCTAAAATAATTATTAAACAAATAAATAATGATAATAATGATAATAATAAGAATAAATAAATAAACACAAGGATTACAGTTAGGAATTATTTGCTAACCCTAACAAAATAACTAAACAAATAAATAATAATAATAATAATAATAATAATAAATAAACAGACACCAGGGTTAGGTTTAGGGGTTAATCCCTAACCCTAACAAAATAAACAAATAAAGAATAATAATAATAATAATAATAAATAAAAACCAGGGTTAGGGGTTAATCTCTAACCCTTACAAAATAAATAATAACAATAATATAAATAATAATCATAATAATATTAATAATAATAAAAATAATAATAATGTAAATAATACTATTAATAATAATAAAAAATATATAAGTAAACACCAGGGTTAGGGTTAGGGGTTAATCCCTAAATCTAACAAAATAAATAAATATAATATTAATAATAAATAAATACATAAATAAACACCAGGGTTAGGGGTTAGTTTATTTCTTGTAGAGAAGTCATGTTTTTTTTTTTTTATTTGTTTGTTTAGGTATTATTTGTTTGTTTGCTATTATTATTTATTTATTATTTCACTTTATCTATTTATTGCATTCAAGCAGAAAAATGCACTGAAAAGTATGAGAAAATTTGCAAAAACACTTCTAAGTACAAAATGATGTGCTTCAATGCAGGAAAATGCTTCAAAAACGTGACAATCTGGCCGAATCGAGCTACAAAAGTCGCTCCAAAACTTTTTTGAGCTTCAGGTGACTTGGAGTGGAGATGTGAACCAACTCCATGGAGATGCATTGAATTTCTCCTCTCCCGCGTTTTGGAGCTTTAAGCTCCAAAACGCTCAGGTGTGAATAGTGCCTAAGAATGTATTTGGATTCATACAAACTCCCAACACTACACTTGTCATACATTTTTCACATATCTAAGGAAACATCTCCCATGCACGCTCCCTGCGTGACTCTGGAAATCTCAGAACATCATGGGGGAACTCCAGTGTCAGTCCATGTGTCTTTACAACCCCGCTGATGATGCAGGAAGATCCGTACGGATTTGTCAAGCGAAATGTGCAGACGACAGAGAGAAACGCAGTGCAGCATTACACTGAAAACGTGCCATGACCCATAGAGATACATAGAGAGAACCTGTCTAGATGACAACTAATTACATCTCCGGCTCACTCAACTCTGACAACAGCTGGCAAGAGCGTCCTCAGCATGTTCCTCCACCGTTGTTCCAAGATGGCTGCTAACAGCAGGACACGTCTACGGTGAGTAGGGAACAACTACAAAGCACATCAAGCCCCTGCTGAGATGCAGAAAGAGATAAACCCATTTTTTATATTTTTACATAGCAAATGGAGGAAAATAACCAACTCATGATTGGCAGCAAAGCCTACAGACAGATGTGAAATACATTATATTGGCAAAAGTATTGGGACACCTGCCTTTACACACACATGACTTTTCATAGCATCCCAGTCTTAGTCCATAGGGTTCAATACTGAGTTAAGCCACCCTTTACAGGTATAACAGCTTCAACTCTTCTGGGAAGGCTGTCCACAAGGTTTAGTAGTGTGTCTATGGGAATGTCTGACTATCCTTCCAGAAGCACATTTGTGAGATCAGGCACTGAAGTTGGACAAGAAGGCCTGATTCCAAGAAGGCCTGATTCCCGTTCTCCGTTCTAATTCATCCCAAAGGCATTCTATGGGGTTGAGGTCAGGACTCTGTGCAGGCCAGTCAAGTTCCTCCACTCTAAACTCACTCATCCATGTCTTTATGGACCTTGCTTTGTGCACTGGTGCTCAGTCATGTTGGAACAGGAAGGAGCCATCCCCAAACTGTTCCCACAAAGTTGGAAGCATGAAATTGTCCAAAATGTCTTGGTATGCGGACGCCTTAAGAGTTCCCTTCACTGGATCTAAGGAGCCAAACCCAACCCCTGAAAAACAACCCCACACCATAATCCCCCCTCCAGCAAATGATTGGGACCAGTGGACAAAGCAAGGTCCATAAATACATGGATGAACTTCACTGGCCTGGACAGAGTTCTTATCAAAAACCTGATAGAACATCTTTGGGATGAATTAGAGCGGAGACTGCGAGCCAGGACTTCTTGTCCAACATCAGTGCCTGACCTCACAAATTGCGTTCTGGAAGAATGGTCAAACATTCCCATAGACACACTCCTAAACCTTGTGGGCAGCCTTCCCAGAAGAGTTGAAGCTGTTATAGCTGCAAAGGATGGGCCAACTCAATATTGAACCCTACGGACTAAGACTGGGATGCCATTAAAGTTCATGTGTGTGTAAAGGCAGGCGTCCCAATACTTTTGACAATATAGTGTATATGACCTCAGCCCAAAAGTGAAGTTTTCCTTTAAAAAACATTTGCAGTTAACTAAAATCTATTTTGCATTCTCTCATTTTCCAGCAAAAGGGTTCTTTATCCGGCGAAAAGGCTTGTGCGCTTCTTCTTCGCCATTGCTGCAAACATTAACTTGCCAGCTGACATTTATTTTTGTGAAATGTTAATTTAAAGGCTTTTTTTTTTTTTCTTTTTTTTCTTTTCCACGTCTTTTAGGCTAATGTATTGGCGTGATTTTTAGATGGAACAAATAATGTAGGCGAATAGTCTTCTAATAAAATGTCAGCCTCAGTGTGAAAGATTCCACGCGGCTCCTCGCACTAATAGCGCCATTAATCTCTGCTCGCCTCAAATAAGTTTCCATCTTTATTTTGAGAAACAATTTTAAACATAAAGAAGAAATCGTAGCGGAGCTCGCTGTGCTGAAAGTAACGTGTGAAATATTATATGTAATGAGGCTGCTAGTTATCTTTAAAATGTGAAGTAATCAATTTATATATGATTACCTATAGCGCTTGCTTAAATAAATAGTAATAAAAAAAATTCTAACACTGTTAGATTCAAACTTATTAAAGTGCATAATAACCCCGTGATCTGCTATAAGTAGTGAAATAAATAGGTACACTTCACATATACATACAGTGGGTACGGAAAGTATTCAGACCCCTTAAATTTTTCACTCTTTGTTATATTGCAGCCATTTGCTAAAATCATTTAAGTTCATTCTTCTTCCTCATGAATGTACACATAGCACCCCATACTGACAGAAAAACACAGAATTGTTGACATTGTTGCAGATTTATTAAAAAAGAAAAACTGAAATATCACATGGTCCTAAGTATTCAGACCCTTTGCTCAGTATTTAGTAGACTTGTATTATTTAGTCGTATTTAGTCTTGTCTGTACCTCACTCCACCTCTGTGTCTTTTTTAGGGATCAGCCCCCACCTAAAGCAAAGGCTAAAAAGAAAATTCATAGAAGAGGATGTAGAGGAGGAAGGCACAAACACAATAATAGGAGCCAAGGTGCGCAAACTATAAAATTATTTAATCTATCATCACAGGCCCTCACGCCTGCTGATGAAGCCCTACTCAGCAGAGGTCTTTCTTTTTCACCCACCACATATCCCAACTCTTTCCTCCTATTTAAAGATCTTAATCAATTTGTCAGAAAATTGACCCTCAACAGACACTTCAACATTAAGTCCAAGAAGGACTTGAGCAATACACCCCTCCTGGACAAGGACATACCCACTAGCACCCCTGATACTGAACTGCTTACCATTGAGGATGATGTTTTTAGCTTATATGAGGTTGATCCTGACCCCGATGACCCTGACCTCAACCTATACTTGTACACACAACACTTACAGACATCTCCCCCTGTCAAGCACACCAATCTATATCCCCCGTCAGTTTTCTATCCTACTAGGTCCAAAGGCCCGTATATTGAGTCTTTTTACAGAATGGTGTTTTCTGATCTCCAGCAGCTATGTCATCAGTCCTCTAATACTAAGAAATTAATTCACCACAACCTTACCCGCAACGAAACCCTTTCCCTTAAAAAATTTACCGACAATACAGATTTGGTCATTAAACCGGCCGACAAGGGTGGAGCTATAGTCATCCAGGACAGGGCCGATTACATCAGGGAAGCCCTCAGACTCTTGTCTGACACAAACACCTACGTCAAGCTAACCAAGGATCCACTCCCCACCTTTAGATTAGAGGCGGAGTCTTTGATCTGTAACGCAGTTAGAGATAAAGTCCTTGATACCAAAGAAGCCGCTTTTCTTAAAAAGGAATACTACCATACACCTTATTTCTATCACCTTCCCAAGGTACATAAAGACCCCCTCTGCCCACCTGGTAGACCTATCGTTGCTGCCATGGATAGCATCACCAGCGGATTGTCACAGTACATTGATGTATTTTTGCAGCCACTCGCCCAGTCCCTGCAGTCTTATATCAGAGACTCTATCCACCTATTGGAGCTCTTAGCCCCATACTCTTGGGCGGATAGCTATCTTTGGTTGTCCCTGGACGTTAATTCCCTTTATACGTCCATCCCCCATGATATAGGTCTGCGGGCGACACAACACTTTTTATTAAAAGATCCTATGCTCAATAACCAACAAGCCACCTTTATCCTTGATGCCACCGATTTTTGTCTTAGGCATAACTACTTCTGTTTTAATGGCGACTTCTACCTTCAGACCCATGGTACCGCAATGGGCGCTAACTTTGCACCCTCCTACGCTAACCTGACCATGGGTTTCTGGGAAGAATCCTTCATTTGGCACAACAACCCCTTTGCTCAATATCTAGTTTTTTACGGCCGTTACATAGACGATATCATCATCATCTGGGACGGTCCTCCATCCTCGATTGATGATTTTGTCATCCACTGCAACACCAATGATTTCGGTCTCACCTTTACTTCTGTTTGTGATGCGGTTCATCTAGCCTTCCTGGACCTCGAGCTGGGTAGTGAAGGAACTTCCATTTTTGCCCGGAACTACACCAAGCCCACCGCTGGCAACTCGTACCTACACTATAGTAGTTGTCATCATCCCCAGTGGGTAAACAATATACCTAAAGGGCAGTTCTGTCGCCTTAGACAGAACTGTACCAGGGATATAGATTACATCACACAGAGTGATGCTTTGAGAGCCAAGTTTAGGGATAAGGGTTACCCTGACCAATTGGTCAATCAAGCTTACACCACCTTCCTGCCTGGTAAACCCCCCAAAAATACAGCTAAATATGATGAATCCACTCCGAGGTTCATCACCAGATTCCACTGCCGCTACAGGAAAATGGAATCCATACTACAGAAACACTGGAACATTTTATTACAGGACCCCCATCTTTTACCCAGTTTAGGTCACAAACCTAGAGTTACTTACCGTAGGGCTCCCACCCTAAAAAACAAAATTGCACCCAGTCGTCTCAAAACTAAAAAAGTCCATAATCCACTATGCCTCATTCCCTTAAAGGGCATGTATCGATGTAACAAGCCTTTATGTAAAACATGTGCCTTTGTGCGACATGGTAAAAAACAGTTCACCCATGAGAATAAGACTTACCGTTTGGAAGAATTCTACAACTGTTCTACTGATTACGTGATCTACTGCCTGACCTGTCCCTGTGGACTACTCTATGTTGGTCGCACCATCCGCCCACTACGGCAACGATTTGGTCGCCATCGCAGGTTTGTGGAGGAGGGTTGTGACCAACATAGCGTACCACGCCATTTCCTCGAGTTCCACAACAAGTCCACATCAGGATTGGAGGTTTGGGTAATAGAGTCTATCCCCAAACTTCCATCTGAGGCCGAACGATTTGCCAAATTATGCCAACGAGAGACATTTTGGATCTATACCCTGGATTCACTTTCACCCAAGGGTTTAAACGAAGAGCTAGATGTTAACACCATATTATGATTAGAGCCGATGTATGTCTTTTTACCTTGTTAAATAACCATTTTTTTTTTTTTTTTTTTTTTTTTTTTTAATGCGATTTCATTTGTATGCGATTTTTTTTTTTTTTTTTTTTTTTTTTGTGTTTATTTTCTTATTGCCGCTTTAAGTATTGTGGTCCCACTGTCCAGCCCATTTACAATGGCCACTTTAAGTCCATCTGTATCCACCCAGCTTGAGTGCTGGCTTCCTATAAACTTGTTCAGCTCTTCTGTGTCTTGCCACTGCACTTGAGAAAGGAGCGCGCACGCCCTGTGAGGCTACTGCGCACGCTCGGAAACGCGTTGTGCGTTTGGCTGCTGGATCTGTCACGCTGGGCTCCCCTATCTGTTGGCGCCGGATGTACTGAGGAGCAGGGCGCCCTTCTGAAGCCGACAGCCATTCTACCTAACGGTCTCTCGGCTCACCAGGTGTCTCCCTGAGGAACAGAACACCTTCCTGAAGCTGCTGACCATCCTACTATCTGGTCTCTTGGCTCTCCAGACATCTTCCTCCTTCAGCATCCCCTGCACCATCTCTTGGAGCTACTAACATCCAGCCGTGGACCCCTGTGTTCCTGCAGACCACCTAACAGATGAGCTATTTTATACTGTTTTAAATGTGAGCAGTTTTCCTGTACCTGCATTACCCTTTTAATTAAACTGATAACACTTAGAGGCGCTCTGCTTTTTGTTTTTATTTTCATTTTCAGAGCTGACTTCTCTCTGCAGCTGAGCTGGCCCTGAGTGTAATCTATTTCAGCCATCAACTACACCAGATTAATGACTATACATGAACTGCATACCCCTTGATGCTATATAGGTATGTGTGATGCGCCAACTCTTATCCTGCTTGTTCATTTGCTCAGTATTTAGTAGAAGCCCCCTTTTGATCTAATACAGCCAGGAGTCTTTTTGGGAAAGATGCAACAAGTCTTTCACACCTGGATTTGGGGATCCTCTGCCATTCCTCCTTGCAGATCCTCTCCAGTTCTGTCAGGTTGGATGGTAAACGTTGGTGGACAGCCATTTTTAGGTCTCTCCAGAGATGCTCAATTGGGTTTAAGTCAGGGCTCTGGCTGGGCCATTCAAGAACAGTCACGGAGTTGTTGTGAAGCCACTCCTTCGTTATTTTAGCTGTGTGCTTAGGGTCATTGTCTTGTTGGAAGGTAAACCTTCGGCCCAGTCTGAGGTCCAGAGCACTCTGGAGAAGGTTTTTGTCCAGGATATCCCTGTACTTGGCCGCATTCTTCTTTCCCTCGATTGCAACCAGTCGTCCTGTCCCTGCAGCTGAAAAACACCCCCACAGCATGATGCTGCCACCACCATGCTTCACTGTTGGGACTGTATTGGACAGGTGATGAGCAGTGCCTGGTTTTCTCCACACATACCGCTTAGAATTAAGGCCAAAAAGTTCTATTTTGGTCTCATCAGACCAGAGAATCTTATTTCTCACCATCTTGGAGTCCTGGTGTTTTTTAGCAAACTCCATGCGGGCTTTCATGTGTCTTACACTGAGGAGAGGCTTCCGTCGGGCCACTCTGCCATAAAGCCCCGACTGGTGGAGGGCTGCAGTGATGGTTGACTTTCTACAACTTTCTCCCATCTCCTGACTGCATCTCTGGAGCTCAGCCACAGTGATCTTTGGGTTTTTCTTTACCTCTCTCACCAAGGCTCTTCTCCCCCGATAGCTCAGTTTGGCCGGACGGCCAGCTCTAGGAAGGGTTCTGGTCATCCCAAACGTCTTCCATTTGAGGATTATGGAGGCCACTGTGCTCTTAGGAACCTTAAGTGCAGCAGAAATCTTTTTGTAACCTTGGCCAGATCTGTGCCTTGCCACAATTCTGTCTCTGAGCTCTTCAGGCAGTTCCTTTGACCTCATGATTCTCATTTGCTCTGACATGCATTGTGATCTGGAAGGTCTTATATAGAGAGGTGTGTGGCTTTCCTAATCAAGTCCAATCAGTATAATCAAACACAGCTGGACTCAAATGAAGGTGTAGAACCATCTCAAGGATGATCAGAAGAAATGGAAAGCACCTGAGTTAAATATATGAGTGTCACAGCAAAGGGTCTGAATACTTAGGACCATGTGATATTTCAGTTTTTCTTTTTTAATAAATCTGCAACAATGTCAACAATTCTGTGTTTTTCTGTCAGTATGGGGTGCTATGTGTACATTCATGAGGAAGAAGAATGAACTTAAATGATTTTAGCAAATAGCTGCAATATAACAAAGAGTGAAAAATTTAAGGGGGTCTGAATACTTTCCGTACCCACTGTATAAAGATAAACGAATACAATATTAAATAAATAAAATACATTTTGCAAGTTCATATATATAGTGCAGGAGGTGTAAAATACTCTCATAAAAATGTGCAGAAGTTCATATACAAAGAAAGTTCATGTTTAAAATGACGTGACTTCTTGATAGTGAAAGTTCAAAGTAGATAAATAAATAAAGTGCACAGTGAATAGTGCTAGGTGCTGCTGTGATAGGTTTTCCACTCTATCCCTGGTGTCACTCCTTGTGCTCCACCGTGACAAAATAGGAAGATTTCACACTCACCAGATCATCTCCCCAAGCATCTCCCCTTTTGCCGATCCCTCTTTGGCTTCTCCCCTTTTGCGTGGCCTTAAAGTGGAGTTCCACCCTAAAATTTTACTTTGGTCCATCTTCTTGCCCGGGGTCACCTGTAAAACAAATGGATACTCGCAATTTTTTTTCACTTACCTTGTTTAGAAGATAATATACTTACCTTACTTCCTCTTCCATCCCTCGGCGGCCACGGCGAGTCGTCACTTCCTGGCTTGCAAGGATTCCTGGAAGCTGAACGTCATCGCTCCCAGGAATCAATGCGCCTGCACCGGTGTTGTAAAATTTTGTCGGACCCGTGAAAAAAATCGGACCTCGTCACTTCCGGTGACAGAGCATCACAAAACAGCTGATAGGAGTCGTCCGTGTACGCATGCGCAGAAGACATTTTTCGAGGTTCGGAAAAATTATAACAGAGAGCGGACAGCTGATTGAGAGAAGGCGGGGCTGAGGTGCGACGGAGGACACCGCCGCGTCATCGAGACATTAGGGACGGAGGCACATATGCAGAGCTGGCGGAGGAGGCGGGACGGAGGTGCGGCCGTAATAGATGCAGGGCTTAAGCGACTCCTTGTTTTATTATCTTTAGTAATTATCGTATTATTTATCCTTCGGATTTCATTACATTTAGTATTTCTATAATACAAAATAAGAAATACTAAATGTAATGAAATCCTAAGGATAAATAATACGATAATTACTAAAGATAATAAAACAGAAGGAGTCGCTAAAGTCTTGCATTTATTACATGGCCGCACTTCCGTCCCGCCTCCTCTATTCAGCTCTGCAGATGACGCGGCAGTGTCTTCCGTCCAACCTCAGCCCCGCCTCCTCTCATTCAACTGCCCGCTATGTGTTGTAAGTTTACCAAACCAAGATAATGTCTTGTGCGCATGCGCACTTGAGACTCCCATAACCGGAAGTGACGAGGTCCGATTTTTTTCACGGGTCCGAGAAAATTTTAGAACACCGGCCCGACGTCAGTTCCGGTGCAGGCGCCGTCATACCTTGCTAAACAGCTTCTGGGCATGCCCAGAAGCTGTGCAGGGATGACGCTGCAGCCCCGGAAGTGACGGCGGGGCCGATGCAGTGCATCGTAGGACTGAAGTAGACGGAAGAGGACGCAGAAGAGGATCGCGCTGGCTTCAAGCTGCCCACACCTGAGATGGCAGTGCTGGACAATACATTTTTAAGGTAAGTATTTCTTCTTGCAGGTAAGTGCGACCCGGGACAGTACAGAGGCTAGCCATTGTGGAATGTACTAGCCCTGACTGTCCCGGGGGTATTTTTATGTATTTTTTTTTTAGGTGGAACTCCGCTTTAAGTATGCCAGGTTCAATTTAAGCTCTTCACCGAGTGACTGGTCACAAGCAAGAGCCTCACCCTATGTCTGGTCTTAAGCCCGTCCTCTTCTGTCAAGTTCCAAAAAAGATTCTCCTCCTTTCCTTGTTCCAAGTCATTTGCCTATGACTCTTTGCCACGTTCCACCTAAGTTCTTCACCTTCTGTCTGGTAACAAGCAAACTTCTCACCCTCTGTCTGTTTCTGCTTCAGCTCCTTCCCTTCTGCCAAGTTCAACAAAAGCTCCTTCCCATTTTCTTGTTCCAAGCATTGTGCCCCTCAAGCTTCTTTCCTTTGGCTCAGTCCTAACCATGTCTGGCTCCACCTGGTTCCATCTAAGCTCTTTAACTTCTGCTTGGACCACTCATACTTCTTCCAATGTGCCTGGTTCTACCTAGCCTGGTCCCACTCCAAACCCTCCCCATCTCCTAGGTCCTTTTAAACCTACCTTTTCAACCAGGGTGCCCAGGCACCCTGGGGTGCCTTGAGGTTTCTTCAAAATGCCAAGAAATTGCCCAAAAAAGTGTATACAATCTGGTGTGTGGATATAGCCTGACTTTTAGTTACACAAAGTCACAGGTTTTCATTGTGCTCCAATACAATCTACCTGCTGCCCATGGCATCATTAGTTGATATAGAGAATGTCAGTCACCTGCACAGCATCCTTGTTTGCCCCTCTCCTGCTCCTCTCCATCGGCGATGGAGAAAAACTGAGAGAGAAGAGAAACATTGGAATACTAGTCAGGTACCAGTTTACAAAAGTGTATTTGCTTTGGAAGAATAAATCAGCCCTGATGTTGGGTGTCCTACATGTGAGGATGTTGCTGCATTATGCAAAGCTATTAGAATAGGTTTTAGATTTTAGAATGGGGTGCCTAGACTCGAGACTGTCCATCATTTTTAACCACTTAAGCCCCGGAAGATTTTACCCCCTTCCTTACCAGGGGGTATTTTGCGATTCGGTACTGCGTGACTTTAACGGACAATTGCGCGGTCGTGCGACGCTGTACCCAAACAAATTTGACGTCCTTTTTTTCCCACAAACAGAGCTTTCTTTTGGTGGTATTTGATCACCTGTGCGATTTTTTGATCATGCGCTATAAACAAAAAAAGAGCGTCAATTTTGCAAAAATAATATTTTTCACATTTTTTTATATGAAATTCCCCCCAAAAAAATGTAAAAATCAAAATGTTTTAACATTTTCGGTCAATTTGTTTTATGCTACATATGTTTGGTAAAAAAAAAATCGCAAAAAGCGTATTTTGATTGGTTTGCGCAAAAGTTATCGCGTTTACTAACAAAGGGAAATATTTTTGTCATTTTTGTTGTTTTTTTTTTAACGCGTAATGGCGGCGATCAGCGATTTTTTTTTTTTTTTTTTTTTTTTTTTTTTTTTTTTTTTTTTTTTTTTTTTTTTCTGTACTGCGACATTGGGGCGGACAGATCGGACCCTTGACTGACATTTTTGACACTTTTGGGGTTACCAGTGACATTTCTACAGTAATCAGTGCTATACATATGCACTGTTACTGTAAAATTACACTGGCAGTGAAGGGGTTAACTTTATTTGAGAGGGAGGGGTGGTGTGTGTCCCTAGGGGCATGATTCTAACTGTGATTGAATCACAGTTCTACTATGTAGGACCGTTGATCATTGTTCCTACTGTGGCTTGAGCTGTAGGAACAATGATCAACGGTCCTACATAGTAGAACCGTATGATCATTGTTTCTACACAGGGGAGAATGACAGGCGGCTTGTTTACACTAGCCGCCTGCCTTTCTCCCTCTCCACCGACGTTCGCCGAGTGACCGGCGGACATCGGGTCCGCCGGGCACACGCGCGGGGGGGGGGTCCGTGACCGCGCGGGAGCGTGCCGGCGGCGGCGCGCGCTCGCTCCCCAGAGCCTCACAGGCTAGTGACGTATATATACGTCACTTTGCCTGTGAGGGGCTGACCGCCGCAGTATATGTACTTGCGGCGGTCGGCAAGTTGTTAAAGGGTGCCTTGAGATTGTCCATAATTTTTAAAGGGTGCCTTGACTGAAAAAAGGTTGAGAAACCCTGCACTAGACAACTAATTTCCTAAATCCACACCTTTATCCTTTTTTCCACCAAAATCCATTTCATGCCTTTCCAAGCCACACAAGTCCCTCTTTCATCAGATAAAAGTCCCTCCTTCTATGCCGCTGCCACCCTTTAACTGACAGACCAACATTTTCTTCCCCCAATTATATAAAAATGAAGCTTATTAAAAAGTAACACAATTGTAACACATTACTTTTTTATATCTCATTGTGAAAAAAAAAACCCCAAACAAGTACTCCCTAAATTAAAAAGATAATAATGCGTTTTAAACACAAGCCTAGTCCTAAAAAGTCCACAGAGTTACGAGGCTATAAACCCCTAAACAGCGAGAAATCATTTTAAATCTTGGATTTTGCTGCATATACATAAAACTTTATTACATCTGCATCCTTAAAAAAGTAAAAAGGATAAAAAAAGCCATATAATGAATGCCAGCCAATTTTCGTACTGTACATATTCATTTTTACAGCGGCTGTTCCCGACACCTTTATCAACAGTTATTAATGAGATCTTCGGCATTTTATGGCAGGTTGATTGGCCCGACGTCTTATTAACGTATCCATCTTTAATTAAAAACCTGCCAGCGCTTTGCATTAGAACTCAGAAAAGAAAAAGTTTATGGATTGTTACCAATTCATTCATTATATAAAACCAATAATTAGGATAACCTTTTTCATTTCAATTAGGTTTTAATTGCTTGCATGTTTAAAGTTCCCTGAGATAAAACTGGATTTTTTGGCTCAATCTTCAAAGCTGTATTGCACTTAAAAACCCCCAAATATGTAAATTTTTTGTGTGCGTTTTACAGCGGGCGTTCAAAAGGCTAATAGTTATATAGAGGTGTTTTTTTTTTGTTTTTTTTTACATAATGAGCAAGCTGATCTTTATTACTGCTTCATATGTTAATGTTAAAGCGTAACTCCACTTTTGTTGAGAAAAAACCATTCCCCTCTGGGTGATCTCTGTACATTACAAGGATTATAACAAACTTTGTAGCAGATTCCTACCTTTTGTTATTCTGAAGAAATCCATTGTTTGTTCCTCTGTGCTGAGTGGGTCTAATGGGAATGGTTTCATAATTATCTATCAGCTGTGGCAGCTGCAGAGCACTAATGAGGTAAGCTGCTGGGCCTGCATCCCTTTAGACGTGTTCCTATTGGAATGACTTTTGTTGCAGGGGATGCCAGAAATCTAACTTGTATCTTAATGCAGACTTCTGGGAAAATTGGTGAGCCAATCACACAAGCAGTATATTATGTTTCTGGGGGTGTGGTCAGTATACATTCTGTGTACAGAACAGCTCCAGGCGGCCATATTGCATTGCATTTTCAGAAAATTACAACAGCTACAGATTGAAAAGGAAAGGTCATTTTTAATAACATTCAATTACAATATGATTTGTTTCGCAATTGTATACGCTATATTGCTTTTTCTTTATTTGCTATTTTTTTCCCACTAAAGTGGAGTTACTCTTTAAAGTCCTATCCTCTGCAAATGAGATAGCATATCAACACAGAAAGTGAGAGGAAATCCTACAATGGCATTACAATATTAGCGTACCTTCACACTGCTCTGTAGCAGATTTTGCTGTGCTTCAGATGCATTTGCTGTTCGTTTCTGGGTTGCCTGCACCTGTAAGAAATAGACATATGACTCAAAAACGCACCAAAAGCGCAAAATCAGGGTGCGTTTTTACAGCGATATCCATTTATTTTAATGAGAAGCTGCGTATTTGATGTGGGTTTCAAAACTGCACCAAGCATGCAGGACTTTTCAAAATGCCCCACACCAGTACCATTACACCAGAGGTGTGAAAACTCCCAGCACAAAGGGAGATACACAAATATGCGGTCCCAAGGAAGAAAGCCCAGTCCAGTGGGGCCGCATATTTGTGTTACGTCGGCACCAAGGGGTTAGAACAGTGGTGGGCAAGCTGCGGCCCTCCAACGTTTGAGAAACTACATTTCCCATGAGGCACTGCAGGATTGACAATTATAATCATGACTCCTAGAGGCAGAAGCATTATGGGACTTGTAGTTCTGCAACAGCTTGAGGGCCACAAGTTGCCTACCCCTGATTTAAAATATATGTAAATAGTAATGAATGGCAAAACATTTGTGTATAGATATGAAAAAATCCCTCTGTTCTCACCTGCATAAGGAGCTCAAAGCGCTGGAGGAGGAGAAACAGCAGCACACTAATGTTCCCAGTGAATGGCTGTGCAATGGGGGGGGGGGGGGTGTCAGCACAAATCTGATCATTAGAGGAGAGCAGGCTGAGTTCACAGGCTAGAGAACTGACCACGCTGTGCTCTTCTGCTTAGTGTGGTCAGTTTTTATTAGGAAAGCAGAGGGACTAGCAGGAACACCATGGATTTCACACAAAGGAAGCAATACAAAGAGAAAAGGATAGTTTCTCATACAAGTATATGGTACAGCAGCCACATATCAGGAATTTGAAATGCTGGTTTTACATATTCTTTATGTAGCACTGCCCCCTAAAGGACTGCTGAGAATTACTTTCTGGATTCCCCTGGATTACCCTTAGCAACTGACAGCAGATAAACGGCATTGAAAGTTCTTGGCTCAGTCAAAAATCAATCCAGGGGATGTTGGTTTTTGTATTTTATTTAGAACTTGGATAGGGATGAGTGGGATACTCCAACTAGTAACTATGCACAATTCTGAGGACAACTGACTGTAGAATGCGGCAAGGCCGCTGCTTCACCTTGCCACTGAAGTGAAGATAAGATTACTGTTCCCGCTTGAATACTCTCTTCAGGGTTAATAACTTGGCACCCCCTTTACTCTCACTGCCTGTGTCCTGACACCCCTCCGTTGACTCTAGCCACTGGAGTGGTCCCCCTTCCTGGGCAGACCCCTTGGCAAGCTTCCCTGTACTCACAGACACTGTATTTCCAAAGTTGCTTTGCCTTCACCTTCATAGTCAGCTTCCACTGGATCTCTGGGTTCAGCCACACCTTTTGGTTCACTAGGCCGACTGCCTATGACTACCTTCACAGCTGCAGAAGAGGAGACAGCAGTCACCCTCCTTCCGGGACTTGGCTTCCCGCCCAAAGACACCCTGTCACATGTGTCCTTGGCTTTTATAGCCTATCCCAGGATGCACCACTGTTTGTACCAACTCACTGGGACAGTCACAAAAGCCTGTGTCACTGGCTGGGTTTCCTCCACTGTCCAACAGGATCCCCTATTGCAGTGAGGGCGAACCTTGGCACTCCAGATGTTTTGGAACTACATTTCCCATGATGCTCATGCATTCTGCAGTGTATTTGAGCATCATGGGAAATGTAGTTCCAAAACATCTGGGGTGCCAAGGTTCGCCATCACTGCCCTATTAGATGCAGTGGGGAAACTGCCTCAACCGAGTTGAATCACACCCTGGACACATGTAACAGGCCTAGCTACAAATCCTGCTCCCTGGTAAGCAGAAGAGCCATAAAGCTTTACCTGTCACTCTCCTGATAAGCAGGCAGAGTAAAATACCTGTCTAGCACCTACCTAGGAGGGCGTGACATTTAATTGGTATTTAACCACTTTACCACCGGAGGATTTTGCTGTCTTACGTCCAGGCCACTTTTTACGATTCAGCACTGTGCAAATTTAACTGACAATTGCGCGGTCGTGCGACACCGTACCCAAACAAAATTTACATCCTTTTTTTCCCACAAACAGAGCTTTATTTTAGTGGTATTTGATCACCTGTGCGATTTTTACTTTTTGCGCTATAAACAAAAAAAGCGTAAATTTTGAAAAAATAACAATATTTTTCACATTTTTTTTATATGAAATTCCCCCCAAAAAATGTAAAAATTGAAATTTTTTTTAAATTGTTGGCCAATTTGTTTTCTGCTACCTATGTTTGGTAAAAAAATAAATCACAATAAGCGTATTTTGATTGGTTTGCGCAAAAGTTATTGCGTTTACTAACTAAGGGAAAGATTTCTGTCATTTTTGGTGGGTTTTTTTTAACGAGTAAGGGCGGCGATCTGCGATTTTTTTTTTTTTTTTTTTTTTGCGGGACTGCGACATTGCGGCGGACAGATCGGACCTTTGACTGACATTTTTGACACTTTTGGGGTTACCAGTGACATTACTACAGTAATCAGTGCTATACATATGCACTGTTACTGTAAAAATGACACTGGCAGGGAAGGGGTTAATTTTATTGGAGAGGGAGGGGTTAATGTATGCCTGGTGCTTACTAACGTGTGTGGGGGGAGGTGACTGAGTGACACAGGGACAGATCGCATGTTCAGCTATGCTGAACCCTGTAATCTGTCACTGTTTGTCACTTAGGAGATCCGCCCGCTTTGTTTACACAAGCAGGCGGATCTCCAGACTCGATTCCCCGACGATCGCCGCTGCTCCTCCCCTGGCCCGACTCCCGCTGTGACTGAATACAGCGGGAGCGAGCCTCCAGCGGCGTGCGAGCGCCACCCACAAGGGGAGGAGTTTAGTTTTGAACAAAAATAGTCAGCAAATGACACGAGGCAGTTAGAAGCAAAGAGCTCTCTATACAGTTCCAACATGGTGTCAACAGGGCTTGTGATACCAGACAGCATCTGATGAAGGAGATGGCTAATAGGCAGCAATGAGAACACCTGGGTGGCTGATGGAAGATCCTAGCCCCTAAAGAGTTGACTGATAAGGGGAGTCAGGCATGGGGGTCCCTACTCTGTCCCTTCTCCACAGGAATCTTTTCCTGCACTAAATACACAATGTCCCTCCCCAGCGGGTTTCTGCCCCTACTCCAGCCACTTCACAAATGCGTGCCAACGGGTGCCATTGAAGAAACTGGCTGCGACTTGGCATGTCCAAAGTCGCATGACAAGTCGCACTAGTGTGAATGGAGCCTTATAGTTTGAGTTAAATTAAGACCGCATTCACACTGCAGCGGCATGACTTCTGCACGACTTCGGGGGCGACCTGTGAAGTCCCGTGCATCGCGACTTCGGCGCGACTTGCACGGACTTTATATAATGAATGTCTATGCAAGTCACTCCGAGGTCGCCCCAAAGTAGTACAGGGCACATTTTCTAAGTCGGAGCGATTAGAACGGCTCCTGTAGCACTGCATGGACCGCGACTTGTCAGGCTGACAAGTCGCCTGACAATTCGCGGTAGTGTGAATGGAGCCTTAACCACTTTACTACCAGTCACGTAACCTCTACGTCGGCTGACTTTGAGTGGTTATACCGGGATGATGCCTCTAGCTAGAGGCATCATCCCGGTACCGTTGTTTGAAGCCGACGGTCGGCTTTCCGTCGGTAACGATCGATGCGGCTCGGGAGCCGCTCGATCGTTACCCGGGGGGGCGGGAGGGGACGTCCCCCCCCTCCCGCCGCCTTCCGCGGCTTTGCTCGGGGCTACCGTCCCACCGGGAGCCCCGAGCACCCAGCCGGCACGTCCGCCGGCTGGATGGAGTCCCGATGAATGCCGGAAACGGCATCGATCGGGTCTCCGATGACGTAACCCGGAGGCGGCGTCCATGACGTCACTTCCGGGTTACTGTGCTGCAAAAGGCGGCAGATTTGAAAAACGGCTGTATGCAAAAATGCCGTTTTCGGCGTTTTGCATACAGGGAAGTGTAGTGGAGGGGTCTAGGGTCTTTTAGACCCTCGATCCCTCCATAAAGTGTACCTGTCACGACATATTGCTGTCACCAGGGATGTTTACATTGCTTGTGACAGCAATAAAAGTGATCAGATTTTTTTTTTTTTTAAAAACCTGTAATAAAGTTTAAAAAAAAAGAAAAAATAAATAGGAAAAAAAAAAAAAAAAATTTAGCCGTCCCCGTCACCGTTAGCTCGCGCACAAAAAAAAACGTATACGCAAGTCGAGCCGCAAATGAAATCGCTGTTCAAACCACACATGTGAGGTATCGCCGCGATCGCCAGAGCGTGGGCAATAATTAAAAAAAAAGAGCTACACTCTAACTCTAAACTGGTAACCGTTAAATAAATTTAAAGCGTCGCAGATTGAGATCTCTATTGACCGTAGTTTGTCGCCATCCCACGGGGGGGCGCAATTTTAAACCGTAACATGTTTGGTATCTATTTACTCGGCGTGACATCATCTTTCACAATATACAAAAAAAATGGGCTAACTTTACTGTTTAGTATTTTTTAAATGCAGTGAAATGTGATTTTTCAAATTTTTTCCAAAAAAATGGCGTTTTAAAGACCGCTGCGCAAATACCGCGTGACAAAAAATTTTGCAATGACCGACATTTTATTCTCCAGAGTCTTTGCTAAAAAAATATATATAATGTTTGGGGGTTCTAAGTAGTTTTCTAGGAAAAAATACTGGTTTTAACTTGTGAACAAAAAGTGTCCGAAATAGGGCTGGGGCTAAAGTGGTTAAAGGGGAGGGGAACAAGGACAATACTTCCCCAAGAAGGTCCAAGGGGGATGGGGAAGGGGAATGAGAAAGTGTTGAATTCTGATTTTTCCGGTACCATAAAAGTATTATATGACATATAAAAGTCTGTTTTACAAAATTTTATTCAAAACAGATTAAAATAACAACATTGGTACAGAATTCATACAAAAATTGATAGCTGATTATTCAAATCAAGGAATACAAATGTCCAGGCGTATATCCCTCAACATGTTTCACGGTGTAAACCGCTTCTTCAGGAGGATTTAGAAAATACGTACACTCTGGTAATAATAACAAAATATAATCAACACATAAAAAAATGATTATTGGTATTATAAATTCATATATACAATAGTTAGTGGGGAAAGAGGTGGCCTCACCTGGAGATAATGGTCACCATGTACCCACCCTATATGGTCAACCACCAAAACCTCTCACCGGTGGACATAGGAGACACTTATCATAATGAACTGATATAACACAATGGTAAGAAGTTTTAGCAGATCCAGGACAGTTCCTTCTCAAGGAGAGTCTGTGGAAAATTTGACAGATCTACCTCGCACTTAAAGACTCCATACAGAAAATGTCACGGTTTGCTCTGATGACTGCATATGCGCAGAATCCTATGGCTAAAAAGCTGGTCTATGGAAGTACTGTTTAAAAATTTGCTGGCTGGCTTTCCCTTTCATGGAGAACGCCTATTTGGTGATGATCTGGATAAAAATATCCAAAAGATTTTGGAGGGGGGGGGAGTATGTTGCTACCTGTTAACCACTTTACCGCTAAGTACTGTAATAGTACTGCGGCAAAGTGTCTCGTTCCCGTCTGACGACGTAGACCTACATCGTCAGACTCCTCCCCTGTAGGCGGCGCTCGCGCGCCGCCGGAGGCGCGCTCCCGCTGTTTTCATTCACAGCGGGAGTCGGGCCAGGGGAGGAGCAGCGGCGATCGCCGCTGCTCTGCCCCGATCGTCGGGGATCTAGTGTGGCGATCCGCCCGCCTGTGTAAACACAAGCGGGCGGATCTCCTCAGTGACAGGGAGTGACAGATCGGACTGTTCAGCATAGCTGAACATGTGATCTGTCCCTGTCTCACAAAGTCACCTCCCCCCTACACGTCAGTAAGCACCAGGCATACATTAACCCCTCCCTCTCCAATAAAGTTAACCCCTTCCCTGCCAGTGTCATTTTTACAGTAACAGTGCATATTTATAGCACTGATTACTGTAGTAATGTCACTGGTACCCCCAAAAGTGTCAAAAATGTCAGTCAAGGGTCCGATCTGTCCGCCGCAATGTCGCAGTCCTGCAAAAAAAATCGCAGATCGCCGCCATTACGCGTTAAAAAAAAAACACCAAAAATGACAAAAATCTTTCCCTTTGTTAGTAAACGCAATAACTTTTGCGCAAACCAATCAAAATACGCTTATTGTGATTTTTTTTTTTTACCAAACATAGGTAGCAGAAAACAAATTGGCCAAAAATTTAAAAAAAAATTGGTTTTTACATCTTTTTTGGGGGGAATTTCATATAAAAAAATGTGAAAAATATTGTTATTTTCTCAAAATAAACGCTCTTTTTTTGTTTATAGCGCAAAAAGTAAAAATCGCACAGGTGATCAAATACCACCAAAAGAAAGCTCTGTTTGTGGGAAAAAAAGGACGTCAATTTCGTTTGGGTACGGCGTCGCACGACCGCGCAATTGTCAGTTAAAGTCGCACAGCGCCGAATCGCAAAAAGTGGCCCAGACGTAAGACAGCAAAATGCTCTAGTGGTAAAGTGGTTAAAGCGGAGTTCCACCCTGGATTTGTTTTTTTTTTTTTTTAATACCCCCGGGACAGTCAGGGCTAGTGCATTCCACAATGGCTAGCCTCTGATCTGTCCCGGGTTGCACTTACCTGCAAGACGAAATACTTACCTTACAAACGTCTTGTCCAGCGCTGCCATCTCAGATGTGGGCAGCTTGAAGCCAGCGCGTCCTCTTCGGCATCTTCTTCCGCCTTCTGTGGTCCCACGATGCTCTGCGCCGGCCCCGACGTCACTTCCGGGTCGCGCGCGTCACCCCTCCACAGCTTCTGGGCATGCCCAGAAGCTGTTTAGAAGGGGATGACGCGCGCGACCCGGAACTGACGTCGGGGCCGGTGCAGGCGCAATGATTCCTGGGAGCTATGACGTCCAGCTCCCAGGAATCATTGCAGAGCCAGGAAGTGACGACGGGCCGCGGCCGAGGAAGGAGGAAGAAGGAAGTAAGGTAAGTATATTTTCTTCGCTACGAGGTAAGTAAAAAAAAAAAAAAATATGCGATTATCCATTTCTTTTTCAGGTGACCCGGAGCGAGAAGATGGAGGTAAGTATAAAAATAGGGTGGAACTCCACTTTAAGATGAAAAGCAAGTATCCTTCTTTTAGGATACCCAGCAGTCAGACCCCCAGTGCTGCTATTCCCAGGCAATTGCGATGGCCTTGGCCGTCTGAATCCAGAACCAAGCCTTCAGGGCAAGGGCAGAAGAAACCCTGGGCCCAGAGATCTACCAATTCTCCAATTCTACCTCTAAGCCTACCTTGTGAAGGTGTGCCCCCACTCAATCGGGTGGGGGGAAGGCTGCTATGGTTCTCAAAGGTCTAGGTAGAAATAATCCAGGGCAACTGTGTGTTATTTCCACTATCTCGCAGGGATCCAAACCAGGATTTTGGGGTGTTCCTGCATCCTCGGTTTGTAAAGTCAAACATACCTGCAGATCCTCTAAAAAGAAGATATTTATTTCTGGCTGTGGACCATTTAAGGTCCCAAAGAGTGATTACAGAGGTTTTGGAGGACAAAAGATTCAGGGGCTTTTACTCAAACCTCCCAAAGCCAAATGGAGACGTGAGACCTATTCTGGATCTCAACGATCTAAACCAGTTTCTGAACATTCGTACTTTCCCTGCAGGGAGAGGAATTTCTAGCATCCATAGACATCAAGGATGCACACCTTCATGTCCCTATTTTTCAGGCCCATCAAAATTTTTTAAGCTTTGCAATAGAAAACCATAATTTTCAGTTTGTGGCCCTGCCCTTTGGGTTGGCCACGGCTCCAAGAGTGTTCACATAGATCTTAGCTCCAGTATTGGCCGCTCTAAGGTCTCTAGGGATATCAGTAATAGGATATCTAGATGATCTATTGCTAATAGATTGATCGGCATTGGCTCTGAGTCAAAATGTTTTCCAGACAGGTTGGATTCTGAATTTGGCAAAGTCAGTATTACAGCCAGTTCAGCGTCTAGAATAGCTGGGTTTCCTTGTGGACATAATACAGGCAAAGGTATTCTTGCCATCAAGACAGGTCACAGACCTGAAGGATCTTGTTCGATCCATAAGAGCACAAACGTATCCTTCTATAGGTCTTTGCATGAAGTTATTAGGGAAGATGGTGTCCTCATTCAGAGCAGTTCCCTATGCTTAACTCCATGCCAGACCCCACACTTGTATAAAGTACTCGAAACCCATACTTGAGTAAAAGTACAAGTGCTCGATCAAAAGTGACTTGAGTAGAAGTGGAAGTGCTCGATCAAAAAGTGACTTGAGTAGAAGTACTAAAGTATTCAACATTTTTTGTACTTAAGTATTGCAATTAGTTTTTTTTTTTAATTTTGCTACTCAAGTACTGAAAGTAAAAGTACCAGTAGTTTTGAAAAAAAAATTGCTACTGAAGTACTGAAAGTAAAAGTACAAGTACTGTGTTATGTAGTTATTAAAGAAAGAAGTCAAAAGTTTTAACATAATATTGTTTTTTATTATTTCAAATGATTAACCTAAGGCTGCATTCACACTTGAGCGTAGCGTTTTTTACCGCGATTTTACCGCGATTTTTACCGCGATTTTACCGCGATTTTTTCAGGCGTTTTTCATTGACATCTATCAAAAACGCTGGTAATCAGCCCAAAAAGAAGCTCATGTACTTTTTTCAGCTACAGGCGTTTTGCAAAACGCTCAGATGTGAACAGGGGCCATTTAAATGAATGGGGTTTTACTTGTTGGGCGTTTTGGAAGCGTTTCTTTTGAGCGTTTTTTGGAGCTGAAAACGCCCAGGTGTGAATGGAGCCTAAAGGACAATCACAAATCCTTTGGCTGTAACTCTTTGTAAACAAAAACAGATAAAGTATGTCCCTCCCTTCCCCCTTTAAAGCATCCCTCCTTCTCTTCCCTGCATGTTTTTTTTTCTCCACAGCTTATTGGTGCGCAAAATCATATATAAACCAATGTGATATACAACAATATATTCCAATAATGAAATAAAGGAAGGGTGTATGAAATCAAAGTCAATAAAAAGTCCACATATATATATAATGCCATAATGAAATAATACAATATATATGTGACAAAACAAGATGAATATATTTTCGAAGGTGCAGGAATCAAACAGGTGCTATTCCAAATAATAGGTGCAGACTCCTCCCACCACCTTGTGGATTTCCCCCTTACCCGGCAGATGGAGGTAAGTGCAAAATAATATCCAAATAGACTTCCAGTGAAGCAAAACTGCAAAACCTGTGCTCTCAACTTCCAGTGAAAAAAGTAAAATCAGCCTCTTACCAGAAAAAAGGTCTATGTACGCTTGTGACTCTCCTTGGTTGGGGGAGGTTCTCTTTCCCCTTAACAGCAGATATGTAAACCATTTTATTTATACATACAGTAGCATTTATTTTCGTATGAGCTGATTTACACATGACATTATACACATTTTTTTGAACTTCATGAAACCTGCCATCTACTGTTCTGGCAGTGGTAATTTTTATAATTGTAACGAGTAACTATGCAGCACAAAAAAAAAATATCGGAGTAGAAGTATTGAAATCATCGAAAAAATGTAGTGAAGTAAAAGTGGAAGTAGGAGAAAAAAAATTCTACTCTAGGAAAGTACAGATACCGCCTTTCGGTACTTAAGTACAGTAGTGAAGTAGTTCTACTTAGTTACTATACATCTCTGCCAGACCCTTATGGAACAACATTCTGTCACATTGCCTGGCATGAAGCCAGGAAATGGCCTCCCCGCAAACATATCATCAGGATAATTTTAGCCTTCTTGCAAGTAGGAGTAGATATGAAATTAGCCTTAGGCACTATTAACCACTTTACCCCCGCTCACATTGCTGCTACTGCGGCAATGTGGCTCGTTATCGTCCAGCGACGTAGACCTACGTCGCTGGACTCCTCCCCTTGTGGGCTGCGCGCGCGTGCCGCCGGAGGCTCGCTCCCGCTGTTTTCAGTCACAGCGGGAGTCGGCCCAGGGGAGGAGCGGCGGTGATCACCGCCGCTCTTCCCCGATCGTTGGGGATTCGAGTGTGGAGATCCGCCCGCTTGTGTAAACACAAGCGGGCGGATCTCCTAAGTGACAGGCAGGGACAGATTGCAGGGTTCAGCATAGCTGAACCTGCGATCTGTCCCTGTGTCACTCAGTCACCTCCCCCCACACACGTTAGTAAGCACCAGGCATACATTAACCCCTCCCTCTCCAATAAAATTAACCCCTTCCCTACCAGTGTCATTTTTACAGTAACAGTGCATATTTATAGCACTGATTACTGTAGTAATGTCACTGGTACCCCCAAAAGTGTCAAAAATGTCAGTCAAGGGTCCGATCTGTCCGTCGCAATGTCGCAGTCCCGCAATAAAAAAAATTGCAGATCGCCGCCATTACTCGTTAAAAAAAAAACACCAAAAAAGACAATCTTTCCCTTAGTAAACACAATAACTTTTGCGCAAACCAATCAAAATACGCTTATTGCGATTTTTTTTTTTTTTTACCAAAAATATGTAGCAGAAAACAAATTGGCCAAAAATTATAAAAAATTTTGATTTTTACATTTTTTTGGGGGGAATTTCATATAAAAAATGTGAAAAATTATTTTTTCAAAATTTTTGCTATTTTTTTGTTTATAGCACAAAAAGTAAAAATCACATAGGTGATCAAATACCACCAAAAGAAAGCTCTGTGTGTGGGGAAAAAAGGACGCAAATTTCGTTTGGGTACGGCGTTGCATGACCGCGCAATTGTCAGTTAAATTCGCACAGTGCCGAATCACAAAAAATGGCCTGGACGTAAGACAGCAAAATCCTCCGGTGGTTAAGGGTCAAAATTTCAGCCTTGGCGTTTTTTTTTTCCAGAAACTGATCACTTCGCATTTCTTGGTTCAAACCTTAGTTCAAGGAATAATACGTATGCTTCCACCAGTGGAGCCACCATTGTGTCCTTAGGATTTAAATTTGGTGTTGGCAGTTTTACAGAAACAGCCTTTTGAGCCCATGGGGCATATCCCTCTGGTTCTTTTGACAAGAAAAATTGGTCTTTTTGATTGCTAAAATTGGATAAAACAGCAATTCCCCTTCTCCCCTCATAAATTGCGCTTAAACATATAAATCTTTCAAACATCATATAAAATTCATCCAAGGTAAGATAACCTCCATATCAGACAGCATAAGAAACGACTGGTATCACTGTACCGCTCTCTCGCCACTTGTCCGTGCTCGTTCGGAAAGTAGGTAGTACCAAATCTTGGAGTGACAGCCTAAAAAGCGATTATAGATCGAAGGGTTTACAATCCGATTTGATGGTGCTTGGAGGAGTGAAGGCTGAGACCAAATTTGAGTTGATGGTTTAAAGGCGCATTAAATCTGTGGTCTGGTGAGTGTCCATTACCTTAAAGGGGGAGCACAAGCGGTGTGGGGAAGGTGCATGGTATTAAGCCCTGTGATATTTGAAACACCAGTGAAGGAGAAGACTTACCTTTGGACTCTATTTGCCAGCTTTCTAACCAAAATTTGATCTTAACCACTTTACCACCGGAGGATTTTGCTGTCTTCCGTCCAGGCCACTTTTTGCGATTCGGCGCTGTGCGACTTAAACTGACAATTGCGCGGTCGTGCGACGCCGTACCCAAACGAAATTTACGTCCTTTTTTTCCCACAAACAGAGCTTTCTTTTGGTGGTATTTGATTACCTGTGCGATTTTTACTTTTTGCGCTATAAACATAAAAAGAGCGTTTATTTTGAAAAAATAACAATATTTTCCACATTTTTTTATATGAAATTCCCCCCAAAAAAATGTAAAAATCTAATTTTTTTTAAATTTTTGGCCAATTTGTTTTATGCTACCTATGTTTAGTAGAAAAAATCGCAATAAGCGTATTTTGATTGGTTTGCGCAAAAGTTATTGCGTTTACTAACTAAGGGAAAGATTTCTGTCATTTTTGGTGTTTTTTTTTTAACGCGTAATGGTGGTGATCTGCGATTTTTTTTTTTTTTTTTGCGGGACTGCGACATTGCGGCGGACAGATCGGACCCTTGACTGACATTTTTGACACTTTTGGGGGTACCAGTGACATTACTGCAGTAATCAGCGCTATATATATGCACTGTTACTGTAAAAATGACACTGGCAGGGAAGGGGTTAATTTTATTGGAGAGGGAGGGGTTAATGTATGCCTGGTGCTTACTAACGTGTGGGGGGGGGAGGTGACTGTGTGACACAAGGACAGATCGGATGTCTAGCTATGCTGAACACTCCGATCTGTCAGTCCCTGTCACTATGGAGATCCGCCCGCTGTGTTTACACACAGCGGGCGGATCTCCAGACTCGATCCCTGACGATCGGGGCAGAGCAGCGGCAATCGCCGCTGCTCCTCCCCTGGCCCGACTCCCGCTGTGAATGAACACAGCGGGAGCGAGCCTCCGGCGGCGCGCGAGCGCCGCCCACAAGGGGCGGAGTCCAGCGACGTAGGTCTACGTCGCTGGACGGGATCGCGGCACTTTGCCGCAGTAGCCTCCATGTGAGCGGGGCTAAAGTGGTTAAAAACAAGTATGCTGTCCAGTTCTGGGCACCGGTCCTCAGGAAGGATGTGCTGGAACTGGAGAAAGTCCAGAGAAGGGCAACAAAAATAATTAGGGGGATGGAGAACATCAGCTATGAGGAAAGACTACAAGCACTGAACTTATTCTCTCTGGAGAAGAGACGATTGAGGGGGGATATGATATCAATGTACAAATACTGTACTGGTGACCCTAGCATAAGGAACAAACTATTCATAGAAAGGAGATACAATAAGACGCGGGGCCACTCTCTAAAACTAGAGGAAAGGCGGTTTAACCTTAAAATACGCAGGGGGTTCTTCACTGTAAGAGCAGTAAGGATGTGGAATTCTCTTCCGCAAACAGTGGTATCAGCAGGGAGCATTGATAGTTTCAAAAAATTATTAGATGGGCACCTTAAAGACCACAACATACAGGGGTATACAATGTACGGTTAACAGCAAACACACACACACATCATATGTTGAACTGGATGGACGGATGTCTTTTTTCAACCTCACAAACTATGTAACTATGTAACTATGACTGTTATAATAAAGACATATTAGTGCTGCTAATGTTATTATTTTCAGGTTTATGAATTTATACTGGTTAAAGTAACATAAGTGGTATATGGTAATAAATTATTCATAGCAGCAGCTGTTTGTCAGGATATTTTTGTGTTTGATTTTGAACCATTGATTTTGGGTGAGTTATCTTTAAGATCCCCTAGCGAGAGCGCTGGGTGAGTGGTTGTAGGCTATTTTGCACGTTGATCACTATTTTAGCATTGGGTCTTTTTGATTGCGGTAACTTCAGCCAGAAAAGTATCAGAACTAGCAGCTCTTTCTTGTAAAGAGCCATTCTTGATTTTACATCAAGATAGGGTGACTCTACGTCCGCACCCAGGTTTTTTGCCCAAGGTGGTGTCTGCCTTTCATTTGAATCAGGACATTATACTGCCTGCCTTTTTTCCAGATCCTCAAACAGAGGATGAAAAGTTATTACATTCTCTTGATGAAGTATGTGCACTTAAGATTTACTTGAAAATGTTGGCTCAGGTTCGTAAGATCGATCTTTTGTTTATGCTGCCAGAAGGGCCCAGGAAAGGGCAGACAGCGTCTAAGTCTACAATTTCTCGTTGGATTCGCCAGGTTATTATCCAGGCGTATGGTTTGAAAGGGAAGGTTCCACCTTTTCTGGTAAAGGTACACTCTACCAGAAGAGTAAGTGCCTCTTGGGCAGTTCGCCGTCAAGCTTCTATGGCTCAGATTTGCAAAGCCGCGACTTGGTCGTCGGTGCATATGTTCACTAGATTCTATCAAGTGGATGTTTGGGACCCAGGAGGAGTCTGCACTTGGCCGCAGTGTTCTGCAGGCAGCTATGTAGATCTTTTCTGGTCTGGTTGCAGTATTTATGGTGTCCCCCTCCCCTCAGATGCTTTGCTATGGGACGTCCCCGTATAGTAATGAATATGGCTCTGTGTCCCATGATATACGGTAAAGAAATATGGATTTTTTCTATAACTTACCTGTAAAATTAATTTCTTGGAGTACATTACGGGGCACTCTTATATGGGGTATTTATTGCTTGCTACAAAACTGAGGTACTTGAGGTACCTGTGTGGGAGGGGTTATATAGGGGGACTTCCTGTCTGATTGCTTGCCAGTGTCCATTCACCTGAAGGTGGACTATAACCCATAAAGTAATGAATATGGCTCTGTGTCCTGTGATGTACTCCAAGAAATGGATTTTACAGGTAAGCTGTAGAAAAAAAAATCCATATTTTAGGCGGACTGACCCGTTAAGTAGAAATGCCACACTCAAACCAAGAACTATTTTTGTGAAAAACCTTTATATTAAAGCATTCAGATTAAAACTGTTGGTCTTGGCTGGATTTACAATCTGAGTCCCAGTTGAACCAAAATTGTAACATTTCTTTTCTGTTCCTTATTCTTAATTCTCCTAAAAATTATTCACTATTCTTACTATTGTTACTAATGGAACAAGGCTCTTAACCTCCCTGGCGGTATGATTATGTCAGGAATTATGTACCAAAAGCGGTACAATTTTTTGATATTTATAATTTACAATATATATATATTATAAAATATAAATATATGATAAAATATAAATATTATAATATATAAAATATATATATATATACAGTGGGTACGGAAAGTATTCAGACCCCCTTAAATTTTTCACTCTTTGTAATATTGCAGCCATTTGCTAAAATCATTTAAGTTCATTCTTCTTCCTCATGAATGTACACATAGCACCCCATACTGACAGAAAAACACAGAATTGTTGACATTGTTGCAGATTTATTAAAAAAGAAAAACTGAAATATCACATGGTCCTAAGTATTCAGACCCTTTGCTGTGACACTCATATATTTAACTCAGGTGCTTTCCATTTCTTCTGGTCATCCTTGAGATGGTTCTACACCTTCATTTGAGTCCAGCTGTGTTTGATTATACTGATTGGACTTGATTAGGAAAGCCACACACCTGTCTATATAAGACCTTCCAGATCACAATGCATGTCAGAGCAAATGAGAATCATGAGGTCAAAGGAACTGCCTGAAGAGCTCAGAGACAGAATTGTGGCAAGGCACAGATCTGGCCAAGGTTACAAAAAGATTTCTGCTGCACTTAAGGTTCCTAAGAGCACAGTGGCCTCCATAATCCTCAAATGGAAGACGTTTGGGATGACCAGAACCCTTCCTAGAGCTGGCCGTCCGGCCAAACTGAGCTATCGGGGGAGAAGAGCCTTGGTGAGAGAGGTAAAGAAGAACCCAAAGATCACTGTGGCTGAGCTCCAGAGATGCAGTCAGGAGATGGGAGAAAGTTGTATAAAGTCAACCATCACTGCAGCCCTCCACAAGTCGGGGCTTTATGGCAGAGTGGCCCGACGGAAGCCTCTCCTCAGTGTAAGACACATGAAATCCCGCATGGAGTTTGCTAAAAAACACCTGAAGGACTCCAAGATGGTGAGAAATAAGATTCTCTGGTCTGATGAGACCAAAATAGAACTTTTTGGCCTTAATTCTAAGCGGTATGTGTGGAGAAAACCAGGCACTGCTCATCACCTGTCCAATACAGTCCCAACAGTGAAGCATGGTGGTGGCAGCATCATGCTGTGGGGGTGTTTTTCAGCTGCAGGGACAGGACGACTGGTTGCAATCGAGGGAAAGATGAATGCGGCCAAGTACAGGGATATCCTGTACAAAAACCTTCTCCAGAGTGCTCTGGACCTCAGATTGGGCCGAAGGTTTACCTTCCAACAAGACAATGACCCTAAGCACACAGCTAAAATAACGAAGGAGTGGCTTCACAACAACTCTGACTGTTCTTGAATGGCCCAGCTAGAGCCCTGACTTAAACCCAATTGAGCATCTCTGGAGAGACCTAAAAATGGCTGTCCACCAACGTTTACCATCCAACCTGACAGAACTGGAGAGGATCTGCAAGGAGGAATGGCAGAGGATCCCCAAATCCAGGTGTGAAAGACTTGTTGCATCTTTCCCAAAAAGACTCCTGGCTGTATTAGATCAAAAGGGGGCTTCTACTAAATACTGAGCAAAGGGTCTGAATACTTAGGACCATGTGATATTTCAGTTTTTCTTTTTTAATAAATCTGCAACAATGTCAACAATTCTGTGTTTTTCTGTCAGTATGGGGTGCTATGTGTACATTCATGAGGAAGAAGAATGAACTTAAATGATTTTAGCAAATGGCTGCAATATAACAAAGAGTGAAAAATTTAAGGGGGTCTGAATACTTTCCGTACCCACTGTATAATATGCAAATGAGGTGTTGTAGAATATTGAACCATAGAAAAATATCTCTAAAACACTAGCAGCGCTAGGAAAATGGACATGAATAAATTATCCAACAGTCCTTCAAAACTATAGTACACAGTCCAATCTGAGACTTCCAAGTCTTTCAGAGTCCGTTGTTAAGGGTAAGGGAGTGAGGGAACTTGGCTTGACCACCAGACTTCCACCACCGACAGGTGCTCCCCCCCTTGTTCTAAAGACTCACCAAACCACAGGTGAAACCAGACCCTTCAAATTATCCACCACTCTCAGGATATAGGACTCCAGATCCGGACCACTTAGCTCTCTCCTTCAAACGTTACTCCGTTCACCATGGCATGAAAATGAACAGAGTAGGGGCAAACAATAGTGTAATTCCGCATAAACAGATTTATTCAAGCAAAATAAAAACACACATTGGGCCCCTCTCCCCTTCAGATGTCTACTTACA
This sequence comes from Pelophylax lessonae, assembly GCF_965119305.1. NCBI lineage: Eukaryota > Metazoa > Chordata > Amphibia > Anura > Ranidae > Pelophylax > Pelophylax lessonae. The sequence goes on along the minus strand of NC_138777.1, from coordinate 215,631,672 downwards.
AGAAGACCGTTTGAATGAAGGCATATAGTAAAATACGCTGGATAGCCACCAATTCCAGAAGACCCTTTAGGTTATATGGAAGATGTCCGACGTGTTGTTTATATGATGGGCGACCGTGCACTCCAGCTCTGATGCGTTTCGTCGTCAAGACTTCTTCAAAGAGCTCTTCCGGACATCTTCCATATCACCTAAAGGGTCTTCTGGAATTGGTGGCTATCCAGCGTATTTTACTATATGCCTTCATTCAAACGGTCTTCTTGTAAGTAGACATCTGAAGGGGAGAGGGGCCCAATGTGTGTTTTTATTTTGCTTGAATAAATCTGTTTATGCGGAATTACACTATTGTTTGCCCCTACTCTGTTCATTTTCATGCCATGGTGAACGGAGTAACGTTTGAAGGAGAGAGCTAAGTGGTCCGGATCTGGAGTCCTATATCCTGAGAGTGGTGGATAATTTGAAGGGTCTGGTTTCACCTGTGTTTTGGTGAGTCTTTAGAACAAGGGGGGGAGCACCTGTCGGTGGTGGAAGTCTGGTGGTCAAGCCAAGTTCCCTCACTCCCTTACCCTTAACAACGGACTCTGAAAGACTTAGAAGTCTCAGATTGGACTGTGTACTATAGTTTTGAAGGACTGTTGGATAATTTATTCATGTCCATTTTCCTAGCGCTGCTAGTGTTTTAGAGATATTTTTCTATGGTTCAATATTCTACAACACCTCATTTGCATACTGTTTACTTTATAGCAGCTGCTTAGACCTTGTGTCATTATTGATGTAACAAGTTGCCTATCCAAATAATTATTTGAGCGCAGGGTGAGTGGGTATATGCCATAGGTCCTTCTAATCTTCACATATTCTTCACTCTTAGTGTATATATATATAATATATATATAATGCATATTAATAATATAATTTATAATTTACAATTTATAATATTTGATATTTTTCTGATACTAAGGTGATACAGTGTAATCCTCTCAGATTACACTGTATCACCTCCTTTTTATGTGTTTGTGTTTTTTGCAACTTTTGAATTTCCCTCCCAGTTCCGCTCCCATGCACCATTGCTGCTACAGGGAATGGAACCAGGAAGTCATCAGAGCGACGGACGAGCGGCGGGGATCTCGGCGGCGATCACAGCAATGGGAGATCATCGCTGGATCGCCAGGAGAAGGTAAGGAACCCCGCTGCAGGCTCTGCACATCTACCCCGAGCGTGACTCGGGGATACCGATCCTAGCATGAAAAAAACACCCCGAGCCACGCTCGGGGTTACCGCTAAGGGAGTTAATTTACCCATTGTATAACATCTCCAAATTATCAGAACTACCAATTTGTGTCCGATGTCCTTCAGATAGACATTCATCACCGAGACATATATTAATTTAGACCAGGTCGCCGATATTGTGCCTTTCACTTAGAATCCATGGAGCGCGGCGTGCGATCCAATTGATAATCTTTCCCGCATTAACACCCCACTCGGATCATAATCGCTTTTGGAACTTCCGTTCTCCTCCGGATCTTCAAGCTTTCGATCATTTAACCGTGGTTGACCTTGAGAAGTTCATTAGCATTGCTCGGCGTAATGCTCAATGTGAAGCCAGAAAGTGCGAAATGATTGGGGCAGCAGACGGCGCGCGTTCTGTTTCAGAATTTAAAAGATATTTATGACATTTTAAGATCTGCCGCCTCTCTGTATCTCCTCAAATCGCATCGACGGCTGCCTCCCCCCGTCTCTAATGACCAATAATAACATCTGTTCCCGTCACCCTGTCTTCTGAATGAAAATCCATCATGGCCTATTCACATCTCACGAGGAAAATCAAAATTGGCATGTTTTATTGATGGCCTGGCTATCTGTCAAGTCGCTTGAGGAAAAAACCTGAGTTGCAGAAGTACAAGGGGAAGGGAACGGCGGTTTTGTTCCGTAGAATTACTCAACCACTTACGCCTGTTTAGCCGTAAATTGCCATCCGTTTTCTTCTCACACCAGAAATTGACAAACCGATATATATTTTTAATGGAATGGATGGCTTTCATAGCGGCCTGTTAATAAAATATCAGCTGCTGCGCTGGGCTCTCGTTCTATTGATGTCCTATGTAATGCCCTGAACAGGATGAAGCCAAAACTTAGCCTCAGGGTTCTCCGGGATCTTTGATTTGTTGCAATTCTATACTAGTATCTTTTTATACTTTGTTTTGAAATGTACGCTCTCTGTGTGTATAAGACCTAACAGTCATACAGATGTGGAAAAAAATCAAAGGCATGTCCTACTTATTGCACCTATATTGAAAAAATTAAAAAATGTGCATTTATTATTTTTGCATTGGAGCATTGCAACTGTGATCAATGCAATGTGCAGGCTCCTGAAGGCTCTTCTTCCAGCCCCAGGTCCAAATGGAGGACAGGACTTCTGGTTATAGAGCTGGTGGAAGAATTAAATGGATTATGAGTGCTCCATTGAGAACTACAAGTCCTTTTACCACAGTGGCAGATGGGAGTTGTATTTTTTCCATTAACAGATCCTTTGAATGGGTGACACAAGTGGGTGAAGCCACACACAGCCACACTAAACTAAAAAATATTTACAGAATGGTGCAGGGAGAGAAACCACACCACAATTCAGTAAAGGTAAAGGGAGGAAAGTCTGAGCGTGGGGCTGTTGAATAGAATCATGTTATACTGCAAATATGGGTTTAAAATGAAACCTGGAATTTTTACTATTGTTATAGAGCAATGGTCTCCAAACTGCAGCACGGGGGCCGAATGTGGCCCTGCCTTTATCCGGCCCTTAGGGCACTATTCCTCCCACTGACACCAATGATGGGGCACTATTCCTCCCACTGACACCAATGATGGGGCACTATTCCTCCCACTGACACCAATGATGGGGCACTATTGCTCCCACTGACACCAATGATAGGGCACTATTCCTCCCACTGACACCAGTGATGGGGCACTATTGCTCCCACTGATTCCAACAATGGGGCACTATTCCTCCCACTGACACCAACAATGGGGCACTATTCCTCCCGCTGACACCAACAATGGGGCACTATTCCTCCCACTGACACCAATGGTGGAGCACTATTCCTCCCACTGACACCAGTGATGGGGCACTATTCCTCCCACTGACACCAACAATAGGGCACTATTCCTTCCACTGACACCAACAATGGGGCACTATTCCTCCTCCTGCTACCAACAATGGGGCACTATTAATCCCAATGATACCAACAATGGGGCACTATTCCTCTCGCTGACACCAACAATGGGGCACTATTGATCTTTTATTGAAAAGAATCAAGCAACAAATTTTATACAAAAGTAAAAAACAGAACTATAGTACAATATTCCAACAGAAAACAAAGGAATACACATCCATGTGCAGAATATATACAATATATACATAATCCACTTCCAACATTCATAGAAAACTATTTACATAAAGCAGCAGAGAGGGCCTAAGAGGCACAACCCATCACCTATGTATGCAGCCATTTATCAAAAACTAAGCATTAAGAAAAAAATCTAGGGTGATAAGAGACAGAAAGCCACACCCGGGAAAGAGACTCCTGGCAGTCAGGGAGGCTTGAAACCCCTCCACACCTTCAACCAAGCCCTCTGACCCCACTTGTCTCTCTCAAGCGCCCGAATCTTCCCCACCTCATGCAGAATGTCACACACCACCACCTGAACAGGAAGGATTTTACGCCGAAGGGTGACCTGACACCGTGCATTCCAGGTGTAATAACGGACTACTAAGCTAACTAAAAAAAGTGTATCCAAACAAAAGCCCCCACCAGTATTGAATGCTCCATACACCCACTCAGCATAACCCAGCCTGGAGAGGAAAGGAACACCGAGGGCCCGCCCCACCTGTTTGTACACCTCTATGTTAAAAGGGCAACGAAGCAGAAAATGGTCCATAGTCTCCTCCTCACCTGTACATTCCTCCCGAGGACAACCACGATCCATCCCATTGCGGAATTTCAAATTGCCCCGAACATAGAGCCTCCCGTGGAAGCACAACCAGGCCAGATCCCTGAATTTAAGGGGGACTCTAGCCAAATTAATCAATCTTAACCCTTCCCTCAAAATTGGGCCTGGGCAATCCCTTAAGGCCAGTGGGTCATGAAAGACTTCGGTAAAGACTCGGCTCATAAGGACTTTCCTCGGAGCGGATCTGAGATCTTCAGCCGACAGTCGCCACTGCCGCAGCAACTTCAGACACGGAGCGACATAGGCTGGGAGCTGACCACGATGACCCCTGAGATTCTTCACTTGGCCACCTTCTTCCCAAAATCGCAGAAAAGGCCTAAACCAAGATCTAAACATGCCTGCCCATCCAGGAGGTTCCACTGCAAGCATACTACCAATATTAAACTTGAGAAATAGCAGTGAAAAGAAAAGAACGGGGTTGACCATACCTAAGTCACCCTCCCTCCTGGATAGATAGGTGACATTCCTCTTGATGGGGTTCAGTCTGTTCCCCCACAGCATCTGGAAGAACACACTATAGATCCTAGCATAGAGAGACACTGGCAAGATGCAGACAGGGCTGACATACAAGAAGATCGGTATCAGGTAAGTCTTAATCAGATCAACCCTTTCCCTCAGAGATAACTTCCATCTCTTCCAGCTGACCACCTTAGTATTGGCAACTTCCAGCCTGCCTTCCCAGTTTTTGAGGCCATAATCGCCAGGTCCAAATTCAATGCCTAATATCTTAATTTTTTCCTGGGGCACTGGAAAGGTGTCCGGGAGATCAAACCCCTCACCTTCCTTTCCCATCCAAAAAACTTCACTCTTTTCCTGATTGATTTTGGAGCCTGATGCTTCAGAGTAACGTGATGTCAGAGAGACCACCTCCTCCGCTTCATCTGCCCCAGTGACAATCACTGACACATCATCCGCATAGGCAACAACCCTCAAAGGCGGCTCACCCTGGATTCCCACTGGTACCCCACACAACATGCTGCTCTCTAGCCCCCTGATGAAGGGGTCGATTGCAAACACATAGAGCAGGGGACTCAGGGGACAACCCTGGCGCACCCCAGAGCCAACCTCAAAGGACTGTCCAACCCAACCATTAACAAGAGGGAAGCTTTCTGCCCCCTTTTACAAGACTTTTAACCAATCGACAAAACCACCCGGCAGACCGTACTTACTAAAGACCAACCACAGGTACTCATGGTTGACACGATCGAAAGCCTTTGCCTGATCCAATGCCAGTAGATACTTTCCCCAGCCTGCAGCCCTGCACTGCTCCAAGGCCTTCCGGACAGCTAAAACCGCTGTGAAGGTGCTCCTACCCTGGATCGAACAGTGCTGATGGCGAGAAAGCAAAGACTCTGCTACTGCCGATAGGCGGCAAAAAAGTATCTTCGCCAGCACCTTTCTATCGACATTGAGAAGGCTGATGGGTCGCCAATTCTCAATCATCGAAGGATCTTTACCTTTTGAAAGAAGAATCACAGCTGAGTGTCTCATGGAAGGGGGAAGCACCCCCTTAGCAAGACAACTGTTAAAAACCTCTACCAAATGTGGGGCCAGAATAGACTTAAAGACTTTGTAAAACTCAGCCGTCAGACCATCCGGTCCAGGTGACTTTTTGATGGCAAGCTGTTCAATTGCCCTCGTCACCTCTTCAACTGTGATCCCTTCTGTCAAATTCATCAAAGGGACATCTCCACCATTTAGACCTGGAGTAGAGTCCAAAAAGCTTTCCATCTTGTCTCGGTCAAGCTCTTTCCTCCCAAGAAGTTCAGCATAAAAAGACCTCACGACCTCCAGGATCCCTGACCTGGACTTTGTCAAGGAACCTGTACTATCCTTAAGGCCAACGACCATCTTAACAGCTACACCCTGTTTACAGTTCTGGTAAGGGTCAGGCGAGTGGTATTTCCCATAGTCCCGCTCCAGAACCAAAGAGGTATGCCGGTCATATTGACATTTCCTGAGGAGGATTTTCACTTCAGAGATTGCCCCAGGATCTCCTCCTCTCGAGACAAGAATATCCAGCTTCCTCCGCAAACGTTGGTAGGTCATGTATCTATTAAACTGTTTTTTATTGGCTAGGCCCCTGAAGAATCCAGCAATCCTCTTTTTGGTCAGCTCCCACCACTCAGCCTTGCTGCTACAAAAGTCCAGGATGGTCACCTGTGCCTGAAAGAATTCCTCAAAGGATTGTCTAACATGTTCTTCCTCAAGGAGAGTCGAATTTAATCTCCAGATGCCTTTGCCCCTCTGAGGGAAGTCTGAAGCATTCAAGACCACATACAGTGATCAGAGAACTCCACTGCCTGCACCACTGGGGGTGAGAAAGCAGAGGCCTCCTTAAAAAAAAAACCTATCTATCCTACTCTGACTATAACCTCGATGAAAGGTGAACCCTGTGTCATCCGGAAGGTGCCTAATGTGCACATCCACAAGACCAGCATCCCTAACCATACTATTTAAAAAAACGCTATCATATCCCAGCCTGTCATTGAAGTCCTTCCTGTCCTTGGGCCTAGTCACAGTATTAAAGTCACCTCCAAAAACCACTTGCCGGGATGTAAAAAGAAATGGCTTGATCCTTGTAAAAAGGCATTTCCTGTCCCACTTTGTGTGCGGCCCATAAATATTAATTAGGCGCAGGTCCTGCCCTCCCACAAGGACGTCTAAGACCATACATCTCCCAATCTCCACCTCAATAACCCGCCCGACAGTTACCATGCCGGTTTTAAACAACACCGCCACCCCGCCGTAAGGATCGGCCGCAAGAGACCAGTAAGATGGACCATACCTCCACTCTCTCTTGGCCATATGAATATCTGCCAAGGAGGTGAGCCTAGTCTCCTGCAAAAATAAAATTTCAGCATCTAATTGGCTGAACAAAAAGAAGGCCATAGAACGAGCTCTTACTGACTTAATACTGGCGACATTTATTGTCACCACTTTTAACGGAGGGGGAACCGCCATTTGGGTTATTTAGTGGATTGCTTCTTAGCTCCCCTTTGCTGCTCATCACTAGAAGCCTCTCTCTTTCTTGAAGCCTCCTCCATCTCCATTTCAATTTCTGAATTCTGCTCAGAAGAATCCCCAGATGAGGAGATATCCCAAGCAGAAGCCCTAGAACGGTTGGAGACAGTCACTGAGGCATCCTGTCCCTGTTCCGTCCTCACCGTCGGTCTCTTCCGCCTCACAACCTTCCTTCTCTCCTCCAGGTACTGCAGGTCAGATTCAGAGATGCTTTCATCTCTTGTTTTCTTCTTCTTCTTTGAAGTATTCACAGAAGACTTCTTTACAGAGGAAGCCGCAGCAGCACCCTTTTTGGTACCCTCTACCACTCCTGGTGGGTGGGGGGCTTCTTTAAGGTCACACTTAGGAAGGGAAGATTTATCGGGAATAACTGACTTGGGGGGCACAGACTTGGAAGGTTCTGACACAAGAGGAGCAGGTACAGTAGGCTGGGGGGCAGGGCCGCTGATAGGCCAGTACAACCAGCCCTGTTGTACCGGGCCCGGCGTCCTCAGCACAGCAGGGGGGCCCGGGCAGCCTCACAGACAGCACAGAATAAAAATGAAAAAAAAAAAAAAAACGGCTTTCTAAAATACACCCCCACTCAGCTGCTTCTACTAGCTTAGGGGGGGGGGGGTGTATTATTGCTATCTTCCGGGCCCCCCCCCCCCCTCTCTAAAGATGTGGGACTTTTTAGTCAGTTTCGGGCGCATGCGCACTGCATTCCATGCCCGCTCTGCTGCCTAACCGACCTGCCGCTGTGACGGCCTGTTTCCTGCTCTGGCGGAGTGATCCTCCTCCGCTCAGCTCCTCATTCTGTCACTAGTCAGCGAGAGATAGTCATAGAACGAGAGGCTATGAAGTTGGCAGCGGCGGCAGGAAGCTGACAGCGTCCAGAAGCTGAGGAGGAAGCCGGAATTTGTGGCTACTGCTTTGGGTGGGTAAAAGATATACTGCAGTGCACTTACCAATAATGTCACCATATATATCAATATCTATAACACACAGGCAGCAGAGGTTCTCTATCACAGTGTGTCACATAACATGGCTGTTAGGTGCTGATTATTGGTCATAAGTTAACAATGTCAGCACCCAACAATCATGTCCTGTGACACACTGTGACAGAGCCAGCCATAACAGAGCACCTGCTGACTGCTGCCTGTGTGTTGAGTTGCTGTTTGTTATTAAAAAAGGAAGTAAAGTCCCCCAAAAAAACGAGAAAAAAAAGCCCTGTAAAGAGAAAGGCATAATGAGCTAGTATGCATCGCATACTAGCTCATTATGTAGTACTTACCTTAAAACGAAGCCCCCGCCGTGCCGCCACCTCAGCGACAGGACGGCGACATGTCCGGCCGTCCTGCATCCGGGTTCGCGTCCTCCGGCCATCTGATTGGCCGGAGGCGCGATTACATCGCACCTGCGCTCGGGAGCCGCCGTTCACGGCACTGAGCTCTGAAGGAACGGCACGGGTGGCCGTTCCTTCAGAGCGACCTCGCCGATGACGTCATCGGCAGTATGCACTCTAAATATCTCCTAAACGGTGCAAGTTTGGGAGATATTTATAGCACCTATAGGTAAGCCTTAATATAGGCTTACCTATAGGCAAAAGTTTGTGAGGTGGGTTTACAACCTCTTTAAGGCTTCTTTCACACAGAGTAGAATCCGCTTGTTCAATGGGGGATCTGTCCACTGATCCCCCGCTGAACGGAGTGGGCAGATTCAGACTCAGGTTATGTAGAGCGGACACAAACACAGACACAGCCCACGTTGCTCTAAGGATGCCTGGTGTAAAGAAACCAGCTGTCCGTTTACACCTGACTGCCCTCCAGCCAATCTACTTGATGGAGGGGAACGGATCCCTTTCCGTTTTGTTTAGCGGATCGGATTTGAGGTAGGCGGGTGTAAATGAACACAAGTCTGTTTAGATCCAATGCTCTACAGTAGTGAATGGAGGGTCAGATCAGGTCCACCTAAAAAATGGACAGACAGACCTGATCAGACCTGTCATGTGAACCCACCCCCCAACCTTTTCCCTTTAACTGCTTGCCACCCACCCTCAGTACATTTACTGCAGCAGGGTGGCATGGGCCGGCTGGATCACATACATGTGCTTCATCCAGCCTGTTCCAGCACTTTGTTTCAAGGGCGGGTCTGGGGAGGGGCCAGGGGTGGGGCCATGGGCGGGGTTTAGGGTGGGGCTGAAGGGGGCCCCATCAGGTCTACTGTACAGGGCCCCATGATTTCTATCAGCGGCCCTGCTGGGGGGACACAGGGACAGACACAGAAGGAATACTTACAGATACAGGAGGGGTGGGCACAGGGACTGGGGAGGGATCCTGAACAAGACCAGGGGGGTCAGTCACCGCAGAGGAGGGTGGTACACCAGGGGCCTCATCCTCCATCCTGTCCAGCCTTAAGAGGTCATCTATCGCCTCTCTATCCATATTATGCCAGGCTTCAGGACATTGGCTGTAGGGGTGGCCAAGGCGCAGGCACAGGTTGCACCTTATCGCCTGGGTGCAGTCCCTGGCCACATGACCCTGTCCCCCACACACTGAACAGATCAGTGCTGAACAAGAGGAGCTAAAATGCCCCTTTTCTCCACAGCGGTGACACAGTTTTGGCTGACCGGGATAAAAAATAGTCATCCTATCCCTCCCTATAAAGGCAGAGGTGACGGACAACATTCCCATCCCTAGCCAACCTGACCGTTACCGACCAACCCCCGGTCCAGATGCCACGCTCATCATAAATTTTATCTGGCCTGGTCAAAACATCCCCATAATTTCTCAACCAGACCTCTAAGTCCCGAGCAGGAACACTCTCATTTGTGAGGATAATAGTGATTTTCTTTACTGTTGACCTTTGGGAAACTGCCACTGGCACCAGACCTTCCCATTCGGGTCTTGACCTGCACCGAGCCATATATCGTTCCCAGAACAGGTCAAGACCCTCTGGTCTGGTGAAACTAACCGTGTACTCCCGACTTCCAGCCACATGTATCAAGGCATATAGGTCATTAGCCCCAAAACCCATATCCAAGATCAGGTCCACCACCATACGTCGTGCTACAGGGACTGCACCACCTTCCCTTTTAAGGAGGACTACGTTCCGCCTTGGACCCCCAGCAGGAGCCATAGACCCAAGACCAGATCCAATGGTGTTCATAGTGGCAGCCTGCAAGGGAAAAACCCGATTGGAAGCGGAGCCCCTCCTTGATTGTATTCCTGGCTTGATGATATTGCCAGGAGCACAGCTTACCACCTGTGCAAATGTAGGCTTATTAGGGCCAAGACCCCACACTGATGTCACATTATCAGGTACATTACTATTATTATTTTCAGCTTGGCCTAAACCAGCAGCATTATCAGTTAAACATACAATGGTGGGTCCCACCACACCTGCAATGTTATTAGGTGTAGTTACTGTTTCTAATGCAGTACCAAGTGCTTCCTGCTGCTGCGCTGTAGAGTCCTGGTTAGTTATTACTGAAACAGTTTTGAGCTCAGCAGAAGCAGGGTTAATCGGCTCTTCTGGGTTTTGTAGTTCCTGAGCAGAAATGTCATTTTTTAAACGTAACATTTCCTCAGCAGGCAAAGCATTGCTGAGCACAGGGGTATCATCCTGGGTGTCACTGGGAAAACCCTCATTATTAGGCAAGGTGCTAAAAGGCACAAAAACAGTTTTGTCTATTACCTGAGACTTGATAGCCTTTATCTTATCAGGTACATGATCCGGCAAGTCCTCCACACCACCAAACACCAGCTTATCTCCCTGTACTGGAGACTCCATTACCTGGATTACCTTTAGCATGCCTCCTGAGCCCTGAGATGGCAATGGGCTGCTTACCTCACCTTGAGGGGGAAGGGGGTCAGAACATGGGGTCTCCTCCTCCACCTCCATCTTTGCAAACCTTCGGTCGTTTCTAAACTTCTCCCTGAAGGGACCATCCCTGCCTTCCATCATGGCCACGATGGTTTCCTGATGTTCCACACGGACCTTAGCTAATTGGACCTCTGAATCCATGGATCCACGGTTCTTGCTGAACAAGCCTTCACGCTGCTTTCTCAGGCGCTTTAAATCCGCTCTAAGCTTGTAGAGCTTGTCTCTTTCCTTATTGAGGACTTTGATCCCGGCCACCACTCGCTCCCGAATGGATCCAGCATCTTCATCCTCACCAGGTGCAGAGAGATCACCAACCACGGCTTGTCCAGGAGCAGGGGTGCCATCCATCCGACCAGGGGATGGCTGAGAGCCTCCAGCAGGAGAGGCCCCGCTGGCCTGAATGGCCTCCCCAGGAAGGAGCCAGCAGGGCTGGGAGGGATTTTACCTCACTCCCCTCTTAAACAGATCACCTGGAGCAGCTCCAGACACACAGCCAGAGAACCTTGCAGCAGCCACACCCGAAGCTGAATGATGGGGCACTATTCCTCCCACTGATACCAACAATGAGGCACTATTCCTCCCACTGACACGATGGAGATTATTCTTCCCACTAATACCAATACCTCCTACTGCCCACAGGTGTTATGTAATTATTTTACCCCCACTGACCACCAAGACTGAGGCATTTTCTACTCCCACTGGCCACAGTGTGGCCCTCCTAAAGTCTGAAGGATAATAAACTAGCCCTTTTTTAAAAAGTTTGGAGACTTGTTATAGAATACCAGGCAGTACTATTAGCCTTCCATCCAAAGTTTTTCCATGCAGTACCTCTTTTTGGCCACAAGATGTCCTCAGTCTTCCGCACTAAATGGTGGAAAAATAAGACCTGTTACTCTGTTGTGAATCCAGAGTGTCATAGCCCTGCCCCCCCCCCCCCCCCCCCCCAAAGAGTGTCACCACTGTTCTCTGTATTCACCATGTACTGGTGCAGAAAGCAGTGCTGACATCATCACGCCAGCACTGTCGCTTGCCACCGCCCAACCCACCGCTGGCTCTATTTCTAGGTGCGGGAGACTGGCAGCCCAGCACTGCAGATGAGCCTGCATCAGCTGACCCCCCTTTGCTGACATCATCTTCTTTTGGATCCAGGGTAAACTCCCTGCCCCTAGACAGCCAATAAGAAGTGTCCAAGTCAGGCAGGCAGTGACCTCCACATCTGCAGAAAGACCCGGCTTCTTTACTCATAGAAATGTAGAGGATTCAGGAATGGAACGTCACATGACCACAAATTTGGATTTATGGTTCCTTATAAAGAGAACATCACGCTGTTGAAACATTCTTTGTCTGGGGGTGCCCCTTTAACTGAGCACATGCAGCAGAACCTCATATATTCCATCGGAAATATTATGTCCATCTTGTACAGGATGATTATTTTCTTCCCGTCCTACAACAAAATATTATTACATAACTTGTCAGTTAAATGGCAAGCATGAAAACAAGCAGGAAAATGAGGCGTAGTATAGCATCAACACGACTAATGTGGTAATAGAGGGGGACACGAGATCCACTAATAAATTTGCGTATTATACACTCAACAAGCAGATTGGTATTCCGCTGTATAATAATTACCATAAATAGAGATAATTATACATGCTGAATGCTTCTGGTAATTAAACCGCTGTACACACTGCCTGTCAGAATCCAGAAAAAAATACACACAGGGAACAAAACGCAGCGGAGAAAAGCGCGATTTGGCAGGCGCCGAGTTTACAGATCTTTGTAATGAAAAAACTCTGTTCTGATGGGAGGAGGGGGGGGGGGGGGGACAGCACACTGTGTTAAAGTAGACTCAAAAGATTTGTTATGTTATAGGGAACATCCAGAAATATTTATTGTGCCTTAGCAGTACCCTAAAAAAGGGGATGATGCATCAGCTTCCTGCTGATTTCAAAATTAAAAAAAAAAAGCCCTTGACACCCTTCAAATGTGCATATTCCAGTGAGGGAGCTAGACGCTGTATATGGTAGACTTTAATTATACAGTATGACCATCAGTTGTTTGATTACATTCTCAGACCTGCTTCTGAACAATAAAAAAGCTGATCAGTGTTGCTTAAGTCTACTCTACACCATCCAGTGGCTAGCAGGGAGGAACATGCTTGTCTAAAAGGATATCTGGGATGTGTTCTTTCACTCGAGGTCATCAGTTACAAACTCTCTGTCTTTGTCTGAATGTCTGACTACAAAGGAAGATATTGAGAAAGCAGAATGAAATGTAGACACAGGCATCAAGGAAATGAATGCAGTTGGGGATTTCTGGAACAATTCTAAAATATTTATATAGGCTAAATAAGTTCAGAATTTTAAAGAAACAGGAGGAAACAACTGAGGAAATAAACTTATTTTAAATTTTGGGGATTTTTTGGCATTAATTCTAAGGAAAGAACCTAGCATGACCCCATGAAAAGGAAAGGTTAGAAGGGTCAGGAGTAAGCATTGCAGAGTTTAGGGATCAGTAGGAGTAACACAGTTCAGAGGTTAGTAGTAATGCAGAATCCAGGTGAGTTTTACTACCGCTCAGTCACTGTATGCCGGACGATCTCAGAGGTCACGTGGTCACGCCGGGTGTGACCACGCACGTGACCTCTGAGATCGTATCCAGGACGGAGCGGTATCACCTGGGTGTCACTTACGTCAAGTGGGTGAGGGATGGGGCAGTATTGGGTGGGTGAGAGACAGAGCAGTATTGAGTGGATGCCAAATGAAGCGGTATCACCCGGGTATCACGTACGGCAAGTGGGTGAGAGATACCAATCTGCCAGCAGATCTGCTAATGTGGAATTGCTTACATCTTTAATTTGTACATATGTGAGTGGCATATTCAATAAAATTTGTAAACGGAATTATGCTATGTGACATAATTTTACCTTTACGTGAGCATCACCACCTAATGGTTGGAGGAGGAGAAGACTAGTCTCGGACCCTGACATAGGATGTACCAGTGTTTTAAGTGGCCCAAAAGAGGTGCCGGTACTCTATTATAGCCTATAAATTTTGTCGCCCCCCCACCCCACATCAGGGTCCCCACAGAGTACTGCCCCTGGCCTGGGCTGGGACTCCGGAGCAGGGGGACTCACTGGTGGTGACTGGTCTGGCTCTGGAGTGGGAAATATTCTTGGGGGGGGGGGGCAATTGAGGGCGCAGATGTCCAAAATGAGTGTACTGGTATGCTAAGGCGCACGGAGAGGTGGCGGTATGCTCAAGAGCCATATTTGGAAGTGGCGGTACTGAGTACCAGTGCATACCAGCCCACTTAAAGCACTGGGATGTACAAAATATCGGCCCATATCGGCCGATACCGATATGCGATGGCCAAAATATCGGTATCGGCAACGAAAAACTAATATCGGTCGATCCCTACAATAGACCCTCCCTCAACAATAGATCCCTCAGCAACAAGAGACCCCCCCCCCCCACAGCAGGCAGCAACTATATAGATCCCCCAGCAGCCAGCAACATTAGACTCATCCCCCAACAGTAGATCCCTCCCATCAACAATTGACCCACTAGAAACATAAGACGGGGGGGTATTTTATGTTGCTAGTGGGTCCATTGTTGCTGGAGGGGAAACAATAGATCCCCCAGCAGCTGGCATCATTGGACCCTTCAGCACACCCCACTACCCCCTGCCACTGCATATATTCAGTACTGGAGGTTCTGGAACTGCATTCCTGCGCGTTCCCACAGGAAAAAAAGCCCTGGTAGTAAGTAACACAAAGATCAGAGATTAATAGTATGTAACCCAGAAATAGAGGTTAGTAGTACATACTAAAATGTTGCAAGGGTCAGTAGTAAGTAACGTACCCCCCACTTGCAAAAAAAAACCTCCCCCGAAACAAACCCTTTACCCCCCCTCTAAAAAGTTCACCCACTAGACCTACAGCCAATGTGCAGCCACTTCTACCAAAGTGTAAGTTGTGTTTTTCTAAAATATTTTTTTTCCTCAGAAGATAGAATGAGCCGTGTTTGGAGAATTACTGTACAGTTCTCACTTTTGCGGCTGATATATTGGGTGACCCCGGGGGAGAGATTGCGGGTCGTTATTTGTTTTGTGTTTTTCTACATCGCTCACAGGACAAGTGTTGGGCTCCAGCCGTACCGTTGCCTATCTGTCGCTACAAATCTCTGGCGGAGATGATACGTTAGGAGGCGGCAGACACTTTGTGATTGCGAGTTTTCTCAATATTGTTCCTCCTGGTCGCTGACCTCTGTCGCGGGAGGAATATTTTAGATTACAACATTAGTTAGAAAGACGACTGCTGTGCCAAAATAAGCCGACTCATTGCCGCCTCCACCGCAAACTTATGGCTCTCATTCCGGGGAATGTTCAACGCTTGGATAAACGTAATGTTTCTCCATTAAGAAGCACCGGTAACCTTTCTGAAAGTGGCCACAGACCTTTTTTGGCAGGATCAGGTGATGATCCAATGTCTATGAGGTAACATTTTTGGCCAGCAAACTAATCAGGCAGAGAGCAAAATTCCCAACACCATAACATGCCCCTTTCCTCTTCCCTCCACCATTGTGCAAGCTACAGATGGCCAAACCCACATTCCCCCCAACCCTTAAAGCCTATCTCCAGCCACATTTTACTTTTGTTGGTTTTTGGTAAAGGAGTTAACATTTCTGTTGGGTTTTTAAGTCTGTGACCCCATTGGGAAAATTTTTCCATGCTTCTATGCACCCATAGAAGAAACAGAAGAGAGACTGTCACTGGGAAGGGAAGACAGGGGCAGCAAAATGGCATTGCCAGGAGTTGTCACTCTTTTTCACTTGGCTAAAATTGTTTTTGTTTTTGCGTGTGTCCCTATTCGAAAGATTTTTCCATCATTTCCTGTCTTGACAAAAAATCCCCAATAGTTTCCCCAGAGAAGTGCTGGTGGAGAATTGAACCCAAAGGTAGAGATATAGTCAGGTATTATATCCAGCTTTAAAAGGAAGCTCTCTACTATACTGATTATCTCTATTCCTGGTTACCCCTAAGCAGTGCTTTAAGTGGGCAGGTATGCACTGGTACTCAGTACCGCTACTTCCAAATATGGCTCTTAAGCATACCGCCTCCTCTCCGTGTGCCTTAGCGTACCAGTACGCTCATTTTGGACATCTGCGCCCTCAGTTGCCCCCCCCCAAGAATATTTCCCACTCCAGAGCCAGACCAGTCACCACCAGTGAGTCCCCCTGCTCCGGAGTCCCAGCCCAGGCCAGGGGGGGTGCTCTGTGGGGACCCTGATGTTGGGTGGGGGGGGCGACAAAATTTATAGGCTATAATAGAGTACCGGCACCTCTTTTTGGCCACTTAAAGCACTGCCCCTAAGGATCTCCTGGAGTAGCCAAAAAGTGTTCAAAGGATTAGGGGCCACACGTGTGTAACCAGTATAGTATATTTTATTAATCTTGTTATAAGAAAAGGTAAAGCCGACACGCTTCGGAGGCTCACAGCTCCCCCTTCATCAGGGCCTGAATGTTAGAGGTCAGAGGAGAAAATCATGAAAAGTGGCAGTACAAGTCGATTTTTGACTGCCTTTTTTTTTTTTGTTTTGATGGGGGGATGGTCGTTCAGCTAGTTGAAGACAGGCAGCTTTAGTGATGCACCAATATAATTTTTTTTACAACAAGTACGAGTACCGATACTTTTCTTTTTTTTAATATTTGCCGATACCAATTACTGATACCTACTGCAACTGTTTTGTTTATACTTCAGTTGTCAGCAATGGTACAAAGCATTGAAAATATATTTACAAATTAAATCTTTTTTTTTTATTTATTTAATTGTGCACTTTTTTAAATATACAGTATCTCACAAAAGTGAGTACACCCCTAACATTTTTGTAAACATGCTTACAGAGTATCTATGTAAATTCATTGGCAACATTTTGCTATGAATTATGTTATCATTATTACCTTGGACACTTGGACATTTATTTGGCACTCTCACTGGATTGTTTGTGTATCATCCATAGCATGCCTTGAATGTAAAGGTTTTGAGAAATAGTTAAAGTGATAGGTTTAATTAGGACAACCGACTAGAGCTCTTTTTTTTGCAAATTCCAATTGGTTTTCTCAATTTGAAAGCCCATTGTCCCTTAAGGGGGCCCTGTTCTGTGGTAAAGCTGCCAAGGTTGAGTCATTGAGCCCAACCAACAATCTGGATTGACAGTTAAGAGATCCAAGTCCAATGCTTCGCATCTGCTTTTTTTTGGGGGGGACTCATATGTCCTCAGGCATTGGTCCATCCGAGTTGAGGGTGGAGGTACAGCTTTTCATACAAATGTAGAGGAAACTGGTCTTTTAAACAAATGCCAGCCATGTACCTTGATATTATGTACCTCACACTTTCCTTGGTTAACGAGAAGGGAAAAAGCGCTCAAACCATAAAGCAGATCAAAAGCTAAATACACCTTAAAGCACACCACATACACAGGTACTGATACAGGCAGTTCGTATTGCCTCATAGCAACCAGCCAGATCCAACCTATCCTGGAAAAAAGCCAATGGAGAGCGAAACTTTAAAACCAGTTGGTCATTATGTATAAAAAAAAAAACAACTCACCTGGATCCCAACAATAAGACCAACTCAGCATTAGGGTGGCCACCTCATCCCTTTAAACCAGAACACACATTAATTACACAGGTTCCGTGGCTGATTAAGGTGGTAATTAAACTCACTTGTGTCATGGACTTGCAATAGTGTTTGGCAGCTTACCTGCGCCTTCATGCCTGCATTAGAGGCCAGACTTCACTTCTGGCTCCTTTTTATCATCTCTCCTCCCTGTTCGGCCCCACCCCAGGCCATTCCAGGAAGTCTATATTAACCAGTACACTGCAGGTCTGCTTTGTTGTTCAACAGTGTTTGCTAATTGTTTCCTGTCTGCCGTGTGCTTGATCTACCTTTCTGTGTACCGACTTTGGCTTGTCTCTGACTACTCCTGTTTGCCTGTGACCCTTACCTTTGGCCTGTTCCTTGGTTACCCTCGTCTGCCTGTTGTCCCGACCTCGGCTTACCCATCACTATCCCTTGTGTCCTGAGTGGCTGCTTCCCCTCTCTCCCTATGGAGCGTTACCCGGGGGACCCCAGGGGCCGCGACCTGGGCCCAGCTGCAGCCAAGTCCATCCCCACCACTAGAGGCTCTGGTGAACACCTGCTGGGTCTTAGACTCCGCGCCCTGGGGAATCTTGGGCTCATGTTCCTTTCCATCCCCAGCAGTCAGCTACTGGGTTCACTACCTTGCGGTGCACCCCTGCCTCCAACAGGGTGCAGTCGTCACCTGGCCACAGGTGACCTGACAACTTGGTGCCTTATCTGCATTATATTAGCCTCAGAACCTGTGTAACTAATATGTGTGCTGGTTTAAAGGGATGAGATGGCAACCCTACTCAGCATGTGCTCATTAATTACCACAAAAAAGGGAAAAAATTTAGGTAAAGCAAAGTTTAACAGATTTACATTGCAGCCGCCAGGATTTCACCTGCACCAATCAGCAACTTTGGCATGTGTATAAACTCTCTCAACTATACAAATTCTCTCTGTCAACACTTTACCGTGCAGTAAAAATGCCATCCAGCATGCCAACTGCGCTTCAATTGCATCACAAGCAGCCATGTTAATTAGAGGAACACTGAGAGAACCCTTGTGAAATGTAGAGCTGCGGAAGTTCATGCAAAAGTGATGCCGCTATGGCCAATTGAGCATGTTTTAGATGGCTTTTTCCAGATAATTGGCTCGCCTGTCTGCCTCCGAGTTAACCAGATGCACTGTGGAAGTGGCTATCAAAATGAAATTGAGTGAAAAAGAAAGAAAAAAGATTGTTGAGGTGATCACTTAATGGTAAATAAGTTAAAATAATGTTTATTAGCAGCAGTGCTGAAATGATATTCAGTTTTTTTTTCTTTTGAAGGGGTGAGGATTGAGCGGAGGGTGAGCAAATTCTTAATGTGAATGGGTCACAGGTTTGCTTATACAAGAAATGAAATATTAAACATGAATCTAACAGCATTGTAGAGTCTTCATTATTAAACCTGACAATACTCACCTATGAGAGATTTAAATTTGACAATGACTCTACAGCTGGGAGTCACAGCTAAACGGTTCCCCCAAAAGAGTAGGTGACCTGTCAATGTCAAACTGTATGCCAATTACTGTGCTATAAGCATTAGGCAGTATAGAGCGTTCCTAAAACAGAATATATATCTATATCTCACTATCCTTATAAATCCCCTAAACAAGGGGTTTTGTCCTCGTTTTAGGGTACTAACTGTAAACCCATAACTACTGGTTTACAGCACAGAAACCGCCTATTATTCAGATTCACTTATTCTAAACTCTACACAATTGTTTCAGGCTTGTTGGCTATTGTTTGAAAACAATGGCTTCTATGGCTTGGGGACCAATGAGGAAATAGGACCAGACAGGTTATGGTGAGGTGGGCCAAAAGGTACCACAGAGTCTTTCACTGAACCAACGAGGAGCACAGCAGAGCCTCCTCAATGCTGATGTCTCGGGCAGGTAAAGGCTATAAGTCAAAAACAACCATGTTTTCCAAGCACTCAACATCAATTCCAAATGCAAAGGGTAACACATCCAAGGCTGACCAGTGTCGCAGTCAAAATACATTATGAAAAATGTAGCACAGGAGCGCTGTCTAAATCGTTGTGCTCCAAAGGCTATAGGTCTCTGGTCACAAGGGGTCTTTTGACTGTGACTTAGGGCTTCAAGATGGCCAACTGGTATTTTGGGTTTCCATCCAATGGCTAGATTTTTTAAATCCAGCAGCAGGAGGAGCAATGTCAAAATCCCCAAGAAATTGCAGGCACATCAATAGAATCTGCAGTAAAAATAGCTTTGCCTAAATCCAGGGACAGATATTAATGAAAGTCTTCAAGCAGTTACAAGCAAGGCCTTCCAAAGAGGTCACAAGCGAAGACTCCAAGAAGTCACAAGCAAAGTCCACAGGGAGTTACAAAGTCTCCAAGAACTTACAAAGTCTTCAGGAAATCACAAACAAAGCCTCCAAGAAGTCAGGAGCCAAGTCTCCAAGAAGTCACAAGCAAAGTCTCTAAGGAGTCATAATTAAGCAGCCTCCAAGAAGCCACAAGCAAAGCCTCCAAGAAGTCACAAGCCAAGTCTTCAAGAAGCCACAAGCAAAACTCCAAGAAGTGACAAGCAATCCCTTCAAGAATCCACGAGCCAAATCTCCAAGTCATAGGCAGCCTCCAAGAAGTCACAAGCATTGTCTTGTAGAAGTCATAAGCAGCCTCCAAAAAGTCATGAGCCAAGTTTACAAGATGTCACAGGCAAAGCTTGCAGGAAGTCACAAGCAAAGTATCCAAGAAGTCACAAGCAAAGTCTCCAAGAAGTAACAAGTAAAGTCTCCAAGAAATCACAATCAAAATATCCAAGAAGTCACAATCAAAGTCCCCAAGAAGTAATACGCAGCCTACAAGAAGTAACAAACCAAGTCTCCAAGAAAATAGAAGCCAGGTTTTCAAGAAGTCACAAGCAAAGCTTGCAAGTCACAAGCAATGTCTCTAAGAAGTCACAAGCAAAGTCTCCAAGAAGTCATAGACAGCCTCCAAAAAGTTACAAATAAAATCTCTAAGAAATCATAACCAACTTCTCCAAGAAGTCACAAAGTCTCCAAGAAGTCATAAGAAGCCTCCAAGAAGTTAGAAACCAAATCTTCAAGAAGTCACAAACAAAGCCTCCAAGAAGCCAAAAGCAAAGTCTCCAAGAAGTTACGAGCCAAGTCTCCAAGAAGTCATAAACAGCCTCCAAGAAGTCACAAACAAAGCAAGTCATGAGTCAAGTCTCCAAGCAGTCATGAATCAAGATTCCAAGAAGTCACGAACCAAGTCTCCAAGACATCATAAGCAGCCTACAAGAAGCCACAATCATATTCCCCAAAAAGTCATAAGTCGCACCAAGAAGTCACATCCACAGTCTCCAAGAAGCCATAAGCCAAGTCTCCAAGAAGGCAAAGGGAGGTTTTCTGGAGTCACAAGCAAAGCTTGGAAGAAGTCATAAGCAATGTCTCTAAGAAGTCACAAACAAAGTCTACAAGAAGTCATAGACAGCCTCCAAGAAGTTACAATTAAAGTCTCCAAGAAATCATAACCAAAGTCTCCAAGAAATCACAAAGTCCCCAAGAAGTCATAATTAGCCTCCAAGAAGTCAGAAACCAAATCTTCAAGAAGTCACACACAAAGTGTCCAAGTGACAAACAAAGTCCCCAAGAAGCCACAAGCCAAGTCTCCAAGAAGTTACAAGACAAGTCTCAAAGAAGTTATGAGACAAGTCTTTAGGAAGTCATAAATAGCCTCCAATAAGTCACAAAGTCTCCAAGAAGTCACAAACAAAGCAAGTCATGAAGTCATGAGACAAGTCTCCAAGGAGTCATGAATCAAGTCTCCAAGAAGTCATGAACCAAGTCTCCAAGAAGTCATGAACCAAGTCTCCAAGGCATCATAAGCAGCCTCCAAGAAGTCACAATCAAAATCTCCAAGAAATCATAAGCCTCTCCAAGAAGTCACAATCAAAGTCTCCAAGAAGCCATGAGCCAAGTCTCCAAGAAGTCATGAAGATGTAAAGCCCAAACTGGATGGCATGTAGTTTCCTAAAATAACGTAAATCATAAACAAATGCCATGCTGTAATGCCTCCTCACCACCTGTCAAATGCTCTCTGAACAGCAATCTACCACTGACTGATTCTGAGTTCCAACCAATGGTGTTCTGTCCAAAGTCAGTCTTTTCACCCAGTAGCAGGCTCTCACGGAAGAGAGAGAGAGAGAGAGAAAGAGCCCTGTCAGCTCACATATATATTCTGGTTGCCATACCTAGTGATGGAGGCTTTATTCTACTCAATGCTCTACAAAGCCTCCAGACTCAAAATGACAAAAACAATAGCAAAATGACAGGTTCGCTTTAGCATTATACAGAAACCCGCTCTATATATTCAACAAATAGCAAAGAGTTAATGGAATAAATTACCTCAACAGTTGCTATTCATAGAATTGTGTAATGCCAGGGACATTTCTATTACTACACATACATTGTAGAAGACAAGAAACAGAGGAATGAAACAATCGATAGTCACATTTCCCTGCAGTCAATACAATTATCTGTGATGTGACAGAAGAAAACAGAAGGACGTACGGAGAGACAAACCATTGTTCATTTCAACAACAGCAAAAGAATGCAGAGGTGTTACCTCCTTATGGGCCTCACTGGAAATTCTGTTTGTGTAGCGCAGAACCTCCAGCTCCATGTCCGTCTTGAAAACATAAACAATATTTTTCACATTCTAATATATTATATTCCCAATAAAAAAAAAATGTAAATATCATATTTTTTTTTTCATCATTTTAGGCCAATTTGTATTCTGCTACATATTTTTGGTAAAAAAATCCCAATAAGCGTATTTTTAAAAGTTATTGCGTCTACAAACTAGGGGAAAGATTTATGTCATTTTTATTTATTTTTTTTTTTTTACTAGTAATGGCAGCGATCTGCAATTTTTACATTGCAGGAAGATAAATCGGACCCCTAACTGACATTTTTGGGGGGACCAGTGACATTACTACAGTACTAAAAATATGCGCTGTAATAATGACACTGGCAGGGAAAAGGTTAACTCAGAGGTGATCAAAGGGTTAAATGTATGCCTAGAGGGTGTTTTATAACTGTGAGGGGGAGGGGCTTGAGAAATCAACACAGAGACATGTGATCCTAAATAGGAGGATCACAGGTACTCTGTGTTCACTCCAGAGAAAACAACGGTCTGCTATGTTTACAACAGCAGACCATCGTTCTCTCTCCACAGGGGGCAATCGTGGGTGCCCGCCGGCCTGTGGATCAGCTTCCCCGCTGCCTAATGGGGGCGCGTGCACCCCCGGGAGAGCTCCCGCGAACCGCCGTACAGGTACGGGGGTTCGTGCAGCTGAGCATGTGCAGAGTGGCTTGTTGTGTGTTATACACAGTGACGGCTGGTGCTCCATGGGCCGGGGGGACCACACCATACCCCCCCCCCCGGACCACACCAGCCCGCACACCATATCCCCTCCCCCGGGTCGCCAGCTCACGCACCATGTGGAGGGCAAGCAGGCAGCAGCGGCCACGGCAGTTTCCCCTCAATCTCCTGCGTTTCCTCCCTCCTCCTCCTCCTTGGCCAATGGCATGGCTTCTCCTTTCGGCCAATCGGGAAATGGGTCTCAGGACCCACTTCCTGATTGGCCAGGAGGAGGATCCGTGTGAATATTCATTTGCTATTGTCACACAAGTGGGTGGGCTCAGGGCGCAGTGCTCTGCGCCCCGAGTCCACCCTTTTTTGAAATCTATTAGAGCCTCTGGCTCTAATCACGTGCTTAAAAAAAAAAACCCATTTGAATCCATGCGTCCGACGCCCTGCATGTAGATTAGGGGGCCGGATGCATGGATGGGGGGGCGGCGCCCCTGCGCCCCCAAAGGACAGGCTGCCACCGGTTATACGTTTGCAAAAAATTTCCCGAACGATAATTATAACAAGTTCTTTTCGTCAATCAATTTCGTCAATCAATTTATAATATATATCTGTAAGGTTCAGATCTGGTAACGCCCTCTAATGAGTATACATTACTAATGCAGCACTCGATTATATTGATTAGGAATAAATGTTTTACCTATATATATTCTTAATTATACATCTAGGTAGACACAGAAAACTACAGTGTGTGTGTGTGTGTGTGTGTGTGTGTATATATATATATATATATATATATATATATATATATATATATATATATATATATATATATATAATATAGTTATAGTGTTATATAACGTGTTATATAACGGTATCAGCCAAATAATCAGACCAGTGGTGATGTGCAATTTCTACTTTACTTATGTAGCAGGTTTTCCAGGCATTGACCCGAGGTGGGTCTGCCATTGTTACCGGTTACCTCTCCAGCCCATGTGAGCTGTGACTCCAGGTGTGAGAACTGAGACATTGACAATTCCGGCATCTTTGGTTTGGTTGTTTTATTGTAGGAGATGGGAGAAGGGAATGATTGGGATTCTCCTCTGGCTCAACTAGGTACACTTTTGGGACTCTTTGGCAAAAATGCCTGTTAGCGCTGTCTTGACACAAGCTGACGCTAGCCAACACTTCCTGACCCTTTAATACACTGTAACACTGCAAGCTGTGCTGGAACCTCGACTTTAGTTCAGAAGATCCAGGACTGTAGAATACTTGCCTTAAGACACTGCTTTACTCCAAAAGTCACTGAACAGCTCCCTCCAGCCCTGCGCTGGCTTGAGGTAGCTCTTTGTGAATTCCTGTGATGCTGCAACTCTCCACTGGCACACGCTACACTGTGCACTAACTCTTCAGGGCCCAAACTGCAGGCGCCCCCTTTACACTTCAGGGTCCTCTGACTAGGTACCACCTCTAACTTCAGGGTCCTATGACCAGGCACCCCCTTTACAGCTAGCTGACACTTGGATCTCAGAACCTTCCCTGGAGTGGTCCCCTCTAACACTAGGTAGACCCCCAGAGGCAATCCGCAGTACTCACAACCTTTGTAGGCTTTCCTGGGACTGGACCTCTCTCTCTCTCCGCTGGTTCCCGGCACACTGGATCCCCTTCAGCTCAACTCAGCACCCTCTGGATTCTCAGGCAGCACCCAGAGACATCCGCTTCCTCTGACAGGAGGAGAGACAGCCGTACTCTCCCTCCTGGGACTCTGCTTCCCGCCAAAGACAATGAGTCATGCACTCCCCTTAAACTTATACCCACTCTCAGAATCCTCTGTGGCAGAATCTGCCTTCTTGGGGTAGTTACAAGCCTGAATGTGTCTCTGATTGGGTTTCCTCCACTGCCCAATGAAAAGCCTCTCAGGGCCAGTGGGGAGACTCCCCTCTCAGCAGACACAAGTGGGATTTATGACAACCTACATGACCAAAATAAATCATGGCTCTGCTGTTAGGCAGACAAAGCCCACTATATTTTACCTAGCACCTACCTGTAGGGTGCTACACTTAACAATGAAAATCAACTTCGATTACACAGGAGATCATGTGAACAGGGGTTTGCAGTTCAAAACGGCAATATAAGGAGTAGGGAAACAGGCATAAAACATATGAAAACAATTAATGCAGTTCTACTAATGGCCGCTGGATGGCAGCAGAGTGCTCTGAGCTCAGTTTACTGATAGGATAGAGAGCTAGAGAAATCTCACGTGTCCAAGATATTAATCGTTCATTCAGCAGACTGTGAGCTGAGGGGATTTCCTGCTGGCACAGACTTCACGCGGGCACTGCTGATGCTTACTTAGGTCAGGAGGCTCTGGGGGCTGTAGATAGGACCACCCCACTGCTTGGACATCTTCTCTACATTAGGGTGACCAGTTTTCCAAACTGCCATTCAGGGACACCCCCCCCCCCGACAACTCCCCCGCCCAAAAAAAAAAGATGATTTTTTATATTTTTTTTGCCAATTAGTTAAAAAACAGGTTGTTTACAATGTGCACATGCTTTAACTAAGTCCCCTTCTTGATTACTACCCCCCACTTGCGTCACCTTCTTCTTGATTACTGTCCCTCACTTGTATCTCCTTCTTCTTCATTACTGTCCCCCACTTGTTTTACCTTCTTCTTCATTACAGCCTCCCAAACGGTCTGGTGTGCGGCCGCCTTCCCAGACCGGAGCCAGTCTGCGACTCTGCGTTGAGCCCCCTCGGTGCCTGTGAGTACCGGGAGGGCGGCGCACACTGATCATGACGTCACCGTGCAGGACGGGACCGGAAGTCCGTAGATGGCCAGCCGGAGGAGTCACCCAGAAGCCGAGAAGAGCAGAGGACTGGACTGGATACGTTCGCTTCTGTGACTGTGGAGCCAAAATCATTCCGGGACACTGCATTGTCCCGAAATGAGGGTGACCGGGACCCGGGACAGACTCTCCAAATGCGGGACTGTCCCGGGCGATCCGGGACACGTGGTCACCCTACTCTACATGGACTATAACTCAGCCCTCTCCAATGACTAGGGCTTGGATAGATGCTGCGTGCTCTTGTGCTCACTGCTGGTGGCCCACACACCAGACTTATCAGATGAGGACCCAGCACCTGGGGACAGCTCACTTGCCCAGTCACTGCTGTCCCATCAGGCAGGATCTCTCTGAGCACAGGAAGCTGGGAGGAGCTGGCATTTATACTCTCTAGGCCTGTCCAGGAGCTTAGGGGATTGTGGGGAGTTGAGTTAAAGGGACTTGCACCTGAATCTGAATATAGGGGCACACCACTACAATAGTATATATCTCTAAACACAATAATTTGTATATGTAACCCATTTCTACATATGGGATATTTCTAATCAGAATATTAGCTACGAGATCAGCCTTTCTCAATCTTTTCAACACAGAGGAACCCTTGAAATAAATTTCTGGTCTCGGGGAACCCCTGCTAAAAATTAAAAATGTACAACTCCTGACACATTAGTGTGACAGTCGGTGGGAGGAATGCTCCTTACTCTTGTCATCATTGGGAAGAATTACCCCCTTACAAATAGCTAAAAGGAATATTGGTGTCAGTGGGAATTTATCTGAGAGACAGAAATTACCCATTTCTCAAGGAACCCCTAGCAACCTCAGGAGGAACCCTGGTTTAGAAACCTTGCTCTAGATGATTATTATGCCAGCAAAAAATACACAATCATGACTTGGGATGGGATATAATACATGAGGTATAGTCTTATAATCATACACTTTTAGATATATACATATATGATGTAATTCTCAATAGAATATTATCCTAAACAGATAAACAAATCTCCCATATTCCCCTTTTGGTATAGTATGAAACATTGAGGTTGTACATCAATATTTATGATAATATTCCCGAATATTTTAAAATAATTTCTTAACTGTGTGAAAAAAAAAAACAAATCTTTTGGGACTTATTCAATGAAAATATGTCTATTTCTTCATAATAGTTCAGACAATTACAAGGTTCTGTACTATCAGGAGATGGATTGGGGACCGTGGAAGAAGGGGAGGATCACAGAAGACAGGAGCAAATAGCCTTTTTACACAATGTGGAGGAGTAACCCCTTAGGTTCCACAGTGAGTATAACAAGCATGCTTTACTGCATATACAGACTGATTTTACTGTTGTGGGTTTAGTAAAACTTTAATTATATGTTAGGGCAAAATAACATAAAAAATGCACATTCATACATCTCTGCAATACACACATTTCCCCATATTTTATCTTTAAAAACACTGTATATACATAAAAATACCCGTAAATCTGCCAGAAATCCAGTGAGCTCCTAGCTTTCTGTGGTGAACTGGCAACATTGCCTTTGCTGCACCAAAATCCCAAGAAGCGTTGTCAGTCCTTGTACAGAGGCTAAAAAAAGCTCCCCATCCCTCTCTGACACAAGCTTGGTGTACAGAATTCCTGTGAGATGGTAGAAGTGAGAAACACAACAAGTTGGGAACAAAAGAATGAACAAGTCCACATTTTGTAAATTACTTGGATAATGGCCAATGACACAGCTAAGATGGGAGCCCCAATACAAACTCTAAACCTGCACCCTTTTGACATCATGTTATTATTAATTGGCCAGTCAAGCCCCAATAAAGGGTTCAGTTTTTGTTATGCTGCATTACACAGTTTCTCATAGGTGGGTGATATCTGCATTTATAAGGTGTCTACTCTTGCAAGCCCCAATGCAAACTTTGGACATGCACCCTCATGACATCATCTCATTATTAAATGGCCAGTCAGTCACCAAAAAGGGGTTTGGTTTCTTATAGCGGGGGGACCCTATTTAAGAGGTCTCTACTCTTGCATTCTCCTGATGTGGTCATTATGGGAGACTTCCACCATCCTTACTGGATATTTTTTTTTTTATTTGGTTGAACAGGAGGTGCTGGAAGTTCCAGGAGGACAAGGACACAGTTCTCTCATGTGGGATAGCACTGGACCTAATGGGAGGCTTGCTTCTGAAGTTCTGATGGATAAACAATGGAATGCATCTTCCTTCAAAAGAGTGGATCCATACTGAAGGTATAGTTTAGGTGGACCTTGTTCTGATCCAAGGCCACTACCTCTCTGATGATCGTAACAAAAAGACCCCTAAGTGGATGATAAACTCTGGGGGTGGGTGTTGAGGAGCGTCTAGTACAAGAGTTCATATCCCTAAGATATCTTTTTGAAACGTTTATTGGTTAAGTGCATTAAATACAGCCAACAAGTTTCAGGGGAAGGGCCTCACCCTTCCTGATGGCTTGAGCAGTGGAAGTTATTAGAATCACAATAAGATGGAACTCTTGGATTCCATAAATCTATCAACCACTTTGTACCAAATTGTGGAACAAGTGGATTATTGAAAAGGAGGATAAGATCAGACTGTGGCAAGGGGGGCTGTTGGGAAGAGAGGTTGGTTAAGAGACCACTTCTAGACTGGGGAATTGAGAACAAATGTCATTATGGTCTAGGGCAGTGATGGCGAACCTTGGCACCCCAGATGTTTTGGAGCTACATTTCCCATGATGCTCATCAACTCTGTAGTGGAGTTGAGCATCATGGGAAATGTAGTTCCAAAACATCTGGGGTGCCAAGGTTTGCCATCACTGGTCTAGGGTTTACAGAATCACAAGGACAACCTCTTCTTTTCAACTGTTGCTTGGCTCATGGGCTTAGAGGTGGGAATTCAGAACTGAGATAAGAATATAAGAATACTGAAACCTAACACTGTGGGTATAGGTTATAGATTTAGGTTTCAGCAGCTGCAATCCTTAATCAATATGCAATCAATAAAGCCTCGATGAAGTGGGCTTAGTAAAGTCTTGGACTCTCACATGATGTGGTGCTCTTTTTCTTCTGTAACCCTTGGATTCAACAAATTCATCAACCACTTTGTATCAAATTGTGAATTAAGTGGATTTTTGGTGATTATGAGAGATCAGACCGTAATGGATGATAGTTGTTGGGAAAAGGAGATACACAAAAATCACCACTATTCATGGTTTACAGAATCACCTGTTTGTTTACAACTTCCACTGGGCTCTTGGGCTTAGAGTGGATCCGGCCTTGGCTTTGATGAACAAGGCTAACCTCAAAAGCATGGGCAAGAGTTTAGCTTTTTTCATCAAAGTCAAGGCCGGATCCACTCTAAGCCCAAGATCCCAGCAGTAGTTGTAAACAAACAGGTGACCACGTGATTCTGTAAACTGTGACCAGTGGTGATATTTGTGTATCTCCTCTTCCCAACAACTACTGTATCATCAATTACGGTCTGATCTCTCATGCTCACCAAAATTCCACTTGATTCACGATTTGATACAAAGTGGTTGATGAATTTGTTGAATCCAAAGGTTACATAAGAAAAAGAGCACCACATCATGTGAGAATTTAAAACTTCCAAGACTTTACAAAGCCCACTCATCGAGGCTTTATTGATTGCATATTTATTAAAAGATGCACCTGCTGGGACCTAAATCAATAACCTATATCCACAGTGTTAGGTTTCAGTATTATTTTCTTATCTCAACTCTGACTTCCCATCTCTAAGCCCATGAGCCAAGCAACAGTTGAAAAGAAAAAGGTTGTCCTTGTGATTCTGTAAACCCTAAACCATGGTGACATTTATCATTTACTACCCGGTCTAGAAGTGGTCTCTCAACCAATCCCTCTTCCCAACAGCCCCCTTGCCACAATCTGATCTTATCATCCCCTTCAACAATCCACTTTCTCCACAATTTGATATAAAGTGGTTTATGGATTTATGGAATCCAAGGGATACAGAAGAAAACAAGAGCACCACACCATTTGAGAGTCCAAGGCATATTTCCTTACATGATACAATCCAACATGTTTTGGAGACTTTACAAAACTCACTTCATCAAGGCTTTAATGGTTGCATATCAATTAAGCGTTGCAACAACCAGCTGCTGAGCCTGAAACCTAATTCTGAAATTAGTGTCCAGAGTTTTATGTTTAAGTATTGTTTCCTTATCTCATTTCTGATATCCTGCCAGGCAGCAGCTGAAGAGAAAAGGGTGTCCGCGTAATTCTGTAAACCCTAAATCATGGTGACATTTGTACTCTAATCCCCCCAGTCTAGAAGTGGTCTCTTAACCGACCTCTCTTCCCCAACAGCCCTCTCCGCCATGGCCTGATCTCTTCCTCCCCTCCAACAATCCACTTGCTCCACAATTTGATACAAAGTGGATGATGAATTTGTTGAATCCAATTAATATAGACGAAAACAAGAGCACAACATAAATAAGAGTCCAAGACATATTTCCTTACATGATATAAGCCAACATGTTTACACTCTACAATGCCCATTTCATCAAGGCTTTAGTGGCTACCTATAGGTTATGGGTTCCACCAACCAGCTGCTGAAACCTAATTCTATAACCTATATACACAGTGTTATTTTTACGTAATCTTTCCTTCTCTCGACTCTGATTTCCCACCTCTAAGCCCATAAGCCAAGCAGCAGGTGAAGAGAAAAAGGTGCCATCGTGATTCTGTAAACCCTAAACCATGGTGACATTTGTACTCTAATCCCTTGGTCTAGAAGTGGTTTCTTAACCAACCTCTCTTCCCAACAGCCCCCTTCACCATGGTCTGATCTTTCTCCCCTCCAACAATCCACTTGTTCCTCGCCTCTGCCTTGAAGATCGTGCTATGCTAGGATGAGATTTGCCTCTTCTCTTATGCACTTCAAACTCAATTACCATCTGCATTTACGGCCATCCAAAGTTCCATTTCATGTCTGGGAGCAGCCGGCCACCCCGTTGTTCACAACTGTTTTGTATTTGAGATATGCCGGCTGGCACCCTGCTCTTTACCGCACTGCTTCTTGTCGATAGCAATAGGACTTGTATCAATAACGGCGGCCTTTTATAATGCCAGATAAAATGCTTTGTCTCTGCTTTCCATCTCACCAAAAGATTACTTTTCCTTTAGAAATCTACAGCAAAGGCTTATGAGACACTTGGAGCGCGTTCTACAAGGTACTCTTAACAACTGAAACTTGTTTTGTTTCAGGTTTTCAGACGGAAAGAACATGGTTTAAAGCTCCATATTATTTATTTAAGAAAAACATCCTATCTAATTAACAGCTGAACTCCGGGCTCAAAATATGAAATACATATATGAGATTAATGTTTTCTGCCAAAGGATTTGTATTTCTTTTCATCCAGTTCTGAGATTTGCACAGCTTTGATACACAGCCCAGTCCTCTATACTAGGGCAGAAGATCTGATTTTCCTCAGCTGCAGTTCAGTAACACTTAAGCTGGCCATACATTATACAATGTTTTTATTCTATTTCCTTTAGATTTACCTTCAACTATGCAATGCGAGGGCCTGTCTGATTGCATACAAATTGAAAGTGCTTGGGTTTGACCTTATATTACATGGTTTTGGTAAATCTAAAGGAAAATTATACAAGATGATTGAATAATGCATGACAAACTTTACAGTCTTGTTCCTCCCCCAGCCTGTTACTGGACAGTATAAGAAGCAGCAGACTGACGAGCTTATCTCCATGTCTCAATGTTCTCCATTGAACACTATAATTGGCAGCTCCGCCACTGGCTCCCTGTGCTTTTCACAGATGAGAGCAGGTTCACCCTGAGCACATGTGACAGACATGAAAGGGTCTGGAGAAGACATGGAGAATGTTATGCTGCCTGTAACGTCTTTCAGCATGACCGGTTTAGTGGTGGGTCAATGATGATCTGGGGAGGAATATCTATGGAGGGACGCACAGATCTCTACAGGCTAGACAATGGCACCCTGACTGCCATTAAATTTCGGGATTGACATCTATGGACCCATTGTCAGACCCTACGCTGGTGCAGTGGGTCCTGGGTTCTTCCTGGTGCATGACTATGCCCAGCCTCATGTGGCGAGAGTATGCAGCAAGTTACACAGTTACATAGTAGGTGAGGTTGAATAAAGACAACAGTCCATCCAGTTCAACCTGTGTAGGTGTGTGCAGCTGTAATCATCTCACATACCCCTGAATGTTCTGATCCTTGAGATGTACGTCTAATACTCTTTTGAAAGCCACCATACTACCCGCAGAAACCACCTCTTGTGGTAGAGAATTCCACAATCTTGTAGCCATAACAGTAAAGAACCCCCCACGTTGCCTGAGGTTAAAACGCTTCGCCTCTAATCGCATTAAGCGTCCAGTTCCTGGAGGATAAAGGAATTGATACAATTTGAATGGCCCCCACGTTCGCCTTAACTAAGTCCAATAGAAAACCTATAGGACATTATGTTTCGGTCCATCTGACACAGCCAGGTTGCACCTCAGTCTGTTCAGGAGCTCAGTGATGTCCTCCTGGTCCAGATCTGGGAGGAAATACCCCAGGACACCATCCGTCGTCTCATTAGGAGCATGCCCCGATGTTGTCAGGCATGCATACAAGCACGTAGGGGGCCAAACATACTACTGAGGACCATTTTGAGTTGCTGCAATGAAATTTCAGCAAAATGGACTAGCCTGCTGCATCATTTTTTCTACTTTGATTTTCGGGTGTCTTTGAATTAAGCACTCTGTAGGTTTTTGTAATTTTTCGTGAAATGCAATGTAATATGGCTACCTGGAGCTGTTCTGTACACAGAATGTATACTGACCACACCCCAGAAACATCATTTCCTGCTTGTGTGATTGGCTCACCAATTTTCCCAGAAGTCTGCCTGAGATACAAGTCAGATTTCTGGCATCCCCTTCAACAAAAATGTCATATTTGGTAGGATCCTCCCAATAGGAACACGGCTAAAGGGATGCAGGCCCAGCAGCTTTCCTTATTAGTGCTTTGCAGCTGCCACAGCTGAAAAATAATTATAAACCACTCCCATTAGACCCACTCAGCACAGAGGAACAAACAATGATTTATTCAGAATAACAAAAGGTAGGAAACTGCAACCAGTCCAGGTGCATTGTAAAGAACTTGTATTGAAGTAAAGCAAAGGCAGTTCACACACAAACTCAGTGGGAAAATAACTCAGCTGGGAACACTCACGAATTCCAACAACGTGCAGTGAAGCTGGTTTCAGCCGAACTGACAGCGCCTGTTAGGAGGGACAAAATGCAGCCTGGTCGTCTCATGTCCAAGAGGGAAGAAGATCTGAGAAGTAGCGAACCCTACATTTTCCCTCCTCATCTGGAAACTTTCCCTACCACCAGTACTGACCCTGACAGATGGGGAACCTGTCTCTACACTACCAACTCGCACATGCACACCAAAATCTGGGGAGCAGGGACTTAAAAAGACTCTGCTGACCCAAGATACTCGCCAAGGGTCACCTGGATGCAACATAGCCAACTGGAACATTCCCTTTCCAGAACCAGGAAACCATAGAGAAACCGAGTTTCCCCTGAGTTCCTCTCCAGGCTGTAGTGCCGCTCTGGTCGGGCGCCGCCTACAGTGGAGGAAGCGGACTGCAACTGCCTACAAGCAGGCTAATAACGTCCTTCAAAGTTTTCCTCCTAATGTTCCCCACTTACAAGGCTACAATGTGTCGCTTTCTACCTGTTCATTCCACATTATCGAAAATAATTCAGAGACGTGTGACACCTCAATTTCTGTTTGTAAATTGGGCTGGCCTAGCAAATATGGTGGTGAGATTCAAATCACGACTATTTTCTATCAAAATAAATCATTTATCTTTTGGGAGGCATCTCTAGTCACCTGCCGGCCTTATATATATATATATATATATATATATATATATATATATATATATATATATATATATATATATATATATATATATATATATATATATATATACACAGAGAGAGAGAGAGAGAGAGAATCGTTAGTACCAAAATCCCTTGGTTCTGTCCCTCCACTGCATACCCCAAAACTTGTGGTGCTGCAGCCCCTAAAATTAATGTCCACTGGGGTAGTGCAATAGTCTAATCCAGAATATATGCTGTACATGCCGTAGATACCGTAGACAAGCATCAGAGAATTAGAAAACTTGGCACTGTCTTAAAGGATACCTAATAAGACTTCAGCCATTTAATCATCAGTCAAGTCAATGCCGGGTTTTCTAATTCTCTGATACCCAAAATCTCAATGTGCTGGACACCACCACCTAGAAGAAAATGTAAACAACGAAGACCGCCAACAACCTGACTGTCCACACTTAAAACAGACCTGCAAGTCATCAAGGTCCCATGGGACAAGGATGAACCGGCCGCAGCTGACAGAATTCAATGGAAAGCACTTACTGCCCAATGCACCAAAATGCACAGGAAAAACTCAAAGTCTAAGGTTGAGGCAGCCCAAATGTTTGTTCTACATTTTGGAGAATTTATGGTGGAAGTTTGACATCATCGCTTAGCTTTGAATTGCAAAAGATAAATGAAACTGGACAACCTCGTAGGGATACGTTACCACTGCTTTTGGGCTGAACTGTTCTTTAAGCCAACTAATGGAATCCCAAACCAGTCCCCTGAATAGGAATTTTGGAATTTAGAATATGAATATTGAAGACCTCAGCAATGCAACGGAAAACAGAACATGATAACCTAAAGCAAAACCCAGGAATACAAAATGTAAGAACAGAAATGAAAGGGAAAATTGAGTAGAGATCTGACTTGAACCCAGATTGACGGCCATGATAAAAAGTAACAGAACTCAAGAAGTAAAAACCAGGCAAAGGAACATAAGTACTGAAGGTTTGGGCAAATGACCAACAATTGGAACATATAAAGTGGGAATCTGAGCCATAAGAACTTGGCAGGATGGACAGTAGTACAAAACCACCAGAGGTCCTTGACAAAAGAGACTGCTAATCAAAAACTAGATACTAATTCCAAGTTATGAATTTGATATTCCGGCAACTGGCTGTCATGTACCTGGGTGTCCTTGAACTTGGAGCTTCCCTGTTCCTTATCTTGCAGCCTTATCTGTTGTGCCCAGAGTTGTATAAAGTACTCGAAACCCATACTTGAGTAAAAGTACAAGTGCTCGATCAAAAAGTGACTTGAGTAGAAGTGGAAGTGCTCGATCAAAAAGTGACTTGAGTAGAAGTACTAAAGTATTCAACATTTTTTGTACTTAAGTATTGCAAGTAGTTTTTTTAAAAAATTTCGCTACTCAAGTACTGAAAGTAAAAGTACAAGTACTGTGTTATGTAGTTATTAAAGAAAGAAGTCAAAAGTTTGAACATCATATTGTTTTTTATTATTTCAAATGCAGCTTTTATTTATACATACAGTAGCATTTATTTTCGTAAGCGCTGATAATACACATGTTTTGAGCTTCATGAAAGCTACCATCTACTGTTCTGGCAGTGGTAATTTTTATAATTGTAACGAGTAACTATGCAGCACAAAAAAAAAATATCGGAGTAGAAGTATTGAAATCATTGAAAAAATGTAGTGAAGTAAAAGTGGAAGTAGGAGAAAAAAATTCTACTCTAGGAAAGTACAGATACCGCCTTTCGGTACTTAAGTACAGTAGTGAAGTAGTTCTACTTAGTTACTATGCATCTCTGGTTGTGCCACAAAGAAGCTCTGGAGTTTGTGCAGTGATTTTCCAGCCTGATGCTTTACTTTGGACTCACTAGCTCCACCTGCTGCCAGCTGCAAGCAATGTACAATTTAAACAGCTGTTATCAATGTACAATTTACCCAGCTTTCAAAAAGCAGCACTTCCTGTTCCTCAATGCCCGTTTGTTTGGAATATCTTCCTGATCCTGGATGTGCTGCTTGCTCTTTGATAGACTTTCGTGTATGAACTTTTGCCTGTATTCTTGACCCCTCTTCTTCCTACCGAATCTGTACTTCACCGCCAGCTTGTGTACGACTTCTGCCTGCCTGACCATTCTTTGGATTACGTTTGGATACCGCTTTGCCCAATCTGTTGCCGGCCTGATCCCTGACTATGTTTTCGCCTGAATCCTCAGCACTCAAACTCCACTTCGGACTTTACCTAACAGGTACCTAACACTGGCATTTGGATCAGAGAGAATTATGTTCTTGGCAAACTAGACATTAGAAATGTAACAACTTAATGGAGCAAGAACCAAAGGAACAGGTAGTATGTAGACTTGCCTAGCTGAAGTCCCAAGTTTTATTCCCGTCAGATCATCTGTTTGAATGGGCTTGCCTGTTCTGGTGCAGTTTTCTTCCAGCTATGCCCTTTTCCTTCCACAATTTAAAACGCTCCAGAAGGGTTAATTATTGTGCAAAAAAATTGTCCCTAGACAACTGGCAGCCTCACAGTAAAATGGAAACTGTTAAAGCCCAACTCCAGTCTAAAGATTGGCTTGGGACCTCAACATTGTTTTTATTGCTGTCTGTGTCGCCACTGGGGAGATTGACCCTTAGAAGTGGTGGGACCTCTCTCTGACTGGGACAGTGACAGCAACAAAAGAGAAGAGGTTAGAACATCTGTCAAGGTTGTTATATTATTGTTTTATTTTTGATAATTTATGTGTCCTCCTGTCTTGGAGACACCTGAACCCACTAATTTCTTGATCTCCTCTATCTGGGACAGATGGGGGAAAAATCTACCCAGTAAGGGGAACAGACAAAAACAACAACATCATATAGGTAGAACCATCAGATTGACTTCCTTTTTGGTTGGTATCCAACAGATACCTTTTCCTACATTGTCCAAGCCCCGATGAAGAGATTTGTTGGCCCCCAAAACGTGTTGGTTGCCTATGTGTTCCTGTTGCAACTTGTGATAGTAATAAAGGACTCTTGCACTCTTGAGATGATCAGTTGGTGCTTACTTACGTGTTATTTTTCAAATGTGTTTTTTTTTCTGTGAACAGCAACAGCCGAATTCAAGCTATTAGGCCTAACCAATTACTTTTTGATGGGTAAGGATCCGATTTCATGACTATTACCCAGAGGCTCACAGATCATACTCTCACTTTAGACCCCGCTCTTTTTCTCCTGCACCATCACCGGTTCCCGACTACGTCCTATAGGAAATCCATCTTGCCCCTTCTGATAATGACAGCTATAATCCATCTTGCCCCTTCTGATAACGATCACGTTGGAACGCAGCATATGCTGCGTGACGTCACCGGAGACTATGGATGACACAACGCGTTTCAGAGCTCGCGCACGGCTCTCAATGGGATCCCACACTTGAAAAAAAGAGCGCGCATGCCCATTGAGAGCCGTGCGCGAGTTCTGAAATGCGTCGTGTCATCCATAGTCTCTGGTGACGTCCCGCAGCGTACGCTGCGTTCCAGCGTGGTCCTTGGCGCCCAGCCGAACCTGGAACCCGGAAGATGGAGGATCCCTTGCACAGCGTCCATCCGTCCACCCGACCGGCACTAGGTTTTCCATCCTCCAGGACCCCTGGGACAACATCTATCTCCTGACAAACCACCGGAGTTCACAAGCCTAATACTTCTTCCATCTAGTGAGTTGTTACTTTATTGTGGTTTTATGATTAAATAAATGCTGCACGTAGAGGCGCTCTGTCCTTTTTCCTTTATCAGTGAAAGTGTGGCTACAGAAAATTGCCAACATTAGTGAAATGGAGGACCTTGTGGCTTCAGAAAGGGGCACGAGGGAGCAGTTTCTTGAATGGTGGCATTACTGGCATAGGTTTGTCTACTCACAAGACTACAAAAAGATCATGCCATGAAATGGCCTAGATCTGGGTGTGCCCCTGAATGTATTCTACTATTGGCGGTTCGGCCCTTCCTCCTCCTGCCCCCGGAGGGCATGTTTCTTCTTCTCCCATTACTTACCCTCACCCCCCCCCCCCATTTTTTTTTCCTCTCGTCTCTCTCTGCCTATCTCTGTCTCTTTGCCTTCTTCTACTTTTCTTTGTCTTTTTCCTTTCTTCAATGAAAACACTTGAAAAATGTCAATGGTGTGTCTCCTCTCTTGGTGGAAACACTTCACATGTACATATGTTGTCCCTGCTACACGGGGATTCGCGATCTCTGTACATGTTCAAACTTTTGACTTCTTTCTTTAATAACTACATAACACAGGAGACAGATGCCGGTGGGGACCTCTGGGAATCATCCTCGTTCCATCTTTGCATAGTTCATAACTGGGACTGTTGATATAAGTGCCTGATATTTGGTACTCTAAAGCCTCGTACACACGCAACAATTATCGGCCGACCGATCGGCCGTCTTTTGTCCAGTGTTGTTGTGTTGGTTGAAATGTGCTCTAGACTGCACACAAATTTTCTCGGCCAACAAAAACCAACTTCAGAAGTGATGTCATGTGCTGGTTAACTTTCCGTGTGTTTTTTCTTCTCTGAGCATGCCCAGTCTTGCTTATCTGAATTTTGTCTGCCGAAATCTGTACTGACTGACGCAAAATCGGCCGTTCTGTTGACGGCCAACAAAAATTTTAAAGCATGCACACCAGATTTTGTTCGGCCGAAAAGTCGGAGTCGGTTGTCAGAAGCATCATACTAACAAGCCGATAATCGGCCGATCGGGCGGCGGCCGAAAATTCACGGCCAACAATCGGTATGTGTGTACGAGGCTTTGCTCATATTTTGTCTCTGTTTAAATGATAGGGGTCAGTGTGGGTCATTACTAACCGACCAGTGCGGGCATCCCTTCAGGTCCTATATTGATATTTCTGTATCGCATGTTATGATCCTGTGTTTTGTCGCAATTGTTGTACTCTTTTTTGGCATACATTTAAATAAAGAATTTATAAAAAAAAGGTCTGATTTCAGTGCCTCACCTCCTCTTGAAAAACAAAAAATGAACATTCGGTTGTGACTCTTACTTGCTCTATCGAAAATTCTCAACAAATGATCCAATCCGCAAACCAGCTATAGTTCATGCGAGGGTATACCTGATGCCAAAACACCAAATATGTTGCTTAATTAGACCCTCCCACTACACAGCTTTTATTTAATTTAGTTGATCTAACAAATCACACAAAACAAAATATGACTGTGTAGGGCCAGTATATGCATTGACATTTTTACATAGGTGTAGCCTGTAAGTTCCTCAGGGGCGGGACTGACCTGTATGGCGCTAGGTACTCTATAAAGTGTTAAACAGTTCTGTAAAAACACAGGGCATACATTAAAGGGGGGTTTACAGGAGTTGTGTAAAGGAAAACAATTGCTGTATTTTATGCAAGAAAATAAAAGTAAAAGAAATGAAGTCTGCGGATCCTCTGAGGCTGGAAAATCCGACACGGTCTGTTATTAAAGA
This sequence comes from Pelophylax lessonae, assembly GCF_965119305.1. NCBI lineage: Eukaryota > Metazoa > Chordata > Amphibia > Anura > Ranidae > Pelophylax > Pelophylax lessonae. The sequence goes on along the minus strand of NC_138777.1, from coordinate 215,592,542 downwards.
GAGGATTAAAGAACGGTGCATGATGCAGAGAAGCCACTTAGGACAATAATTTAACCAGCTATGCATTAGGGGACTTGCCAGCTTTAATAGTCTCTTAGAGAAAGGAAATCTAATTTTATGAGAGACACAAATTCTCTTTTTTCCTATCCAGCCTCAGCTGTGTAATCTGTTAAATGCAGAGTGCAAAAGACTGACGAACTACTCCATGCAAAAGTGGAAAGAAAAAAATTCTCTCTCGTATATAGAAATCTGAACTGGAGACTTGCTAAACTCCGATTGTAGAATGTGAACTCACCCGTCATTGTATATATTAACCACTTCACTTCTCGCACTCGTATAACTCTTATGGATTGGAGAAAATCTTTACATTTCCGCTCAGAAGGTAACTTTTTCACTACTTTAAGTGGATCCTACTTCGTCACAGGGGAGGACTGGGCCAGGGGGCAGGGGGGCAATTGCCCCCTGGGTCCCTCTGATGTCCTGTAAAAAGGCTGCCACAGACATGCTTAAAGGATTCCTGGTGAAGAGAAGTAAAAAGTCCCTGCCGCTGACCTACTAAGTGCAGGATGAAGACAAGGAGGAGGACGGGAAGAGGAAGAGTGGGAGGGGGGCCGAGTCGCTGCACCATGGGCCTCTGGTTTGTACTTGCCCCCTGGGCCAAAAGTTGCCAGTTTGCCCCTGGTTGTTGTAATCATGGATGTGCCCCAGCATACATGAGGGCAGCCCTAATGCAAATGCAGTCTGACTAGCAATGCCCATTCCTCCAGACAGATATCCAACCATCATATTTCCATAACTCTTCCCAAGAGCCAGCCTACTGCATGCATCGGGGACTCATGAAGGCATCAGGAGGTCCAGAGGAGTACAGCTCTTCCATAGGAATGAATAGGGTGGTGGTGGATGTGGAGGACTCAATGGGGAAAATTCTGGAGGAAAGGCTGTGTGGTGCCAGGCAGAGCCACATAGATACCGTCACTGGATCAAGGGGGCGGGGACAGGTCTGCACTTAGAGGTTGGGAGGAATTCATTAAAGGACAACTTACTCTAGAGGAGATCAAAAAAAGAAAATGCAAGGAACACCACAGGACCGGAAGTCAGACTATCCTTAGACAGGAAGACAGGTATCCTTAACTTCATGGAGAGCTCTGGAGAAGTCTGTTAGACATGTGCAGAATGGAAACATTTATTTTGCTTTGATTCTCTCGATACATAAATTAATTTAGTTCCATTTGTTTAAATTAGTTTCATTCGTTTTCGGAATTTATTTTATTTATTCGATTATGAAATCGATTCAAATTTTCCTAATTCGTTCGCATTGAACTCAATTTGACCGAATTCCCAAAATTTTATATGATTCGAATTCCATTCTAAATCAAATTTATTCTATTCAAAAATTCCAGTTTTGGATGATTGTTATATTCTTTCTATTCTATTCTGTTGTTTTTTTCTATTCGAATTCTAATTTAACTCCATGCAAAATCAAATTTATTCTTTTCCAAATTCAAATTTTGGAAGAGGGTTATATTCTTTCTGTTCCACTCTATTCTATTGTTTTTTTCTACTCTATTCTATTCTTTTATTTTCTATTCTATTATTTTCTTTTCTATTGTATTATATTCAAATTCATTCTATTTGAAATTTGAATTTCGGAAAATGGTTTAATTCTTATATTCATTCTATTCTGTTGTATATTCTATTCTTTTCTATTCTATTGTTTTATTTTATTTTCTATTCTATTATTTTCTATTGTATTCTAATCTAATTTATTCTATTCAAATTAAAATGTATTCTATTTGAATTATGAATTTCAGAAGATGGCTATATTTTCTTTTTTATTCTATTCATCTGTTCTTTTTCTATTCTTTTCTATTCAAATTCAAATTTATTCTACTTGAAATTTAAATTTTAGAAGATGGTTATATTCTATTTTATAACATTCTACTATTTTTATTCTATTCTATGCCTTTATTTTCTATTCTATTTTTATTCAATTATTTTGTGTTCTATTCTAATTTTTTTTCTGTTTTACTCTTTTTTTTTCTACTCCATTTTATTCTTTTATTTTCTGTTCTATCCCTTTATTTTCTATTTTATTTTCTTCTATTCTTTTATTTTCTATTCTTCTCTGTTTGACTCTATTATATTCTATTCTTTTATTTTCTATTCTATTCTTTTCTATTCTATTTTATGTTCTATGCTACTCCTTTATTTTCTATTCTATTCTGTTATTTTCTATTTTATTTTGTTCTGTTTTGCTCTATTATTTTCTACTCTATTCTTTTATTTTCTAATCTGTTTTTTTCTATTCTTTTATTTTCTATTCTGTTCTGTTTGATCATATTATTTTCTATGCTTTTTATTTTCCATTATATTCTTTTCTATTCTATTTTATTTTCTATACTACTCCTTTGTTTTCTATTCTATTCTTTTATTTTCTATTTTGTTCTGTTTTACTCTATTCTATTCTTTTATTTTCTATTCCTTTATTTTCTATTCTTTTCCGTTTGACTCTATTATATTCTCTTCCTTTATTATCTATTCTATTCTTTTCTATAACATTTTATTTTCTATGCTACTCTTATATTTTCTATTCTATTTTATTCTCTTTGGAAATTCGAATTCTATTCGAAAACTAATCGAATTCCGTCCAAAATTTTGTTTCGTTAGTTCGGATTGGCAGAGATGTGTTTAAATTCGATAAGGCTCCGTTCACATACCGGCACATCGGTCGCGGGCAGTATCGCACGATCCCGAATCATTAAAAATCGCGGGACGCCCATGCGATTCCCGTGACTTGCAATGGCACCCAAAACGCGAATCGATTTTCCCACGATATTCGCCTGCGGATTCTCGTTTAAATCACGCAAACAGAATTGCGTGACGTCTGTCTCCCAAAAGAGGTTCTTGTACTATTTTTGGACGGCAGGCGTCCTGCGATTCTGTTCGCGCGATTTTACCGCGACTCGTCGGGCAAAAATCGCGGCAAAAACATGCCGCTGTTTGGGGTGCCATTGCAAGTCGCGGGAATCGCACGGGCATCCCACGATTTGTAATTGTTCGGGATTGTGGGCAGAATCGCAGCGATTCTGCCCGCGTCTCGATATGCCAGTATGTGACCGGAGCCTAAGGGGCTTGTAAAACAGAACGCTTTGTAATGCGCTCTGGCAGGTGGTGAGATTAATGAGCCGTTTACAAGGTCCGGACATTTCTATTTTTAATGAAACTAACTTTTTATTTTTTTATTTTCCTGGGCGCCCATCAGGAATCAGAAAATATTACACGCACTTTCATTACCCGGCTCGGCGTTAACTATACCCCTGCCTGCCTCTCATTTGATTTATCCCGTCTTCAAAATCAACACTTCTACCTGACACCCCGGAGTTATTATATATTTATTGTTCTCATTCCTCATTTGCCAGATGGTTAATTTGTTGTGAGACGCGAGAACGCCGAGACGGAATGAGATTAAACCGCAACAAAATAACAGACGTCTTAACCACTTCTGGACCGGAAGGATTTACCCCCTTAATGACCAGGCCATTTTTTGTGATTTGGCACTGCGTTAATTTAATGGACAATTGCGCGGTTGTGCAACGCTGTACCCAAATAAAATTGATGTCCTTTTTTTCCCACAAACAGAGCTTTCTTTTGGTGGTATTTGATCACCTGTGCGATTTTTATTTTTTGCGCTATAAATAAAAAAAAAAGAGCGATAATTCAGAAAAAAAACTATATTTTTCACATTCTGCTATATAACATTCCTCAAAAAAATGTAACAATCTATTTTTTTCATCATTTTAGGCCGAAATAAGAAGATGAGTAACAAAAATTGCTGAAAGTGATTAATAAATCACTTCTGGACCGGAAGGATTTGCCCCCTTAATGACCAGGCCATTTTTTGCAATATGGCACTGCATTACTTTAATGGACAATTGCGCAGTATGTGACACTGTAACCAAATAAAATTGATGTGCTTTTTTTTCCCCACAAATAAAGATTTCTTTTTGGTGGTATTTTATCACCTGTGTGATTTTTATTTTTTGTGCTATAAACAAAAAAATTGTGACAATTCTGAATTTTTTTTTTACATTCTGCTATATAACATTCCCAAAAAAAAAAAAAAAAAAATGTAAAAATCTATTTTTTTCATCATTTTAGGCCAATTTGTTTTCTGCTACATATTTTTGGTAAAATAAATCCCAATAAGCGTATTTTGATTGGTTTGCGCAAAAGTTATCGCATCTACTAACTAATTTATGTCATTTTTATTTATTTTTTTACTAGTAATGGCGGCGATATGCAATTTTTAGCGGGACTGCGACATTGCGGTAGACAGATCAGACCCCTAACTGACATTTTTTACACTTTTGGGGGGGGACCAGTGATATTACTACAGTAATCAGTGCTAAAAATATGCACTGTCACTGTACTAATGACACTGGCAGGGAAGGGGTTAACACAGGGGTGGTCAAAGGGTTAAGTGTGAGCCTAGGGGGTGCTTTCTAACTGTATGGGGGAGGGACTTGTGAAATGAACACAGAGACCTGTGATCCTATATAGAAGGATCACAGGCACTCTGTGATCATTTCAGAGAGAACAACGATCTGCTGTGTTTACAACAGCGGACTGTCCTTTTCTCTCACCGGGGAACGATCGCGGGTGCCCGGCAGCAACCGGTGCCGTTGGTCCCATGGATCGGCATCCCCGCTGCCTAGTGGGGGCGGGTGCACACCCCCAGGAGCGCTCACATGAACCATCATACAGGTACGGTGATTCGCACAGCCGAGCCAGCCTACCGCAGTATATATGCAGCGGGCGGTTGGCAAACGGTTAAAGTTCGGGTCATATTTAAAGGGTCGGGTTCCTGCACACACGTAAAAGAAAAAACAGAAAAGCGCTCTGGGTGCAGACTGCTTTAATGAAGATATGTAAAAGACAAATAAATAGCAGCAACTCACAAAAGCTGATGGTAATAAGCTAACATGGAAGTAAAGGAGTCCAACCCGGTGGTGCCGTCCCTCTAATGGATATACTGTACAGTGTGCAGTGAGCTGTGGAGCCGTGGATCACAGGAGAGAAGGTGGCCGGCTTTGGTCTCAGGCTGTCCGGATCGTCCAACAGGAACTAACACCACAGTAAAGGGAGGAAGGGTCACGTCCGTGACACAGCTGGTAACCCAGGACGCGGAAATGCACGACGCGTTTCTGATATACACTGATCAGCCATAACATTATGACCACCCACTTAACATTGAGCATGGCCCCCTTTTGCTAAAACAGCCCTGACCCATTGAGGCATGGACACCAATGTAACATCCACATGAATGGCAGGTTTCCCAGCAGAACATTGCCCAAAGAATCACACTGCCTCTGCCAACCTGCCTTCTTATACTGCATCCTAGTGTGTGTAACAAACTGCCATCTTATAAATAAAATAATGTAACGTTTCCAATTTGACCATCTGGTTTGACCGCCCCCCCTGGCCACATGTGTGAATGAGCCCTTAGACTAGTCAGGGGTCACAACATACTAAACCAAAAAGTAGGTATTTGAAGGGTCTTTCCAGGAGGAGTTTCAGCACCGCGGACAGCTCCCTTCCTAGCAATCCTCGGGTGACACCACAGCCCAGAGGCGTAACTAGAACCTTCAGGGCCCCGGTGCAAGAATCCATGAAGGGTCCCCCGGACCCCTGGCCGGGGCCCTTCCCACTGATCCTGAGGCCCTTTATTATGGTCCAGCAGCTGGACCCTTTCACGAGTTTTGCAGTGGGCCCCCTTCCTGCCACCTTGGGGGCCTTCCAACGGTGGTGGAATGCCAGGGCCCGGTCGCAAGTGTGACCTTTGCTATCCTGGAAGTTCACCCACTGGTGTCAGTAGTTTTTATTTTTTTGGTATTTTAATTGTATTATTTTTTATCATTTTATTTTATTTTTTTGCAATGTCACTGACGATGACTCTGTCCATCCAGAAAAGGAAGGAGCTGGTAAATTACATATTTACCGACCCCTTCCTGGTTCTCTATTGTGACACATCCACTGCAGCAGCTGGCAGGGAGTAGGTGATGTCTGCAGTTACAGGAGGAAAAAGGAGGACAGTGATTTCTCTACATGCTGCCCCCCCCCCCTCCTATCCAGGTGTACAGGGGAGCCATGGGGCCCGGTTGCAATTGCAACCCCTGTAGTTACACCCCTGCCACAGCACACAGAGAGATCTTCTGATATACTGTCACAGTTTACAATATATTGAATATCTTCCAAAAAGCTGCAAAATTATTTGAATCCACCTGACCAGCAAAATGAATACCAAATATATCAACCAAATTTAATGAAACAAAATAACTAGATTAACGAATCTAAAAAAATTGAAACAATTGTAACCAGCCTGCATGGCTGCCGAAAACCCGATCAAAACCACATTCGGCTCTGATCGGGTCTCCATGTAAAAACCCGGAAGTGATGTCATGACGTCACTCCCGGGTACTCGGCGCCAGATTGAAAAAAATTACAGCATTCAAAACAGCCAAACTTGGCATTTTGAATGCTTTTAAGTGCAGAGGAGGGGTTTGGGGTCTTTTAGACCCCCAGATCCCTCCACAAGAGTACCTGTCAAGTGATAAAAATAAAAAAAAATAAAAAAAAATGTACGAAAATATCGGCCTTCAGTTAGAAGACAAAGTGGGAAAAAAGGGATTTTAAAGTGCCCATTTGAACATAATAATAATAATAATAGAAAAAAAAAATTTCCTTCTTTCTTCTTATTTTTCCTTTTCATTATTTTTTCCTTCCCCTACCAAGTATTCAAAAGTTCACCATTTCATAAATACATAATCCAATTTATTATTAAAACTGATGTTTAAAAAGACATATGTATTTTCAATATAATGAGAACATTAACATCAACAGATATGATCATCCCACATAGGGGAGTGTGTAGAAAGAAGCATATGGATCTGGATCAACGTGTTTCGCCCGATACTAGGGCTTCTTCAGGATCCATGTATCTGATGTTTAGTGAACTCATATGTAAAATAGAGATATGATCCAATATCTGCCTCAAAAAGCCATGATCACACCGCAACAGGTCAAATCTTTTCACAAATATGAGAAAATCTTTTAAAATCATATACGGATAGGCCTGTGAGTGACCACCATTCCTCAAATAAAGGTAACCAAGGGGTTAAGCCCACACCATAAATAGGTGAAGGCAGTCCTGGCTGCCTTCCAGAGAGAGCTCCAAATCTTAAATTCCACAGATACCCCAAAAAAGTTGGATTCAATAAAGTCAGAGCAGGAGGAAAGAAAGGGAACCAATCCCAAATATCCGTGATCCACAAGGAAACAGCAAGCCTGTTTTACAGCATATACACACCAACCACCTTGACAAGCAAAAGATCTTCTTACTGTATATTGGTGAATAGATTTGATCTGTTGTGTTGTGATCGTGGCTTTTTGATGCAGATATTGGATCATATTTCTGTTTTACCTACGAGTTCACTAAACATCAGATACATGGATCCTGAAGAAGCCCCGGTATCGGGCGAAATGCGTTGATCCAGATCCATATGCATCTTTCTACGCACTCTTCTATGTGGGATGATCATATTTGTCTATGTTAATGTTCTCATTATATTGAAATTACATATGTCTTTTTAAACATCAGTTGTAATAATAAATTGGATTATGTTTTTATGAAATTGCGGATTTTTGCATACTTGGTAGGGGAAGGAAAGGAAAAAAAATGAAAGGAAAAATTAGGACTTTTTTTTATTTTTTTTATTATGTTCAAATGGGCACTTAAAATCCCCCCCCCCCCCCTCTTTCTCTTTGAAATGAAGGGAGGTGGGTATTTTTTGTCTATATAATTTATGATTTATGGGGATAGAGCCTTGTTATATTTTAGTAGAGAGCCCCCCCCCCCCTCCCCTCTACCTATTGACGTACCTTAGGTGTGGTTACACTTATTGACTTGCTACAAAGTTACAATGTACTATCTGATCACTGGGGAAGAGGAGACTGAGGAAATGCTTTTTCCTGCCTGCAGCAGACTGATGACATCATCTGAGCCTAGGCAAAGTCATTAAGTGGAGCTCAAAAATGGATTTGTATTAATAAAAGTTGGAGCTTTTCTGAAAAATGATACTATTTCCACATATTGTGACATTTCAGGAATGTATTCACGCGGTCCACTTTAAACGCGGCTTGGTATAGTTTTTAATAAGAAGTCGCCTTGCTAAAGAGCTCACAGACCTCTGATCCCCGCCAGGAGCCGCCATCGCCACTACAGAAAATGCAATGATTCCGACATAAGCCTCCTTGGGTATTTTCAGAACTGGCGAGCAATATGAATTGTTGTCTTGTGGATTGGGGATAAAACCGCGGATATCAAGCAAGATGTCAGCGCATTTCTCTCCCTGACATTTCGATATCCGGCAAGGAATGATGTAAAGTATAAATATTGTTTGAACGCTGTACATAATGATAACCCGAGGGACCAGGCGTGCTTCTCCTGCTACATCTGCTGTGAAGAGACACGACAGCGTGGCGGCGGCGCAATTGGTTCGGTGAGAAGGTGACTGAGCAGCCAATTAGAGCCGAGTCAATTAGCGCCAATCAAGGGCCAGATTCCCAGAATGCTCAGACATTTGTCAAGTCAACAGATGGACTGTTCCAAGTGTCTCACCTCTTGTTTAGATTTAACGTCTGCGAGACGAAGAAAAGAAGAACGAGCTCTGTGAGGAAAAAAAAAAAACGAGGCGATGAATAATACATGGCTGCCGAGGTGGAACGCCGAGCGGATTTCCGAGAGGGAGGCAGATGGCTGAGATGGACACATTTCTGCTCAAAGAATTAAAGAAAGCCTATAGGAATGTGACTTAAAGTCAACAATCAAAATCAACAGTACATGTTAAATGTATTTTTTTTTAAATATGACCTCCGGCCTTCCTTTTAGTCTTGCACCGTTGTACCGTCTCTTCTACTGGACTGAAATGGCTTACTCTGATTTCACTGCACACTGTGAGCTTCTCATAATTTGCATTAGAAGCTCCAGCAAGTCAGATAAAGCCCCGCCTCTTTTCCTGGAGGAAGCCCAGCATCATCTAGCGCAGCCTTTCTCAACCTTTTCAACACAGAGGAACCCTTGAAATACATTTCTGGGGGGCGTGGCCGGCAGCCGACGGAGATGGCCGCGTGAGTGAAGAGCTCTAACACTCCCGGTCTCTCCGCAACGATTCCAGCGACGTGGGTGAGCGACTCCGACTCCAGTGGCCCTTAAGACACTTGCGGACACTACAGGCGACCATGGGGAAGAGAAAGGACCGCGGAAGACCTCGTAAGTTAACGGACTTCTTTGCCTCAACCAGCACTCCGAGGTCCCAAAATGGCGCCGAGGCCTACCCGAGGGCTGGAAGCGCCGGAGCCTCGGGCGGATCACCTCCCGGGATCGGGGGGGATCCGAGCTTAAGGTCATCCTCCGCTAGCAGCAAGTCCTCCCAGGGGGGATCCCCGTCCCGCAGCCCACAAAAAGCGGCCCCTAAGCGGTCCGAAGCTCACCGCTGCGCTGGGGACAATAGCGCGGGCCCTAGCTCTCTGGACAGCACTTTAGAATTTTACGCCAATATAAAGGACTTTCCCACGACGGGACAACCGCTTACGGATGTCACTATGAAAGACATGCTAATGTCCATAAATGGCGCTTTTCACAGGGAAATAGTGGCCTGTGTCAACGGCATAAAAACGGAGGTGGTGGACCTGGGAGGCAGGGTGGATCACATAGAAAATAAAATGGAGGAGTTTTCTATAGCCCACAATGAACTAGTAGATGATCATAACGCGAAGGGGGATGAATTGGAGACCCTAAAGAGCAAGATGGCGGACCTGGAGGACAGGGCGCGCCGTAATAATGTGAAGCTGAGGGGGGTCCCAGAGTCAGTCCCCCCTTCTGAACTGCGAGCATATGTACAAGCCATGTTGCTGGCTCTCGTTCCGGACATACCGGTGGTAGAAGCGGTGGTGGATCGTGCACACCGCCTGCCAAAGCCGCAACATCTACCCGAGAAAATCCCAAGGGATGTTATAGCACGTATACACTTTTATCACATTAAAGATGACCTCATGCGCTTTGCAAGGAACACCTCCCCACTTCCAGCACCGTATCACGGATTATCGGTGTACGCAGATCTATCTCAATTTACCATGGCGGCTCGGAAAAAATTGATCCCTATGACCAAGCTACTCCGTAACAACCAAGTAAAATACTCCTGGGGATTTCCTACCAAACTCCTCATTGTTAAGGATGGTCGCACGCATGTCATCCGATCAGTGGAGGAAGGGTTTGCCCTGACCAAGAAATGGGGTCTCCTACCGGACCCACAGGAATCCTCTACCGGAGTGGAACCCTCTCGTTTGGAGCCTGAGTGGCGGCGGGTCAACAGATGAGTTTCTGGCTACAGCAGCGGCTTTAGGGCTAATAGTCACATGGGTCTTATGCGGATACTCAGCCCCATACGGTTTCTTCTTTGTGGCCAACTTTGTTACTTTTTCTTTTCGTTTTTTTATATTTGGTCTGCTTTGGAGGATTTGCTACCTGGATGAGTCGGAGTCCAGGAGTGACCGGGTGATTGGAGCTGAACCCCCTTCACCTGTGCCTGCGATATTATCGCATGATGGGGTATACCCCATACCCTTCGTTAAGTGTTTGCTATCTCTTTTTTGTTCTCTTTTGTTGTGTCTCACAGTTTTTTAGCCTCAATGACTACTACGATGCTCTGGAAACTACAACTCTAATGACCAAGGACAGAAACTCTGGACCATGTTTACAACGTCAGCAATGGTATGTGAATGCACCTATACGTGTGAACTGTAAGTACTGTCTCCTTCGACCTAGCCTGTTCCCTCTGTTCCCGCCCGGGAGATATTTTTGCCTTTTCTCACCTGAAGGATTTTTTCTTTTTTTTTCTCATTATTTTGAAATTAAGGACTGCCATGGGGACCTATCTTCTCTTATCCTGCTTGTAAATGGTTATTAATATAGTTTCCATTAATGCTCACGGTCTCAATAGCCCCTTCAAGCGCAGGTCTCTTTGGCGGGAGGCCCGTGCTCTCAGGGGCGATGTTGTGTGTGTACAGGAGACCCACTTCGCACGGTCCAAGTCACCTAAGTGTTCTGACAAGCTATACCCGCATGTTTTTACCTCTTCTGGTGACACTAAGAAAAAAGGAGTGCTCATTGCGATTAAAGGCTCCGTGGCCTTTCAGTTGCATGACATAGTCACCGATGACGCAGGACGATCTTTAATATTGATCTGTGACATTAATAATATTACCTATACAATTGTAAATCTATATGCTCCCAACCAGGGACAACTCAGGTTTCTGAGGGCGCTTGTGAAGAAGGTGGACCGTGTGAAGAGGGGTCTCACAGTGTATTGTGGGGATTTTAATTGCATTGGGGATGCTCAGTTTGATTGCTCTCCCGCTCAGGGAAGGACGAGGGCTACCCTTCAAAAATTTCTGCATTCCTCTAATCTGTATGACGTATGGCGCTGCCTTAACCCTGCAGAGAAGGATTTCACTTACTACTCGGCCCCTCATGGATCCTATTCGAGGTTGGATCTATTTGTGGCTGACTTGCAATTTCTGCGAGTGGTTGAAAAATCTACAATTCACACAATGTCCTGGTCTGACCACGCTCCGGTCTCTGTGGCAGTCTCGGAGCCCCATATAACCACCCCAGTCCATCTGTGGCGCAATAACGCTTCCTTGCTCCGGGACGTGGGCCATCGGGAGCGGTTGGGTGGTCGGATCCGGGAATACTTTGAATATAATGACTCTCCGGGGATGGATGTCTTCACGCTTTGGTGTGCCCATAAGGCATTTGCTAGGGGAATCTTGATCCAGCAGGCGTCTAGAGTTAAGAGAGAGAGGGCCCAGGCTATGAAGATGCTTCTAGAGCAATTGCGCTCTCTGGAGGCCGCTCATAAATCGGACCCTATTCCTTCTAAGCTGGAAGAGCTAACAGCATGTAGACAGCTGGTTAGGGATAAACTTTTAGAGGACCATCAGAGACTTCTATTCCAAACTAAGGCACGTTACTACTCCCAGGGTAACAAATCAGGCAAGATGTTGGCCAATTACTTGAAGAAAAGGCAGCAAAAGGCTAAGCTTTCTTCTATCAGGGATCCTAAAACGAATTCACTGGTGCATCACCCAACTGCCATCGCTAATGCCTTTGCCAATTACTATACTTCATTGTATAACCTTAAAGAGGACGGCAATACTCCGCAGCCCTCGGATTCCCTTATTGCTTCATTCCTAGACTCTTTACGACTCCCCACTGTGTCAGAACATATGTTGCAAACCTTGAACTCCCCCATAACGGAGGAGGAGGTGCAGAAAGCTATATTGTCAATGCCCTTAAATAAATCCCCTGGAGCAGACGGCTTCTCGGCCGAGTATTACAAGGCGTTTCAGCATACCCTAACCCCGTATCTCTGCAAATTGTTCAATGCGGCTGCGCAGCGCTCCTCCTTCCCGGAGGAAATGCTGCAGGCAGTCATAGTTGCACTCCCCAAGCCTGGTAAATCACCCGATGCGCCCCAAAACTTTCGCCCCATATCCCTCCTGAATTCGGATCTAAAGCTATACGCGAAAATATTAGCAGTACGATTAGCGGAGGTGACTCCCGGCCTGGTCAAAGAGGATCAGGTGGGATTCGTGAAGGGTCGGCAGGCACCGGATGGAACTAGGAGAATGCTGGATCTATTGCAGATCGCTGAAAAACGAAAGGTGCCCTCGGTGTTCCTGACGTTAGATGCTGAAAAAGCGTTTGACAGGGTGCACTGGGGGTACCTAAGGGCGACCTTAGCTAAATTCGGGATTCAGGGGCCTATGTTCTCTGCGATTTCGGCACTCTACACAACACCTTCGGCCAGGGTGTTTACATCTAGTGCGTTATCAGAAAAATTTGCAATCACTAATGGTACGCGCCAAGGGTGCCCGTTGTCCCCACTCATCTTTTCCCTAGTAATGGAACCCCTGGCAGAGGCCATTAGAAGCGACCCGGGAATATCTGGAATTAAAGTGGGGGGCAGGGACCACAAAATTGGGCTTTTTGCGGACGATGTGATTCTTACTTTGACCTCCCCGATGACGTCTCTTTGCAGCTTGCAGCGCCAACTAGATGCATTTGGAGCCATCTCCTACTATAAATTGAATGTGACTAAATCTGTGTGCCTGTCGACCTTTCTATCCGCTAAGGAGCTGAGGTTGCTCAAAACTCAGTATCCCTTTCAATGGTCAAATAAATCACTCCCATACTTAGGTATATCTTTGGTGGCTCCGACATCTCAAACATACCAGGTCAATTTCTCTAAATTGTTATCTACAGTAATGGAGGACCTAACACATATTGCATCTTACGAGCTGTCCTGGTTGGGGCGTATAGCTGCGCTCAAGATGTTGGTGCTGCCTAAGATTTTATATTACTTTAGGACAATCCCGGTGGTGATCCCATCATCCTTCTTCCGTAACATGGACAAAATGTTCAGGAAGTTCTTATGGGGGGGCAAAGTACCGAAGATTCCGTATTCTGTGTTACTTAAATCCAGGGCTAAAGGGGGGACAGGCTTCCCATGCCTTCGGAAGTACCATTCCGCGGCTTTGTTAGATCAGGCAAAAGCCTGGTTCGATCCTGAACCAGATAAACTTTGGGTACATCTAGAAAGGGCAGTAGTGGCAAATAAGGACCTCCCTGCCCTACTGTTGGCATCACTAGCGAAACGTGAAGTTTACACCCCCGATCTGGCCTCTCTTAGGGCTACTCTAGGGGCCTGGGGGGAGGTGCAAGCATTGACAGGGATCCCTAGGACTAAGATGACCTTGAGGTTAGCAGCTTATGAATATCTCATTCCTACGTTGAGGATTCCTCCTGGGGAGCTACCGCGATCTGCCACCTATGGGGAACTGCGTGCTAAGTGTTCGGACAAGCCTTCCTTTTTTTGGGCCCAACTGCATCACTACCACATTAAATACCCTGATCCAACAATTGAAGTACCCTCGGAAGTATGGGAATATATGCTCAATGGATATCATAAGTCGAAGGGTCTTTCGTGGTTCTATCATACACTGCAGAACCAATTTAGAAATAGCAAGTCGGCCTCCGTGGCAGCCTGGGAGGCAGACTTGGGGGAGGAGTTTTCGGAGCGGGACTGGGAGGTGGCTGTCCGCTCTGGCTATTCCTATTCCCACTGCACTACTCACTGGGAGGTGGCCCTAAAAATTCTCCAACGCAGCTATTTAACTCCTGTGAGATTGAGGAAAATGTTTAAAGATATTGCCCCTACCTGCTGGAGAGGATGCGGGGAATTGGGAACGCTGTTTCATCTTTTGTGGCAGTGTAAAAGACTCAAGAGCTACTGGGCGGCTGTGTTCGCTCTACTACGGTCATTGACCGGGGAACCGATTCTGATGTCCCCAGCTCTGGCCCTCTTGAACCTGGGGATCCAAAAGATTCCTCCCCTCCATCGAACATTAGCTGCCCATGTCCTGACAGCAGCGAGACTGACAATTACAGCAGCTTGGAGGTCTGACGCTGCTCTTACGACATTGGAGGTTATCAACAGGGTACGTTCTCAATACTCTTATGAGAAATTTTTTGCTAATATGCATGGTCGAAGTTTGCAGTTTGAACAGGTATGGAGTCGTTGGTCACTGAAATACCCGGGGTAGGGCTAGTCCTGCACCGGGGAATTTCGCCACGCTTATTTCTATTTGATTTTGAATGTTGACTAGTTACTGTATCTGAGGCTAAGGTTAATGACTGTCCAGTTGATAGTCTGGTATACCAATATGTTGCTTACTCAGGTGCACAAGGGTTGAAGAGTATTTGGCGGTGTAAGTGCCCACCACCTTGGACTCTCATTAGAGAATAGGGGGGGGCCCCGGGGGGTCAGTGCCCGGACCTTGTGGGGTGTAGCGGGGGGCCGAGCTGGGCCACAGTATTGCTCCCGTCAGGGGTGGCCGGGCTTGGCCTTCCTGCTGGGCCCCTGAGGGAGTTTCGGGTCGGGGGCTGGTCTGAGGGGTGTATTATAACACCGACTGTTGGTGGAGCCAAGTGTACAATGTTAATCGTGATTGTTACTTTCTTCAACCAATGTACCTGTATATGATGTAATTGTTATTTGTTCTTTTTGGAAAAACCTAATAAAAACTATTGGAAAAGAAATACATTTCTGGTCTCGGGGAACCTCTGCTAAAAATTAAAAATCTACAACTCATGACACATTAGTGTGACAGTCAGTGGGAAGAATGTTCCTTACTCTTGTCATCATTGGGAAGAATTAACCCCTTACAGATAGCTAAAAGGAACAATGGTGTCATTGGGAACTTATCTGAGAGGCAGAAATTGCCCATTTCTCAAGGAACCCCTAGCAACCTCTGGAGGAACCCAAGCCTTCCACGGAACCCTGGTTGAGAAACGCTAATCTAGTGCTTTCCAACCCCGTCTGACTGTCCCTGGTCCACCCCTTTCATTCATAGGGTTTTAGTTCTCCCAATGAATATCTCCCAACATAGCAGGTGGACATTACCTGTGCAAATGCAGCCTACTTAGGAACCTCCACTTCTCCAGACTGACTGATTGACCGGTCTGGGGACTCCCAGTCTGTCCCACCCATCCATACTTGCATCAGGTGTTTGGAAGGCTAGGGAACCCCCAGCCTGTTCAGCCCATCCATACCTGCATCCAGGTGATTGATAGGTCAGGGTGTAGGATATCCTCCCACTCACCCTTTACCTGCATCAGATGATTGACAGGTCTAGGTGTAGGATATCCTCTCACCCATCCACACCTGCATCAGGTGAGTGAAAGGATAGGAAACATCTATCCTGTTCAGTTCGTCCACACCTGCATCAGGTGATTGATAGTTCAAGGTGTAGGATATCTTCTTATCCAATCTTACCTGCATCAGCTGATTGCCAGGTCAAGGGACTCCCGGTCTGTCCCATCCAACCACATCCGTATCAGGTGATGAAAAGGTCAGGGTTTAGGTCTGTAGGATATCCTTCCATCCACCCTTTCTACCTGCAATAGGTGATTGATAAGTCCAGGGACTCCCAGTCTGTCCCACCCATCCATACTTGCATCAGGTGTTTGGAAGGCTAGGGAACCCCCAGCCTGTTCAGCCTTTCCATACCTGCATCCAGGTGATTGATAGGTCAGGTTGTAGGATATCCTCCCACTCACCCTTTACCTGCATCAGATCCATATCTGCATCAGGTGTTTGGCAAGCCAGGGAACCCCCATGTCTAAATCAGGTGATTGATTGACAGGTCTAGGTGTAGGATATCCTCTCACCCATCCACACCTGCATCAGGATAGTAAAAGAATAGAAAACTCCTATCCTGTTCAGTCCGTCCAGACCTGCATCAGGTGATTGATAGTTCAAGGTGTAGGATATCTTCATATCCAACCTTACCTGCATCAGGTGATTGACAGGTCAGGGAACCCCCAGTGTGTCCCACCCATCCTTACCTAGATCAAGTGACTGACAGCTAAGGGTGTATGATATCCTCTCCCCCATCCTTACCTGCATCAGGTGAATAACAAGTCAAGGGAATCTCAGTCTGCCCCACCCATCCACACCTGCATCAGGTGAATGACAGCTAAGGGTGTATTATATCCTTTCACCCATCCTTACCTGCATCAGGTGATTTTCAGGTCAAGGGACTCCCAGTCTGTCCCACCCATCCACACCTGTATCAGGTGATGACAATGTCAGGGTGTAGGTCTGTAGGATATCCTTCCACCCACCCTTTCTACCTGCAATAGGTGATTGATAAGTCCAGGGACTCCAAGTCTGTCCCACCCATCCTTACCTGCATCACGTGTTTGGAAGGCTAGAGAACCCCCAGCCTGTTCAACCCTTCCAAACCTGCATCCAGGTGATTGATAGGTCAGGGTGTAGGATATCCTCCCACTCACCTTTTACCTGCATCAGATGATTGACAGGTCTAGGTCCTCTCACCCATCCACACCTGCATCAGGTTACTGACAGCTAAGGGTGTATTATATCCTTTCACCCATCCTTACCTGCATCAGGTGATTGTCAGGTCAAGGGACTCCCGGTTTGTCCCACCCATCCACACCTGTATCAGGTGATGAAAAGGTCAGGGTGTAGGTCTGTAGGATATCCTTCCACCCACCCTTTCTACCTGCAATAGGTGATTGATAAATCCATGGACTCCAAGTCTCTCCCACCCATCCTTATCTGCATCAGGTGTTTGGTAGGCCAGGGAATCTCCAGCCTGTTCAGCCCATCCACGCCAGCATCAGATGATTGACAGGTCAGGCTGTATCCTACCACCCATTCTTACCTGCAACAAGTATTTAACAGGTCCACGGACTTCCAGTCCCACGTCCCACCCATCCATATCTGCATCAGGTGTTTGGTAGGCCAGGGAATCTCCAGCCTGTTCAGCCCATCCACGCCAGCATCAGATGATTGACAGGTCAGGCTGTATCCTACCACCCATTCTTACCTGCAACAAGTAATTAACAGGTCCACGGACTTCCAGTCCCACGTCCCACCCATCCATATCTGCATCAGGTGTTTGGCAAGCCAGGGAACCCCCATGCCTAAATCAGATGATTGATTGACAGGTCAAGGTGTAGGATATCCTCTCACTCATCCATACCCGCATCAGGTGTTCAAGGTGTATGATATCCTTACCTGCAACAGGTGATTGACAGGTCAAGGGAATCCTGGTCTGTCCCACCCGTCCACACCAATTGACAGGGCAGGGTGTAGGACATTGCTAGGATTGAGTTCACCTGCTGGTGGCACTGTACTGCTCTCGGCTGGTTGCTGCAGTTCCAGTGTCCACCAGCAGGTGTCTCCCAGAAGCCAACAGGCTGTAATCATCAGTTACACCTGTGTTCAGCTGCCAGGTGGCTATTTAACCAGTTCTGGATCGGAAGGATTTTCCCCTTAAAGACCAGGCCATTTTTTGCGATTCAACACTAGGTTATTTTAACAGAAAATCGCGTGGTCGTGCGACGCTGTACCTAAATAAAATTGATGTCCTTTTATTCTTACAAATAGAGCTTTCTTTTGGTGGTATTTGATCACCTGTGCGATTAAAAGTTTTTGCGCTATAAACAAAAAAGTGTAAGTGTCCTAATATCAAAAGTCAGCAGCTACAGTATGTGTACGGTATGTGTGGCTGCCGACTTTTAATTTTTGGAGGGGGGGAGCTCTGCTTTAATTTGTTTCTGGGGGGATTGGTGCGCCTGGAGGGTGTTCTGCACTTACCTGTCATTAGACATACGTATGCACGCCGGATATTTATGTTTCGTTTTGCATGCATTCGTTATTGCAAGAATTCACTTCATCATATTCGTTATGTTGAACGAATTTGTTTTTAAAATTCCTTTCATGTCTTTGCCATTCTCGTTTCATATATTCGTTGGTCTGGGTGGATTTGAAAAATTTTGCATTTTTCTTCAAAACGTTTTGGACGGATTCAATATTTTCGGACGCAATGGAAAATAATTAACAACTAGCGTCATTATAAACAAATTATAAACAAAATAGGTTTTATTTAAATTTTTCGTTAAAAAAAAAATGTTTTTCAATACCAATACCAGACCCTTATCTGAGCATGCACAGCCCAGAAGGCCAGGAAAGGGAGGGGCAAGCAAGTGACTTGAGTGCCATAGACTGCAATATTAAAGTGATAATGTCAAGTTTTTTTTTTTTAAACCAGGCCTATTTCTGACATTTGTTGCTTACAAGTTAAAATCAGTATTTTCTGCTACAAAATTACTTAGAACCCCCAAACATTATATATATATATATATTTTTTTTTTTTTTTTCTTCAGAGACACTAGAGCACGTGTCAAACAAGGCCCGCTGGGCCATTTCATGTGGCCCTTGCAGCTGTGCCACCCCTTCCTGTCCACCCCCATCTTGTCTCAGCAATTGGCAGCAGAGAGGAGAACAGAACGCCTCTTCAGATCCTGTGCCTCTCTGTGCAGCCTCAGCACTCCTTCATCTATGCCTCCCCTGGGGTCAGCATTCAGCAGAATCTGGCAGCTGACTCATGCCCTCCTGTGATCCTCCTCCAAATTCTGCGCTTTCTGATCCCTAGCTCTGCTCCCAGTGTTTTCCCGCCCGCAGCAAAATTTAAGAGGGGTGCACCATGATATAAGGGAGGGTGGGGGACTCTTGACTTCTGGTGGGGGGGCTCTTAACATCTGATGTAGGGGGGGGGGGGGTTCTGGACATCTAGTCTTACAGATACAACCAGCCCTTTGAGGACAACCATAATGCTGATGTGGTCCATGATGAAATTAAGTTTGACACCCCTGCCATGGAGAATAAAATGGCAATCGTTGCAATATTTTATGTCATACTGTATTTGCGCAGCGGTCTTTCAAACGCAATATTTTTGGAAAAAATACACTTCAAAGAATCAAAAATAAAAACTAAACAGTAAAGTTAGCCCCTTTTTTTGTATAATGTGAAAGATGATGTTACGCCGAGTAAATAGATACCTAACACGCTGTAAAATTGCGCATACTCCTGGAATGGTGACAAATGGCGGTACTTAGAAAATCTCCATAGGCGACTCTTTAAAAAATGTTACCTGTTACATGCTTAGAGTTACAGAGGAGATATTGTGCTAGAATTGTTGTTCTAGCTCTAATGATTGCAACCATACCTCTGGTGTGTCACTTAAACACTGTTTACATTTGCGCGCGCGACTTACATATGCATTTACTTGCGCATGGAGGGTTGGAGCATTTAAAAAAAATATTTTATTTTTACACTGTCCCTTAAAAAAAAAAAAACATTTTCTGCTCACTTTTATTGCTGTCACAAGCAAAGTAAACAACCCTTGTGACAGTAATAAGCAGTGACAGGTACTCTTTATGGAGGGATCGGGGGTCTAAAAGACCCCAAACCCCTCCACTGCACTTCAATGTATTGTGTGTTTTTAAATATGCTGGATTTTTTAAAACTGGTGCCATTGGCTGCAGAGTACACCGGAAGTGACATCGCTTCCAGGTTACTACTTTAGAGACACGATCAAAGCCGATTCCCGCCTTGTTCAGGTCTCCAGACAGCCAGAGGACGTGCCAGCTGGTGACTCGGGTCTCCCAGTTGCCGGCTGGTGGCTCGGGTCTCCCAGTTTCCGGCTGGTGGCGCAGGTCTCCCAGTTGCCGGCTGGTGGCGCAGGTCTCCCAGTTGCCGGCTGGTGGCGCGGGTCTCCCAGTTTCCGGCTGGTGGCGCGGGTCTCCCAGTTTCCGGCTGGTGGTGCGGGTCTCCCAGTTGCCGGCTGGTGGCGCGGGTCTCCCAGTTGCCGGCTGGTGGCGTGGGTCTACCAGTTTCCGGCTGGTGGCTCGGGTCTCCCAGTTGCCGGCTGGTGGCTCTGGTCTCCCAGTTTCCAGCTGGTGGCTCGGGTCTCCCAGTTTCCAGCTGGTGGTAGATCGGGTCTCCCAGTTTCCGGCTGGTGGCTCGGGTCTCACAGTTTCCGGCTGGTGGCTCCGGAATCCCAGTTTACAGCTGGTGGCTCGGGTCTCCCAGTTTCCGACTGGTGGCTCCAGTCTTCCAGTTGCCGTCTGGTGGCTCGGGTCTCCCAGTTTCCGGCTGGTGGCTCAGGTCTCCCAGTTTCCAGCTGGTGGCTCTGGTCTCCCAGTTTCCGGCTGGTGACTCGCGTCTCCCAGTTTTCGGCTGGTGACTCGGGTCTCCCAGTTTTCGGCTGGTGACTCGGGTCTCCCAGTTTCCAGCTGGTGGCTCGGGTCTCCCAGTTTCCAGCTGGTGGCTCGGGTCTCCCAGTTTCCGGCTGGTGGCTCGGGTCTCCCAGTTGCCGGCTGGTGGCTTGGGTCTCCCAGTTTCCAGTTGGTGGCTCTGGTCTCCCAGTTTCAGGCTGGTGACTCGGGTCTCCCAGTTTCCAGCTGGTGGCTCGGGTCTCCAAGTTTCCAGCTGGTGGCTCTGGTCTCCCAGTTTCCAGCAGGTGGCTCTGGTCTCCCAGTTTCCGGCTGGTGGCTCGGGTAACCCAATTTCTGGCTGGTGGCTCGGGTCTCCCAGTTGCCAGCTGGTGGCTTGGGTTTCCCGGTTGCCGACTGGTGGCTCGGGTCTCCCGGTTGCCGGCTGGTGGCTCGGGTCTCCCAGTTTCCGGCTGGTGGCTCGGGTCTCCCAGTTTCCGGCTGGTGGCTCGGGTCTCCCAGTTTCCGGCTGGTGGCTCGGGTCTCCCAGTTTCCGGCTGGTGGCTCGGGTCTCCCAGTTTCTGGCTGGTGGCTCGGGTTTCCCAGTTTCCGGCTGGTGGCTCGGGTCCCCCAGTTTCCGGCTGGTGGCTCGGGTCTCACAGTTGCCAGCTGGTGGCTCGGGTACCCCAGTTTCCGGCTGGTGGCTCTGGTCTTCCAGTTGCCGTCTGGTGGCCCGGGTCTCCCAGTTTCCGGCTGGTGGCTCAGGTCTCCCAGTTTCCAGCTGGTGGCTCTGGTCTCCCAGTTTCCAGCTGGTGACTTGGGTCTCCCAGTTTCCGGCTGGTGGCTCGGGTCTCCCAGTTTCCAGCTGGTGGCTCGGGTCTCCCAGTTGCGGGCTGGTGGCTTGGGTAACCCAATTTCTGGCTGGTGGCTCGGGTCTCCCAGTTGCCAGCTGGTGGCTTGGGTCTCCCAGTTGCCAGCTGGTGGCTCGGGTCTCCCAGTTTCCAGCTGGTGGCTCGGGTCTCCCAGTTTCCAGCTGGTGGCTCTGGTCTCCCAGTTTCCAGCAGGTGGCTCTGGTCTCCAAGTTGCCGGCTGGTGGCTCGGGTAACCCAATTTCTGGCTGGTGGCTCGGGTCTCCCAGTTGCCAGCTGGGGGCTTGGGTCTCCCAGTTTCCGGCTGGTGGCTCGGGTCTCCCAGTTTCCAGCTGGTGGCTCGGGTCTCCCAGTTGCCGGCTGGTGGCTCGGGTAACCCAATTTCTGGCTGGTGGCTCAGGTCTCCCAGTTTCCGGCTGGTGGCTTGGGTCTCCCAGTTTCCGGCTGGTGGCTCGGGTCTCTCAGTTTCCAGCTGGTGGCTCTGGTCTCCCAGTTTCAGGCTGGTGGCTCGGGTCCCCCAGTTTCCGGCTGGTGGCTCGGGTCTCACAGTTGCCAGCTGGTGGCTCGGGTACCCCAGTTTCCGGCTGGTGGCTCTGGTCTTCCAGTTGCCGTCTGGTGGCCCGGGTCTCCCAGTTTCGGGCTGGTGGCTCAGGTCTCCCAGTTTCCAGCTGGTGGCTCTGGTCTCCCAGTTTCCGGCTGGTGACTTGGGTCTCCCAGTTTCCGGCTGGTGGCTCGGGTCTCCCAGTTTCCAGCTGGTGGCTTGGGTCTCCCAGTTGCCGGCTGGTGGCTCGGGTAACCCAATTTCTGGCTGGTGGCTCGGGTCTCCCAGTTGCCAGCTGGTGGCTTGGGTCTCCCAGTTGCCGGCTGGTGGCTCGGGTCTCCCAGTTTCCAGCTGGTGGCTCGGGTCTCCCAGTTTCCAGCTGGTGGCTCTGGTCTCCCAGTTTCCAGCTGGTGGCTCTGGTCTCCCAGTTGCCGGCTGGTGGCTCGGGTAACCCAATTTCTGGCTGGTGGCTCGGGTCTCCCAGTTGCCAGCTGGTGGCTTGGGTCTCCCAGATGCCGGCTGGTGGCTTGGGTCTCCCAGATGCCGGCTGGTGGCTCGGGTCTCCCAGTTTCCAGCTGGTGGCTCGGGTCTCCCAGTTTCCAGCTGGTGGCTCTGGTCTCCCAGTTGCCGGCTGGTGGCTCGGGTAACCCAATTTCTGGCTGGTGGCTCGGGTCTCCCAGTTGCCAGCTGGTGGCTTGGGTCTCCCAGTTGCCGGCTGGTGGCTCGGGTCTCCCAGTTTCCAGCTGGTGGCTCGGGTCTCCCAGTTGCCGGCTGGTGGCTCGGGTAACCCAATTTCTTGCTGGTGGCTCAGGTCTCCCAGTTTCCGACTGGTGGCTTGGGTCTCCCAGTTTCCGGCTGGTGGCTCGGGTCTCCCAGTTTCCAGCTGGTGGCTCTGGTCTACCAGTTTCAGGCTGGTGGCTCGGGTCTCCCAGTTTCTGGCTGGTGGCTCGGGTCTCCCAGTTTCTGGCTGGTGGCTCGGGTCTCCCAGTTGCCGGCTGGTGGCTCGGGTCTCCCAGTTGCCAGCTGGTGGCTCTGGTCTCCCCAGTTTCCGGCTGGTGGCTCGGGTCTCACAGTTGCCAGCTGGTGGCTCGGGTACCCCAGTTTCCGGCTGGTGGCTCCGGTCTTCCAGTTGCTGTCTGGTGGCCCAGGTCTCCCAGTTTCCGGCTGGTGGCTCAGGTCTCCCAGTTTCCAGCTGGTGGCTCTGGTCTCCCAGTTTCCAGCTGGTGGCTCGGGTCTCCCAGTTTACGGCTGGTGGCTCGGGTCTCCCAGTTTCCGGCTGGTGGCTCGGGTCTCCCAGTTTCTGGCTGGTGGCTCGGGTCTCCCAGTTTCCGGCTGGTGGCTCGGGTCTCACAGTTGCCGGCTGGTGGCTCCGGTCTCACAGTTTCCAGCTGGTGGCTCGGGTACCCAAGTTTCCGGCTGGTGGCTCCGGTCTTCCAGTTGCCGTCTGGTGGCTCAGGTCTCCCAGTTTCCGGCTGGTGGCTCGGGTCTCCCAGTTTCCGGCTGGTGGCTCGGGTCTCCTGGTTTCCAACTGGTAGATTGGGTCTTCCGGTTTCCGGCTGGAGGCTCTATGGAATAAGGGACAAGGCGGCTTTTTTTTTTTTTAAATCACACACATATTGGGGAACATAGCATTATCTAACAGAAGGGATTGAAGAGATTTCACACGTGGTTTTACAACCACTTTAACACTGCTGCAGATTGAAAGGGCAGTGTGATTCGAAGGCGGTGCAGGGAAAAACACAGATTGCTGGTTTCCTGCACCACCTTCTAGAGTAAACAGGGAAAAAAAAAATGAGCCGCAGACGGATCGAATGGTACTTCTGTACCATGTGATCTAGTGCAGGCAAACTCAATGCATTTGCAATCTGCGCTTGGGGTGTCCTTAAAAGAGACATATGGCTTTTTTCTTTTCCCCCAAATATACATACCTGTCCTCTGGTGCTTCTACACTGAGAAACAAGCGATCATACTCCGCCGATCGCTTGGTTCTGACAGGTCCCCGAGCAGAGAGCTGCTGCCTGTCAGTCACCGCTCTCTGCTCTGCCCTCTCCTCCCTCATTGGAGTGCTGGGCTGTGGAGGGGCGGGAGCAGCTGGCTCAGGCTTGCAGCGGCTTGCGGAGAGGCTGAGCCGGGTGTCAGTCCAGGCACCTGGTGGATCCCGACTTTCATTGTCGTGATGACGCGGTGCCTGGACTGACTTCTGTGACGTTAGCAGAGAGCGGACTTCAGACCACTCTCTGCTGAAAATGGGTCACAGGAGTGCAGAATGACCCGCACCCGGGTTCCATAGAAATATGGCCAAAAGGGGAAGTTCTGCTTTAACCACTTCCCGCCCGCCCTATAGGCAAATGACGGCGGGAAGGTGGTTACACTATCCTGACCGGACGTCATATGACGGTGGCAGGATAATGCGCTCAGAGTGGCGATCGGTGTTGCGGTGTGTCACTCTGACACACCTCATCTCCGATCTCGGAAAAGAGCCTACTAAGTAAACTTTTTGGTCTTTTTTTGTTTAGCAAAAAATAAAAAACCTTGCGGTGATCAAATACCACCAAAAGAAAGCTCTATTTGTGGGGAAAAAAATTACATATTTAGTTTAGGTACAGTGTTGCATGACCACGCAATTGTCATTCAAATTGCAACAGCGCTAAAAGCTATATATTGGCCTGGGCGGTAAGGGGGAAAAGTGCCCGTTATTGAAGTGGTTAAGGACTCGTTTCCCACTCCTCGTACACAATTGAGGAAGGATGGGGGGGGGGGGCAGGTACCCAATTTTGACAGGTACCTGCTCCCACTTCTGTTTGCGGCACTGGGAACGGACGTTTTTCTTCCTCCCTGCAGTCTTCTGGGACACGGACAGGTCCTAGCAGACTGCATCCACCAATACAGGATGCGGCGAGGGACTCGCGCATGCGCGGTGGGTGCCCAGCTGCGAAGCCACAAGCTGTCACAGCCGGGTGCCCATAGTGAAGATGGCGGCGCCACCGAGGGAGGACAAAGGAAGAAGACGGCTGCAGTGAGCTCATCGCCGGACCGTGGGACAGGTGAGTGGCTGTTTTTTTTTAAAAGTCAGCAGCTACACTTTTTGTAGCTGCTGACTTTTATTAATTTTTTTCATAGGTGCCTGGAGCTCCTCTTTAACTTAATGACACCTGCTGCAGACCGGGTCTTACGTGTGTTTTGGACACGGTGCAGGAAACACGCATGGAGCATGGGTTTCCCGCACTGCGTTCTGGTGAGAACGGGCCCTTATTGTACGTCAGCAGCTGGTATGGGAGGACATGCGTTGTTCTGGTTGTGTGACTACATCTAATCTATGGACACATTTATTACACATCAGTAGTCAGACACATTATTGGTGTTGTGTTGGTGGGTGGGTTGAGTAATAAGACGATGTCCTGTGATCGGTGCAGGTTTCTCGTCCAGCAGATCCTCCTGGTGTAAATCTTTTCTCATATCTGCAGTTTAATGAGAGATTGACGGAAGCCATGAATAGGCGGAGCTAAAAATAGAAGTGTGATGAACGCTGTTAGAAAAATAAATATAAAAATCCTAAACAATCCATATCCATGTATTCCAGGACAGGAAGTTGTTTTATACTGTAATCCTTCCTGAAGAGACCCTGTCACCTCACCCACCCCAATTCTTCTATTCCTTTACCCCCCCCTCCCCCCCCCCCCAGGTTCTTTCTGAGCAGACAGCTTAAATACTTTATTCAATTCATTATTTTATGGATGTTCTGACAGAAGGAACGCTACCTACAATTCTTTTGTATATACTGGGATTGCCCTTTAAACTCCCACACAAGCTGAAATTTCAGATCAGGCTGATGGGCCACCTAACTGAAAATCAATGGAAAGAGCTGGAATGAAAAATATCTGACCGAGAGACATAAGAAGGGTGACACAACAGATGTTAGCCCTGTTCGCTCCATTCCAGAACAAAGAGGTAAGCGGGTCTAGGCTGGTTTCAGAAGGAGGGGGGGGGGGCATTACTGTGACCCTAAAAAGCTCAGAACCCCAGTTATTTCTGGCCTCCCCAGTACTGCATGCAGGATTGGTACTGGGAGGTGGGGTGCAGACAGGATGGGTGCTGGAAAGCCAGGTGATGGTGGGTTGGGTCCTGGATGCAGGTGGGATATGTGCTGGTTGGCAATGGGGTGCGGGTGGGATGGGTGCTGGTTGGCAAGATGGGTGCTGGTTGGTTGTAGGCAGAATGGGTGCTGGAAGGCAGGATGCAAGCAGGATTGGTACTGGGAGGAGAAGTGCAAACAGCTGGGTGCTGGTTGGTTTGCGGGGTGCAGGTTGGATGGGTACTGGAAGGTGGGATGTGTGCTGGCTGGTGGGGTGCAGGTGGGACGGTTACTGGGGTGCAGGTAGGATGGGTGCCAATTTTCAGGGTGCAGGTGGGACGGGTGGCAGTTGGCAGGGTGCAGGTGGGATGGGTACTGGGAGGTGGGATGGTTGCTGGGGTGCAGGTAGGATGGGTGGCGGTAGGCATGGATGGCGGGGATCAGGTGGGATGAGAGCTGGTTGGAAAGGTGCAGATGGGATGGGTGGTGGGGTGCAGGGTGCTGGTTGGTGGAGTGCAGATGGGATGGGTGCTGGTTGGCGGAGTGCAGATGGGATGGGCGCTGGTTGGCAGGAAGGGTGCTGGTTGGCAGGGTGCAGGTGGGATGGGTGCTGGTTGGTGGGGTGCAGGTGGGATGGGTGCTGGTTGGCATGGTGCAGGTGGGATGGGTGCTGGTTGGCAGGGTGAGGGTAGAGGGCAGCTAGAGACACCCGGTTGGCCTCCTCCTCGTCCCCCCTGGGCTCCTGTTTGATGACCAGGGGCCTCAGGCTATTGTCCATCTTATTGTCCAGGTAGGTGGCCATGCAGCCATACATAGGAGGGTGGCCGGGCGCCCCTCCAAGCCCCTGCTGGTAGTCTATGGTGGCTTTGGCTCGGTCCTGCTTGCTGTTATGGAAGAGATCGGCCAGGAACTCGTCGTTGAAGGCGGCCGGGTCGATGTAGGCGCTGATGTCACTCGGTCACGTCCCCGGCGGCGGGGGGCTCCCTGTAGCCGTAGGCGGCGTGCTGCTGCGGCGGGGCGCTCATGGATGGCCAGGATTCGACCTCGTAGAGGTTGGCTAGCTCCATGGAGCTCCTATAGCCAGCCAAGCATGGTGCAAACAATCGCCGGACTCTCCGGCCAGATGACACCGCCAGCCGCTCAATACTGTCTGCCTGAGCGCCGCTATCACTGTATATATAGGCGGGGGCGAGGGCGGAGCAGTGACACCTAATGGCCACTTTAATGTACTGCACCAAGGGCTGCGCTACACCGAGAAAACTTCTGCGACTTCTCCGGTGTCCTTCATCCCCGCGACTCCCTCCGAGCTCCTCCGTCCTGTGATCCCCCCGCTGCCTGAGCCTGACACCTTTGGCTGCTAAGAGACCTCCGGCAGGTGTGTAGCTTATCTCCCAACAACTGTCCCTGATTTGGAACAAAGTCCCTCTGTCCCTCTTTCCTCCTCATTTGTCCCGCATTTTGGTCTGATCTATATATTTGTATATAAAATGCTCTATTTTACTTTCAAAAATTGTTTCCCAGTCCTAACCTTTCATCCAATTTCTAATCAATCCAATTTCAATCAACTTCTAAATAGCTGCATTTGTAAATTTTAAAAGCCAATATGATGGAAAAATAGTGGTTAAAAAAATGCGCTGTTTAACTAATTTATTTATTTTTATTTTTTTATAATTCTCCTTTAACCACTTAAAGAGGAAGTAAACCCTCCTCTGACACTTTTACCTATAGGTAAGCCTATGATAAGGTTTACCTATAGGTACTGTAAATATCTCCTAAACATGTACCGTTTAGGAGATATTTACCTTAGAGGCAGTCAGTGACGTCACTGGCGCATGCGCTCTGAAGGAACGGCCGCTGGTGCCGTTCCTTCAGACCCCCCGTGCCGTGACCGTCGGCTCCCGCGCGCATGCGCGGGAGTGACGTCACCGCGGCTCCGGCCAATCAGATGGCCGGATGCCGCGATCCCGGAAGACGGGCGACTGGACATGTCGCCCGTCATACAGGTAAGTGGGTGGCGCGGCGGGGGCTCGTTCTAAGGTAAGTATTTCATAATGAGCTAGTATGCGATGCATACTAGCTCATTATGTCTTTCTCTTTCAGGGTGGAAAAAAATATATTTTTCGGGTTTACAACCTCTTTAAAGAGGAAGTAAACTCTTCCAAAATTGTTTTCTTTTTTTCCCCCCTGCAAAGCAAATGCATAATGTGCTATTATGTATCGCATACTAGCACATTATGTGACACTTACCTGCAGCGAAGCCCATGTTGTCCCTGCTCCTGGCCGCATCCATCTTCACCCGTCTTCTTCCAGGTCTGCGGACTCCAGCAGTATTACTGGCCGTAGCCGCATGCGCAAGGGAGCCGCCGTTTACGGCACAGGGCTCTGAAGGAACGGCACGGGCGGCCGTTACTTCAGAGCACATGCGCCGATGACGTCATCGGCTGCATGCAATGTAAATATTTCCTAAACGGTGCAAGTTTGGGAGATATTTATAGCACCTATAGGTAAGTCTTAATATAGACTTACCTATAGGTAAAAGTCATTAAAGTGGGTTTACAACCACTTTAAAGCAGAGTTCCACTCAAAAGTGGAACTTCCACTTTAAATACTGCTGACCCCTTGATATGCTACATTTGGCATGTCATTATTTTTTTTTGGGGGGGGGGGGGTACCTAGATTTGACAGGTACCCACTCCCACTTCCGCTTGGGTAGACTAGGCGACTTGAGCGGAAGTTCTCCTCTCCCCCTCCCTCCCTGCAATCATCTGGGACACATCATAGGTCCTAGAACATTGCCTAGCATGCGCAGTGCGCACCCAGCTGTGAAGCCGGGTGCCCACACTAGAGATGCCGGTCCTGCCAAGAGGAGAGGGAGAGGATCGAGGCTTTGGGCAGCCACATCGCTGGATCATGGGACAGGTGAGTGTGTGTTTATTAACCACTTAAGCCCCGGAGGATTTTCCTGCTCAAAGACCAGGGCCTATTTTGCGATTCGCCACTGCGTGACTTTAACGGACAATTGGGCGGTCATGCGATGCTGAACACAAATGAAATTGACGTTCTTTTTTCCCCACAAACAGAGCTTTCTTTTGGTGGTATTTGATCACCTGTGCAGATTTTATTTTTTGCGCTATAAACAAAAAAAGAGCAACAATTCTGAAAAAATAATATTTTTCACATTTTTTTATATGAAATTCTCAAGAAAAAAAAAAAGGTAAAAATCAACATTTGTAAACATTTTATGCCAATTTGTTTTCTGCTACATATCTTTGGTAAAAAAAAAAAATAGCAATAAGCGTATTTTGATTGGTTTGCACAAAAGTTATTGCGTTTAATAACTACGAGAATTATTTTTGTTTTTTTTTTTTTTAACGAGTAATGGCATCGATCTGCGATATTTTTTTAGCAGGACTGTGACATTGCGGCAGACAGATCGGACCCCTGACTGACATTTTTGACACTTTTGGGAGTACCAGTGACATTACTACAGTAATCAGTGCTATAAATATGCACTGTTACTGTAAAAATGACACTGGCAGAGAAGGGGTTAACTTTATTAGAGATCAAGGGGTTAAGTGTGTTCCTAGGGGCGTGCTTCTAACTGTCAAGGGGCGTGGCTTTTGATGTAACCACAGAGACATACGATCCTACATAGCCGGATCGTATAGTCTCTTCAGTTACACCAGGGAGAATGACAGGTGGCTTTGTTTACATCAGCCGCCTGCCTTTCTCCCTCTCCAGCCGGAGATCGCCAGTGGCGAGTGGCGGGGACCTCAGTGAACGAGCGTGTGCGGGAGCGCGCCTCCGGCGGCGCATGCTCGGCCCCTACAGGCTCCTGGGCAAGTGACGTAGTACTCGCAGAGCACATCGTCATGCTGGGCACACTTGAGAGGTCACCCACTTTTAGCAGGGCATACAACCTAGCACAACTGCTCGCCATTGGCAGATTTTCCATTATTACAGGTGTCAAGCTTCTGAGCATGTGTGCCATTCACCACCCTGCTGTTAGCTGGGCATTTGGTGACTACTGGAGCCATCCTGGTACTTCTGGACACCACAAGACGCTCCCAATATCCACACGTCTGTCCCGTATGAGACCCCGGTCGCCACATCTTCCAGAGGGTAGGAAACGTCATACAAAATGGTCTTTATGAGTGAGGAGGACAAAAAAGGAATGCAGCCGTCAGGCTCAGCCTGAACGTTCATGGGAGTGGGGTCCTATGGGGTAGGAGCGAGGGTGAGGCTACCCAAACGTATACTGCCATGGAAGTCTGTCAGGAAAAGGAGATTACTTGGCACATATTGGAGCTCCTATTACCGCCTATCAACCCTATAGGGACTGGAGCTATGAGGATGGCCAATGTCCCGGCCATCCTATTGGCTCTAATGTCTGCACACCCACCCAGGTCTTCTTTGTATGCACAGGTGTGACACTGCGCTACTTTAACCACGTCTGGAAGATTTACCCCCCTTCATGACCAG
Organism: Pelophylax lessonae; assembly: GCF_965119305.1. Lineage (NCBI taxonomy): Eukaryota > Metazoa > Chordata > Amphibia > Anura > Ranidae > Pelophylax > Pelophylax lessonae. The sequence continues at coordinate 215,561,871 of NC_138777.1, read as the reverse complement.
GCCATTTTTTTGTCATTTTTTTCCCACAAATAGAGCTTTCTTTTGGTGGTATTTGATCACCTATGCGGTTTTTATTGTTTGTACTATAAACAAAAAAACAATATACAGTCTGTTGTACCCGCTGATTGGCTCCCGCTGTGTCCAAGCACAGCGGAAGCAGGTCGCCGGTGGCACACGTGCACGCTCCAGACCCAGCAGTTCAGAATCACTTACCTGTATGTGATTCTGCGCAGAGGAGCCCCTGCCTTGCAGTATATGTATGTGGGTTGGTCAGCTAGGGGTTAACTAGTAATTGCACACACATTTAACCCTGTATACATATTAAATTTAAATCTTTTTTTTTTTTCACACAAATAGAACTTTCTATGGGTGGTGTTTGATCACCACTGCATTTTTTTTTTTTTATTATATAAATAAAAAAAGACTGAAAATTTGGGAAGATAATCAATATTTTTGTTATAAAACATATCCAATAAAAACACATCTCTTCATAAATTTAAGTGAAAATGTATTAATGTATTCTGCTACATGGTATTGGTACAAAAAAAAAAAAAAAAACAGTGTATAGTATTTAGTCTGTAGAAAAAAAAAAATTCAAATAATTTTTATTCAATTGTTAAAATATAAGATATATATATATATATATATATATATATATATATATATATACCGGTGTGTGTGTGTGTATATATATATATATATATATATATATATATATATATATATATATATATATATTTTACAATTTTGTTTCTTTGACATTAATTGTTTTTTTATTTTTTGGGGTTCCTTAAATTTTTTTTTAATCACTTTTATTGCTATCGCAAGGAATGTACACATGTGACAGCAATAGGCAGTGACAGGTACTCCCCTAGATCAGCCGTTTAGACACAGATCGGTCCTATCAGCTGCTTTACCAGCTGGCACCCGGCCAGGAAACACAAAGCCAAAACCAGAAGTGATGAAATACTCACCGCCTCCGGCTTCTTAGACCATAGAGATCATTGGTGACCTTCTGGTCCGTTATGATCTCTATGGTCAGCCGGTGGAACTGCTGGCTGCTAACCCCGGGTTCCCCAGTGGGATGGGCGAGTCTGGAAAATCGGCGGGAGGGGGGGGGGCACGCCTATAAAAGCGAACCAGTGGCTAATTAGCTGCTAGGATGGCTTTTACAAAAGAGAATTGATGGCCAATTAAAAATATACCATGATATATGCCCCCCCCCCTTTCCTCCGCTTCCTGGTAGTTTTCCTTGCTAACCGGACCCGTTGGTAGAAGGGCAAACGATCGGTTTTGCTGTCCTATGGCCTTGGAGGACCGAAGCAACGTCTTACGTTGCTTCCTAGCAACAAATTTAAAGAGCCTGAAAAAAAAAAGACTTTTTTTTTTCTTTTTTAGTACAGATGTGAGGTCTTTTTGACCCCAGATCTCACATTCAAGAGGTCCTGTCATGCTTATTTCTATTACAAGGAATGTTTACATTCTTTGTAATAGTAATAAAAGTGATCAAAAATTTTGTTTTTTAAAAAAACGGTGTAAAAATAAAAGATAAAATAAATAGGGAAAAAAAGCACCCTGTCCCCATTAGCTCATGCGCAAAAGCGACAGCATACGCAAGTCGCGCCCACATATGTAAACGGTGTTCAAACCGCACATGTGAGGTATTGCCACGATCATTAAAGCAAGAGCAATAAGTTGAGCCTTAAGCCCCGTACACACGCACAGATCGTCGTCATACTAATGTTCGTCTTTTCTCCACGGGATGTCGGTGTCTGTTGAAAAGTGCAAAGACAGCACAAGGACAGCACAAGAATTTTGTCCGCAGACTTCAGCTGACTGCAGAAGTGATGTCATGTAATGGTTAACTTTCCCTGTGTTTTTTATTTTCTGAGCATGCCCAGTCTTGCAAATCTGCGGTCTGTCGGCTGATTTCTGTACTGACAGGCGAACAATCGTCCGTTCTGGTGTCCGCAGACAAAAATTTTCATGTTTGCAAGAAAGACTCTTGTCCGCGGATTGTGTGCAGACAGCTGTCGGAGGCACCATACTAACACGCGTACAATCGGCAGATCTTTCGTCCGCCGACGTTTGTATGACGACGATCTGTGCGTGTGTACGGGGCTTTAGATCTCCTCTGTAACTCTAAACTGGTAACCTGTACAAATTTTTAAAATGTTGCTTATGGGGATTTTTAAGTACCAATGTTTGTTGCTATTCCACGAGCGTGCGCAATTTTGAAGCATGACATGTTAAGTATCTATTTACTCGGCGTAACATTTTCTTTCACATTATAGAAAAAAAATTGGGCTAACTGTTTTCTTATTTTTTAATTAAAAAAAGTGTATTTTTAACAAAAAAAAAAAATTGCATTTGTAAGACCGCTGCGCAAAAAACGGTGTGATAAAAATTATTGCAACAATCTCCATTTTGTTCTCTAGGGTCTCGGTTAAAAAAATAATATATAAGGTTTGGGGGTTCTAAGTAATTTTCTAGCAAAAAAAAAAAGATTTTAACTTGTAAACAACAAGTGTCAGATAAAGGGCCGGTCAGGGGGTCTCTTTAGGAATCATTATCTCTTTAATATACGGCTATCTCCATAGCAATGAATGGGAACAATTAATCCAGGCACAGCGGGTAGCAGAATGACACTCCTATTCATTATTGTTGTATCAGAGTCGGTATTAGCTTGTCTCGTCCAAGTAGCATCCCAGCTCCATATTGGCTCTGGAACACGGGGGGGGGGGGGGGGGGGGCGTGTAGGAGTGACGCAGCCAGCGCAAACTGTCAGTATGCATTTGTGTACGCCACCATCTCCCGGGGCATTAGTTACAAACCGAACCCAGAAGCCAGCAAAAAAAAAAAATACTCCCATCAATATCCTGTTATTGTTTAAATGCATTTATTTGGTAACTGATATATTAATACATCTGAAAAGCAATAACAGAGCTGCTCTGCCAAGATTCCCCGGCTGTACCGCCAAACAAACTGCATCCACTTAGAGGAACAGAGCGAGGCTTGTATTTGGCTTTTTTATTTATTTTTTGCTGACGCTCCATTTCCTTCAAATGTCAAATGATTAAAAACAGGATTGAATTTGCTGTGTGTTTGGTTTGGCGATTAAATCTTCAGAAAATGATTTTTATTTTATTTTTTTTAGAAGATTTTTAGTGATTAGAAAAAGTTGATTATTGGAAGGCACAAGAAAGGCAGCGGCTATGGGGAGTCCCGCTTCCCACCACCGGAGACGCCACTCACAGCCCTTGGCTGAGGATGACTTTGCTCAGGGTCTTGCCCTCGTCTTTGGACTCCGCCATGAAAGCTTCGATCTCCTCCACGGTGCGGGGGACGCAGGTGAGAAGCTCCACGCCGCTGGCGGTCACTGCGATGTCATCTTCGATGCGCACCTGCGGAAAAGGATGTTAGGGTGTGTGGTTAATAATGTATCATAAATGGACATTCAACACTGACTGCCGGTTCACACTGATCTGACTTGTCAGGCGACTTTATCGTCTGACAAGTAGCTTCCAATGCTGTGTAATGGAACCGTTCTAATCGGAGCGACTCAAGTAGCTCTGACTTAGAAAAAGGTTCCTGCACTATTTTTTGACAAAGTCGGAGCGACCTGCATTGACTTCTATTATGAGAAGTCGTTGCAAGCCGCGGTGAAGCCGCGCTGCACGGGCGACTTCATTAGTTGCCCGAAGTCGGGGCGACTTCGAGTTGGATTAGTGTGAACCGACTCTTGGGGCATATTTATAAAGCTGTTCATCTGACATTCACCATACATTCTTTGTTGGTGAATCTTTCTGGGGCATATGATTTAACTAACCGCGAACAGTAAATGTTTGGTAAAAGTCACCCTGACTGCTTTATAATTACAGTAGAACCCTTTACAAGTCTACAGCTACAGTTTGGCCTTACCCCTGTAACATATGGTGGGGCAGGAGAGGGGTGTGGGGCGGACATTGCCATTAGGGCGATTACCTAGCCACAAAGAGATCGCCAGGGGAGGTTTCACTTTTACTTCCTGTTGCGTCTCGAGAACAGTGAAGGGAACTCTCCCCACTGGGACAAAAATATGGATTAACAACTTCAGACAGACAACAAAAATAAATAGCAATAAAAAATTTTCTCTATCGTTCATTGATGGACGCAGTCCACTGATCCATATCAGTAGGGTTATACTGCCCCCTACAGGAGTAGGACACTAGGCAGAAAAAAAGATCTTGCTACGCCTATGGGCAGTCCCGGAGGGCACACCCTCACTCTTCCTGCATAGGATGTCAGTTGTAATCTGCCTAGTCAGGAGTAAAGCAGGGTACACACTAGAAGAAAATCTGCCGAAAATTCCCGCCCGATGTGAAATCGTCCGATTTTCGCCTAGTGTGTACACAACTTTCAGCAGCCGATGCCGACATTTTCAACGAAAAAAAACGGAGGGACAAACACCAAATTTTTTTTCGTCCGTCCCCAGACGACCGATTTTCGTTTAATGTGTATGCAGTACGTCCGTGATAAATCGGATACGAAAGACCGCGCATGATCTGAAGTTGCTGACGACCCGGAAGTCTAGGAACAAATGTCCCAAAAAAAGAAAAATCGGACGAGAAATTTCGTGAACATTTATGCACTGTCGACTAAAAACGGTAATGAACGCTGAGAAGACAGAGAAAAATCGGAGGATATTTCGTCCGATTTTCGTCAAGTGTGTACGGCCCTTAAGGGCCTAGTTCCTTGAGGGTGTTTACTGTTTGTTTCAGGTGGGCCTCATCTTTTGTTCTGATGAGTCCTATGTTGCCTGGACGGCTGTGTTTGGCCTTGGGGACTTTTTCTTTTCTGCTTTTCCCATCCCTCATTTTATGGCACTGCTTTGGGACATCCCTACTGATATGCATCAGGAGCTGTGTCCATCAATGAACGATAGAGAAAACTGGATTTTTGACTTACCGTAAAATCCGTTTCTCTTAAAGCGGAGTTCCACCAAAAAGTGGAACTTCCTCTGAATTGTTTCCTCCCCCCCTCCGGTGCCACATTTGGCACATTTCAGAGGGGAGTGGGGAACGGGTACCTGTTTTTGACAGGTACCCTTCCCCACTTCGGGATATGGCGCCGCGGCCCCGTCCCTCGGAAGTTTGGCCCCCTCCTCCTTCCCCCGCCACCGAGCCAACAGGACTGCGCAGCGCGCTTTGTGCATGCGCAATAGAGACCCACGGCGGCAGCACCGACAGCCGATGGAAACATTGGCTGCGGTGCCGACATAACTGGACTCCAGGACAGGTAAGTGACCTAATAGTAAAAGTCAGCAGCTACAGTATGTGTACAGTATGTGTAGCTGCTGACTTTTAATTTTTGAAGGGGGGCGGCGAAACTCCGCTTTAAGTTCATTGACGGACGCAGTACCCGCCCCTCTATTTTGAGTTGGGTTGGTGTTAATTTCTGACACTGCTTTGATACAAAACTGACACCCTATGCAGGAAGAGAGACGGGGTACCCTCCGGGACTGCCCATAGGCGTAGCCAGAACATTTTTTTTGCCTAGCGTCCTACTCCTGTAGGGGGCAGTATAACCCTACTGATATGGATCAGAGAGAACTGCGTCCGTCAATGAACATGAGAAAAGGATTTTACGGTAGATCAAAAATCCAGGTTTTTTTTTCTATTTTGACCAAAGTTTGCATTAAAAAAAAACGTAGTTCTGGTGTAAATAAAAGTATTTTATTTATTTTTTAAGTAGAATTTTTTTATTTTTATTTTGGATAGAGCAAGGGATTATAACCCCTGTCACATTTTTTCCACCATCTGTGTCACATTGTGGAAGATTTCCCTTCACTTCCCATAACCAAAAAGGAAGCGAGAGGAAATCCCTGCAAATTAAGGGAATTCCTTGGGGACCCCCAGGTCACCAGAACTAGTGTCCCCATTGGAAGATTTCCCCTCTATTACTTTTTTGGAGACAACACAAAATTCGGGATTTTCTTTTACTTTCATTGATAATCCCCCAAGCACAAGTCTAAACAAGCCCTAATGGCTGGAATACACGATAAGAAAGTCGTCCGAAAATTTCCGTTCAGCGAGCGATCGGCCGATATTCTACTCGTTAATGCCCAGCTATCAATGAGCGATATCGATATTGTGAACGATTAAAACAGTTTGAAAAACCCGAAAAATTCTGTTGTCTTGTTTGAGAATGAACGATATTCTATACGTTGGTGTTGAGGTTGTTCATTTGAAATCTGTATAACCTCATCACCAAAGTTTTCGACCGACGAACCCTGTTTCGATGGTCGGCGGTCAATGGTCGGGCCATATTCGGACCGTGTATGTTGGCAACATTTTCGACCGAAAAAATACTTTTTCAGAAGTCGGTGGTCGAATGATTGGGCGATATTCTAATCGTGTATTCAGGCCATAACTGATGTCATACATGGGTCTTACCGTTGATCTACATATGAATGAAATAGTAAATACAATGTAACAACCATTCATTGTTACATTTTATTTACTCAATGACACTCAGTGAGACTATCTACATTTTGACAGCTGCTCTTCCTGTATACCGTGTTTCCCTGAAAATATCCCGGGTCTTATATTAATTTTGGCACCAAAAGACACAGTAGGGCTTGTTTTCCGGGCAGGTCTTAGCTGTAATGTGCGGTCTTCTCTTCCCTCCCTGCCTGTCAGGAATCCTGTGTGGACCTAGTTTAGTGTATGTAAAAATCCTAGAATCCACTTTATTTGTGTTTTATATAATGTCCAATGTGTGTTTCTGTAATAGAATAGTGTGTAATGCCTTCATTACATCGGCGCTCAGCTGATTCCCCGCTCTGCTGCCCTTCTCCTCTCATAGCTGTCAGAGGAGGATCTCAGCCCCTCCCCTCTGCAGTGTACACGGAAGCACCGAGTATTAGATTAGAATTGTGGGAAATACCTTTGTTACATCGCCGCTCGCTGCTCAGCTGATCTGCCGCTCTGCTCTCCTTCTCTTCTCCCCGCTGACAGCTGGGGGTCACAGAAGCGCAGAGCGGCGATGTAACAAAGGTATTTCCCACAATTCTAATCTAATACTCGGCACTTCTGTGTACACTGCAGAGGGGAGGGGCTGAGATCCTCCTCTGACAGCTATGAGAGGAGAAAGACAGCAGAGCAGAGAATCAGCTGAGCGCCGATGTAAGGAAGGTATTTCACACTATTATATTACAAAAACACACACTGGACATTATATAAAACACTAATAAAGTGGATGCTAAGATTTTACATACAATAAACTAGGGCTTTTCTCTATCGTCCATTGACAGACGCAGCCTTCATCTTCATTAGCAGAACTACTCCTGCAGGGAGCAGCATAACCCAATGGCTAATGAAGATGAAGGCTGCGTCTGTCAATGGACTTCAGAGAAACAGATTTTATGGTCAGATCTTACAAAAATCCTGTTTTCTCTATCGTCCATTGACAGATGCAGCCTCCATCTTCATTAGCCAATGGGTTATGTTGCCCCCTGCAGGAGTAGTTCTGCCAATGGCTAATGAAGATGGAGGCTGCGTCTGTCAATGGCCTTCAGAGAAACTGATTTTACGGTAAGATCTTACAAAAACCCTGTTATTTTCGGGGTAGTGCTTATATTGCAGCCCTCCCCAAAAATAACAGTAGGTCTTACTTTCGGGGAAACACGGTAATAGAAAACAATTCCTAGCTGTCATAATGACAGCTGGTGATAAGATGGGAGGAGCTAAGCAATGCATCCTAGAGACTTTGCTGAAGTCTTTTTTTAGGACCTATCTGTTGCTTTCAAAATCCTCAAGTGGAAATCTTCTATTCTCAAGCATGAGAAACCGGAAAAGGATGTTTTTTAAGCCAGCACAATTTTTTTAACCTATTGCCACTTTTTTACCATTTCACCATTTTATGAAGCAACTCACATTTTGTGAATAGGGAAGTATGGCGTTTTTTTTTTTTTATTCAGGCGAGTAATGAGTGTCCATCTTTCCCATCTCAGAAAACCGCCTGTGCATTTAGAAAGACAGAATTCCCTCTGCAGTAGAGCGGACAGCCCGACCGTGGGGGAACTCTCCAGGGACTGATCAGGGCTGCTTATAGGAGGAAACAGTTACATCTTTATTCGCCACGTCAGCTTCCTAACGGCTCTGCAATAAAGTGCAGGCTGTGTGAAATCCCACCAGGAATTGTGCTGATGGAACGGTTTTCTATCTTATCGCAGGGACAGATATCACCAATATCACCCGGATGAGTCACCCCGCACAGCACCCTTCACCCCAAGTCTCATTAACTAATCATAGGATTGGACTTGACTTGGGAAATGTCATCTTGTAGGATTTTATAGAAATGCCTGCTGTGCCGTTTATTAGGATTCTCACCATCCCTGTGCTGGGTTCCTGGGTCTGTACACCTGCTCTGCCCATTATGAGGGGTTCCCACCATCCCTGTGCTGAGTTCCTTGGTCTGAACACCTGCTGTGACCTTTGTTAGGGGTTCCTACAATCCATGTGCTGGGTTACTGGGTCTGTTCACCTGCTGTGCCCATTATGAAGGGTTACCACTATCCCTGTGCTGAGTTCCCAGGTCTTTACACCTGCTGTGCCCATTATAAGGGGTTCCCACCATCCCTGTGCTGAGTTCCCGGGTCTATACACCTGTCGTGCCCATTTTGAGGGGTTCCCACCATCCCTGTGCTGGGTTCTTGGGTCTGTACACCTGCTGTGCCCATGAAGAGGGTTTCCCACCATCCCTGTGCTGAATTCACAGGGATGCATGCCTGCTGCGCCCATTATGAGGAGTCTCACCATCCCTGCATTAGGTTCCTGGAGCTGCACATCTGCTGTGCCCTTTACAAGGGGCTTCCACCACTCTTGTGTTTTTTTTTTTTGCTGAACTGCAACACTAGTGTCCTGTCTGACCTCCAGATTGGCATTCTCTCATGACTTCACCCTCTGATGCACTTCAGCCTCCTGTGATTAAGCCCATTGGATGAAATGTGTCAGAAGATGGAGAGATAGAAATGTCTTTCTGACCCATCTGGCACCAATAAAGCTTTAGCCAGCTCAACAATGAAAACACAGCTGATTACGGCTTATTTGTTTTCCTGCTTGGGGGAAATATGGCAAATCGCAGAGCGTGCGAACCTGCGGCCGGTCACTGTATACGTCTGCCTGGAGCGGTGTCATTTACACACATGTTAATGGAAGTAAAATGTTAATTTAGCACAGGTTGGGGTGGAGGGATGGTAACAGCAACAATTCACTTACACCGCCAAACCCTCTGAAGTGTCGCAGGACGTCGTTGTTGATGAAGCATGCCTGAGCGGGGTTGGCCAGGGCCTGGTCCAGGACGTGGTCGATGAAGTAAATTCCGGGCTCGATGGTGAGAACCATTCGCTCCTGGAGGGTGCGGGCTGTCCGCAGGCTTTTCAGACCAGGCAAGTCGATGCGATCGATGCCCTAAAAATAAACCACAGAGAGATTGATTGGTAAATGTCAATGTGCAAATCTGACCACAGACACAAATATGAAAACAGAGCCGGGCCGAGAGGTAGAAAGAGGAGGACTTGAGCACTTCAGCAGGAGATGAGGGTGAAAAAAAGGTGGGACCAGTAACCTCCGGTGCAGAAGCCATTCAAAGCTTATGGGGGGGTTTACATTACCAGTGGTCTACAAACTGTGGCTTGCATTTAACTGGCCCTTGGGGTGTTATTCCAGGAACTTTTCTTCCCACTGACACCAACAATGGGGTACTATTTATCCCATTAAAACCAACAATGGGGTTTTATTCCTCCCACTGACAACAATGACGGGTCACTGTCCCTCCCAGTGACACCAACAATGGGGCACTATTTCTCCCACGGATAACAATGATGGGACTCTATTTTTTGATTCACAAGAATGGAGCATTACTCCTTCCGTTAACACCAATGATGGGGCACTTTTCCTTCCACTGACAGCAATCATAGGGTGCTATTCCTCCCACTGACACCAATTATGAGGCACTATTCCTCCCACTGACACCAACAATGGGGCACTATTCCTCCCACTGACAACAAGGATGGGGCACTATTCTTCCCAGTGGCACCAACAGTGGGCTATTATTGCTCCCACTGATACCAATGATGGGGCACGATTCCTCCCACTGAGACCAAAGATGGGGCACTATTGCTCCCACTGAAACCAATGATAGGGCACTATGCCTTCCAAAGACACCAACAATGGGGCACTATTCCTCCTACTGGCCACAGGTGCTATGTTCAGCCCTGCTGCTGGCAGCCTGTTAATGAGAGTCTGAAAGCTGCTGCAGCTGGAAGGAGCTAGGCGGTGCTCCAAGCAGTACTCATCTTTAAGGCAGTATGTGTCCAGGAATGATTGCTCCGAACACAAGCAGTCTGCATTGTGAGCCTTTGTCCCTGGCTGCATATTGCCCTAAATGTTGATACCACTCGGTGCATTGTCCAACTGGGACTCACAGTCACATCCTACAGAGCAGATCCAGCCGGGTCTCTGCTTCCAGCTTGTACTGGAATTCTAAATAAATAACCCAGCCAAGCTAACGCACTCCCCTGTCACAGGGAGGCCCGCTTCTAGGCCTGATTCCAGGGCGCAATTCATTGCCAACTTCTAACAAGAAGTAGAGAACATTCTGGCCATCGGGGGGAAGAAATCACAGTGAGGACGGAGAACAAAATCTGTTTCTGGATGGAGCGCCGGCATATGATCATTCAAGGGGGCTTCAAGGCTGACAACAGCGAGGCTCCCGCTGACTCGGGAGAACATCAGGAGGCCTGGCAGCCAAAAGGACCCTCCCAAACTTTACATTGTGTTTAGATGATTTCTGGTGTACTCTCCCTACAAGCTGCCGATCTGCTTTCCCCTTTAGCAAAGATCATACGACCCTGTGCCTAGGTTTCTGGTCACGTGACCCTGCGCCTAGGTTTCTGGTCACGTGACCCTGCGCCTAGGTGTCTGGTCACGTGACCCTACGCCTAGGTGTCTGGTCACGTGACCCTACGCCTAGGTGTCTGGTCACGTGACCCTGCGCCTAGGTTTCTGGTCACGTGACCCTGCGCCTAGGTTTCTGGTCACGTGACCTTGCGCCTAGGTGTCTGGTCACGTGACCTTGCGCCTAGGTGTCTGGTCACGTGACCCTGCGCCTAGGTGTCTGGTCACGCGACCCTGCGCCTAGGTGTCTGGTCACGCGACCCTGCGCCTAGGTTTCTGGTCACGCGACCCTGCGCCTAGGTTTCTGGTCACGTGACCCTGCGCCTAGGTTTCTGGTCACGTGACCCTGCCCCTAGGTTTCTGGTCACGTGACCCTGCCCCTAGCTTTCTGGTCACGTGACCCTGCGCCTAGGTGTCTGGTCACGTGACCCTGCGCCTAGGTGTCTGGTCACGCGACCCTGCGCCTAGGTGTCTGGTCACGCGACCCTGCGCGACCCTTGTAACTAGTTACAATACTAATATTGGTAACTACACTACTTTACTAGGCTATAGGAGGTAACTACACTACTTTACTAGGCTATAGGAAAGTGCTTTCCTGCGTCAACCAAGCCGTGCGATACAATCGTTATTTCGAAGAATAGAGAGGGATGAAGTTTATGACTTTTTGTTGCACTTTATGTTTTATTCTGTTTTTTCAGGTTGTGTTCTCATGTTTCCCAAAGCCTTTGTTTATACAATAAACTCTATGCAGAAAGAGTGTCATGTATCTTCTTCTACACGGTCAATTAAGAAAGAGGAAAGTAAAGTAATAAGTAGTGAAGTTACTTTTCAAATGCAGTAACTAGTAAAGTAATCTCGTTACAATTTACAGAAGTAACTAGTAACTAGTTAAATTTTTTGAGTAACTACCCCAACACTGGCCAGTTCTATCTGTAAGACTATATAAAATGATTCAAGGCTCTTTTTTCTCAGAGAATAGGTGCAGGAACTTAACCATAAACACCCGCTTGATCAGTGGGTGTGGCCAAATTGCACAGTGGTAAGATTTTAATGGGGCAATAAATACTAGGAGTACATTATGTGAAGGGTTCAGGGGTGCGCTGTGTACAGAGTGCAGGGTTGACGTGTGCGCTACATACAGAGTGCAGGGCTTAGGGGTGTGCTGTGCTCAGTGAGCAGGGTTCATCTCTCTTTCACTGGCTGTCCACATCTCACTTCCACCTTTCCCTTTGGGTGCGAGGCCACATGAAATGGGCTGGCGGGCCGGATTCGGCACACATGTGTTTTAGAATATACCTCCACTTTAGAGGGGAGGTTCTGCATGGTTAGCTCATCAGGCTCAAAGCCGTGTTAAACCCTCAGACTCCGTTCACACTGGGGCGACCTGTCAGGCGACCTGGTCGCCTGACAGGTCGCCTGCCATAGAGTAGCTGTGGACCCGTTCTAATAGGAGCGACACAAGTCGCTCCGACTTAGAAAAAGGGTCCGGAGCTTCTTTGGGCGACCTGGAGCGACCTGCATTGACTTCAATGATATGAAGTCCGTGCCGGCCGCTCCGAGGTCGCGGTGCGAGCTGCGCACCGCGACCTGTGAGGTTGCCCCGGCAAGTAGCGTCGCCCCAGTGTGAACGGGGTCTCAAGGTTTTTTTAGTTTAACACATTGAGCACAATAAAATAAACATTCCCCAGCAAACTATTACAATTCTTACCCAGCACTTGCAGTTTACAGTTTTCAATGCTGCTGGTTCCTGCTCTCTCAGTGCTGATTTCCTGAACTTCCAGATAATATAGAGAACAGTCGACAGTGCAGTCTGCAGTCAGCCTGTCAGACTGAAGAAGGGCGGGGGGATTGGGGAGCAGAGGAGTGGCTTGACATCCAAGGCTTTGGGGTTGTGTGAGTCTATTGATGCACGCAGTGCAGGGAGACAACTCTAATCCTGAATGTAAGGGTGGCTACATGGGATACTGCAGGAGAAAGGAGCGACCCTTAAACAGGAAACCTGGGACACCAGCTTAAACTGGAACATAGGCAAGGATTAATTAATAAAGATGTGCATATTCAGTGACTAAATCAGCTGCTGAAAGTGTTTAAAAAAATTGAGGGGTTAATAAAATTGTACAAAGCTGACAATATATATGCTTTCAGGCACTGGGAGCAGGAATAGCTTTAGGCAGCTCGGCAGCTTGTAGGGAGAGTACACCAGGGAGGATAGCTCATAGCTGTGCAATTTTTCTTTGTCATAGTGGGTCTCTATTGGCCTTTATAGCAGGGTGACCATCTGGCATTAGGGGTGTGTAAGCCACAATACTGGCTAGTCTGAATCACAAATATTTCAACAGGTTAGCTATATTTATTTCAGCTGCGTGGTTTGGTTAGAGTTCCCCTTTAAACCAAAACTTCACTCAAACTATAAAAACAGATATAAAAAATGAGGATTTTAACTGGTTAGTTGTAAAAGGTTAACCTCTTGTTGACTGATGCTTTTCCCAAAGAAAGCAATTGTTCTTTTTTTGCCATTTGATCTTTACTGCTGTGTGAATGCCCACTGACTTCCAATGTACTGACCTCAGGGTAGCCTCCAACATCATGGACATCGATGCCCAGAAAGTGACCCAGGCCATGCGGCATGAACACCGCGCCCATGTGGGCCTTGATCATGTCCTCCACGTTGCCCTTCAAGATGCCAGCTTTGGTCAGCTCCTCCAGGTGAACGCGGTCAGCCAGGCGGTGCATATCTGGCCAGCTCACCCCTGTATAACGACAAAGAGGACATTCATTAAAGTGGAAGTCCAGTTCATTTTTTACTTTCCTGTGTTAATTAAAAATCACAGTTTATATCTATCCTCTCCACACTTCGCTCCTGTGCTATCCCTGGCTTCCTCCAGTGCCGGTGTTCTGCCGAGATCTCCAAGGACGTTACTTCCGGTGAGTGTACACCAGGAATAATTTGAGGCTTCGACCACTTGGTGTTTTCACAGAACATCGGCAGCCTTTACACTCTGGTAGACGCTATAATTAATGCAGATTGTTAGTCCGCCCGCTAGTAACCAAAAACATGGCCGCCTCCAAGGCGGCGACAACTAGTGGGCGGACTAACAATCTGCACTAATAATAGCATCTACCGGAGTTTATAGGCTGCCGGTGCCCCTCCAGTTCAGCAAGGGGCCCAGAAGCAAGGAGGGGACTCTTTAAATACCTTTGGGTCTACACACAGTAATTTCCTGGACTGTGGCTCCCAACAATAGAATAAAAGCTGCCCCCATCAGTTCAGCAGGGGGCCCAGGAGCAGAGAGAGGACTCTTTAAATTCCTTTGGGTGCATGCTGAGTAATTCCATGGGCCATGGCTCCCTGCAATTAAAGTTCCCTGGGCCCCATCAGTTCAGCAGCAGGGCCAGGAAGGGACTATTTACAAATTTTCGAGAGCAGACGGAGTGATTCTTCGTGCCGCGATTCCCAACAATTAAAGTTCGGGCTGCTTCCATTTCAATCCAACTGACCTGTCCAACAGTATGCGTTAAAAAACAGGCGTTAAGTTGCACACATTTGTAAATACATGCATAAACCACAGAGCCCCGACAAGGCACACCATTTTCTGTGGACCTGAACTCTTAATTTCTAAGAGTCTCCAACAATGGAAGTACATGTGGAGACTCACAGAAATTAGAGTTTAGGTATGTATTTGCAAATGTTTGCAACTAAACCCCAGTTTTTAACGCATACTGTTGGACAGGACAGTTCAGTTGGTCGCCGGAACCGGCATGTATTGGGTTCATCCACTCCAGTGGGAGGACGAGCAGCGGGAATCTTCGGTGATTCCGGCTGTGCTGGTGGTTCCCAGCACTTCCGGGTACGCGGTGTCCCTCAGAGAAGAGCCGCTGACTTCACTTCCGGGTACGCGGTGTCCCTCAGAGAAGAGCCGCTGACTTCACTTCCGGGTACGCGGTGTCCCTCAGAGAAGAGCCGCTGACTTCACTTCCGGGTACGCGGTGTCCCTCAGAGAAGAGCCGCTGACTTCACTTCCGGGTACGCCGTGTCCCTCAGAGAAGAGCAGCTGACTTCACTTCCGGGTTCACGGTGTCCCTCAGAGAAGAGCTGCTGACTTCACTTCCGGGTTCACGGTGTCCCTCAGAGAAGAGCCGCTGACTTCACTTCCGGGTAGAAGGTGGAGTGGGAGGTGCGCGCGTTCGAAGCATGCGTGCTTCTTCCTCCAGCAATTAGCTTAGAATGTGTGCACCTCCCAATCCACCTTCTACCTGGAAGTAAAGTCAGCAGCTCTTCTCTGAGGGACACCGCGTACCCGGAAGTGCTGGGAACCACCAGCACAACCGGAACCAGCGAAGATTCCCGCTGCTCATCCTCCCACTGGAGTGGATGAACACTTTACATGCCGGTTTATCATGCCCATCCTGTGAGATTGCATTTGTCTGTTATTAAACGCATCTTTTATACTGCACTTAGATAGCGCTGCTCTCCTTTCTCTTTTGTTGTACCTATATATCCGCATACAGCTGGACATGAAAAGGCCTTGCACTATGGAAGGTCCACAGGGAAGAGAATTGTGCTGATGTTATGTCTATTGACTACGTCATTCCCGGCCAAGTCATATGTGGAGTACAGGTCAGTGAACCAATGGGCAGCCCGGGGAGGAGGGGGGGGGGAAATCAAGCCGGCACACACTCATATCTGGCAGGACAGAGACGGCCAACAATTCAAGACGCACCCCACCTCAACCGATAACATCCACGAGGGAGGGCGTGCAGACATCTGAAACGCTTCTCATTGTCCCAGTGCGGTGTAAGTTCACTGAGTTTACAATGAACCTCATTCACATTTAGGTAAATTTCATGAAAGATAGACAAGGGGAAAAAAACAGCAAAAAAACTAAAGTTTTAAATTGAAAAAAACAAAAAACAAAAAGGGCTAAACACCTATATTATAGCTGTTAGCCATAAAGGCAATATACTAAAACCCTTCATGTTCATTAAAAAAAAAAAAAATTGCAGCTCTAAAAATATTGTTCAAGCGAAATATGTCAGAAAGAGACAATTCTTTTTTATTTTTCTGACATAATTCACTTGAACAATATTTTTAGCTCTGCAATTTTATTGACTTTTTATGATCACAGTTTTAAAGTTGAACTCTGGCCTTCCCTTTAGTCTTGCACAGCTCCTCCTCCTTATCAATATACTAATAACATTTTAAATAATTTCATTGCATGCCATTGTTTAAACCCAATGATGTCATCACTCGGTCTCTGTGCTTCTCTATGTAATGCAGGCAGATCATGGCTGGTGGGAGGGGCTGGGCAGGGTGCTTTATATAGCTTCCTGAAAACAGCAGAGCTCCCTGCCTCAGTACTCCTCTCCAGAGCCATCAGTCCTGATGCAAGCAATGGGCTTGCTCTTGGGAGAAGTTATGCAAATATCAAAATGCCTTTATGGGCGGGTGTCAGCCTGGTGAAGTGGGCATTTGTAGGCGGACTGTGTCTGAAGACAGTCTGCCTAGGAGCAATTCAAGACGCACCCCATAACATCCACAAGGGGGGCGTGCGGAGCATCTGAAACGATTCTCATAGTCCCAGCGTAGTGCAAGTTCACAGAGTTTACAATGAACCTCATTCAAAATACTGACGCGTTTTGAGGGGAGATCCCTCTGAGAAAGGATGGGTCTTCTTGTGTTTGGGACACGTTTGGTGGACCAGATCATCCAAGACACTGTGGACACTGAAAGCTGGAAGGGTCCATTACCTCCTGGTTCGAACGTTCTACCTTGTCTGGCCATGGGCTGGGAAGGCAGAGAGTGCGCGGTGTTTGTGCCCTCTGGGAGTGGTCACCCCAGAGGTGCTCTTAGTAACACTTGGGTGTGGGGCCCCAACGTGTGGACCGGCACATGGTCACAGCTCCAAACACTTTTTCTGCACTGCGCCTTTTAGGGCCTGGCCTTTTGGCTAAGTCCGGGGGCAATTTGTGTCTACCAGGCCTCAGGGCCTAGGCCAGAGATGGTGAACCTTGGCACCCCTGATGTTTTGGAACTACATTTCCCATGATGCTCTTGCATTATGCAGTGTAGTTGAGCATCATGGGAAATGCAGTTCCAAAACATGCATCATCATCATCAACTACACTTCAGAATGCAAGAGCATCATGGGAAATGCAGTTCCAAAACATCCGGGGTGCCAAGATTCACCATCACTGGCCTAGGCCAACGCACATTCGGCACCGGCACTTTTTTATCTTCTATTTATTTTCTCCCATGTTTGTCACTCTTTCACTTTTGTGTGTGCTTTTCTCACGGATGAAGGGTGTGAGTCCTCGGGCTTACCCTGACATCTAGGGGGAGGATGTGTGGCCCTCAGGTTCCTTCCTCCTCTGCCCCTGGGGGGGTCTCTCTTCGGGAGAGCCCCTTGACCAAGTATTCTTCTGCTGCTCAGAAGAACGGGGTCTACCAGGCCTTCTGGCTAGGCAGACCATGGAAACCCTTTGTCACTGTTAGAAGCCTTGTGCCCTGGGGAATCAGGATAGAGGTCCTACCACTTTGGGGAATGGACTAAAAGCACACCCTTAACCACTTCTGGACCGGGAGGATTTGCCCCCTTATTGACCAGGCCATTTTTTGCGATTTGGCACTGCGTTACCTTAACGGACAATTGGGCAGTTGTGCGACGCTGTACCCAAATAAAATTGATGTAATTTTTCCCCACAAACAGAGCTTTTTTTTGGTGGTATTTGATCACCTGTGTGATTTTATTTTTTGCGCTATAAACAAAAAAAGAGCGACAATTCTGAAAAAAAAAAAAAAAAACAATATTTTTCACATTCTGCTATATAACATTTCCCAAAAAAAAAAAAAAATTAAAAATAAAATTATTTTACCATTTTAGGCCAATTTGTATTCTGCTACATATTTTTTTACAAAAAAAAATCGCAATAAGCGTATTCTGATTGGTTTGTGCAAACGTTATTGCATCTACTAACTATGGGAAAGATTTATGTCATTTTTATTGTTTTTTTTTTTTACTAGTAATGGCGGCGATCTGCGGTTTTTAGCGGGACTGCGACATTGCGGCGGACAGATCGGACCCCTGACTGACATTTTCTACACTTTTGGGGGGACCAGTGACATTACTACAGTAATCAGTGCTAAAAATATGTACTGTTACTGTACTAATGCCATTGGCCTGGGAAGGGGTTAACCCAGGGGCGATCAAATGGTTAAATGTGTACCTAGGGGTGTTTCTCTAACTGTATGGGGGCGTGGCTTGTGAAATGATCATAGAGACCTGTGATCCTATATAGAAGGATCACAGGGGCTCTATGATCATTCCAGAGAGAACAACAGCTGACCGTTCTTCTCTCTCAGCGGGGAGCGATCGCGGGTGTCAGGCGGCAATCGGAGCTGCCTGCCCCGTGCATCAGAGTTCAAAGCTGCCGAGTGGGGGCGGGGGCGCGCCGGCGGCGGCGTGCACTCGCCCCCTAGCTGCAGGCGGTTCGCGCAGGAGGGCCAGCCTGCCACAGTATTTCTGCGGCGGGCGGTCCGAAAGCGGTTAAGTGCACTTTTTAGTGTGTGTTCACATGCACGTTTTTTGTTCACTAACAGGTTGTTTTTTTTTTGTAGGTTTTTGCACCACCGCAGATTTAAAAAACTGTGGACACTGATGTGCTGTGTTTGTGAGTACACATCTCTTTTATCATTATAATAAAAGTTATGGCAAGGTAATACGTAAGGCTTGGTTCTTATTTTCCAGTTTGCTGTATCTGGCCTAGACGGAGGTCTGGAGGTGTCCTCTGTCTCCCCGGCGCAGGTAGTCCATGTCCCAGGACGGAGTACAAACACAGTAGAAGGTATAGACAGTCCCCGCCATTGTCACCAAACCACAGCCCCGCCGCAGTCCCGTTGTTGTTTTCCTGCACATGGCTCAGGCCGGGTCATATTTCTTCCACCTCTCACAATGAACATGGCTGCAGGATTTATGGTGTTATTGGTCTGCAGACAGGAGGTGAGGGGTCAGGGACTCTGGGAAGCAGACGGTCTGCAGTTCTCATCTCAGATATTCAGTGGCTGGAAGGAGATAAGGACTGTTAACAAATCGCCAGCTGTCCTTAAATGTTCCGACATTCAGCTAATGGTGGTGAAAGGGGACCGGGACCATGACATCTCCTGAACTGCTATCCCTGACAGGTCCTCCTAAAGCTGCACTCCGGGCACAAACACTTTCCTTTACATATATTCCTCAATAGCCAAAAAGGATATAAATCCACTTTGTGAGCACCGAATGCAGTGCCGGGACAAGGTCACCCAGAGCCCAGGGCCAACATGCCAAATCCCCTCCCCTCTTCCAAGATGTATGAGCATTATGTGTCAGCAAAATTTACCCCCCCCTCCCAAAAAAAAAAAAAAAGCAATAATCTGCATGCTTACCCCCCAAGTAGAAATTCCCCCTTCTACCAGTACAAATCCAACACCCTGCTGAAATCCCCCACTCTCAGCACAAACCCACCCCCCCAGCTCACATCCGCTCTTTCTCCCAGTATGCCCCCAGCACAAATACCCCCTCACCACCCAAACAAAATCCCCCCCCTCCCCTTCCAGCACAAGTCTTCCACCCCTCAAATTTCTTCTTCAAGCACAAATCCTATCCCACTCCAAATCCCCCTCCCCCAAGCACAAATTCCACTCCCCATCCTAGCACGACCCCCCCCCCCAAATTTCCCCTTCTAGCATAAATACCCCCCAATCATCCCTACCTCTCAAATTTCCTCTTCACGCACAAATTCTATCCCTCCCCCTCTCCAAACTCCCCATTCCCCCCATCCTAGCAAAGCACAAATCCCCCTAAATTTCCCCTCCTGGCATAAATACCCCCCCATCATCCCAACTAGCACAAATTCTACCCCCCCCCCGAAAAAAAATCCCCTTCTAGCACAAATCCGCCCCCCCCCCTCTAGCATATCACATTTGCTAGCACAAATCCCCCCTCCAAGCACACCTTTCCAAATCCCCCCTCCTAGCACAAATCTTGTTCCCCTACCAATGCAAATCCCCCCAAATCAACACTCCTAGTACACTTCCTTTCCCCATCTAGGAAAATTCTTACCCCGCCTTCTCAAATTCCCCCCAACAAAAATTTTTCTTGTGGTGTGCCCCCCCTCCCCACTTGATACCACAGTGCCCAGGGCAGCAACTTCTCCTGCCCACCCCTTGTCCTGACTCTGACCGAATGCCTTTGTGGGATGGGGGACAGACCATGCTTAGTCAATGTGTGTTGGCATAGCTGGGTGATAACGCAGGAGCACAGTTGCAAGACAATAGGTTGCCACCCTATTACAGAAAGTGCCTGCACAAGAGCCTTCATGGCAGGATCTGCCAAATGACATGAACATGTTGAAGATGATGCGAGATGTAGTAATTAGGTGTGTGTACAATATGAACGCCATCTCTTTGTCTGTCCTATTGAAGAGTAAAGCTGTCTATGGATGTTGACAAGTCAGCAAGTGACCATACTGTCCAGACAGGCTGGGTCCAAGGACAAGGCCAATGCCTAAAGCAGCATTTAAAAGAGAACAGCTTGTATGAGATTTTAATGATCTGAGTTACATCTACCTTAAATTTGTTCTCGTCACCCAGAAAAAAAAAAAAGAAACCCGTCATGTGACTTTAGTGGAACGACGGGGCTTTTGACACAAAGGACGGAATAAGCATCTTTCACAATGGGACGAGCGTGTTATGAAGATCTGGATCTGTTGGTGACAGGGGAATCCAAATTGTTTCACAATCCGACCGAGGAGCGGGCAGAGTAAAATCAGACCAAATAAAAGTTACCCGAGTTCAAGTCTGGAATAAAGAGTGATGAGCCCGCGGTGTATTTCATATACAGACAGTCATAAATATTGGGACATCTACACAATTCTAATCTTTTTGGCTCTACACACCACCACAATGGATTTGAAATGAAACAAACATGATGTGCTTTAACTGCAGACTTTCAGCTTTAATTTGAGGGAATTTACATCCAAATCAGGTGAACGGTGTAGGAATTACAACAGTTTGTATATGTGCCTCACACTTTTTAAGGGACCAAAAGTAATGGGACAGATAACAATCATAAATCAAACTTTCACTTTTTAATATTTGGTTGCAAATCCTTTGCAGTCAATTACAGCCTGAAGTCTGGAACGCATAGACATCACCAGACGTTGGGTTTCATCCCTGGTGATTCTCTGCCAGGCCTCTACTGCAACTGTCTTCAGTTCCTGCTTGTTCTTGGGGCATTTTCCTTTCAGTTTTGTCTTCAACAAGTGAAATGCATGCTCAATCGGATTCAGGTCAGGTGATTGACTTGGCCATTGCATAACATTCCACTTCTTTCCCTTAAAAAACTCTTTGGTTGCTTTCGCAGTATGCTTCGGGTCATTGTCCCATCTGCACTGTGAAGCGCCGTCCAATGAGTTCTGAAGCATTTGGCTGAATATGAGCAGATAATATTGCCCGAAACACTTCAGAATTCATCCTGCTGCCTTTGTCAGCAGTCACATCATCAATAAATACAAGAGAACCAGTTCCATTGGCAGCCATACATGCCCACGTCATGACACTACCACCACCATGCTTCACTGATGAGGTGGTATGCTTTGGATCATGAGCAGTTCCTTTCCTTCTCCATACTCTTCTCTTCCCATCACTCTGGTACAAGTTGATTTTGGTCTCATCTGTCCATAGGATGTTGTTCCAGAACTGTGAAGGCTTTTTTAGATGTTGTTTGGAAAACTCTAATCTGGCCTTCCTGTTTTTGAGGCTCACCAATGGTTTAAATCTTGTGGTGAACCCTCTGTATTCACTCTGGTGAAGTCTTCTCTTGATTGTTGACTTTGACACACATACACCTACCTCCTGGAGAGTGATCTTGATCTGGCCAACTGTTGTGAAGGGTGTTTTCTTCACCAGGGAAAGAATTCTTCGGTCATCCACCACAGTTGTTTTCCGTGGTCTTCCGGGTCTTTTGGTGTTGCTGAGCTCACCGGTGCGTTCTTTCTTTTTAAGGATGTTCCAAACAGTTGATTTGGCCACACCTAATGTTTTTGCTATCTCTCTGATGGGTTTGTTTAGTTTTTTCAGCCTAACGATGGCTTGCTTCACTGATAGTGACAGCTCTTTGGATCTCATATTGAGAGTTGACAGCAACAGATTCCAAATGCAAATAGCACACATGAAATGGACTCTGGACCTTTTATCTGCTCCTTGTAAATGGGATAATGAGGGAATAACACACACCTGGCCATGGAACAGCTGAGCAGCCAATTGTCCCATTACTTTTGGTCCCTTAAAAAGTGGGAGGCACATATACAAACTATTGTAATTCCTACACCGTTCAACTGTAGAACCCCCACTGGCCAATCAGCTGCTGCTGTACAAAGACAAAATTTCCCCTTCCTCTGTTCTTCATCTACTGGGTGCGGGAAGACAAAGACATCCTCGGAGAAACTCCCCTCAGACCTCCCAGCATTGTCTGCGCCACCAGAGAGGTTTTTGTACTGGAAATAGAAAAACAACAGCAGCAAAAAAAAAAAAAGCAAAACAGTAGAATAATACAACAAAACAGCCAATGCTCTCCCACCAGTCATGATCTGTCTGCATTGCATAGAGAAGCACAGAGATCTGGTGATGACATCACTGGGACTAAGATAAGGTAGGAAATGAAAACAGAAATGTTTTATTTAACACGTTGTTAAGGGAATTTAGGAAGAGTTAAACTTCAGCTTCAACATTTGTAATGCAGTAGAAGAGACGGGTCCTCTTTACCAGGCAGCAGAGTGTGGTGTGGATGTGAGTAGTGGAGGAACGGCGGCTCTCCGGAGTCTTTCCTAATAGCGGCTTATTATCTGAGTATGTGGAGAATGAAATCCCCATTTATCCCTCCTGCCATGTTTGTTCTGCCAGCCCGGCACTGCCATCCTGGAACATTCGGCTGATTAATAGGACGTCTTGTTTATACAAAGTATCCTAATGGTGGGATTTATTATCGGATGCCGATCGCTCTCACCGCACCTCGGCTGCTGCCATATAGGAGAAAGGTGGCCTCCCGGCTGTCTGCGCTTCCACCTCCCGCTTATCCAGTATTTATCTTCATACGTGGGCCGATTGTCGGTCTAATGACCCCATTCACCTCTCAGGTTTGTGTAGGAAAAGAAAAAAAAAAAATACTCATCTCCCCACCACAGTGCTCTCTTCCCTTACCTGCAACACTGCTGTCCTCAGCCTCTGCTTCCTTCCCTTACCGGTCACATGACAGTCCTCAGCTTCTACTCCCTGCCCTTACCTGTCACATAGCTGTTCTCAGTTTCTGCTTCCTTCCCTTACCTGTCACATGGTTGTCCTCAGCTTCTGCTCCCTGCCATTACCAGTCACATGGCTGTCCTCCACTTCTGCTCCCTTCCCTACTGGTCTCATGGCAGTCCTCAGCTTCTGCTCCCTTCCCTTACCAGTCACATTGGAGTCCTCAGCTTCTGCTCCCTTCCCTTACCGGTAACATGGCAGTCCTCAGCTTCTGCTCCCTTCCCTTACTGGCAGGGTCGGTGCTAGACTATTTTATGCCCTAGGCAAGACCAGCTACTTGCGCCCCCTCCCTCCCCCCAAAAAAAGGGAAGGGGTTAAAAACTCCTCTATGTGACCCTGATTTGATGGTTCCTCCATGTTATGCTGTCATACCCAGTGACCCCCATATTGCTCCATTTCACACCCGGGGACCCTAATGTCCCTCCATGTCACACCCAGGGACTTTGATGTTTTTCCATGTCACACCCTGGGACCCCAATATTACTCCATGTCATGCTGTCATACCCACTGACCCCGATGTACCGCTATGTCAGATCCTGATGTTTTTTCATGTCACATTTGGGGACCCTGATGTTCCTCCGTGTCACACCTGGGGACCCCAATCCCCCATGGCACACCCAGGGACCCCAATTCCTCATGGCACACCTGGTGACCCCGAACCCCTGTTAAACGCAGTGGCTCCTGGTGGAGGGAAAAGCAGCAGTCAGAAAGCTCCGCACGTCCTTCATCACCAACCTCCTCAGACCATTCTGGTGCCTCGTCGCTTCTGCCCCAGTAAAGGTTCCGCCCTCCAGTGCCGAGCTCTGGCTCAGGTTCAGCTTTCCTCCGCTCTCTGCTTAATATCGACCCAGGCAAATAAACGGCTGCCCACCAGCTCAGTGCAGAGAGCCACTTCCTGCCCGGGGTTAAGGCCACTCAGCTCCACCTGAAGAGGATCATCATGCAGGATGCACTCTGGGGGGCTCCCTTCTTGCCTTTTGGGGCCCCTCCAACAGTGGTGGATAGCCAGGGCCTGGTAATTCCACCACTGCCCAAGACACTTGGCATCTTCTGCTGTCCCTTCCCCCACCCCCCACCCCCCACCTACGCCCCTCGCCTCAGCTCACAATAATCATTCATGATGGAGAATTCATGATGGAAAGAGAGTGCCGACTCCTGGCTGCGCCCCTAGATGGCAATGCGCCCTAGGCGGCTGCCTAGTTTGCCTAGTGGAAGCACCGGCCCTGCTTACTGGTCACATTGCAGTCCTCAGCTTCTGCACTCTGCCCATACTGGTCACATGACAGTCCCCAGCTTCTGCTCCCTTCCCTTGCCTGTCACATGGCAGTCCTCAGCTTCTGCTCCCTTCCCTTACCGGTCACATGGCAGTCCTCAGCTTCTACTCCCTTCCCTTACCAGTCACATTGCAGTCCTCACCTTCTACTCCCTGCCCTTACCTGTCACATAGCTGTTCTCAGTTTCTGCTTCCTTCCCTTACCTGTCACATGGCAGTCCTCAGCTTCTGCTCTCTGCCCTTACCTGTCACATAGCTGTTCTCAGTTTCTGCTCCCTGCCATTACCTATATATGGGAGGGGAAGTGTGGGACTTTACTTGAGGTACATGGGGGAAAAACATGTATCTCCATCCCTAATCGAGACATAGAAAAAAAGGAAGGTTTGGACTTTAAATGAGGTTTGTTACTATACCAGGGCAAGGTGTGATGGGTAATCACACCAATAGAAGGCACCAAAAATAGTAAATAGGCAATGCCTGACGAAGGGGCACGCATGCCCCGAACGCTAGCACAGCCCCGCTTCCGCCGGATGTAATGAGGGAGAAGCTGTCACGGCGACAGGACACCAGGAAGCGCCAGAAGCCACTGACACAGCCAGGACCCAGGGCTGTCTACACCTCTCCTGCCTCCCCTGCAGTGGATCGGATGACTTGCTGTAAAGCCTGCTTTCCTATCACTCATGTGAGTGCATTACCTTTTATGCCAATAAAGGACTGTTTTAATACTACACTCAGGTGGCCCTGCTCTGTTCTCTCTCTTTTATTAGTTCCAGGGATTCCCGCACTTTAGAGGGATTACTTCTCACTTTCTGTTTTTGCTATGGGACAGGAAGTGAAGGGAAATCTCCCCCAATGGGACAATAATAAATAAAATAATAAAAAATGTCAGGAGTTATAACCTTTCCTTACTCTATTCAAAATGAAATAGAAAAAAAGTTTTAGCGTTAGTTCTACTTTTATTTCCTTTTGTGAGTGTGTATTTGTTCATTGATTTTATTTGCGTTAAAGTAACTCACCGGGTTTCACAGCATTCATGACGGCACGGGATGACTTGAGTACGGCTTCATAGATGGCTCTCTGGTCGGCGGTGAATTTCCCATTGGCGGGGAAGGAGCAGGTGATGTCCGAGCTGTAGCAGTAATATTCCCCTCCCATGTCAAACAGGCTGCAAGGGACAAGAGACGAACATTGAACATTTTATTTTTTACTCTGCTTATACCGTATTAAAGGAGAACTAAAGACAAAACTTTTTTCTATGTTCATGTTTAGCAGACGCTCGGGTTAAGCACATTGCGGATCAGATGGACAGATTGCTGGGGGGGGGGGGGGGGGGCAGGGGAGGACCCAGCTCTCATGGTACACGTTGGTACCAAGGACAGCATTAGAGGAAGATGGAGCGCCCTAAAAAATTATTTCAGGGACTTGGGGGATATATTGAAGAAAAGGACCTCCAAGGTGGTATTCTCAGAGATACTGCTTGTACCTCGAGCACCACAGAGAGGCAGCAGGAGCTCAGAGAACTTAACCACTTCTCGACCGGAAGGATTTACCCCCTTAATGACCAGACCATTTTTTGCATTTCAGCACTGCGTTACTTTAACTGACAATTGCACGGTTGTGCGACGTTGTACTTAAATAAAATTGATGTCCTTTTTTTCCCACAAATAGTGCTTTCTTTTGGTGGTATTTGATCACCTGTGCGTTTTTTTAAGAGGGACAATTCTGAAAAAAACAAAAAGAAAAATATATTTTTCACTTTCGGCTATATAACACCCCCCCCCCCCCCCCCCCCAAAAAAAATGAAAAATCTAATTTTTTATCCTTTTAGGCCAATCGGTATTCTGCTACATAGTTTTGTAAAAAAAAAAAAAAATAATCGCAAAAAGCGTATTTAGATTGGTTTGCGCAAAGAGAACCCACTCGGCTGTCATTACAAGGAGCGGGAGGGGACGTCCCCCCCCCCCCCTTCCCGCGGCTCGCCCGGGTCTCCCGTCCCACCGGGAGACCGGGGAATTCTACCTTCACGGCCGCCGCAGACCCGATCAAAGCCGCATTTGGCTCTGATCGGGTCTCCATGCAAAAACCCACATCTGGTTACTCGGCGCCAGATTAAAAAAAAAAACTGACAGCATTCAAAACTTGGCGTTTTGAATGTTTTTAAGAACAGAAGAGGGGCTTGGGGGTTTTTTAGACCCCCAGATCCCTCCACAAGAGTATCTGTGTAAAAAAAAAAAAAAAACATTTTTAAATGTCTGAAAATATCATCCGATACCGATATGCGATGACCAAAATATCGGTAGCGGCAATAAAAAAAAAACAATATCGGTCGATCACTACCTTCCACCCTATCTATATTAGCCATCACAATGCTCCGTCTTGTTGGATGAAGCTGCCTGATTTTTCAGCCCTGTGATATGAATCTTTGATTTGATGTGATTTGAACCTGTTTTCTGCATAAGATATTCTCATGCTTGTCAGCAATTATATGATAATGAGATTGCATTCATTGATAGGGAGATTTGCCAACAGTGTGCCACACACCCTAACTGCAAATTAGTTGAATACCTGTTGATGAAGGAAGAGGCAGCTGACAGAGGTGACGGTTTAAAGGAGAAGCAACTTCTTTTGGCCCTACTTCTCCTGTAGGTTACAAGAGAGTATTTCGTTCTCCACATTACTGTGACCTGTATTCAGCCGACACCGAGCTAAATATTACCGTCAGCTGACATCATTCAGTGCAGACTCTGGAGGGATCCCGACTTTAGGCGGCTGGGTTCATACTTAATTCACATGTGGCTCACAGCAGGGATCCAATGCGTTCCTGTTCTCTGTTTCAGGGACGAATCAGGTCCAAAGTTTTGTCTGAATTCGGACCTGAAACGGAGCCAAAGACGCACCCCTATGCAATTCGCTCCGCAGCCACCCAGGAGATGTGTGAACCGGCCCCATTGAGAGCTGGTCACAGTCCTCTGGCATGTGAAATGGATGCGGGGAAACCCACAATCAATTTGCACAAGTGTGAACCCGGCCTGAGTGTCAGGATCCACACTGGCTCAGCCTCTCAGTGCACTGCTGCAAGGCTGAGCTAGCCGCTACCGCCCATTGAAACGGCCTCACCATTCCGGTGAGCACTAGATGGTCAGAACAGAGAGCCGGTGGCTGACAGGTCAGAACAGAAAGTCTGTGACTGACAGGTCAGAACAGAGAGTCGGTGACTGACAGGTCAGAACAGAGAGTCGGTGACTGACAGGTCAGAACAGAGAGTCGGTGACTGACAGGTCAGAACAGAGTCGGTGGCTGACAGGTCAGAACAGAGAGCCGGTGGCTGACAGGTCAGAACAGAGAGCCGGTGGCTGACAGGTCAGAACAGAGAGACGGTGACTGACAGGTCAGAACAGAGAGTCTGTGACTGACAGGTCAGAACAGAGAGTCTGTGACTGACAGGTCAGAACAGAGAGTCTGTGACTGACAGGTCAGAACAGAGAGTCGGTGACTGACAGGTCAAAACAGAGAGCCAGTGGCTGACAGGTCAGAACAGAGAGCCGGTGGCTGACAGGTCAGAACAGAGAGCCGTGGCTGACAGGTCAGAACAGAGAGCCGGTGGCTGACAGGTCAGAACAGAGGGTCGGTGACTGACAGGTCAGAACAGAGAGCCGGTGGCTGACAGGTCAGAACAGAGAGCCGGTGGCTGACAGGTCAGAACAGAGGGTCGGTGACTGACAGTCACCGCTCACTGAAGACCACCAACTGAGTGGTCAGTGGTCATGTGATTGCTCGGCTCTCAGTTTTAGAGGCAGAGGGGGGTCGATCCTGCAGCCACCTAGGTGAGTATGTAGGTTTGTTTATTTCAAACACCATACTTCTCTTTTATTGACAGAACAATGGGCCGCTCTCACCTGCTTCTGTCTTTCACAATACAGCAAATACACAGAGGAAGAGAGCAAATTGTCCACCTGGACTGTGCTATATACCAGGCTGTGATGATTACCCGCTAATGAAAACTTGGGTCCTCAGTGAGTGTAGACAAAAAAAAAAAATGTATTCACCAAACTAGAGGCTAAGAACCTTCATTTACAGATTATTTTGGGATGAATTGTTCACTAAGCATTTAAGACTTTGTTTTATGTTTGCCAAACGCACAGGAGAAAATGCCAATGTCAACTACCTATAATGTCAATTTCCTAGATCAGTGGTTCTCAACCACTGGGCCATGGCCCACTGCCGGGCTGTGGCCTCCCTCCCCCTGGACCTCCAGCTAGCTGCATATTCCCCAATCTCCCATAGCACTGCCCAACTTCCCATAGTGGTCTGCAGTGCTCCTCAACCTTTCACAGTTCACCCAGGCCTCCTAAGAGCCCCCTACCAACCTCCTACAGTGCCCCCAGGCCTCCTAAGAGCCCCCCTACCAACTTCCCAGTGCCCCCAGGACTCCTGAAGGCCCCTCCTACCAACCTCCCACAGTGCCCCCAGGCCTCCTAAGAGCCCCCTTCCAACCTCCCTCAGTGTCTCCAAGCCTCCTAAGAGCCCCCTACCAACTTCCCACAGTGCCCCCAAGCATCCTAAGAGCCCCCTAACAACCCCCCAAAGTGCCCCCAAGCCTCCTAAGAGCCCCCTTCCAACCTCCCTCAGTGCCCCCAAGCCTTTATAAGAGCCCCCTTCCAACCTCCCTCAGTGCCCCAAGCCTCATAAGAGCCCCCTACCAACTTCCCACAGTGCCCCCTATCTTGCTACAAAGCCTCCAGCACCCAGCATTATCCTGCAGTGTCCCCCAACCCTTGTAGTGTCCTTCAGCCTCCAATACTGCCCTACAAAGCCCCCACCATTAGTCCCCTCCA
Organism: Pelophylax lessonae; assembly: GCF_965119305.1. Classification (NCBI taxonomy): domain Eukaryota; kingdom Metazoa; phylum Chordata; class Amphibia; order Anura; family Ranidae; genus Pelophylax; species Pelophylax lessonae. The sequence goes on along the minus strand of NC_138777.1, from coordinate 215,532,492 downwards.
GAAACCTCATCCTCCACAGGATCACCAAATCTGCTGCCAAGTCAGGACAGGACGTGAAGGAAAATCCCAATGGGACACAGATGTTACTAACAAACTGACGTGGTTATAAACCTCCATTATTCTATCCAAAACAAAATCTAACGTTTTTCCACTTTAGGTGAACTTAGTCATCAGCTTCTATCTCTATCCAGGTAACACTTCGCCAATTCTATACTCAACTTCCACTCTGTATATGTTCTACTGCAAATGGTTTCACCAGGGGTTTCATAGTGTGTCTTGGCAGGACTGCAGCCACTGTCCACATGACTCTGTGCAGATGGAGGTGGTCACAGTGTGCACATATAGGAACTGGAATATGTTAAATAAACGAACCTACTTAGCCTCAGCAATACTAAGGTTTACAGCGGCAATACATTGTTTCCATTATTGATATGGCGGGGTGGAGTGATATAATGTACAATGATGAGGAGTCACTCTGCAATAAGCTGCAGACGGGCCGCATGTAAACATGTGACATGGGAAGTAGGTGAAGAGTAGGTGATTCAGCATCACAAGATGTACAGACAGAAATGTGCCAACACCTGTCACTGCTGTTATTGTTTGTGAGGGCCTCCGGGGGCGCCAACCCAAAATTTGTGAGACGCCTGCCAAATAATCAGAGGAACAAATGACATTTCAGTATTCCCCACAGACTTCATAGGGAAACTTTCTGTCATTGTGCTTTCCTTCAAAACACAATCGAAAATCTCAACCGCGCAGACTGGAAGACTTGAGAGAGAAGAACCACAAAGCAGAATCACCGTCATTCCCTACGCACTCCTCTCCTGTATATACTGACCATCACTATACCCTCCGCACTCCTCTCCTGTATATACTGCCCATCGTCATACCCTTCGCACTCCTCTCCTGTACATACCGCCCACTGTCATACCCTCCCCACTCCTCTCCTGTATATACTGCCCATCATCATACCTTCCACACTCCTCTCCTGTATATACTGCCCATTGTCATACCCTCCGCACTCCTCTCCTGTATATATTGCCCACAGTCATACCCTCCGCACACCTCTCCTGTATATACTGCCCATCGTCATACCCTCCGCACTCCTCTCCTGTATATACTGCCCATCGTCATACCCTCCTCACTCCTCTCCTGTATATACTGCCCATCGTCGTAACCTCTGCACTCCTCTCCTCCTGTATATACTGCCCATCGTCATACCCTCCGCAATCCTCTCCTGTATATACTGCCCATCGTCATACCCTCTGCACTCCTCTCCTGTATATACTGCCCATCGTCGTAACCTCTGCACTCCTCTCCTGTACATATTGCCCACCATCATACCCTCCGCACTCTTCTCCTGAATATACTGCCTGCCATCATACCCTCCGCACTCCTCTCCTGTATATACTGCCCATCGTCATACCCTCCGCACTCCTCTCCTGTATATACTGGCCATCGTCATACCCTCTGCACTCCTCTCCTGTATATACTGCCCATCGTCATAGCCTCCGCACTCCTCTCCTGTATATACTGGCCATCGTCATACCCTCCACACTCCTCTCCTGTATATACTGCCCATCGTCCTACTCTCTGCACTCCTCTCCTTTATATACTGCCCATCGTCATACCCTCCACACTCCTCTCCTGTATATACTGCCCATTATCATACTCTCTGCACTCCTCTCCTGTACATACTGCCCACCATCATACACTCCTCTCCTGTGTGTCCTGCCCATCATCGTACCCTCCACAGTCCTCTCCTGTATATACTGCCCATCGTCCTACCCTCTGCACTCCTCTCCTTTATTTACTTCCCATCATTATGCACTCCGCTCCTGTATATACTGCCCACAGTCACACCCTCTGCACTCCTCTCCTGCATACACTGCCCATCGTCATACTCTCCACAGTCCTCTCCTGTATATACTGACCATCGTCATACCCTCCGCACTCCTCTCCTGTATGTACTGCCCAACGTCATACCCTCCACACTCCTCTCCTTTTTTTACTGCCCATCGTCATAGCATCCACACTCTTCTATATATATATATATATATATATATATATATATATATATATATATATATATATATACTGCCCACAATCATACTCTCCGCACTCTTCTCCTGTTTATACTGCCCATCGTCATACCCTTCACACTCCTCTCCTGTATATACTACCCACTGTCATACCCTTCACACTCCTCTCCTCTTTACACTTCCTACCTTCATACCCTCCGTACTCCTCTCCTGTATATAATACCCACCGTCATACCCTCTGCACTCTTCTCTTGTATATACTGCCCACAATTACACCCTCCGTATGCCTCTCCTGTGTATATACTCCCCGCTGCCATACCCTTCGCATGCCTCTCCTCTATATACTGCCCACCTTCATACCCTTCACACTCCTCTCCTGTATATACTGCCCACCTTCATACCCTTCATACTCCTCTCCTGTATATACTGCCCACCTTCATACCCTTCATTCTGACCAGTTTATAGAAATATAACACTTCAACGTGAGACAGTTCAATAATGAAAGTTTCCACCCGACTGTCAGTCTTTATGCAATTGTCCGTAGGGTCCAACGCTGACCAGTTTTTATCCTTCAGAGCTGCAGACCTAACCAGGAGTCTCAGAAACAGGCAATTTTTCACTGCTATGTACTCAGCACTGGTAACATTAAAGATAAAACAGCACCTTTGAATTATTTCATCCCGCTTACGACCACCAAAATCTTTCTTCGTACAGTATGTGTCAGATTCTCTTTGATGAGGTTATCTGTACAAAAGTAATAAAGTCTTCGACATTGAGTTCTTTCCTCCATGTGGATACAGCCAGTTCTCTCGGTGGATAAATACGTGTGCACACTCCTTCACCTACACTCATTATTAATAAAACCAGGCCGGAGTGTGGCTTGGGTAAACTAGATTTCATACAAGGGAAGAAAAATAAGCAGGAATGCAGTTGATCCGGTAGACACTCGTAACCTTTTTTTTTTTTTAACTCTGCGGAGATGAAACTTTATTGAGCGCGGCCGAATCAAATATTAATCTGTATCCTCCACCGTGTTCTGCCAGGTGGAATAGGGACAAGATGAAAGTGATATGTTTACAATATTGATGAGACGGGCCGGCGGTGCACTCCGCAGACGCCTTAACAATTGTGCCATGGTGAGCGCAGAGACTTCATACTGTGCCGGGGGTAATGTGGTCGATTGAACGCCATGGCAGGTCTGACTTTTCATGCTTTATCCATGACCGCACAAAGCGTACTTTGTACAAAGGTGCTCTGCTAATTCCTGGTCTTGTATATTTTTTATTTATTTTAGGCAGAACTAAAAAATAAAATAAAAGTTTATTTTTGCTTATCAGTTGAATTAGAAATACTTCATATGAACATTATATTGTTTTACACCCAGCCAGCAGGTGGCGCCCTAAGCTCCCTTTTTCACACATTGTCTTGGTGTTAAAAGCTCAACCTAAGAAAGTAAATGCAACTTCTGCCTATCCGTCCAAGATTTCAAATTAGAATCAGATGGGTAGAATTAAAAAATAAATAAATAAATAAAAATGCAGAGTTATTCATCCTGTATTCAACAGCATGCACACTCCCACTGTGCTAATCAGGGCAAAATCTATTTTTATTAGGGCATTTTCTCTCCAGGTCATACAGAATAGAACTAATCAGGAAGAAACTGCATTATGGCTAATAGATGGAGCCAATGGGGTTGATTTACTAAAGGCAAATGGACTGTGCACTTTGCAAAGTGCCGTTGCACTCTGTAAGAGTAGTCCCAGAGCTTAGTAAATGATCAGATTTGAGCTTTTTTTCTTCCTTGCATGTGACTGGGTATTCTTTGCAAAGTAAAGCCTTACCTCATTTGCATACCTCTGGAGCAACTGCCTTTTTCGAAAAGTGCACAGTCTATTTGCCTTTAGTAAATTAACTCCAATGTATCTATAGTCAATTAGAGTGCTCTTTATATATACAGTATCTCACAAAAGTGAGTACACGCCTCACATTTTTGTAAATATTTTATTATATCTTTTTATTTGACAACACTAAAGAAATGACACTTTGTTACAATGTAAAGTAGTGAGTGTACAGCTTGTATAACAGTGTAAATTTGTTGTCCCCTCAAAATAACAACACACAGCCATTAATATCTAAACCGCTGGCAACAAAAGTGAGTACACCCCTAAGTGACCAACTTGATGCAGTATCCTATATTTGAAGGACAGCCCTCCATTGATATAACTGACTAAGAGGAGTAGCAGCTCTCTCGTGGCGTGCCTGCATGACGTCGGGGGACACAGGCTGCATGACGGCGGGTACACAGGCTGCATGATGGGGGACACAGGCTGCGTGACGGCGGGGGACACAGGCTGCGTGACGGCGGGGGACACAGGCTGCATAATGGTGGGGACACAGGCTGAATGATGGGGGGACACACGTCTTGCATGCCGAATGGTTTAGTGCTTAACCCTTGGGATTTCACACCGACTGTAGCATAAAGATGGGGGATCTGTCAGTGGGGGCAGAATGAGCAGTTAGAGGAGTGGGGGGCCGTCATGTTACTATAGGTGCAGTCACGGTACAAAACTATAGGGAAGATAGGGAAGATCTACCTCTGGGGGGCCTCTAGTATCCCTGTGCCAAATTTGGTGCCCCTAGCCCCCAAAGTTAGATCAGCTTGGTGCAGTATGGCAAGCTTGGAGTGGGCACAGTTGCAGGGCCACAGCTCGGGCCCCAAACATGTCTGGGGGGTCCAAATTTGGTACAGAGGTAGGGGAGGTTTACCATTACCATCCCAAAAATGTTGGGGTCATTAGCCCAAAATGTCTTTGTCAAATTTTTATGGGGTCACACTTAGGAGCATATGGCCACCAGTCAATATCACAAAGCGGGAAGTCCACTCTGGATGGATTGTGAGTGCCAAAGGGAATCTGCGCCTCAGTCCCAGCTGCATCCTATATCTTCAGGGTCTCACGCGCGATTGCAGACATGGAGGAATCATCCTCACTATCAGAGCATTCCAGGTGCGTGGTTGCAAATCCAGCAGGGTGACCCACGTCTGCGGTGTCCGAATCAGATTCAGGATCTGATAAGATAGATGAGGCAGGAGAAGGCGGGGGGGGGGTGCTTTTTGCTAGCCCGTCACCCGAGGACCACCTCCACCCGGGGCACAAAGGTATCAATGGATGGCTGGGACCTGGAGGGCCCCGCAGCCTCAGATAGGGGATTAGGTGGGAAGATGTACTCCAAAGACTCAATGAGTCACCAGGGGGACCCCACAAAAAGTGTAAAACACTACAAGGGACAACCCCCACCGTGCTGGCAGCACCACCTGGTTGCCAGGCACAAGCACCAAGTGATCCTCAGCAGAGAGGGACAGAAACCCACCAGACTCACCACTCAGCAGAAAAAACTACCTGCAGCCACCAGGATAATCTGCACTCACCAGGTACAATCCCACCCCGCACAGTCGATCGTCCGGAAGCTGGCGGCGCACCCCCCTGGCCCCCATCACTAGCATAGCTCCCTGCCCCCACCCCAGGAGGTGGATCAGACTACCCAAACAGCCCCAACATATGTGGAGGGGAAGGGGGGGTGGGGTAGGATGGGGGGACAGGTGAAAAGTGGGGGATGCCTGACGGGAAGGAGGGGAACCCCATTCCACTTAGTTATCACTTGTACCTCATGGCAAGGTGCTCCATCATGCTGGAAAAGGCATTGTTCCTTAATACCAAACTTTACTTGGATGGTTGAGAGAAGTTGCTCACAGAGGATGTTTTTGTACCATTCTTTATTCATGGCGGTGTTCTTAGGCAAAATTGTGAGAGAGCCACTACCTTGACTGAGATGCAACCCCACACGTGAATGGTCTCAGGATGCTTTACAGTTGCCATGACACAGGACTGATGGTGGGGTCACCTTTTCCTCTCTGGACAAGGTTTTTTCCGGATGCCCCAAACAATCGGAAAGGAGATTCATCAGAGAAAATGACTTTACCCCAGTCCTCAGCAGTTCAATCCCTGTGCCTTTTGCAGAATATCAGTCTGTCCCTGTTTTTACTGGAGAGAAGTGGCTTCTTTGCTGCCCTTTTTGACACCAGGCCATCGCCCAAAAGTCTTCTCCTCACTGTGCGTGCAGATATACTCACACCTGCCTGCTGCCATTCCTGAGCAAGCTCTGCACTGGTGGTGCCCCGATCCCGCAGCTGAGACGGTCCTGGCTCTTGCTGGACTTTCTTGGGCGCCCTGAAGCCTTCTTTACAAATGCAGTGGAAAGGTTTTAATGGGATTAAGTTCATTTTCATGGCAAAGAGAGACTTTGCAATTAATTGCAATTCATCTGATCACTCTTCATAATATTCTGGAGTATATGCAAAAATGCCATCATAAATACTGAGGCAGCAGACTTTGTGAAAATTTATATTTGTGTCATTCCCAAAACTTTTGGCCACGGCTGTATACTGGTTAACCAGCTTTCTAGATCTAGATTTTTTTGAATACTTCGAGTGGCTGGAGGAATACATTGTATCCAACCCAAAAGATATTTTTTTCCCCAAACTGTCATAACAGTGGGAAGACGGAAGAGGTGACCTCTATTACCATCCTGGGTGAATTACATAACGCTCTCCCCTCCGCGCAGTGTATCACATTACACGCTGTCTGACCTCGGCCATATTCTAATTACACTATTACTATCCTGAACACGCCGTAATCTTAATGACCATCTATAATTACCTCTCATGTACAGAGTGGAGATCGCTGCAAGCCGGAGCACTAATTGGATTAAAGGATGTAATCTCTGCTCCTAATATCGCTAAAACACATTTATTCTTCAATTTTAATTACCCGTTCATAATTCCAGATGTGGGAAGGAAAAACTCCAATATCAAAATCTGATTGAATGCAGACTCTTAATGGTTTTGGGTCAATTTTATTTTAGCAGAGATATTTTTTTTTTAATTAACGTTTTTTAAACAGTTGCACATATTAAATAGAATGAAGCACCAAATGTGGACAGGATGACCCAAGTAGGACTCCTATTTGTTTTCCTAAGGGCCAAATTCATGTAATTGAAATTTCTTTAAAAGACTGACATATAGATTTTAAAGCTCTCTTTAGAAAAGGAAAAAAAAAATTTTAGCTGTGAAGGATGGAATTCCTTCTTATACCCCATTCACACTAGCGCGACTTGTCAGGCGACTTGGTCGCCTGACAAGTCGCGGTGGGTCGTCTGCCATAGATTAGCACAGGACCCGTTCTAATAGGAGCGACAAAAGTCGCTCTGACTTAGAAAAAGGGTCCTGTACTACTTTGGGGCGACCTGGAGGCGACTTGCATTGACTTCAATGATATGAAGTCCGTGCATGTCGCGCCGAGGTCGCGGTGCACAGCGAGCACCGCTACTTCACAGGTCGCCCCAGCAAGTCGCATCGCCCCTGTCTGAACGGGGTCTTAACACCTCGTCTACCAAAGTAGGTTTATAACGTCAAAGTAAACAAGGAGCTGAAGCAAGCTCACTTGGTGTGAATATTGCCAACCAACGAAGGGCTTTCAGGGAAAAGTGGGGCGGCTGATCGCTTTTATGGGGCCCTGAAGGTGTAGGAATGCAGTTTTGAGTCATTTGATAGGTTTGGTATCTATATACTTGATGTAACCCCATTTTTTACATTTTACCAAGAAATTAGATAATATATTGTGTCTGTGTGCACTAGAATTCATTTAAAGTGGTTCTAAAGTCAGAAGGTATTTTTATCTTAATGCATTCTATGCATTAAGATAAAAAGCCTTCTGTGTGTAGCAGCCCTTCTAATACCTACCTGAGATCCCTTTCAATCCAACGATGTCCACATTTGCCTCTGTGATCCGGTACTCTCCCTCCCGATTGGCTGAGACACAGCAGTGGCGCCATTGGCTCCCGCTACTGTCAATCAAACTCAGCTAGCCAATGAGAAGAGAGAGAGGATGGGGCCGAACCACAGCCAGCCAGGGACCCAAAAAGAAGGGGGATCCAGGCTGCTCTGCAAAATTACTGCATATAGCAGGTAATTATAACACGTTTGTTATTTTAATAGAAAAAACAAACAAGTCTTTACAATCACTTTAAGTTAATTTTTCCTGAAAATATGCATTTGATAAATAGATGCACAAATAAAGCCCCTTTCACGTGGACGCACTGCACGATGGAGTCAGGTCTGCTCAGCGGGGATCGATCTGCCGATCCCCAATGAGCAGGCGGATGACAGCTCCATCTCCGCTCTGTGTGCAGAGACGGAGCTGTCAGAACCCTGCTGTCCTCTATGGGGATATCGGATGAGAACGGACCGCCTGTCCATTCTCATCCAATCCCATCCGATCCTCCAGACGGATGGAAAATAGGGTTTTCATCCGTCCGGATTTCACAGACAGGATCGGAATCGGATAGCAGCGAGTGTCAGGGGAGATGTCTCTGCGGACACCCGCTGCCCCATAAGGGATGCAAGGAGCATCCGATCAGATCCGCCTGAAAAACTGACAGGCGGACCATGTCGGTTCGCCCATGTGAAAGGGGCCTAAGGTGCAACCTAAAAAATTGCAATTATCACCATTTTATACTTCAGGGTCATATGTGTGACACATATTGTTGAGCTTACAAAACCCCCTGAAGTTGCAGCCAAAATCTATTTCAATTTCCTGTAATATTCCTCTTTATTGAGTAGACCCTATAATCTGATAAGTAGGCGGGGATTAATTATGCAGAGTGGAGCTTCATGGAAGTGGGTGTGGTAAGTAATTGATAGCTGTGCTGCAAAGTGTCCCTGGAAATTTTTTTCAAATGTTGGCAACGATGTAAGTGCAGGAATCTTTTTTGTTTTTTTTTGTTTTTTTTTATTGTCGTTGCGACTTGAGTTGCAGCAATTAAAATGGCACCTATTGAAATTAATGTGTATTGATTTGTCATGCGACTTTGTGTGGCACGTTGCAGCAAGTCGCATGAGAAGTCACAGCAGTGTGATTTAGGGCTTATAGATACATTAGAGACCAGAATAGAACCTTGCTGATCTCTGGCAGTTTTGATCCAGAATAATGAAGGTCTTAAATTCCTGAATACATCAGGAATGTTTTAGCAGTAGAAAACATTCCCATTTGTTGCACATGGTGTATGTTCAGCTGAAGTTCTCCAGAGAGCGTATTGATGAGATATCTTTTCACACACTGCCACCTTGTGGAGATCTCACTTCAAACTTGTGGTGTTTCTCAAACCACTTTTCGACCATTTTTGCAGTGTGGCAGGATGCATTATCGTGCTGAAGGAGGCCACTGTCATCGGGAAAAACCAGGGTTGCACCAATACTGATACCTGGAATCGGTGCCGATCAGCGGCAGCTGGTCCATAAGGGGCGCTGCCCTCCTTATCTCTATGCAACAGCCTCTAATCTCCATGCGGGGCACCGGGCGAGTCCTACAAGGTTTTTTTGTTTCGTTTTTTAAGCACATGATTGGAGCCAAAGGCTCAAATTAGCTTCAAAAAGGTTGGGCTCGGGCGCAGAGCCCACCCACTTGTAACATTAGCGAATGATCATTCACTATTGTCCTCCTGCTTCTCCTCTCGGGCCAATCAGGACAGGTAGCGGTTCCTAAGGTAGGAGAAGCAACCAGATTGGCTGGAAGGAGAAGCCAGGGAAGCCGCCAAAGCCTCCCATGAACTTGAAGGGGTAATTGCAGGGCTGACGGGCGGGCAAGCGGGGGTTTGTTTTTTTTTTTTTTACGCTGCTAGCCCCCCCCCCCCCCCCTCAGGAAAGTGGAGCACCAGCCACCACTGATGGCGATACTAAGCATTTGCATGAGAATCGGTACTCATGCAAATGCACCGATACCTGAAACCGACGCTTTAGGCTTGGTTCTTTGATCTGCAAAAAACACCCAACCAAAACCTAGGAGTCCTAGGAGTAGAAAACATGCAAAGTGCCAGCCACACCCACTTTAGGGGAAGTACATCCAAAAAAACCATGCGCAAAAAAATAATTCCACCAGGATAGAGCACCTCAAAGGCTACTAATGCAGTAAAAAATATAATTTATTGGACATCAATAAAACAACACAAACCTTTAGACCAAGTTAGTCCGCTAATCCATGGAGGGGGAACCCCAGCCCCCAAACAGCCCCCGACCCCCCTGTCCCACCCTAGCAACTCCCCCACTCAGAGAATCCCGCACTCCAATGTCCCAAAAGAGGACCCTATCACCTAATCTCCCCTCAAACCCCCATTCTCCCCTGCACCACCTGGTGGAATCCTCCAAAAACACTCAAAAAGGGGGCAAATAGCCCAAAAAAAACCTAACCAGGCTGAAAAATGCATTCTGATGGAAAAGAAAAGCCTCATGCATGCCATTGGAGTGGGTGGAGTTGCTTGGGTGGGAGTCGGGGGGAGTTGCTTGGGTGGGACAGGGGGGTCAGGGGCTGGGGTTTCCTCTCTATGGGTTAGCTCAGTATTTCTAAAACTTTTTTCCGGCAAGGCAACCTTTAAAATATTCCACAATCTCGAGGTACCCCATTTTAAAATGTAAAAAACAAATACTTTTACACATAACAGCAACGTTCACTCAAGTCAGGGAACCGAACGTTAGAGGTGATTTATTTTTCCTAAGCAAACACAGCTTTGCACATTGGCACTGACTAGTATTCCAATGTTTCTCTTCTCCCTCAGCATGTGACTCCAGTGCTGACGGAGTAAGAGGGGGGACGAGGGGGACAAACAAGGATGCTGCACAGGCACTCGATGTCCTCCTTAACCACCTATGACAATGTTGGTTGTTAGTATGCTGACAGCTAGAAGGTTGTTAATGATGCACAATGAAAACCTGTGGCTTTGTGCAACTAAAAGGTAGGCTTAGTCTGTATACAGTTTTTGGTTATTTTTTAGTATTTTGCCAAGTTACCCTGAAGAAATCTGAAGGCACCCTGGTGGAAAAAGCCGGATTAGCTGACTGACTCAGTCTTTGGGTTTGTGCTGTTTTTTGTATTTTTGATGTCCAAGTCTTTGTCTAGCAGTGTTAATTTTGGCAGCAAATTTCAATTTAGTTTTAGTCTAAGTCTTAGGACTAAAATGGCATTTTAGTTTTAGTCCTATTTTAGTCTTCTGAAAGTGTTTTAGTTTTAGTCGTATTTAGTCGACTAAAACTCCAGTACATTTTAGTCGACTAAAACAGCTTACATTTTAGTAGACTAAAACTAATTTTAGTCATCTAAATGGTCATGGTCAGGTCAGAGAGGAGGCCTGTAATGCTGCTGCCTGCAGTCAGTGCAGTGAGTGCACACAGTGCTGCCCAGAGTGCTGGATGGGGGTCTCAGGTTTAAGGATGGTCTCTGGTCTGACTGTGAACTTGAAGTTGTTGAACAGGTTGGGCCGGGCGGGCCTCAGCAGCCTATATGCATGCACACAGTCCTGGATGGATGGTGGAATCGGATGCCAGTGGTGACTGGTGAGTGGTCTGAGGGAACTCAGGGAGGCAGTAATAGCTGGCCTGGCTGTTAACTCACAGTGGGTGCTCTGCTCTGGATGTGGTGGTGGCCGGGTGCCAGTGCCATGTGATGAGTCGGGCCTGGCGCGTCTGGCTGTAGTGCTGCAGTGCTCTGGTGAGGTCAGGTGACTGATCTCGAGTCGACTCTCTTGTAGTAGTCCACTCCTCACGTAGGACGTCACGGGGCACGCCACGCCAGACGCCACACAGGCGGAGCTCCGTGAAAACCGGAAGTTGGGTAAACGTCCCTGCCTCACATTCTCGTTTAGTTTTCGTTCGTTAACTAAAACGGATTTGATTTTCGTCAGAGTTGTTGTCATTTGACGAAAATGTGCTATACTTTGCGTCTCGTTTACGTCAGTTGAAAAATGCCAGTGACGAAAGCGGTGACGAAAACTTTTTCGTTGATGAAATGAACACTGCTGTAAACTCCATTGGCTGTAATGTCATTGCACATATTACCTGAATATATTACCAACATTAAATATTAGGGAAAAATATAAGAAAAGCCTTTTTCTTAATTGTTTAGTTTTCAGCAGCTTAGTAGATGCTTCTTACTTGCGGTGCAATACATGTTTAAACTTTAACCACTTACCGCATACTGACGTACCCGTACGTCGGGTAACTTTGCGGGGTTATACCGGGATGATGCCTCTAGCTAGAGGCATCATCCCGGTACCGTGGTTTAAAGCCGACGGTCGGCTTTCCGTCGGTAACGACTGATGCGGCTCGGGAGCCGCTCGATCGTTACCCGGGTGAGCGGGAGGGTACATCCCCCCCCTCCCGCTGCCTTCCGTGGCTTTCCTCGGGGCTCCTGTCCCACCGGGAGCCCCGAGCACCCAGCCGGCACGTCCGCCGGCTGGATGGAGTCCCAATGAATGCCGGAAACGGCATCGATTGGGTCTCCGATGACGTAACCCGGAGGTGGTGTCCATGACGTCACTTCCGGGTTACTGTGCTGCAAAAGGCGGCAAATTTAAAAAACGGCTGTATGCAGGCTGTATTCGGCGTTTTGCATACAGGGAAGTGTAGTGGAGAGGTCTAGGGTCTTTTAGACCCTCGATCCCTCCATAAAGTGTACCTGTCACTGCATATTGCTGTCACAAGGGATGCTTACATTGCTTGTGACAGCAATAAAAGTGATCAGATTTTTTTTTTTTTTAAAAACCTGTAATAAAGTTAAAAAAAAAGAAAAAATAAATAGTAAAAAAAAAAAATTTAGCCGCCCCCATCACCGTTCGCTCGCGCACAAAAAAAAAAACGTGTACGCAAGTCGAGCCGCAAATGAAATCGCTGTTCAAACCACACATGTGAGGTATCGCCGCGTTCGCCAGAGCGTGGGCAATAATTAAGAAAAAAGAGCTACACTCTAACTCTAAAATGGTAACCGTTAAATAAATTTAAAGCGTCGCAGATTGAGATCTCTATTGACCGTAGTTTGTCGCCATCCCACGCGACAATTTTAAACCGTAACATGTTGGGTATTCTATTTACTCGGCGTGACATCATCTTTCACAATATACAAAAAATGGGCTAACTTTACTGTTTAGTATTTCTTAAATGCAGTGAAATGAGATTTTTCAAATTTTTTCCCAAAAAATGGCGTTTTAAAGACCGCTGCGCAAATACCACGTGACAAAAAATTTTGCAATGACCGACATTTTATTCTCTAGAGTCTTTGCTAAAAAATATATATATATATATATATAATGTTTGGGGGTTCTAAGTAGTTTTCTAGGAAAAAATACTGGTTTTAACTTGTAAACAAAAAGTGTCCGAAATAGGGCTGGGGCTTAAGTGGTTAATGTGCTATTATTACATGCTCTGGATGGAATTGTGTTGCCGATATAGAAATGGCCAGCAGAGGAGTGTTAATTTTGATGATGTCAATTTTTTATTTAGTTTTAGTTTTAGTCTTATGACTAAAATGCCATTTTAGTTTTGGTCGTATTTTAGTCATCTGAATTGTTTTAGTTTTAGTTGTATTTTAGTCGACTAAAATTGTGTTAATTTAGTCGACTAAAACGTTTTAGTTGGTTTTAGTTGACTAAATTAACACTGTTGTCTAGTAGCCTTTGAGGTGCTCTATCCTGGTGGGGTTAATTTTATACGCTTGGTTCCTTGAGCTGTCAGCGGGATTCCCCTAGTGACAGTTGAAATGGAAACAAAACTGGCAATTATCAGTTGATAAGGAGCGGTGCAGCTGCATCTTTAACAACCGATGACCTATTCAGTTGTCAGTGAGGTTCCCCTGTTGATCGCTGAAGTGTTAAAGAAGACTGGCAATTGGAGCTGTCAAAAAAAAAAAAGCAGCCAAAGTTTGTTAAAGCGGAGTTCCGGGCAGAGAAACGTTTTTTTTTTGAACATACCCCCGGGACAGTCAGGGCTAGCACATTCCACAATGGCTAGCCTCTGATCTGTCCCGGTTCGCACTTACCTTTTAGAAGAAATACTTACTTAGAAGTTTTCTTCCACAGCGTTTCCATCTCGGTTGTGGGCAGCTGAAGCCGGCGCGGTCCTCTTCTCTGTCTTCTTCCGCGTCTTCGTGTCCCAGAATGCGCTGCACCGGCCCCTCTCGTCACTTCCGGTGCGGCGCCGCATTCCTAAACAGCTTCTGGGCATGCCCAGAAGCTGTTTAGCAGGGGAATGCGGCGTCGCCCGGAAATGATGAGCGGGGCCGGTGCGGCGCATTGATTCCTGGGAGCTATGACGTTTAGCTCCCAGGAATCATTGCGAGGCAGGAAGTGACGGGGAGAGCCTCGGCGCTGGAGGAGGAAGCTGTCATAGGTGAGTATTTACGATCGTCAATTACAAGGTGAGTTTTAAAAAAAAAAAAATCTAACTATCCAATTCCTTTTCAGGTTAGGCTGAACTAGCGGACGGGCACAAAAAAAAAATATCGTTTTTGTGCCCGGAACTCCGCTTTAAAGCGGAGTTCCGGCCTCAAAATCGAAAAAATCGATTTTGGGCCATCCGCTTGCTGAGGGTAAACCTGAAAAAGAAATGGATACTCCAGATTTTTTTTTTTGTTCACTTACCTGTTTTTGAAGAAAATATACTCACCTTCCTTCCTCCCTCTGCGGCCGCAGCCCGCGCCGTCTCTTCCGGATTGCGATGACTCCTGGGACCTGAACGTCATCGCTCCCAGGAGTCAATGCGCCTGCACCGGCCCCGCTTGTCACTTCGGGTGCAGGCGCGTCATTCCCGGCTAAACAGCTTCTGGGCATGCCCAGAAGCTGTGCAGGGATGACACTCCTGCCCCGGAAGTGACGAGCGGGGCCGGTGCAGTGCAGCCTGCAGGGCATTCTGGGACTCCGACGTCACCGAAGAGGCCGCACTGGCTTCAGCTGCCCACACCTGAGATGGCAGCGCTGGAGAAGAAATTTTCAACGTAAGTATTTCTTCTAAAAGGTAAGTGCGACCCGGGACAGTACAGAGGCTATCCATTGTGGAATGTACTAGCCCTGACTGTCCCGGGGGTATTTTTATCTAAAATTCACTCCCGAGGACGGAACTCCGCTTTAACAACATTGCTCAGCTGCTGAAAAAAGGTAAAAAGAAACATGGTTTCTTTTTGTATCTGTTTCTTCATCTACAGATCAAAAGGAAGAACTTCGATCTGCAGATAAAGTCAGTTTAAAGAGGTTGTAAAGTGAAAAGTTTTTTTATCTTAAAGCATTCTATGCATTATAAAATGAAATGCAACGCTGGACGGAAATACATCTTGTGACATTGCAGACGCTTGCCACAGGGAGTGTGTGCCGTAATCAAAGCTAAAGGCGGTCCAACGTGCTTGACCTTTTTTTTTTGGTGGCGACCTTTTGTTTGGCCAGGCAGTGTATATCCCACACACTTTCAGATGCCATTGTAATGAGATAACCAATGTTATTCACTAAAGCGGATGTAAATTATACATTTATAAAATAAAAATAAACATGTTATACCTACCTGCTCTGTGCAATGATTTTGTGCAGAGCAGTCCTGATCCTCCTCTTTTTGGGTTACTCGACGCTCTTGAGGGTTCTCCTCTTCTCTGAGTGTCCCCATAGGAAGCAACTTCCAATGAATGCACACCTGCAGGCTTGCTCCCAAGCTAGGCTGTGTGTGTCCTTAGACACACACAGTGCAGCTCTGCCCCGCCTCCTACCGGTCCACTCCTCGCAAGATTTGATTGACAGCAGCCAATGGTTTCCACTGCTGCCTCCATGTCCAAGTGAAGAGATAGATAGAGGAGAGACTTGCTGCAGACAGGCTCAGCACTGGATTGAAATATGACTCAGGTAAGTATTAAAGGGATTTGATAAAAGTGGTGGGACATTTTTTACATTAAATGTTGGGAGTGCATTAAAGTGATTTTAAATGTCATACATGAAAAATGAACAAAGATTATCCCTCTATAGTGTGCATTTGTCTCAATCCAGCACACTAAGGGGTTGATTTACTAAACCTGGAGAGTGCAAAATCTGGTCTAGCTCTGCATAGAAACCAATCAGCTTCCTGGCTTTCTTGACAAAGCTTAATTGAACAAGCTGAAGTTAGAAGCTGATTGGCTGCCATGCACTGCTGCACCAGATTTTGCACTCTCCAGTTTTAGTAAATCAACCCCTAAGGCTTCTTTCACACGGCCGCTGCGGCACTTTTTTTTTTTTACGGACACGGATGACACTTGTGTCATCCGGTCTGCATATCATCCCATCCGTTTGCGGATGATATACGGACATAATGTATGTCAATGTGATTGCGGATGTCAGCGGATGACTACGCTGACATCCGATTTTGCGTCCTGTTTTTTTAAACGGAAGAAAAATAGGGATCTCTTCCGTTCCAAAAAATGGAACAGAACTGAAAGAACGCAAATCAGATGTCAGCGGATGGTCATCCGCAATCCATTGACATGCATTATGTCCGTATATCACCCGCAAATGGATGGGATGATATACGGACATACGGAACGCCCGTGTGTAACAGGCCTTTGTGTCATTTCTGTCTGCTGCCTCATTCCTCTGCTATCTGAATAAGTCACAATTTTTCCTGACACCAAGAGAAAAAAAGATAACAGGGGAGGGCTCTCCAGCACACAACCTGTGATTGACAGCCTCAGCTCTGTTCCTGTGTGCTGTGTGAAGGAGTGTGTCCCTTCCCTCCAATCAACTCTCAGCTCTCCTCACTGAGCTCTGCAGTGTGTAAATTCAGCTTCCCGCCCCCTGCTTTCTGAAAGCTCAGACAAGCTGTAAAAATTCAGCACTTTGAAGACGAGAGAAGGGCTGCAAATAAACAGGTACAACTTATGTAGGAGTAGTTTTATCTCTGTATCACTTGAGGCCAGTCACGTCACTGGGTATGTGTAGAGGTTTACAATCACTTTAGAGTAAATCAGCGGCGGCCGGTACGTTGGGGGCGCAGCCCCCCCCATCCATGCGTCCGGCCCCCTAATCTGCATGCGGGGCGCCGGACACATGGAGTTCAATGGGGTTTTTTTTTTCTTCTGAAGCACGTGATTAGAGCCAGAGGCTCTAATAGGCTTCAGAAAAGGGTGGACCCGGGGCGCAGAGCAGTGCGCCCCGGGCCCACCCATTGTGTGACAATAGCGAATGAATATTCGTTATTCTCACATGGATACTCCTCCTGGCCAATCAGGATGCGGGTCCAAGACCCGTTTCCTGATTGGCCGAAAGGCGAACTTTTGCGATTGGCCAAGGAGGAGGAGGAGGACTCGGGAGACACAGAGGACTGAGGAGAAGCCGCCGCTGCATCAGGTAAGTGCACTGACTGGTCTCTCTGCACGCTGTGGTAACTCTGCATTAAATGGGG
Source organism: Pelophylax lessonae (assembly GCF_965119305.1). Lineage (NCBI taxonomy): Eukaryota > Metazoa > Chordata > Amphibia > Anura > Ranidae > Pelophylax > Pelophylax lessonae. The sequence goes on along the minus strand of NC_138777.1, from coordinate 215,515,161 downwards.
GCTCGCTGTGGTAACTCTGCATTGAATGGGGGCACACTATACTTTGATTACTGAAGGCCCATTTCACACTTTTGTGACCTCAAATTCATGCAATTTTTTGCCGCATTTTTTGCCGCAAAGCAATGCCTATTAGATTTTCCTGTTTGCGCCCCCCCCCCCCCCCCCAAAAAAAAATTTTTGAGCACCAGCCGCCACTGGAGTAAATAAATGTATTGCCTTTACAAACATTTTAACCTGTCAGTGGTCATGAAGTTATGGCTGAACGGTGTATATAACTCCTATGCTCACCAGCTCCATCTAGTGGCCATATGCAATGTAAATATTTTTCAAATACAGGGTTTTGGCCACTAGATTGAGCTGGGCAGCATAAGAATTTCAAATATCTTTGTAAAAAAAAAAAAAAAAAAGATACATATTTAACCCCTTCACGCTGACCGTATGCAAATTTGCGCCCCCTCCGTAACTGGGCTTTTTTCTATAGGGCCACATATTTGTGCATCACCCTTTGTGCTGAGAGCGCGCTGCACAATGCATTCCCAGCGCAGAAACGTGGGTCTCACTGAGACGATCGGGACCCAGAATGTCCGATTCTGGGTCACCTGATCGCTGTGATAGCCTCTGCGTGATCAGTCACTGTAAAGCCCGCCCCCATGTTTTCTGTCTCTGTTTGGCCCCGATCACGTTGCCGCAATCCGACTTGGGGGGGGGCAACCACCGAGGTCGCGGTGCGAGCAGCGCGCCACGACCTCGGAGCGGCCGCCACGGACTTCATAACATTGAAGTCTATGGCGGTCGCCTCCGGGTCGCCCCAAAGAAGCTCCGGACCCTTTTTCTAAGTCGGAGCGACTTGTGTTGCTCCTATTAGAACGGGTCCGCAGCTTCCCTATGGAAGGCGACCTACGGCGACCTGTGAGGCGACCAGGTCGCCTCACAGGTCGCCTTAGTGTGAACGGGGACTGAATGGATGAAAGAGATACATTGTATCATTCTCTGTCCTTGCAGAAATAGAAAAAAAAAAAAAAGTTTGCGAAGGGAAAAAATAAATAAATAATAATCATGATAATAATAAAAAAACCTTTGAAAAAAAGTTTGATCTAGGTCAGTGCCAGGGTTAGGGTTTGGGTCAGGGTCAGTAATTTTTGGACAGTGTGTTTTAGGTAGGATAAAAAAAGCAAAAAAAAAACAACCAAAAAAAAACAAATTGCGCGCTATTGTTTCTGGGCGGTACTACGGGTACAAACAACAACTAACATACACATATGTGGTATTGCTGCGAAAATCAGGAGATATCTATTAACATTTGCCACCAAATAATAGGCCAATCTGTCCTGAAAAAAACAAGGTATCAAGGTATAATCCGCCTGGATGTACAAAGTAGTTGTGATGAGATGTACAGATTTAGGAACACATGTCGAAATTGCAAAATTGGACCCGGGAAAATCTTGTTCACACTGTGTTTGCAGGTTTTATTGCTTTTATTTCTTTATTTTCCCTTGGTAAGGGATGGTTTGTATTATTCCCTTATCTTCGCTCTGTAATCACCTTCTTAGTGTCTTTCTGGCTATTTCTACCCTTCTTTATGGTCTTTTTTACCCCCTTTCAACCCCCACCAATCCCCGAAATTCCTCTATCTACACCCCACATGAGTGATTTAGGCCCCGTTCACATACGAGCGACGCTACTTCCAGGGGCGACCTCCGAGGTCGCGGTGCGAGCAGCGCGCCGCGACCTCGGAGCGGCCGCCACGGACTTCATAACATTGAAGTCTATGGCGTTCGCCTCCTGGTCGCCCCAAAGAAGCTCCGGACCCTTTTTCTAAGTCGAAGCGACTTGTGTCGCTCCTATTAGAATGGGTCTGCAGCTTCCCTATGGAAGGCAACCTACGGCGACCTGTGAGGCGACCAGGTCGCCTCACAGGTCGCCTTAGTGTGAACGGGGGCTAAGGGATCAATGTTTGTGTTTTTAGATTGAGATTATTTTTACATCCTAATCATGGAACCCAGACAATGCGGGTAACGGTCTGTTTTGGAAGTTATTTTTGGGGAATATCTGGTACTATTTTCTTTCTTCTTGAAAATGTTAATTAAAGATTTTTCAAAGAGATTGCAAAATTGGGCTTGGGCATTAAAATTTTTTTACCCTTCAGCCCCTTTCACACAAGCGGTGCACCTGGCAGACTCAGTTTTCCTCAGTGGGGATAAACCTGCCAATTCCCGCTGAGCAGGCGTATGACAGATCCGTCTCCGCTTACTTTGCAGAGACGGAGCGGTCAGATCCCCTCTCTCCTCTATGGTAGATCAGATGGAAATGGACCGCCTGCCCGTTTTCATCCGATCCAATCCTCCAGACAGATGGAAAAACTGAATTTTTGTAAAATCTTACCTGTACAATTCCTTTCTCTGAGTCCTCCGACAGTCGCCGCCTCCTCTAAGTCATCACTAGCTACTCCTGCGGAGCGGAAGTCAATACCCAATAGTGATGACTTAGAGGAGGCGGCGACTGTCGGAGGACGTAAGAGAAATACGTTTTTCATCCTCCCGGATTTCACGGACAGGATCGGATTGGATAGCAGCGGGTGTCAGTGGACATGTCTCCGCTGAAATCCACTGCTCCATAGAGGTACATGGAACATTCGATCAGGTCCGCCTGAAAAACTGACAGGTACCCGATCAGAAAGCCCGTGTGAAAAGGCCCTTAAACCTTCTGGGCAGTAGTGCTTCCTTTTTTGCCCTCTCCATCTGATACATTTTTTCCTGTGAAACTACAATTCTACCCTATGTGGAAGTTCTGGCTTCCTCTTAATAAAGCCCAGAGACATCCACTGCTCCATAGAGGTACATGGAGCATCCGATCAGATCCGCCTGAAAAACTGACAGGCGAACCGGATCGGAAAGCCCGTGCGAAAGGGGCCTTAGGCACAAAGTGGTTAATAATTCTGAGGATCTCTAGAGAGAATTTGCAAAAAAAAAAGTACCAATTCTCTCCGGAATTGTTACATTGTATCTCCTATTACAAAGATGTTTTTCCTATGCTCCTTAGCGCCATCTATTGGCCATAATTCAGTATGTTACCATTGCAAACAATAAAAGAACATTCATTTAGAAATGAATATAGCCTAATAGCATTTGTTTTTGCTCAATTGGCACAGAACAAATTTTGTTACGAATACACCTAAACCACCTTTTAAGCTGAGCGCAATTGCTAAATCCTGAGAGGGGAGAACTGTAACTGATTACAGCAGGAGGGGAAATATGTTTTAAGCTCAACATGAAGAAAAAAAAAAAAAAGGAGCAGAAAACCACAACGCACATTCCAATGCACATATTTAAATAAAACATCTAAATAATCACATTAGTAGCTGCGGGCTGAAGTTTCTGCCAAAAATAGCTTGGCCGGCCACAGAAAACCCTTTTCCAGACGCATTTGTCGAAAGCAATAAAAGTAGAAAAACAAAAAATCTGTGGCTCGCCGCTTACTGCGCGGCAGTAGAGGCAGTCGCTGAAATGATAATCAACACTGTCACTGTGGATTTAGTTACTTCTCCTTGAGCCGTGTTTACAGAACGCCGGGATACCCGCAGTCCACAAGGAAAGGCTGGGGGAGGTCAAGTATGTGCGCCCTGCGGGGGAGACATCTCTTTATGCCTATAGAGGGGGGGGTCAAATATGTGCGCCCTGCAGGGGGAGACGTCTCTTTCTGCCAACAGAGCTGCCACTGCCACCACCTTGAGGAGGCCAACAGGTTTCACCAATTCCAGAGGCCATTGTTTATTCATCAGAGAGCGGCGTTTGTGTTCCACAGCAATGGAGGATGAAGAGAGGACATTGGGGGTCTACTTGAATAATGTGAACTGTGATGGGGTGCTGCAGCCACTCGGTGACTCCAGTTTTTTCATTAAAGACCTTCTGGTACAATGCGCTGAAAGACTGATCCATCAAAGTCAGAGATCTCTGGTCATAGTAACTGTAGACATGTTTATGGCAAAACTGAAGATACTATATATTAGGAAAATAACTTCATACCAACTGTGAAGCATGGTGGGAGGTAATGTTATAGTTTGGGGTTTGCTATGCTGCCTCGGGGCATGGGTGGCTCGCAGTCACAATTATACATTCTGCATCATATCAAAGTATGCTTGATAAGAACGTGAGGCCACCTGTCCAAAGGTTGATAACTGGAAATTATTCTTTTAAACACAATAATATTATAAAACACACTAGAAAATCCACCAAAGAATGGCTCCAAAATCATCAGAAAATGGACAGAGTATGGCACAACTGCAAACCTAGAAAGACATGGCCGTCCATCTAAACTGACAGGCCGGGCAAGGAGAGCATTACTCATAGAAGCAGCCAAGAGGCCCAGAGCTGGAGGAGCTGCAGAGATCCACAGCTCAGGTGGGAGAATCTATCCACAGGACAACTATTAGTCGGCACTTTACAAATCTGGCCTTTATGGAAAAGTGGCAAGAAGAAAGCCATTGGTGGAAGAAATCCATAAGAAGTCCCTTATGCAGTTAGCAAGAAGCCATGTGGGGGACACAGCAAACATGTGGAAGAAGGCGCTCTGGTCAGATGAGACTAAAATTTACTGTTTTGGCCAAAAAGCAAAACGCTATGTGTGGGGGAAAACTAACTGCACATCACCCTGAACACACCATCCCCACTGTGAAACATGATGGTGGCAGCATCATATTGTGGGGATGCTTTTCTTCAGCAGGGACAGTGAAGCTGGTCAGAGTTGATGGGAAGATGGATGGAGCCAAATACAGGGCAATCTTAGAAGAAAACCTGTTAGAGTCTGCAAATGACTTGAGACTGGGATGGAGGTTCACTTTCCAGCAGGACAACGACCCGAAACATACAGCCTGAGCTACAATGGAATGGTTTTGATCAAAGCATATTCATGTGTTAGAATGGGTCAGTCAAAGTCCAGACCTAAATCCAATTGGGAATCTGTGGCAAGACTTGAAAATTGCTGTTCACAGACACTCTCCATCCAATCTGACAGAGCTTGAGATATTTTGCAAAGAAGAATAGGTACAAAATTCACTCTAGATGTGCAAAGCTGGTAGAGACATCCCCAAAAAGACTTGCAGCTGTAATTGGAGAGAAAGGCGGTTCTACAAAGTATTGACTCAGGGGGGTGAATACAAATGCATGCCACACTTTCCAGATATTTGTAAAAAAAAGTTGAAAACTATTTATCATTTTCCTTCCACTTCACAATTATGTGCCACTTTGACAAATAATTTAGCACATCACCAGCTAACGTGTTTCCTGCTTCCTTTGCACTTATTCATAGCTATGACTAAGCGGTAAGGAAGCATGAAATGCGTTAGCTGGTGATGCTGTTCCCCTCTATTTGTGTTTTTGGACATGTTTTTATGGAATAAAGGTGATTTTTAATGGATGTGTGCAGCCAACTAGAATTTTTTTTTTTTTTCATTGGAATCCGTCAGCGCCTGGCCTGTGTGTTAGTGGAGGTGGAGATGGGGGACTGACCTAGAGTGGTGTTCACACATAGATAATATATGGGTTTAACTTTTTGAGTTAAATTATTGAAATAAATTAACTTTTTGATGATATTCTAATTTTATGAGACGTACCTGTATATAGATTATACAAACTGCATTTGTTTGTCACTTTAAAGAATACCTTGTAACAAGCAATAGACATGTTAAACCTGAGGAAGGGCTAATATGTACATGTTTTGAACTGTCTATGGTTCCTAGTGTCCTATTCCTGATTGGAGGAGCATAACCCAATGGCTAAAGAAGATCTGAAGCTGCGTCTGTCAATGAACAAACGATAGAAAAATGTAGATGTTTTGAACTGTCTATGGTTCAGTGGTTTTCCATTATTGGAGTTACTGAATTTATGAATAAAGTCACTGGAGTTATGAAACCTGCTGGTTCATTTGTATGTTTCCCTAATGGAATTCTCAAAAACACCACCAGGATGAAAGGTGACTGTGGGGTACATAATCCCAGTACTGGGGGGAAACAGATGGAATAAAAAGAGCGTAGTGGTAAGCCTATTAGTGTTCATCTGCCACAGCTGGTTTAGGGCCCCTCAAAATGTGTTGGCTTGTCCTTTTCAATAGACATGAAGAAGTAAAGTGTAGTCTGGACTTTATATATACCTGGTGTAGAGTTTTTCCTCATAAAAACCTATTCCCATTAAAATCAATGAATTCTTTCACACTGGGGTGGTGCGCTGGCAAAAATTCTGCAAGCAGCATTTTTTGTTGCACGTTTGGAGCACAAAAAAGCGCCTCAAAAACGCCCCTCCCCATTGAAATGAATAGAAAGCGCTTAAAAAGCTCTTCAAAAGCGCCCGAAAATGATCAGTGTTTTACAGGCAATTTAGAAACGTCTCAGTGTGAAAGGACTCTAACCTTACACTAGACGCCGATGGATCCGAGCTGTTCACAGAGCTACGGGAAGTGTGAATGCACAACAAATAAAGCCTTTTATTAGCCTTTGAGAAGTCAGATGTCCTCGTCTTATCTGGTAGAATTCGAGAGGACCTTTATTTCTCCAAAGAGATCACTGAGTACTTCCGGTTGAAATACTGGTAAGGCCCCTTAAAAGCATACTAAACTATATCCTTTTTCTCCAAATATAATCCATACACATCCACCACTTAACCACTTCCCATCCGCGCTATAGCCGAAAGACGGCTACAGCGCGGACCTTAATTGGCGGGAGGGCGTCCATGTATGTCCTCCCGTGCATGAGCTGCCTACACGCATACTGTGGAGTGCGTGCGACTCGCTCTGCGATCAGTGAGTCCATGAGATCCCGGCCCCTTACCATGTGACATGACTCTTTACCCATGTGATCAACTGTGTCCAATCACAGTCGGTCACATGTAATTGAGGAAGTGCCGTTATTCGGCTCAGTGTGTGAGGCGAGGAGAGCCGATCAGGGGCTCCTGCTCATAGGGGACACAGAGAAATGTAATCAGGGCACTGATCACCAGTGCCCTGATTACACAAGAGTGAAATTAAATGCCATAACTGTCCACCATCAGTGCCCACAGTGCCCGCCATCAGTGCCCATAGTGCTGCCAGTCAGTGCCCATCAGTGCCTGCTCATCTAGGCACTGATGGGCACTGACTGGCAGTACTATGGGCACTGAGTGTGGGCACTGATGGTGCTGCCCATCAGTGCCACCCATCAGTGTCCATCAGTGCCACCCATCAATGCCGCCTCTCAGTGCCCAGCAGTGCCCCATCTCAGTGCCCATCAGTGCCACCTATAAGTGCTCATCAGTGCCACCTATCAGTGCTCATCAGTGCTGCCTATCAGTGCCACCTATCAGTGCTCATCAGTGCGGCCTATTAGTACCTCCTCATCAGTGCCCATAAGTGCCACCTCATCAGTGCCCATCAGTGCAGCCTATCAGTGCCGCATCAGCGCACATCAGTGAAGGAGAAAAATGTATTTATTTTCAAAATTTACCCACAGAAAATAAGAAAAACTGTTTTTTTTTTTTTCAAAATTTTCTGGCTTTTTTCTTTTTTTTTGTAAGAAATAAAAAACCCAGAGGTGATTAAATACCACCAAAAGAAAGCTCTATTTATGTGAAAAAAAAATGATAAAAATTTCATATGGGTACAGTGTAGCATGACCGCGCAATTGTCATTCAAATTGTGAGAGTGCTGAAAGCTGAAAATTGGCCTGGGCAGGAAGGGGGTGAAAGTGCACAGAAGGCAAGTGGTTAAATCACATTGCTAATTGCATATTGTACTTGTTTGCAGCCTAAATACTGAACTCTGCACACTTAAAACTATAATTTTGAGTAGAGTCTCCTTATGATATGGACCTACACATGTGAAACGCTTCCTGAAGTACTCGTTGTGCGCTCCTTTTTTGACTGTTTCATACTCGTACTTGCTTTTGTACCTTGTTTTGTATACCACAAATAAACTTGTTCTTGATTAACCACTTTAGCTCCGCTCACATTGCTGCTACTGCTCCGCTCACATTGCTGTAGACCTACGTCGCTGGACTCCACCCCTTGTGGGCGGCGCGTGAGCGCCGCCTGAGGTACGCTCCCGCTGTGTTCAGTCACAGCAGGAGTCGGGCCAGGGGAGGAGGAGCAGCGGCGATCGCCGCCGCTCTTCCCCGATCGTCGGGGAATCTAGTTTGGAGATCCGCCCGCTTGTGTAAACAGAGCGGGCGGATCTCCTAAGTGACAGGGAGTGACAGATCGGAGTGTTCAGCATAGCTGAACATCCGATCTGTCCCTGTGTCACTCAGTCACCTCCCCCCCCCCCCACACGTTAGTAAGCACCAGGCATACATTAACCCCTCCCTCTCCAATAAAATTAACCCCTTCCCTGCCAGTGTCATTTTTACAGTAACAGTGCAAATATATAGCACTGATTACTGCAGTAATGTCACTGGTACCCCCAAAAGTGTCAAAAATGTCAGTTAGGGGTCCGATCTGTCCGCCGCAATGTCACAGTCCCGCAAAAAAAAAAATCGCAGATCGCCGCCGATACGCGTTAAAAAAAAAAAAACACCAAAAAATGACAGAAATCTTTCCCTTAGTTAGTAAACGCAATAACTTTTGCGCAAACCAATCAAAATACGCTTATTGTGATTTTTTTTTTACCAAACATAGGTAGCAGAAAACAAATTGGCCAAAAATTTTAAAAAAATTTGATTTTTACATTTTTTTGGGGGGGAATTTCATATAAAAATGGATTTTTGTAAGAACTTACCGTAAAATCCTTTTCTCTTAAGCTCATTGACAGACGTAGTCTTCTTGATTCTCAAGAGCTGGGTTATGTTGTCTCCGCAGGAGTAGAACTAGGCAGAATGACAAAACGTTCTGGCTCCACCTTAGGGGCAGTCCCTGAGGGTATATCCTCCCTCTCTCTGCTACAGGGAATCAGTTCTGTTTAAAGCAGTACAGAGAATTTAACCCAACCCAACTCAATGATAGAGGGGCGGGTACTACGTCTGTCAATGAGCTTAAGAGAAAAGGATTTTACGGTAAGTTCTTACAAAAATCCATTTTTCTCTATCGCTCATTGACAGACGTAGTCTTCTTGATTCTCAAGAGCTGGGACATCCAGAAGCAGTGCCACAAATGAGGGGTGGGATTGACAAAATCAAATCCAATCTAGAAGGCCCAACCGGTGCCAAACTAGAAGTTTTAAAGGCTCATTATAAACAAAGAATGAGACTAAAGAAAAATTTTCCAACGGAAAAAAAACCCTCGAGGTAGACCACTGGTCTCCTCAAATTGCGGCCTGCAAAACCTTGCGGCCAAACGAGGCATCAGATGATGCCATTACATCAACTTTATAATGTTTAGTAAAGGTATGCACCGACGACCAGGTAGCCGCCTTGCACACCTGGACCACTGACGCCTGATGGCGAAAGGCCCATGACGCACTAAGTGCCCGAGTGGAGTGCGCCTTAACAGGGAACGGGGGCTCCCGACCCTTAATAGAATAAGCCTGTACTACCATCTGTCTGATCCATCTGGAAATGGTCGCGGCAGATGCAGGCAACCCCTTTTTGGGTCCATCTGGGATCACAAAAAGTGAATCCGTCTTGCGAAACGAGTCTGTCGTTTTCAAGTATACCCTGATCGCCCGGACCACATCCAAGGAGTGTAACGCAAACTCCCGAGGATGACTGGGCTTAGGACACAGGGAAGGTAATACAATTTCTTCATTCAGATGAAATTCTGAAACCACTTTTGGTAGGAAGGATGGATTCGGACGAAGAACCACCTTATCTCTATGAACCACCAGATATGGTGAACGACAAGATAATGCGGCCAGTTCTGACACCCTGCGTGCAGAAGTAATAGCCACAAAGAAGGCCACCTTCTGGGACAACGTGGGTAGAGGAATCTCCCTAATATCTTCAAAGGGAGGTTTCTGAAGAACCGACAACACTAAATTAAGATCCCAGGGGGGTAACGGCGCGTGCACTGGCGGAGCCAGATGTCGCACCCCCTGGATGAAGTTCCGCACCAAGGAATGAGTAGCCAAAGGCTTCTGAAAGAAGATGGCTAATGCTGAGACCTGACCCTTGATAGTACTCAAGGCCAGTTTCTGCTCAACCCCTTGTTGCAGAAAAGCCAATATTCGACTAATCGAATAAGACCGAGGACGGAACCCCAAAGGTTCACACCATGCAATGTAGGACTTCCATGTGCGATGATAAATCTTTCTGGAAGTCGCTTTCCTTGCTTCAACTAGAGTAGGAATAACTGAAGCTGACAAACCTTTGTCCTTCAGCACCTGGGTCTCAATAGCCAGGCCGTTAAAGCCAGCGATCGTAAAGCAGGATGGAAGATCGGTCCCTTAGACAGTAGATCCTCCCTGAGAGGAAGTCTCCACGGGACGTCCGCCACCAGTCTGACCATGTCGGCGTACCAAGCTCGACGAGGCCAGTCCGGAGCTACCAGGATTACTGGGATTCCTTCCTCCTCTATTCTGCGAAGAAGTCTTGGCAGTAACGCGAGAGGAGGGAAGGCATATATTAGCTGGTATTGCCCCCACGGGGCGATCAGTGCGTCTGCGGTTTCTGCTAGAGGATCGCGGGAGCGAGCCACGAATCTCTGAACTTTCCTGTTGAATCGTGATGCCAACAGATCCACATCCGGGGTGCCCCACCGTAGGCACAACTGGTGGAAAACGTCTGGATGGAGGGACCATTCCCCCTGATCCAGGGTCTGACGGCTGAGATAATCTGCCTGCCAATTCTCCACCCCCGGAATGAACACCGCAGAGATTGCTGGAACAAATCGTTCCGCCCAGCGAAGAATGCAAGCCACTTCTTTGGCCGCTCGGGCACTCTTGGTGCCCCCCTGGTGATTGACATAAGCCACGGCCGTGGCATTGTCCGACTGGATCCGAACCGAGCTGCCCTGGAGCTGCTCAGTCCAGTGAATCAGACAAAGTCTGATCGCTCTCAGTTCCAATACATTTATCGGTAACCTGGATTCTTCCGGGGACCAAAGTCCCTGGACAGATAACTGACCGAGAATTCCTCCCCATCCGGATAGACTGGCATCCGTGGTCACTGTCGTCCAATATATTGGCAGAAATGACTTTCCCTGGCTGAGCATCGGAGACCGAAGCCACCATACCAGAGACTCTCTGGTCTGTTTGCTCAATCGGATCTGATTGTCCAGGGATTCCGGATTCCGATTCCATCTGAGAAGAATCTCTTGCTGAAGAATTCGGGTATGGGACTGGGCAAATGGGACTGCTTCGAACGAAGCCACCATCAACCCCAGAACCCTCATGCAAGTCCGAAGGGAAGACCAGCTGTTGGACAGTAACAACTGGACTGCAGATTGAATCTTTCGGAGTTTCCCTACCGGAAGAAAAACTCTTGTCCTGACTGTGTCTAGAATTAGACCCAGATATTCGAGCCTCTGGGTGGGAACCAGAAATGACTTTTGCTGGTTCACCAGCCACCCGAATTCCTGTAAAGAAATCATAGTAATTTCTATGTTTTGTAGCAGGGTCTGAGGAGACTCTGCATGAAGCAGAAGATCGTCTAGGTAACCTAGAATCGATATACCTCTTTGGCGCAGAAGTGCCAACATTGGGGCCAACACCTTTGTGAAGACCCGCGGAGCCGTGGCGAGACCGAAAGGTAACGCCACAAACTGATAGTGGTTCTCCTCTACGGAAAAGCGTAGAAAACGCTGATGTCCTGCGAAAATGGGAATGTGAAGATAGGCGTCCTTGATGTCTATGGACGCTAGGACATCCCCTGGATGCAGGAAGGCTGCTACCGTGCGAATGGACTCCATTCTGAATCTTCTTATGTTGACGAAAGAATTGAGTGCTCTTAAGTCCAGAATTGGACGCACTTTGCCCTCTTTCCTGGGTATTGTATACAGGTTTGAATAAAACCCTTGAAACCGTTCTGTCCAAGGAACGTGGACTACCACTCCTTGTTGTAGTAAATCTGTAACTGCTCTCCGCAGATCTTCTAAACGATCTGCGGATAGTCGGATATTGGAAGGGAAGAATCGCGCCGGTGGGAGAGATCGAAACTCGATCTTGTACCCTGACCTTATGACTTCGCAAACCCATTTGTCCGGGATTCTGGAAAGCCATGGATCCGGGAACCGGCGAAGACGTCCCCCCACCCCAGTTATGGGTGGGGGCGCACCTTCAGGCTTTGGATGGTTTATCTTCAGGTCTGGAGGGGGCGGGCTTTTGCTTGCCCGACCAACGACCCCTGACGCCTCCTGCAGGAGCTTTGGAGGACTTAGTTTTTTCACCCGCTGGACGAAAAAACCTCTTGTGAGCAGAAAAAGAAGGCCCTCGTCTTTGACGAGTTCCTCTACCTTTAAAATTTTGCAGTAAAAAGGTGCTTTTTCCACCGGTGAGATCCTTAATGATCTCATCTAAGTTGGCTCCAAATAGACGCTCTCCTGAAAAGGGGATATTAGCCAATGCTCTTTTGGAACCTTGGTCGGCTAACCAACCTTTTAGCCACAGTGTACGCCTGAGAACCACTGCTGAGACTGATGCTCGCGCCATTAATGGAGTGGCGTCTAACGCCGCATCACATACAAACTGTAACCCCTGTATCATTTGTTCCAACAAATCTGATACCGCCTGAGGGACTTCTTCTAAGTCCCGGCGTAACCACTTGGTCCATTCAGTTACAGCCTGCGAAACCAGACCAATAGCAATTATTGGTCTGAAAGCTGATCCAATCAAGGAAAACATGGTGCGAGACATAGCTTCTATCTTGCGATCCACTGGATCTTTAAAAGACGGAGCGTCTTCTAAAGGAATAACCGTGGCTTTATTTAATCTAGCAATAGGTGAATCCACCACAGGTGGTTCTGTCCATTTCTTAATAAGGGTTTCCTCAAACGGATAACGCCTGTCAATGCGTTTAGAAATATTAAAAGTGCGTTTTGGCAGACGCCATTCTTCTTCGATTGGATTGCCAAAACATTTGGGCAATGGAAAAACCTTCGCCACTTTGATGCGCTTTTTAGTCCCAAAAGGGATCTCAGTTTCAGCTATTTCTGATGGAATACCCTGTAACCTTAAAGTCTCTTGAACAGATACAATGAGTGCGTTTACCAACGCTTCCTCTCGGGCTATGGCAGATGCCGAAACCTCCTCCTCACTGTCTGAAGAGACAGGACCCGAGACACCAATACCAGATGAAGTACCTGCAACTGCAGAAATAGGCTCAGAGTCTGAATCCGAGGTTTCAGATAATAAGGGGTTAGGCGGGGGTCGCTTTCTTGCGCCCTGTCCCTGACAAGCCACTTCCACCCGGGACACAAAAGTTTCCATAATAGCTGACAAAGATTCAATTGTCAATGGGGTGCTGGAGGATCCCGCAGACCCCTCGAGGGGATCCAGAGGAGATACATGAGTGGCAGGGTCCATGTTAATACAGGACACCTTTGCCAGCAAAACAAAAAAAAAACTTTTTTTTTTTTTTTTTTTGTGTGTCTCCCCCTAGCGCAATAGCGCCCCTCAGAGTACCTGCTTCTCGATCCCAGAGAGAGAGAGAGGGACCCCCAAGGCTCACCAACCGATGCAGTGCAGTTTCCAACAAACTGCAGTCAGTGTCTGTCTTACACAGACTGGAAGGAGCTGTTTGCTTTTTCCCGGGCAGAAGGCGTGGCTCCGCCCCCTGTGTACGCCTTCCGGCGTTCCCAGCCCTCCACGAGGTAGCTGGGCTCACAAAACATGGCCGCCCCCATAGAAGAGACATAAGACTCCAAAAACATGGCGGCCGGCGTGACCTGAGGACATACATGCATTCGGTCTACGGCAAAATGGCGGCGGACCGCCGATATCGTCTTCCCAGCACATCCACCTGCACTCTGCTAAGAGGTGACATATGGATCTACAGAGATACACTGCACATAAGGTAGGATTATACCTCCTATGTCTGCTGTAATGTTACAGTCTGCTGGGTAGAGTGTTAGCTCTTGAACCAAGTCCACTTCCCACAAACACATGCTGTATTACAAGGGGGACTTGTAAGTATCAGATATATACTGACCATATATGGAGGGGCCCATAATATATACTGCCTCATAATGAGGAAAAAAGGGAACGTTTACTCACCATACCGAACCGACAGGCACCCTCTCTTCACAATACCCTCTCCACCGGGGTGGGGGTTTGTGGACGCCTCGACTCTCTGGTACCTGGCGTCCAAGCGAGACTTTTAACTCGCAAAGTCAGTCCCTTTACTGGGACTCCTTCGCGGCCGACCCAGCGCACTGGTCTGCACGCGCTCGTAGGCAGAAACCGGGGTGACCACTGGATCTCAACATCCAGCCCGTCGCCCGGCCCCGCATACTTACTTGAATATGTCGCGGCCGACCAAGCGCAATGCCATGGTCTGCGCGCGCTCGTAGGCCGGCTGGGGTGACCACAAGTGTCACCCAGTCCGGCATTTTTGCTTGAAGATCTCACAGGAAAAAAACACTGGAGAAAACTACCTAAAAAATGTCTTTTTCTTAAAGAAAAAAAGTCTTGCCAGGACCAAAAGATCCCAGCAAGGAACTTAGGTCCTTACTCCTGACTAGACAGAAAAAAACTGATTCCCTGTAGCAGAGAGAGGGAGGATATACCCTCAGGGACTGCCCCTAAGGTGGAGCCAGAACGTTTTGTCATTCTGCCTAGTCCTACTCCTGCGGAGACAACATAACCCAGCTCTTGAGAATCAAGAAGACTACGTCTGTCAATGAGCGATAGAGAAAAGATTTTTAAAAATATTGTTATTTTTTCAAAATAAACGCTATTTTTTTGTTTATAGCGCAAAAAGTAAAAATCACACAGGTGATCAAATACCACCAAAAGAAAGCTCTGTTTGTGGGAAAAAAAGAACGTAAATTTCGTTTGGGTACGGCGTCGCACGACCGCGCAATTGTCAGTTAAAGTCGCACAGTGCCGAATCGCAAAAAGTGGCCTGGACGGAAGACAGTAAAATCCTCCGGTGGTAAAGTGGTTAAAAAAAAAAACAAAAAAAAAACCAAAAAAAAAAAAAAAAACTATATTTTTGCATCTATTGGAAATGCCAGTAAAAACTTGGCTTTGCCAGTAAATTACAATCTGGTAGGTTGGCATCTCTGCTTTAGGAGGAAGAGAGGAGGCGGTAGACTCGGGTTCTCCCCATTCATTCTGGTATCAGTGAAGAGTTTCCTATGTCTGGAGGACACTTGCAGCCACCCTGCAGTAGATGGCTCCCACTTACTGCGTATAGGGACTCCGGAGTAAGGACAAAGCAGCCTTTAAAGCAACCGGGACAAAAGAAAGAATTGGGGAAGTGGAGAGGGGTATTGGATACATTGTAATTAGATGGGTGATGACAGAAGCTTCCAGAAGGCTTTAATTGAGACGGTAATAAATGGGAGTGAATGAGCGCTCGGATACATGACCAAGGCGAGATTTCCCATTTCCCAGTGATAAGCTCTCCTTACAGAATCCACACTTTATTTTCTCACCAGGTAAAGGATCCACACAATGAATCTTCTCATCCACCGGGGGATGGGCAGATACTGGAGTATTGATAATGATCACATTTCATACCACAAAGGCTTAGAACACAATAAACTGAGCCAATGATGCCTTGTAGGTGAGCTTACATAAGGCCACTCAGTCCTTTTTATGCCTGGTACACATGATGAGACTATCAGACGAACGATTGTCCATTTTTTTTTTTTAATTATGACAGTCTCATATCGAAAATTCTGAGTTTAAGTGATAAAAATTCTCGTACAACAGAATAAAAATTCGGAAGTAATGTAATGTCTTGTAGTGTATTTGTATTGTATTTTCTAATGACAACTTTACCGATTAAATGAAAATCGTAGGATCTGGTATCTTACGAGAAACATTTCCGAGTAAATACAGCTGAATAAAACAAAAACTGTGTCAGTCCTCATTTCAGGCTGCAAAGCAACAAAATGTGATAATTTTAAAAGGGGGGGGGGGGGTGATTATTTTCTATACCCACTGTAGACAAATAGGGAACACAGGAAAGCAAGATGAAACTGGAGGTGCGGGGAACATATAGGAAGAAGGAACCAAAACTGGGATCAGGAACAAGATGGAGTAGGAACAGGCAGTACTAGGCAGAGAGCACAATTAAAGAGCAGGAACAAGATAACAGCTAGCAGAACAGATGGGAGAAAGGCAAAGCAGAAGAGGGAATAAATACCATCCCAGCAGCCAGCATAAGGTGGAGCTGATTACTGAGATCTGCTGGCAGTAGGGAGACACACGCTGGTGGACACAAGGACTACAAACTTCCCCGATGGGAAGCACAGTCCTGACAGTGCAGTTCTTGGCTGTGTTCACAAATGTCTGCCACAGATCAGCCTCTCACCTTGTGACTTGCTACAAAGATACAATGTACAGTCTGATCACTGGGGATGAGGAGACTGAGGAAATGCTTCCTGCAGCAGACTGGTGACATCATCTCAGCCTAGGCAAATTCACTGACTGGAGTTTAAGGATGACTTCTTAAACAACTTCTGAACAATGATACGGTTGTTGTATTTTGTGAAATTCCAGAGATCTATTCATGCAGACTTGTGAAGTTGCTGAGAGGTCCAATACCATGAAATATTTATGTAGCACCCTCCTATGTAGATGCTAGTGAAAGAGTACAGTAGTTTTTGGCTCTGTCTGCCTATCAGAGGAGCAGCAGGCAAATCTATATTGCTTTCTGCCTACCAGAGAGCAGGATCTGTGAGTTAGGTCTGCTCAGTGTGCTCAGTGTGTGATTCATTGGGTCTAGAGAGTGTTTCACACTGGTCCAATAGGGAGGCATGTTGGGCAGTGGGAGGAAACCTGACCAATGGATACATAGGCTTTAATACAGTCCTAGTGATTGGTAGAGACAGGCTGTCTCAGTGCATTCTGGCATACTATATAAAAGCCAGGAGCACATGTGCTGCAGGGTCTTTGGCTGGTGAGCAGAGTCCCGGAGGGAGGGTGACGGGTGCCTCATCCTCTGTAGCAGTGGCATGTGGCATCAGGAGGTCGTCCTGAGAGCCAGAGGAACAGAGCTGAACCCAGAGGTCCAGGAAAGCTGAATGAGGGGGAGACACTTGAGACCCTAGGAAAAACAGTATCGTGGGAGTACAGGGGATCGTGTCAAGGGGCCTAACCTGTAGGGGGGGCACCCCGGAGTAGGATAGTCAGTAGACGGATGTCAGTGGTCAAGAAAGAGGATACTAGGAGAGTGTCCTGAAGAGAACATTAGTTCATCAAGTCATCTGGAAAGAGACTTAACTCTAAATCCACCTAAGTGGCAAGGTGGATCAACAGCCCGGCTGTATCAACAGATAAATGTCCTCCAAACTTTGTGCATAGTTGATCTGGGGTATCCCACTATTTCCTTCTCCCATCCCTATTTAAAATAAAACACCAAAAAGAACTACAAACCCCTGGACTGATCATTGACTGAGCCAAGAAGTAAAGTGTTAAATTCTGAATGCCAGTGTTGCTAATGGTAACCCAGGGGGACCCGAAAGTGTAATATCCAGCAGTCCTCAAGGGGGCACTGCTACATTTAAATGAAAAAAAAAATCATCTAAATTGTTCTGATGAAGAGGAGGAGTCCCTAAAATGTGTCAAAATCATGCGACATCCACAGCTGAACCGCTTCATAGTCCATAACAATGGGGACTATTATTGGGGACCACATGGTGAGCTGGGTTGTGAATTGTGGTTGTTTTGGTAATGTCAGTTTAGCATTTTGTTTTTCCATCTGCCTCCTTGTGTTTTATTTCTCTTTCAAGCCTCACCTTAATGGTCCCAACAGCCTGGTATTTCTGTCTAGAGAACTGTGGTGCTTAGGTCTATTGATTTTATAATCCTCCTTGTTTTCTTTTTAATGCTTTGAATCTCACAGGTTTTGTCCTTCAATAAGGATGGCCTTATAATGGAGGTCAAAAAACAATTTCCCCTGATGATGGTTGGAACCATCAGACTACATTAACTGGACAACGTTTTCTCTGGCCTGGGTTTCGCTTAAGATGTGCACAAAAAGAAAAGTAAACAAATTCTACGTAGCAATACAGATGGGAATCAATAAAGCACATCTCATCAAGACGTCCTGGTGACGAAACACATAGGGGTGGGAACTTCTGGTTACGTCACATCCGCCTACTGGAACGCACTATTTTTTTTTTTATAAAAAAAAAAAAATGTCCCTCGGTGTAGATCCAGCATCACTCCCAATGAAAGCTGCCGCCGACCCGAGAGAAAAAAAAAGAGCTCTGTACTAGTCACTGGCTCCTGCCGTGTGACAGCTCCATCGTCTGATAGTTCTTGAATAACTAATGGGCGCAGTTACCCAGTGATGTCCCTGGATTGCCCCGCCCCTTGTGATGGCAGCGATCCAGTATGCACCAGTCGATGATGTCACTAGGGGGTGGGCCACCCAGTGATGCTGCTGGGTGGCCCTGCCCCTTATTTAAGAACTGTCAGACGCCGGTGCTGTCAGACGGTTGGAGCCAGCGACGGGTGCAAAGGTTTTTTTTCCTTGGGTTGCAGTGGTGCCATTCATCATGACTGATGCTGAATCTACACCAGGGGACATTGTTTTTTGTTAATAAAGGAATTGTCAAAAACTGTCTGTTTTTATTTATTTTTGACACTTTTTGGTGAATAAGTAGGGGTACAATGTACTCCATACTTATTTCACATGGGGGGTCCGGGATCAAGGGCTTCCAAATTCAGATAAGCCCCCTGCCCACACAGATCCTCACAACCACTGGCCAGGGTTGTGGGGAAGAGGCCCTTGTCCCCATCATCAAGTATCCCCCTCCCCATGTTGAGGGCATGTGACCTGGGGTATGGAAAAGGAGCTGCATGCTCAGATAAGGGTCTGGTATGAATTTTTTTTGGGGGGGGGGGGATCTCACGCCATTTTATTTTATAAAATCTGGTCGTGGGGTTACCCTCAAAATCCATACCACACACAAGGGTCTATTATGGATTTATGGGGGGGACCCCACGCCGGTTTTTTAAAAATAATTTTGCTTTTTTCTCAAATTTTATTGCCAGCAATTCTTTGGTTTACATTCAGCTGTCAGTGGGAAACCCGCAGACAGCTGGTGAGTCATCGGTTGTAAAGGACGCATGGTGGCTGGATTCACGATCTGCTCCTTAACAACCAGCTATTGCTAAAGACACCTGTGGCCACCGGCTCAGATAATTTACATCTGAACTATATCTGAAATAGCAGCATTTGGAAATTTGCAGTGAAAATGGACTGAAAATTCGCACTGCACATGCGTGAACCTAGCCTTAATGAAGCTGGAGCCCTGCCTTTAAATCATGGGTGTCCAACCTTTTGGCTTCTCTGGGCCACATTGAGTGTAGAGAAATTTTCTTGGGCCGCATATAAAATATATACTACAGTATATACCTTAACTGTAGTATATATTTTTTATGCGGCCCAAGAAAATTTCTCTACACTCAATGTGGCCCAGAGAAGCCAAAAGGTTGGTAAGTAATAAAAACTTTGCCGTGCCCTACCCGCATGCCCATCCAATGTAGCTTCACCAGTGCATGCCCAGCCAATGCAGCCTTAACAGTGCCCATCCAATGCAGCCTCACAAGTGCATGCCCATCCAATGCAGTCTGCAATGAAGAGAGAGGAGAGCTGCTGGATTACACAGAGCAGGGATCTCCCGCTTACCCGGTGACCGCTGTCATATGAAGTCCTGCCTCCTGGACCGGCTCCTATGATAGACGTCACCAATGTGCCGTCTATCATCGACAGAGGCTCCAAGGCAGCCTCTGCCTACAGTTAGTTGGAAGCCACTGTGGCCATGCCCCCGACTCGACTTCCTTCCTCCCCAGCAAAAAAATAATAGTCAGGGGGCAGTGGGCCGCATTGCCTGTGGTTCTGGGCCGCAGGTTGGACATGCCTGCTTTAAATGGATGTTGGGAATATTTACAAGTGTGAATGTTGGCTCTTTTTTTTTATCTATTGTGCAACATGTATAAGATATGTATTTGTAAGCCTGATTAACCGGTTGCCGACCGCCGCACGACTATATACTGCGGCGGTCAGCCCCGGCCAGGCAGAGTGACGTATCGGTACGTCACTCGCCTGTCACTGACTTGCGAGCCTATAGCGGGCGGGCGCGCGCCCGCCGCGGCTCGTTCACAGGCAAGTCAGTGCGTGTGACCGGCGGACTCGATGTCCGCCGGCCACACTACGATCGCTCCTGTGAAGGGAGAAAGACAGAGCAGCTTGTGTAAACAAGCTGCCTGTCAGTTCTCCCTGTGTAAAAGTGAAGATCTGACCGTTCTACTATGTAGAACGGTTGATCTTTGCTTTTACACCAATAGCCATGTCCCTACACAGTAGAAAGCACGCCCCTAGGACACACTTAACCCCTCCCTGTCCAATAAAGTTAACCCCTTCCCTGCCAGTGTCATTTTTGCAGTAACAGTGCATATGTATAGCACTGATTACTGCAGTAATGTCACTGGTAACCCCAAAAGTGTCAAAAATGTCAGTCAAGGGTCCGATCTGTCCGCCGCAATGTCGCAGTACCGAAAAAAAAATCGCAGATCGCCGCCATTATGCGTTAAAAAAAAAAACACCAAAAATGACAAAAATCTTTCTCTTTGTTAGTAAACGCGATAACTTTTGCGCAAACCAATCAAAATACGCTTTTTGCGATTTTTTTTACCAAACATAGGTAGCATAAAACAAATTGGCCGAAAAATGTTAAAAAATTTTGATTTTTACTTTTTTTTTTGGGGAATTTCATATAAAAAAATGTGAAAAATATTGTTATTTTTGCAAAATTTACGCTCTTTTTTTGTTTATAGCGCGTGATCAAAAAATCGCACAGGTGATCAAATACCACCAAAAGAAAGCTCTGTTTGTGGGAAAAAAAGGACGTCAAATTCGTTTAGGTACAGCGTCGCACGACCGCGCAATTGTCCGTTAAAGTCACGCAGTAAAAAATCGCAAAAAAACCCCTGGTCCTTTAGCAGCCAAATCCTCCGGGGCTTAAGTGGTTAAAGTGGCACATTTGGTATATTATTATTGGTGCTTAGCCAATTCCAACACAGAGGTAAACTCACCACATATCACCGTCTTCAAGAGTCTTCTCATTTGGGGCCCCAGCGTGTCCATAGTGAAGCACAGAGGAGTTGTCACCGCTGTGCAAAGAAAAAGGAAAGTGAGTGGTTAACATTGTTTCCAATGGATACAGAAGCAACATCTTCTATATTGTCGTCCATACATACATACAAATAACACTTTGGCAAATGCCAATATGAACCACTCCATCAAAGTTTTAACTGTAACTATTACTAAAACTGCTACGTCTGTTGCACCCACTTGATGTTTCTCCCATGTGAAACAGTTGCAACAGAAAAACATAGTAAAGAACCCCTTTACACAGTTTAAGGTTAAACCGCTTATCTTCTAATTTTTGGGAATGGCTGCGCGTCTTCTTAAATTCCCTCTCGCTGAAAAGTGTGTTCCCTATGCTAGGGTCACCAGTACAATATTTGTACATTGATATCATATCCCCTCTCAAGTGTCTTCTCTCCAGAGAGAATAAGTTCAATGCTTGTAGTCTTTCCTCATAGTTGATTTCCTCCATTCCCTTGATTAGCTTTGTTGCCCTTCTCTGGACTCTCTCCAGTTCCAACACATCCTTTCTGAGGACCGGTGCCCAGAACTGGACAGCATACTCCAGATGTAGCCGGACCAGAGTCTTGTAGAGTGGGAGAATTATCGTTTTATCTCTGGAGTGAATCCCCTTTTTAATACATGCCAGTGCCACAAATACAATAAATATGCCACATGCCATAAATATGTATTACTTTTTCCAAAATAGCTTAACGAAAAATACTTAAAACCTGAATTCTTTGTTTCTATGGCTACGAGAGCCCAAGAAAAAAAAAAAAAATTCCAAGAAGAACCAGAAAAGAAAAGTATTGGTTAAGCTTTAGTAAACAAGGCACCGGTAATTGGCTCTAGTAATATGTAATAATGTGGAATGTTAAGAGGCTTCAGAAGGCGAATTCTCAGCGCGCCCTTCTCTTCATGTTAGGAATGACGAGGACGGAGGAGCTCCCAGGATAAAACCTGACTCAAACAAGCTTTTTAAACTCTAATGTTCTTCTCTGCTCCTGTTTCCAAGCCAGTGAAGGAAAGCGAAGTTGGCCTCCTCTGGGAGGCGGCAATGGACCGGCGTGAATCGACCTGGGGGCCTCTACGCGGGTTTGTTCATCACACAGGAAAGGTCATTGAAGCTCTTGATGACCGTTCCCTGAGGCAACGAGCTCCTACCTGACAGGCCTGTCAAGCTGCAGGTACAAGGCAGGTATAAATCTGTGCTCGTCGCAGGATACCGTCCATCTCCTTTGGGTTTAATCTTCAACCAAGAAAAATAATAAGGATGAGCCGTAATCTCCGAAGTGTCACACTGCCTTCATATTCCCGTCTATAACCTTTACAGGCCCAAGATGAAGGGTCTGTGACACGTTTACAACACAGTAAGATGGGACCGGAATATTGAAAGGAACACAGAGAGAAAATGAAACATCCGAGAGCAAAAATCTCTCTCTGTCTCTCTATTTATCTACCTCTCTCTACCTCTCGCTCTCTCCATCCACCTGTCGCTCTACCTCTCTCTCTCTACTTCTACTAGGACCCCCTGATCACTTTGCTGGCACAGTCTGCATTCCCTGGGCTTGAAGGTCTGTCTGTGCCATCGTAAATGGATTTACAGGCTTTGGGAACTCTGACCCTGAGCCTGTATAGCTCCATCCAGGCTCAGGGTCTGTCTGTCTTTTGGCACTTATAGCACCTCCAGGTATGGGACTGGTTGGTATCTCTCTGCAATGACTGGTAAACAGTTTCTTGGAGTTTGTCATTTCATTTCTCAATTCACCAACATATTTTTCTTTGGAATCATTTACTGTTTTTTTTTTTTTGAGATTTTGTCAGGCCAAATTTTCGGGATTGATTGAATGCGGGTTTTCCAGCATCACTGTTCAACAGAAGCCAATTTTTAGACCAGCTTCTGTTGAACAGATGGTAGTACATACTGAATTAAATTCATCCGGTTCCTGCTGAACTGGCTGGATTTCAGTATGTGTGTACCGGGCTTTAGACTAATGCAATTCACCTATATGCTAGGTTTTATCCATCTCAAAACAGTTAACTGATCCATCTCAGAACAATTGACCTCATCTATCTAGACTTCACAGTCTATCTTAGACCAACACGGGGTCTTGCTGACTGATCCCAGACTCAAGCAAGTGTATGGTTTACCTTTCCATTAAATGTATACACTGTACAATCATGACCCCCACTTGCTTTGCCCAGTTCCCAAGACTGCACTCATAGTTACCCCCGTGCCCCACATGTAACCCACCACTCCACTTACATAATGGGGGAAAAAAATGCCTAGTCAGCTGCTGTCCTGTTCCCCCCACCTGCATGTAGATCCTGTCTCACCGCCTATATGTGGGGTGCCGGGCAGTCTGACCCCCTGCTGTGGTTTGCATGTGAAGTCACAAGCAGCCTGCAGATTTCATCCCCTGGTGCCACTTAGTCTGGGTGCATCCTCATGCCCACTAAGACAAGGAAGTCTCTCTGGATTGTTTCCATGAACGTGGATAGACTGGAAGTGTGTGTGGTGGTGGGTGGGCAGGGGGTTGTGGGGGGCTAGATGATATGGCAACCCAATGTCCTGGGATTGTAGCTGATCTCTGGTCACCTTAGCAGGGAACAGCAGGAAGAGCACTTGTTTTTTTGTTTAGCCCTTAGTGCCTGTACCCATATGGATCTGAAGCAGCGGCACACAAGACTGACCCCTTTGCCCACCTTGAACCCAGGAGCCTCTTCCCTGTGCCACTCTGTGTCATCCTGAAGCTGCAGCCATACAACCCCACTCCTTCCAGGAAGCAGTCTATACCTCCGGAAGGACTCTGTAAGCCCCTTACTGTGCAGATCACCATGTCTGGATCTGTCAAGCAAATCCAACCAGCTGCCAAGGCCAGTCAGGGACCTGCAGCAGGAGTCATTTAACCCTTTTGTTGTGCCATATTGCTGCTCTGTATACCGGTTTTCTCCCACACTTTAAAGACATGCTGGTAAGTTAATTGGCTCCTGTCTAAACTGGCCCTAGTATATGTATGTGACGTTCAGACCTGAGATTGTAAGCTTCTTAAGGGAAGGGAAACCCAAGGTAGTGTGCACCATGTTTGCTAGGAAGCCCATTATGCTTCTCCTGTGTCTGAGACAGCCCTGGACCCAGAGATTCCTCTATAGAGGATTCCTGATCCTTGACAGCTTCCTCCTCTTCCTCATCTTGAGAAGGTTTCTCTGATACCTCATCCTCCCACAAAGGGGAGATAGGGTGAAGGAGAGCACCCACATTTGCATCCCACATATTCCAAACCAGTGAGAATTTCTGAGAGCCGAGAGTCTAGTGGCCAATGAAGCCCACCTCTGCCCAAACAGCCTTTTCACCCTCTAGCATGTGAAGTCCAGCACCTGTCCCCACGTGGCCTCCTGGCTGTAACAACCAATCCGGCTGAAGCCCACATCTGCCCCATTAGGTTGCCCTCACTCTTGCATGCATTGTCTGGGTACAGTCCATGTTGGCCTACTGACTGTAGCAAATGATCTGCACAAAGCCCACCTCTGCCACATCAGGCTGTTTGGACTCTTGCATGTGGACCTGGGTGCCGATCCAGATGAAGCCCTCTTTGGTCCCACCAGACCAGCCCCAGTCTTGCATAGAAGGTCAGAATACAGTCCCTTTTGGCCTACTGGCCTTAGCGTCTGATTTGGCTGAAGGCCATCTCTGCCACATCAGGCTGTACTCCTGCATGCAGAATACAGGTATAGACCCGCTTGGTTAACAGGTTGTAGCAACCATTCTGGATGAAGCTCTCCCCTGCTCCACCAGGCCATACCCACTCTGGCAAAGGGGGTCTGGGGACAGACTCCCTTAGCCTACTGGCTGCAGCAACCAATCCTGATGATGCCCCCCCCCCCCCCTCTGCCCCAACAGGGTTTTTTGGAATATGCTTATAAACTAGAGGAAATAAAGCCCACAAAAGTACATCTGTAGGTGCATCCATCACCTAAGGACACTATCAAAAACCGAGGCTTAGCTAAACTGGGAGATTTATGCTTTTTTTTGGTAAGTGTCCATTCACCTGAAGGTGGCAGGATAACCAAAGTAGTCTTAAAAATAAAGTCATCGGCAAAAATGGCTCTGGTAAATTAATCTCTTCTTACCATAACCTGGATGGTTACATTGTCTCATTAGTCAAAATAAAGATCAAATTGCTGACGTGACCTATTCATTCATGTGAAGCATGAATTTCAATGACTGGTCCACTTTACATACACAGGGCCATACTTCACGGTCAGAGATAATATATTCTTGATATTTACCGGCAGAGTTCTACATCCGTGTTTTTAATCAGGGAGAGATCACAGATACAAAAAAAAACACAGAATCACCGATGTCCTCGCTGAATCAAATTGTCTTTATACTTTCACCTCTCGGAATAAACTTTGATTTGTTTATCCCAAGGAAATGTCAAAGACGTCAATCTTCCCCTTCGTGCAAGGAGCCATCTCCTGCCTGCAGCTATGTGCGCTGTGAGCGAGCCGCTCCATTCATATCTGTCCGTTATTAAAGTGTTCTTAGTCAAAGGATGCATGGAGTCCTCAGATCCGCTACAGGTAATCTAACACAATCTGGGCACTTGTGTTTAAACATGGCTCCTTAACCATTTTGCTGCCAGAGACATTTCTGGGTTTTATGTACCATTTAAAAATTTTTTTTAGCCCCGTAGATTAGTTAACCCCCCAATAGTATAGTTTTTCTGAAAGCAGAGACCCTGGGAAATAAAATGTGGGTAGTTACAATTGTTTTGCATGTCACAAGACATTTGCACAAGTGCAAAGTTTCAGTAAGAAAAACAAAATAACACATTGAAGTTAATTTTAGGGCATACAAGTGCAAGATAAGGTGGCGCCCATTGAATGGCGGCAAACTTCAGTACCCTATATTCTTCATTAGTGACACTCTAAAAGCCCCTACAGGTCAGTTTAGAGTTAACTGTGAATAGGTGGGCCTAGAGTCATTGTTCTTAGTCCGATGTGTGTACGTGGAGGTGGGTTAAACCTTTTTTTCAGTATGGAGGGGTGTAGCACTAGGGTGTAACTCTCTATTTTTTTATACACTTTTTTTTTCACAAAAACGTTATTTTTGTCACATACCAAATGTTTGCTATGCCTAACAGGTTCTCTTTATTGTCTCTCCTGCCCTCTATTGAAGCCAATACAGCCATCTGACTGCTGACTTGTCAGATTTACACGCATTCACGGCTGCTGTAGCAGCTGGGAGTGTCAGTAAACCCCAACCCTCCTAGGCTGATCAAATTCCATTTGCAAGATTCTTACTTGGTTGTGTCCCTGCCCCTCCCTAGTTGTTATGTTCCTGCCCTTCCAAGTTGTGTCTGTGCCCCTCTACGGTTGTATGTCCTTGCGCTTCCCTGTTGTGTCCCTGCCCCTTCCCTACTGTGTCTCTGCCCCTTTCCAGTTGTATGTCCCTGTGGTTCCCTGTTGTGTCTCTGCCCTTTCCAGTTGTATGTCCCTGCCCTTCCCTGTTGTGCCCCTGCCCCTCTTTGGTTGTATGTCCCTGCCCTCCCCTGTTGTGCCTCTGCCCCTCTGCGGTTGTATGTCTCTGCGCTTCTCTGTTGTGCCTCTGCCACTCTCCGGTTGTATTTCCCTCTCCCTCTCAGACTGTATGTCCCTGCCCCTCCTGTTGTGTGTCTGCCCTTCACCGGTTGCATTTCCTTGCCCTTCCCTGTTGTATGTCCCTGCCCTTTCCTGTTGTGTCCCCACCCCTCTCCGGTTGTATGTCACTGCCCTTTCCTGTTGTGTCCCCGCCCCTCTCCGGTTGTATGTCCCTGCCCCTCTCTGGTTGTATGTCCCTTCCCTTCTCCGGTTGTATGTCCCTGCCCCTCTCCGGTTGTATGTCCCTGTCCTTCTCCGGTTGTATGTTCCTGCCCCTCTCCGGTTGTATGTCCCTGCCCCTCTCCGGTTGTATGTCCCTGCCCCTCTCCGGTTGTATGTCCCTGCCCCTCTCCGGTTGTATGTCCCTGTCCTTCTCCGGTTGTATGTCCCTGCCCCTCTCCGTTTGTATGTTCCTGCCCCTCTCTGGTTGTATGTTCCTGCCCCTGTCTGGTTGTATGTCCCTTCCCCTCTCTGGTTGTATGTCCCTTCCCTTCTCCGGTTGTATGTCCCTGCCCTTCTCCGGTTGTATGTCCCTGCCCTCCCCTGTTGAGTGTCTGCTCCTCTCTGGTTGAGTCTCTGCCCTTCCACAGCAGAATCTCTGCCCATCCTCTGCTGAGTCCCTTACTGTAGCTGAAGGATGGCTTTAATGATAAAAGGTGGAGCGTTCTAAAATATAATATTGTTGCTGTACATTGTGACATGTAAGTAGTTAATATATGCAAGTTACTAACACATCCATTTGAAAGGTTCCTTTTCCAATAATGCTCAACATTCTGCTTTTAGAGAATGACCTACCTGCCACAGATACAGGTGTATGATGTGTGTCGCATTCCTCCACGAGCGTAGCAATAATGCAAAAACACGCTACAAGAAAGAGAAAAGAAAATACTTTGAAAACTCAGGGAAGACACAGAAAAGTACTGACATCATTCATAATATTCCAAATACCGAACAAAGCCACCACTCCATTGTCAGACAGAGCTTCTAATCCTTTCCCACACTATCCACAAGTAAGAAAAATGTTTTGGCTGGAGTCAGTTGACTGTTTAAAAAAAACGTTTTACATTTTTTTTTTAATCCTTCGTTAAATCTCAATGCTCCACTCCACTCCAGTGATGGCTGTATGGCATTTTTCAGGGCAGGTTCTCTGATGGTGACAACAGAGAACAATGCCAGGGTATCAGAAGCCTATGTGACAAGGTGACATCACAGGAACACAATTGGAAGTCATGGACCAAACGTTGTTACCCTGTAACAGGAAGTGCCTGAACAAAGACCTTCATGGCAGGATCACAAGTTATAACCATCTCCCCCCCCAGACCACACCAGCTGCAGCCCGCACACCTAACCCCCCCCCCCCCCCCCGTTGCCAGCTCACTCACCCAGGGCAGGCAGCAGCAGCTTCACCCTCAGTCTCCTCCGTGGGTTTCCCCTGCGTCTCCTCCCTCCTCCTCGGCCAATAGCATGGCCTCTCCTTTCGGCCAATGGGGAAACGGGTCTCAGGACCCGCTTCCTGATTGGCAAGGAGGAGAGTCAGTGTGGCAATAGCGAATATTCATTCGCTATTGTCACACAACTGGGTGGGCTCAGTGCGCAGTGCTCTGTGCCCTGAGCCCATCCTTTTTTGAAGCCTATTAGAGCCTCTGGCTCTAATCATGTGCGTCAAAAAAAAAAAAAACGCCATTGGAATTCATGCGTCCGGCGCCCTGCGTGTAGATTAGGGGGCTGGACGCATAAATGGACGGACCGCCACCGGTGACAACGCAGGAGCACAATTGGTGGACATGGACAGAGTGTTGTCAGCCTATACCAGGAAGTGCCAGCACAAGGACTTCCATGGCAGGATCACCAGGGATTAGGTTAATCAAAGCTGCAAGATTTAAAAATATTGAAATGACTTGTTAAAGCATATCTGAAATTTTAGCGGTTGGGTCAAGTTTAAGAAAATACTGAAATAAACAAAGGATAAAAAAAATATTATTATAAATAAAGCAGCAATTATAAACACTGTAGACTCTCATTAGGAACAGAAGAAAAAGTCATCAAAGTTGCCCCCCGGAAGGACGCGCTCTTTAGCTTCCAGAGATAACGAGCCCGGCTCAGGTCCATCGTGTCGGAAGTTTCCTGCAAACGATGGTAAATATGCACGGAATTTAATTACTGTGAGATTATGGGGCGTGCTGTCGGAGGCGGCTCAAAGCTGCGCGGAGCCATTTTTCACCGCTAATTTCTCCAAACTAAAGAGCTCTAACAGGCCGCGTTTTGGCTTCTAATCAAAGCAGCCCAGATTTCATGGAGGAGATCCCGGAGGACAGCGCGCTATTGTCTTATCGGCGCGCCAACCGGCTTATAATAGAGAAATTCTCCACGCCTTCGTCTCCGAGTAATGAAAATAAGGAACGGCGGCTAATGGGGGTCTCTGTTCTGAATCCTTCCCGATTTTCCACCCGGGAAATTAATTTGTAAAGGAGCGCTCCAACTCAAAGACAAAAACAATTCCAACATGTTCAAAGAAAACATTGCTACCTGTAAAAATATTTGTAATATATCGATTTGACAATTCCCATGAACCCTAGTGTGCCACATGGGGAGGGTGTGACTACACTATACAACACCTGCAAGCTCTGTGTCACTGCCCCACCTTCTACATGCTCTCTCCTTTTTTAATCTAAAGATATGAATTGAAAATTGTGCCTGTCAACCTTAGCTTGTTGCAAACCCTTAGCCACCCCCCCCTATGGTGCACACAACAGTGTCCCACAGAGCACCCCTGCCCCAAAATCCAGTCTCACAAGTTGACCATGCCCTCTCCAGAGACCCCATGCCCTAAGCTGCCCCCAGCTTCATCTAGAAACCTCATGCCCTACAGGACCACCAAGTCTGCTGCAGAGTCCCCTAATCTGAAGAACCTTCATCCCAACCACAGTGCCTCTTATCTTGCTGAAGAGCCTTTAGCCCAACCCCATGGTACACTCAACAGTGTCCCACAGTGCACCTCAACCCCAGAGTGCCCTCCAGTCTCCCACGTTGACCCTGCTCCTCCCTATGCCCCAAAGTTGTCCCCAGGTTCATCCAGAAACCTCATGCCCTACAGGTCCACCAAGTCTGCTGCAGTCTCCCCTAACTCCCTGAAGAACCTTCCTCCCTCCCAACAGGGACACCCAACCCATCCAGTGCCTTCCAAAGATTCAATACATTTCTTGTGTTTCTAAGCTTTTATTATACAGGAATAATGCTTTTTTTTTTTTTTTTTTTTTATTGTTGGAGCATGGAATATTTTGGAAGAAATCACCAGGCCCTGGTCTCAATGGGGTTGAGAACCACTGCTCTATAGAATGTGTAAATAACAGACCTTTACTATGCATCAATCAAAAAATGGACATAATTTAAACACATCGAAAACCATACAACTGTAGACAATAGTGTTGGATATGTGGAGGTGTTTTTTGACAGATTTGCGTTGAAGACTCATAGGAGATGGATGAACATACATAAAAGTTCATACACACCAAAGTACGTCTGTACACAAAGTTTCAAATTGCAACAAAAAATGTAAGGTTGGGAGCGACGGTATCCCCAACAAATCATTTATCATACTATATAAAGTCATGCTCATGTGGAAAAAAAAAATAATTTGAAAACTTTAATTAGCTGAAGATCACAGTTCATGTTGGGCATGTCGAAGCTGAACTGCTCTGAACCAGGAAAAGTGATATACACTATATGGCCAAACGTAAGTGGACTGGACTCCCATCCATATGACGGAGTTCAGGTGTTTCCAGTGAAGGGTATTGTTAATACCACATCATACAAAGATATTGTAGACAGTTGTGTCCTTCCAACCTTGTGGTAACAGCTTGGTGAAGACCCCTTTTCTGTTCTAGCATGACTTAGCACCAAGCCAGGTCCAAAAAGACATTGTAAGACCAGTTTGGTTTGGAGGAACTCGAGAGTCCTGACCTCAACCCTACTGAACACCTTAGCAATGAATTGCAGCAACGACAGCAAGCCAGGTCTTCTCATCCAAAATCAGTACCTGAGCTCACAAATGGGCACAAACTTCTACAGACACCCTCCAAATTCCTGTGGAAAGTCTTCTCAGAAGAGTGGACGCTGCTATAGCTGCAAAGGGGTTACCAACTTAAAGTGTCACAAAAACCACATCATAAAAAACTATCAATAAATGGATTATTACATCCTGTATTACATGTTGTTCATACTCACTCAGTCACTACGCGATTCATTTTCTGTATTCTGCAATAAACCTGGTTGATTCTGCTGCTCTACATCTCCCCCTTCTGTCCATGTCCCCATTTCAGCTAGGGATTCTGCAGCTGTAGTGGCAACTCTGCACGTGCTCAGTGAGTTTCTATATTAAGCATTTCTTCCCTATCACATCTGAGCAGCCCATGTGACTACAGAGTCACACATGTGGGCGTATACACAGTGGTAAATGACAGCCCACTGCCTCCCTCCTCCTCCTTGTCCAGTAACCAGCTAAACGCAATGAGGGGCAGGATAATCCACTTAGATTGATGAAGGCTTTACCTCCCTCTTATTCTAAGACACAGGCTGGAGGGGCGTGACACAGCCTGTGATTGGCAGAAATCCGCCCACATCATGTTATTACCACAAAATAATGAAGATTTGAAAATATACTGCATATTTGTATGACAATTTTAAACAGTTTAGTGATATTATTTGTTTTTACTTTGCATACCAAAGGCTGTTTATTTTTTACTTTGAACATGTGACCAGCAGCAGAGGACTAGAAGCTCCTCCTGCTTATGTTTCCCTGCAGACAGGCTGGGAGAGAGCTGGGTCATGTGACAGCTGTATATCGATAAGGAAAAAGGTACTTAGATTTTTTTTTTTTTTTTAATAAAAATAATTACAGTGCCATCATCCATATACAGACATAGAAGGGACAATGTCAATTAACCACTTTACCACCGGAGGATTTTGCTGTCTTCCGTCCAGGCCACTTTTTGCGATTCGGCGCTGTGCGACTTTAACTGACAATTGCGCGGTCGTGCGACGCCGTACCCAAACGAAATTTACGTCCTTTTTTTTCCCACAAACAGAGCTTTCTTTTGGTGGTATTTGATCACCTGTGCGATTTTTACTTTTTGCGCTATAAACAAAAATAGAGCGTTTATTTTGAAAAAATAACAATATTTTTCACATTTTTTTATATGAAATTCCCCCCCCAAAAAAATGTAAAAATCAAAATTTTTTAAAATTTTTGGCCAATTTGTTTTCTGCTACCTATGTTTAGTAAAAAAAAAAATCGCAATAAGCGTATTTTGATTGGTTATTGCGTTTACTAACTAAGGGAAAGATTTCTGTCATTTTTGGTGTTTTTTTTTTAACGCGTAATGGCGGTGATCTGTGATTTTTTTTGCGGGACTGCGACATTGCGGCGGACAGATCGGACCCTTGACTGACATTTTTTACACTTTTAGGGGTACCAGTGACATTTCTACAGTAATCAGTGCTATATATATGCACTGTTACTGTAAAAATGACACTGGCAGGGAAGGGGTTAATTTTATTGGAGAGGGAGGGGTTAATGTATGCCTGGTGCTTACTGACGTGTGGGGGGGGGAGGTGACTGTGTGACAGAAGGACAGATCGGATGTCCAGCTATGCTGAACACTCCGATCTGTCAGTCCCTGTCACTATGGAGATCCGCCCGCTGTGTTTACACACAGCGGGCGGATCTCCAGACTCGATCCCCGACGATCGGGGCAGAGCAGCGGCAATCGCCGCTGCTCCTCCGCTGGCCCGACTCCCGCTGTGAATGAACACAGCGGGAGCGAGCCTCCGGCGGCGCGCGAGCGCCGCCCACAAGGGGCGGAGTCCAGCAACGTAGGTCTACGTCGCTGGACGGGATCGCGGCACTTTGCCGCAGTAGCCTCCATGTGAGCGGAGGTAAAGTGGTTAAACTGTGTGAGTTTAGTATGGAATGGGATGTTCAACAGGCGAATATAGTTGTTATGGTCAGATGTCTACCAAATTTTTTTACTCAAGTTACCTAGGCAGAGCACTGACCTCAACCTACTGAACACATTTTGGATTAATTTTATTGCCGATTGAATGCCAGATCTTCATGCAGGCTTTCCAATCCGGTCCGCCTGTCGGTTTTTCAGGTGAACTTGATCGGATGCTCCATGCAGCGGCGGATGTCAGTCTCCGCTGACAACCGCTGTTATCCAATCCGATCCTGTCCATGAAATCTGGACGGATGGAAACCCTATTTTCCATCCGTCTGCAGGATCCGATCGGATAAGATCGGATGAAAACAGACAGGCGGTCCGTTTTCATCTGATCTTCTTATAGAGGAGAGCGGGCTCTGACAGCTCCGTCTCTGCAAAGTAAGCAAGGATGGAGCTCTCATCCGCCTGCTCAGCGGGAATCGGCGGATCGCTCCCCACTGAGCAAAGCAGAGTGCACCACCCGTGTTGAGGATGTTATAGACGCACACGGGCCAACTCCAGATTAATGGCTATGGGGGGGGGGAGAGGCAACTCCAGCTTGGTTTTGGAATGGGATGTCCAACAAGCTCATATAGATGAGATGGTCAGGTGTCCTTTGGCCAAATAGTATAAAATAAATCCACCCTGTTTTTTACCTCTGTAAGTTTAGCCATCGATTTAAGGAAAATACACAACATATGGATGGGTGCCCCCTAACCACACGTCAAACGGGTAACAATGGTTATTACATTTACTATTTTTGTGTTATAAAAACAGCACCCTGTGTTATAACTAGACCGATGTTACTCCTAAAAAACATTTAATGAGCGCTACGTAAAACTTTTCATCCTGATAAACCGTTTCAAGGTCAATTAAACTCACAGAATGAAAAGCCCTTAATTGGTGATTTAATGCTGTCAGAAAAACTCGGCAGGAAGATATTCTCCTCCAGCTGGACATCTGGGTCAGCAGATTTCAAACAGCATGGATTCCGAGCGACCCCGGGATGTGAAGCGCCGATGAGGAAGGGTCGGACCTTGATCAAGATGAAGGAGAGGGCATGTTAACCCGGAAACCTTGGGGACAAAGGAGCACGTTCATGGGAAATGGTCCAGGGCTACAATGCTATAATTCGCAACAAAAACAATTCTTTTTAAAAAACAAAGCAAGTAAAAACTATGAAATTTATTTACTAAAGCTGGAGAGTGCAGCTGTGCATGGTAGCAATTCAGCTTCTAACTTCAGTTTATTTCTAAGGTTCTAAAGTCAGAAGGTTTTTTTTTTATCTTAATGCACTCTATGCATTAGGATAAAAAAGCCCTCTGTGTGCAGCAGGACCCCTCATACTTACCTGAGCCCCATCTTGCTCTAGGGATGTGCATGAGTGCCTCAGCCGCCCTGACTTTGACAGTAGCTCCCCCTGCTGTTTAAGTCAGTTAGCCAATGAAGAGCGAGAGGGGGCGGGGCTGAACTGCAGCTCCGTGTCTGAATGGACACACAGAGCTTTGGCTTGGCTAGGGTGCCCCCATAGCAAGCTGCTTGCTGTAGGGGCACTCGACAAAAGGGAGGAGCCAGGGGAGCCGGCAAGGGATCCAAGAAGAGGAGGATTCAGCTGACCCACTGCACAGAGAAGATAAGTATAACATGTTTGTTATTTTTAAAGAAAAAACAAAAACGAGACTTCAGTTTTACCTTAATTAAGCATTGACTAAAGGGCCGCATCAGCAGTATGGTTGCCCTCAAAGAGTTGTTTGTATCTCGGTGGCGCTACGTACAGAGTGCAAGGTTCAGGAGTGCATTACGTTTCAGAGTTCAGGACTACACTATGTACAGAGTGCAGAGTTCAGGATTACGCTATGTACAGAGTGCAGGATTACGCTACGTACAGAGTGCAGGATCCAGGGGTGAGGTCAGGGCTATACTACGTACAGAGTAGGGATCGACCGATTATCGGCAAAGCCGATATTTAGAGGACTGATATGCACTTTTCACGATATATCGGAATCGGCCCCTGAGATTACCAATATTGCCAATATTTCGGGAAAGTGCTGTACCGGAGTGATGCCTGCAGCTAGGGGCATCACCCCGCTACCGGTGTCCATAGCCGACGGTCGGCTGTCTTGTAATGACAACCGATGCGGCTGAGTAGTCGCTCGGCTGCCTTTACAAGGAAGATGAGGTAGGTGGCGAACGTGTGCCTGCCACTCGGCAGCGGGGACTCCGATGCACAGGGCGGGTGGCTCTCATTTTCACCTGCCACCCACGATTGCTCCCCACTGAGAGAGAAGAACGGTCAGCTGTTGTAAACATAGCTGACCGTTCTTCTCCCTGGAATGACCACAGAGCTCCTATATAGAAGGATCACAGGTCTCTGTGATTATTTTACAAACCCCACCCCCATTAAGTTAGAATCACTCCCCTAGGAACACATTTAACCCTTTAATTGCCTGTGGGTTAACCCCTTCCCTGCCAATGGCATTATTACCATAACAGTGCATATTTTTAGCACTGATTACTGTAGTATTGTCACTGGTTCCCCCAAAAGTGTCAAAAATGTCAGTTAGGTCTCCGATCTGTCAGCCGCAATGTCAAAGTCCCGCTAAAAATCGCAGATCGCCGCCATTACTAGTAAAAAAAAAAAAAAAAACAATAAAAATGACATAAATCTTTCCCGTAGTTAGTAGACGCAATAACTTTTGCGCAAACGCATAAAAAACACTTATTGCGATTTTTTTTACCAAAGATATGTAGCAGAAAACAAATTGGCCTAAAATGTTAAAAAATTTAGATTTTTAAATTTTATTTTTTGGGAATGTTATATAGCAGAATGTGAAAAATATTTTCTTTTTTTTTCAGAATTGTCGCTCTATTTTTGTTTATAGCACAAAAAATAATAATCGCAGAGGCGATCAAATACCACCAAAAGAAAGCTCTGTTCGTGGGAAAAATAAAATAAATAAAATAAAATAAAACATAAATTTTATTTGGGTACAGCGTCACACAACCGCACAATTGTCCGTTAAAATAACGCAGTGCGGAATCGCAAAAAACAATGGCCTGGTCATAAGGGGGCAAATTCTTCCGGTCCAGAAGTGGATGAAGTACCTTGGTTCTCAATTCAGATGCCCTTATATCAATATACATTCCATGGCAGCCGATCTCCAGCCAACCATCACATGTCTGAATGCTGTACGTGAATTTCCTGAACATGTTGTTATATACAGAGGTTCATAAAATCCCAGCATAGCACAGCAGTGGATGAAACAAGTCTGAGGATCACCCAAACACAGGGAGAGACTGACAGCTGGAAAGGTGATGGATACAAATTCTGCCCCAGAGAGAAGACCGCTGAATCCATGGCCTCGGGACAAACACAGGCAGATATGTAAAACCAGCAAAATCCCAGATAAGGATAACAGACAGAAAGCCAATGGGGAACAAAGTTACAAAATGTTCAAAATAACCTGTGCAGAATACAAATAATTCAAAGTGTATCGAAAGGAAACTATTTTTCTTTTTATAAGCCCATCCTCAGGCAGATAAAAAATGATCCCTTGCAGTGGGTCTCTGCCTGCGATGCAAGGGTTAATTGCTCATTTTGGTCTAGGGCAGTGATGGCAAACTTTGGCACCCCAGATGTTTTGGAACTACATTTATCATGATGCTCATGCACTCTGCAGAGTAGTTGAGCATCATGGGAAATGTAGTTCCAAAACATCTGGGGTGCCAAGGTTCGCCATCACTGCCCTAGACCAGTGATGGTGAACCTTGGCACCCCAGATGTTTTTAACTACATTTCCAATGATGCTCAACTACACTGCAGAGTGCATGAGCATCATGGTAAAAGTTCCAAAACATCTGGGGTGCCAACGTTCGCAATCAATGGTCTTGGGCAGGGGTCTTCAAACTATGGCCCTTCAGTTGCTCAGGAACTACAATTCCTATCATGCCTAGTCATGTCTGTAAATGTAAGAGTTTTACAATGCCTCCCGGGATGTGTAGTTCCGCAACATCTGGAGGATCGTAGTTTGAGGATCCCTGGTCTAGAGGAACAATAAAAACATTCATATTTACCGGATCCTCCGCTCCTCTGTGCAGCTAGACCGGTCCCCACAGATTCTATACACCTGCACGCACACCTGGTCTTGGGTCCTGATGTTATCAAGACCTGAGAAAAGTCCATAGCTCTGCACTGGAGATGATGATGTTGAGGGACAGTCCACCATTAGATTATGGGGCAGCCCTGTCTGCTGGGGGAGTGGAGGATCAGGTAAGTAAGGCAGGCCATACCTAAGTCATTTCTTTTTTGTTCAACTAGCGGGTTGAACAAAAGAAAAATACTAAATTCCCTCATCCAAACATTAGATAGGGGAGTCCCTGCTTCTGAGCTATTCTATTCGAACAGTGGGGAAAGTTCCCTGCCTGAATACACTGATCAGCACTGCTGGCTATAGAGAAAGTTTTCAGACAGACTGGTTGTATACTAGACAATCAATAGGTCAACTCATGTACAATCAGCCTCCCCATACATGAATTAAAAGTCATCCAGGTGCTGCTGAACCGGCCAAATTTTGATCCATACAATAAAATAATAGTGCAGCGCTAAATCAGCTGGATAGACCAGCTCCTATAAAACCGATTAAGAGCAGAAAAGGTCCAGGTGGAAGTCCATGCAAAAAGCTTGTCGGTGGAAAAGTGCTCTGAAACGTATTTCAACTGGCATATAGATGTGATCCAGTGTACATAGCCTCCGCCATAGATTGCTAGCCTCTCACCTCAAAATGAGACCCCTGACTTAACAGAAGGGTCACAAGCGCTTTTTCCTTTTCTCCCCAGAAAGAATAAATCACTGAGTAGATCCGTCCTGTATCCAAATACTCAGACCCAGAATGATAGACCAAACAGACACGTCTCGTAGTATCAATCAATCCATACAAAGGGGAAGCAGATCATAGTGTTTACCGTTTAAAACACAAGTTAATTCACATAAAAAGTGTCCTCTTACTTAAAAAAGCACTATATACTCAAGTGCATGGTATGTACAGCTCGTCTCTTATTTCCGAAAGACAGCGGGTGAGGTCAGAGCTCACCCCGATCCCTCCGTACGCGTTACGTCCCAAGGGGAGGGACTCCGTCATTTTGATCCATGTATGGCCTGATTAAGGGTACATATGCACTTGCGAATGCACCCTGTGTGCTATCAGCTGCGAGAACCCCAGCAGGGGTTCCCCTGATTAGCTGTGAGTAGGCACTTCCATTGAAAGTAATTGGAGATTGCCGACTCTCGCAGCGAATTGCGCCCACTCGCATGAAACAAAGAGCCCTTGCAAGGGAAACATTCTGACCAGTGAAGAAACTCCCCTCTCTAATAGGAGAGATGGAGGGTGTCCTTCTGAATTATTCAGCTGTCTATTTTTAGTACAGAATCTGGAAAAAAAATCCCTTGCAGAGCAAACATACTGACCAATGAAGACACTCCCCCTCCCTTATAGGAGAGATGGGGAAATCGGGGTCCCTAGTTTAAATCATGCAATGGTCTATTATTTGCACAGAAGATGTAAAAGAGTCATGGCAGAGGAACATACTGACCAATGAAGACACTCCCCTACTCTTATAGGAGAGAGGGGGAAATGGGGGTCCTTAGTTTAAATCACGCAATGGTCTATTATTTGCACAGAAGCTGTAATAAGAGTCATGGCAGAGGAACATACTGACCAATGAAGACACTCCCCTACTCTTATAGGAGAGAGGGGGAAATGGGGGTCCTTAGTTTAAATCACGCAATGGTCTATTATTTGCACAGAAGCTGTAATAAGAGTCATGGCAGAGGAACATACTGACCAATGAAGACACTCCCCTACTCTTATAGGAGAGAGGGGGAAATGGGGGTCCCTAGTTTAAATCATGCAATGGTCTATTATTTGCACAGAAGCTGTAATAAGAGTCATGGCAGAGGAACATACTGACCAATGAAGACACTCTCCCTCTCTGATGAGAGAGATAGGGGTCCCTCATCTGAATCATTCGGCTATTTTTAGTACAGAATCTGGAATAAAGAGTCCTTGCAGAGCAAACATATTGATCAATGAAGATGCTCCCCTTTCTGATAAAAAGACAGAAGGGGGGGGGGCTTCTGAATCATTTGGCTGTCTATTTTTAGCATTAAGGCTGGAATAAAAAGCCCTTGAAGAGCAAGCATACTGACCAATGAAGACACTCCCCCCACTATTATAGAAGAGATGGGGAAATGGGGAAGGGGGTGTCCAGTGCCATCTTAAGAGCATTGAAGGGACCTGGGCAATGCAGTGCACTGGGGCCCTGCCTACACAATCACCCAAGAGAATAAAAATGCAAATTATCGATAATGCGATATTTATTGGTACAGCAGTGCCGACAGCTTCCAAGTTAGGCGGCTGGGTCCGGTGAACACACACACGGACGGGAGTCAGACCCGACTGTTCTGTGTGTGCCTGTTCCCCTGGAGGCAGACAGACATTCCTGCAGTTGTGGGCTTCCCCTCAATGGCCCAAGTAAAGGTACATAATATATTAAAGGGGGTTGTGGTGCGCTTCTGGGTGTTTAAGAAGGTATTAAATTATCTAAAAATATTCCCTATATTGAGATGCTTGTGTGTCTTCTTTAAAATCCAAAAGTGTGCAAGAATAGTTTAAATTCTGTGATATTTTGGGATTTTAAAGAAGACACACAAGCATCTCAATATAGGGAATATTTTTAGATAATTTAATACCTTCTTAAACACCCAGAAGCGCACCACAACCCTCTTTAATATTGAGACTCACAACTGTTTTATAGTACCAGTTACCGTGGGGCAGCATCAGGGTGACTAAATAAATCCAAGATAGCGCAGGAACCACATTTTATATAAATAAGGTACATAATATATCTTGCATGTCAAATCCAAAACCATGGCCACTTGCGGTGCTCACAGGCCTGGAGGAAATCTATAGACGGTCCACCTCCGAGCTGACATATACCCACAGGAGTCCGGGAACTTCCTGCACCTCCTCCAGCCCTGTGAGCACCACCAGTAGTCGTGGTTTTGGATTTGACTTGCAAGATATATTAATGTACTTTTAACATGCGATATGTGATAACCTTGTTTGATAAAATGTTTGTTTGCCTATTGCTGCATTTTTTAGATGGCGCTTTCCTGTCTTTCTGTACTGGGATGACACAGAAATGGTGGGGGAAACCGCATGAGATTTGGAAAGGAATTGCACCGCATTCCTGTTCAAATAGCATGTGACTTTTTGCAGTGCGATTTGGGCCCATTCATTTTGTATGAGCTCAAATCACACTGGTATTGGTACTCGTTATCAGCGAGTACTTGACCGAAAGTGTTGGTACCCGTACTCGCCGGTAAAAAAAACAGTATCGATGCATCCCTACTTTCCATAGTGATTATTGCCTGAACATAAAAAAAAAAAGTTTTAAAAAGAGGGAAAAAAAAAAGCTTTAAAAAGAAAAAAAAAAAAAAAAGAGAAAAAAAAATTGTACATAAAATTACAGGACTAAAAGTGTATCCAAACTGCGCTAATTTCAAAAGCAAATAGTGAGCTGCTAGCACACCAATTGACATGAGTTTTTTTAAAATTAAATTAAAATAAGTGCAGCACTAAAAATCAAAAAAAGATATAATACAATATATGTGCATATATGTTGAAAGCAATTATTGAATAAATAAATTCAAAAATAAAGTTAAAAAAAAAAAAAAAAGTGAGTCCCAAGTGAAAGTGAAGCATCCAAATTCATAAGGTGATAGTAGACTGTAGATAGATCCCCGCACCAGCAGAATAAAAATGAATGAGCTCACCGGAGGGTATGGACCCTATTTACCATATAGTAAATGGGTCATACAAACTGGATATAATACATAGATATCCCCAAGTGTGACTGGATCACCGGATGTTCCAATGGGTGGCCAGAGAGTAAGCATCCAAATGAAACAGTGCAGGGAATATAATTAGATGGCACTTGTGACATCTCTGACGCGTTTCGTCATAGTTGACATAGTCAAAGGAAGTTGCCAAGTGAGATAATCATATCCAGTAATTTAAAATTACAGGACTGTTCTGCTCGATATCACCCTGGTGAAAGAGAATTGAGCAAGAGTTCTTCTTTATTAGTTTAATTGAGCAAGAGTTCATCCATTTTAAAGTGGAGTTCCACCCTAAAATGATACTTACCTCCATCTTCTCGCTCCGGGTCACCTGAAAAACAAATGGATAATCACATTTTTTTTTTACTTACCTCGTAGAGAAGAAAATATACTTACCTTACTTCCTTCTTCCTCCCCTCGGCGGCCACGGCCCGTCGTCACTTCCTGGCTTTGCAATGATTCCTGGGAGCTGAACGTCATCGCTCCCAGGAATCATTGCGCCTGCACCGGCCCGACGTCAGTTCCGGGGCGCGCGCGTCATTCCCTTCTAAACAGCTTCTGGGCATGCCCAGAAGCTGTGGAGGGATGACGCGCGCACACCAGAATTGACGTCGGGGCCGGTGCAGTGCATCGTGGGACCGAAGAAGACGGAAGAGGACGCAGAAGAGGATCGCGCTGGCTTCAAGCTGCCCACACCTGAGATGGCAGCGCTGGACAATACTTTTTCAAGGTAAGTATTTGTCCTAAAAGGTAAGTGCAACCGGGGACAGATCAGAGGCTATCCATTGTGGAATGTACTAGCCCTGACTGTCCCGGGGGTATTTTTATTAACCACTTTAGAACCGCTCACAGTAATACTACTGCGGCAGAGTGGTTCGTTATCGTCCAGCGACGTAGTATTAACGTCGTTGGACACTCCCCCTTCTGGGCGGCGATTGCGCGCCGCCGGAGGCTCGCTCCCGCTGTTTTCATTCACAGCGGGAGTCGGGCCAGGGGAGGAGCAGCGGCGATCGCCGCTGCTCTTACCCGATCGTCGGGGATCGAGTCTGGAGATCCGCCCGCTGTGTGTAAACACAGCGGGCGGATCTCCATAGTGACAGGGAGTGACAGATCGGACTGTTCAGCATAGCTGGACATCCGATCTGTCCATGACTCACACAGTCACCTCCCCCCCTACACGTCAGTAAGCACCAGGCATACATTAACCCCTCCCTCTCCAATAAAATTAACCCCTTCCCTGCCAGTGTCATTTTTGCAGTAACAGTGCATATATATAGCACTGATTACTGCAGTAATGTCACTGGTACCCCCAAAAGTGTCAAAAATGTCAGTCAAGGGTCCGATCTGTCCGCCGCAATGTCGCAGTCCCGCAAAAAAAATCGCAGATCGCCGCCATTACGCGTTAAAAAAAACACCAAAAATGACAGAAATCTTTCCCTTTGTTAGTAAACGCAATAACTTTTGCGCAAACCAATCAAAATACGCTTATTGCGATTTTTTTTACCAAACATATGTAGCATAAAACAAATTGGCCAAAAATTTTTAAAAAAATTGGTTTTTACATCTTTTTTGGGGGGAATTTCATATAAAAAAATGTTAAAAATATTGTTATTTTTTCAAAATAAACGCTCTTTTTTTGTTTATAGCGCAAAAAGTAAAAATCGCACAGGTGATCAAATACCACCAAAAGAAAGCTCTGTTTGTGGGAAAAAAAGGACGTAAATTTCGTTTGGGTACGGCATCGCACGACCGCGCAATTGTCAGTTGAAGTCGCACAGCGCCGAATCGCAAAAAGTGGCCTGGACGGAAGACAGCAAAATCCTCCGGTGGTAAAGTGGTTAAAAAAAGTATTCCAGGGTAGAACTCCACTTTAATATTAGAAGATATTTTGTGAACATTGAAATAATAAGTGTGTCTCATGATATTTTGCTTAGAACGAGATAGAATTATTAGTTAGAACCGTTTGTTCTCTATTTGGCCCTTATCTTGTCCTTCCCGAGAAACAATAGCTGTACAGTTTGTACACAGCTGGGTTTTTGGTGAGAAACAAGGCTGAACTCATTTTCCTTCTCTCTACAGAAAGTCACTCATGATACAATGTATATTTGTGGGAACATTTCCAGGAGGCGTATCTGTATTCTCATTGTTCTTCTATGTTCTAAACAATTTACCTTATAAGCTGTGTGAAAATAAACCTTTGGTCAGATGACTTTGAGCAACCGAACGCTGCATGTGTCTCTTTGTTCAGCGTAATCTCCGGGTCCGCTGGGACTTGTGGTGCAACTCAGCAAGTCTATACTTCACCAGGTGTGATCTAATGCCAACACCTGGGACACCAAATTTAGATCCAAAATGTATATCCAGCGAAAAGCACAAAAAATATCTGAAAACTCCATAAACCAAAAGCAACCAATCAGAATTCATCCTTTACTGGAAACACTGAAATCTTATTTCTTCATCCTGATTTTGAATACGAGGCCATTGGAAGTCAGTTCTTTTTCAAGTTACTTTCTTCACAGAAGAAGTGGCATTAATTTCCTCTCCCTTTGGATAACACGAGCCGTCTTGACATCTGGCCGCCGACTGCACAAAAACACTTCAAATATTTTTCATTCCAGAAAGAGGAAAGAGCGCGGCTCATATGAACCAGACGCAGCGTATTCCCTGTATGAGCGAGGAAACCCTCGCCGCCGTTCAGAATGAAAAGCGGCGGTACGGTGTTCTCACATTCAAAAGGCGCTTTCTGTCTGAACAACAATCCGCCGATGACGAACTCTTTCATAATTTAACGTGCAAAAGTAACATTCTGTGCCGCCTGTTATATTTCTAAATGTGTACATTTTATTCTTCTATCTCAGACAGAAGTCTGCACAAAAAGTTCCTCCAGATCACATTTGGAGAAAAATGTTTTTCTTTGGTAAAGCATTGCTGTCTTATGGAAAATGAGGAAACTCTGCTGCCCTGTGGAGGAGATGCAGCACCTTATCTGCCCTTTGGATGGGATGTGGCACCTCTGCATCCCTGCGGATGAGATGCTGCACCTTATCTGCTTCATCATGTTGTGGCACCTCTGCTGCACTGCGGAGGAGATGCAGCACCTTATCTGCCCTTTGGATGGCATGTGCCACCTCTGCATCCCTGCGGATGAGATGCTGCACCTTATCTGCTTCGTTATGTTGTGGCTCCTCTGCTGCCCTGCGGAGGAGATGCAGCACCTTATCTGCCCTTTGGATGGGATATGGCACCTCTGCATCCCTGCGGATGAGATGCTGCACCTTATCTGCTTTGTTATGTTGTGGCACCTCTGCTGCACTGCGGAGGAGATGCAGCACCTTATCTGCCCTTTGGATGGCATGTGGCACCTCTGCATCCCTGCGGATGAGATGCTGCACCTTATCTGCGTCATTATGTTGTGGCACCTCTGCTGCACTGCGGAGGAGATGCAGCACCTTATCTGCCCTTTGGATGGGATGTGGCACCTCTGCATCCCTGCGGATGAGATGCTGCACCTTATCTGCTTCATTATGTTGTGGCACCTCTGCTGCACTGCGGAGGAGATGCAGCACCTTATCTGCCCTTTGGATGGGATGTGGCACCTCTGCATCCCTGCGGATGAGATGCTGCACCTTATCTGCTTCGTTATGTTGTGGCTCCTCTGCTGCCCTGCGGAGGAGATGCAGCACCTTATCTGCCCTTTGGATGGGATGTGGCACCTCTGCATCCCTGCAGATGAGATGCTGCACCTTATCTGCTTTGTTATGTTGTGGCACCTCTGCTGCCCTGTGGAGGAGATGCAGCACCTTATCTGCCCTTTGGATGGGATGTGGCACCTCTGCAACCCTGCGGATGAGATGCTGCACCTTATCTGCTTTGTTATGTTGTGGCACCTCTGCTGCCCTGCGGAGGGGATGCAGCACCTTATCTGCCCTTTGGATGGGATGTGGCACTTCTGCAACCCTGCGGAAGAGATGCAGCACCTTATCTGCCCTTTGGATGGGATATGGCACCTCTGCATCCCTGCGGATGAGATGCTGCACCTTATCTGCTTCGTTATGTTGTGGCACCTCTGCTGCCCTGTGGAGGAGATGCAGCACCTTATCTGCCCTTTGGATGGGATGTGGCACCTCTGCAACCCTGCGGATGAGATGCTGCACCTTATTTGCTTCGTTATGTCGTGGCACCTCTGCATCCCTGCGGATGAGATGATGCACCTTATCTGCCCTTTGGATGGGATGTGGCACTTCTGCATCCCTGCGGATGAGATGCTGC
Organism: Pelophylax lessonae; assembly: GCF_965119305.1. Taxonomy (NCBI): domain Eukaryota; kingdom Metazoa; phylum Chordata; class Amphibia; order Anura; family Ranidae; genus Pelophylax; species Pelophylax lessonae. Next base: position 215,470,211 of record NC_138777.1, on the reverse strand, counting down.
ACCTTATCTGCTTCATTATGTTGTGGCACCTCTGCTGCCCTGCGGAGGAGATGCAGCACCTTATCTGCCCCTTTGGATGGGATGTTGAGTTGTGGCACCACTGCTGCCCTGTGGATGAATTGTGGCACCTTATGTGCCCTGCAGGTAAGATGTCACACCTTTTCTGCCCTGTTAAGTCGTGGCACCACTACTGTTCTGTGGATGAGATGCAGCATCTCTGTCACCTTGAGGATCAAATGCGAGACCACTGTTGTCCCATGGATGAGATGAGGCACCATATTTGCCTTGTGGATAGAATATGGCATCACTGCTGACCTGATAATGAACAGCTGTGCTGACCAACAGGAGGAAGGAGGAGTGAGAAGATTTTAGCATTATTAGTAAGTGGTGAAACTTTGCCCACCACACTGGTCAGGGATTTATCTCAAACAAGCATTAAAGTGTTACTAAACCCAGGTCCCTGCAGTCACTATATCTGCTGTCCAACAGTACACAGAACATGGAAATGCAATTATTTTAGTAAATATAAACTGCTAAATACCTTTTCTCATCAGCAGTGTATACTGTAGCAGTCTTGTGACTTCTATCAGTGTATGGTTAAAGCTTGTAGGAGGAGTTTTTTTTTTCTACTCCGATTGTCCTATGAGGCTGGAGGACTCCTGACCCCTCTGTCTGGACAGTGCGGATTTGCCCTGTGCCGATCACATGCACCCTCCCATGGGAAAAAAAACAAACAACTCTCTAGAAAAACACACCAAACTGAGCATGTGCAGAGTGCTCCAAAGGCATCAGCAGATGAATTGGGGACAGTAAAAGAAGGGGAGGTACAGAGAAGACAGGATCAAACAGCCTTTTTAAACAATGCGGATGATTAACCCCTTAGGTTCCACAGTGAGCTTAACAAGCATTCTTTACTGCAAATACAGACTGATTTTACAGTTGTGGGTTTAGTAACACTTTAAATGCTCTTGAAATCTAGGGCTGAATAAATAAGCATTAATGCCTTTCCTATTCTAAACTCTGGGTTTTGGTCAGGCCCTCGCTGTCATCCTGTACAATGCAGGATTATCAGTCCTTGCATTTGGCATCAGAGTGCCACCGCTGGCCAGAGCACCTTAGAGAAGAGGGGTGGAGGGGATTGCACATACAGTGTGGAGGAAGCCAGCCAGAGCGAGAATATGGTAAGTATTACAGCTTTATGCTTCACCTCTAAACTAATAAAAATTTAATGCAGGTGAGCCCCACTTCAAGAGTTATTTTTTTTTAAAATCTGGAGATTCGCCTTAACGCCAAGAACAAGATTTGTTTTACACATTTTCTTTAATATGTTATAATAGTGCAGCCCTACCCCCCCCCCCCCCCCAAGGGATCAACGTTTGTGCTAATATTTAGTTGTATGCTCTCCCTGTCACAGCAGACATGCTTGCTCATGGTCAAGCAGTGAGGCCCCCATAGAGACTGGTCCTGCCTGAGCTCAAGACTGTATCGCAAACAATGGCCTGGTCATTAAGGGGGGAAATCTTCCGGTCCAGAAGTAGTTAAAGAGGAAATAAACTTCCATCGATTCTTTGTACATATAGTCCTATAAGGCTTACCTATAGGTACTGTAAACATCTCCTAAACTTGCACCGTTTAGGAGATATTTACTATATATACAGCTGATGACATCATCGGCGCATGCGCTCTGAAAGGAATGGCCAACAGAGCCACTTTTTCAGAGCTCTGTGCCGTGACTGGCGGCTTTGGCCAGTGACGTCACACGGCTCTTGCGAGTCACACAGCCGGAGTCTGCGGACCCGGAAGGAAGACAGGTGAAGATGGATGCGGCCTCAAGCGCTGACAAGGAGGGCTTCGTTTGCAGGTAAGTTTCATATAATGTGCTAGTATGCAATGCATACTAGCACATTATGCCTTTACTTTGCAGGTCCGACAAAAAAAAAAAGGAAGCTGTTTACTTCCTATTTAAACGGCACCCGTGCTTCTTTGAATCTGGCACTCCCTCCCATCTTCAGGGGTGCTTACCACTTATCCACAAGGGAAGCCCTCTTGTCAAATCAGCCTCATACCAGGTTACATGGCAGGATGTAGAGAAGAGAGGACCACATATAAACAGGTGCAACTTATGTAGGAGGATACGTTTTATCTCTGTGTTATACATTATATGTTTTATCTCTGCAAGTCACTCTGCCAGTCACTGGGTATATGTAAGGATTTACTACCACTTTAAACAATTAGGAAGGTTTCTTTTGTATGATCATGACAGTACCTGTGTTACATGACAGTGTCGGTTATCAGCACTGAACTCAGGCAGATCATAGGTCTTACAGCCTGTAACTCCAGCAAAGGCAGGGGGAGAACACAACTAAATAACAAAAAACAAGCAATCCCTGAGATGTAAGTTTGCGCTGTTATAACAGTTCAATAATGTATTTAGAATTATAAAAACTCCCAACACTACACTTGTCATACATTTTTCACATATCTAAGGAAACATCTCCCATGCACGCTCCCTGCATGACTCTGGAAATCTCAGAACAGCATGGGGGGACTCCAGTGTCAGTCTATGTGTCTTTATAATCCCGCTGATGACGCAGGAAGACTCCTTATGTTGTAAATTATGCAGACGGTGCAAAAAGTTTGTGGCAAATGAGAATCGCAGTGTGGCGTGACACTGAAAACTTACCATGACCCATAGAGATACATAGAGAGAACCTGTCTAGGTCCCAACTAATTACATCTCCGGCTCACTCAACTCTGACAACAACCGACAAGAGCGTCCTCAGCATGTTCCTCCGCCGTCGTTCCAAGATGGCTGCTAACAGCAGGACACGTCTACGGTGAGTAGGGAACAACTACAAAGCACATCAAGCCCCTGCTGAGGATTCTGAAGCTTCAGAGATGCACAAAGAGATAAACTCATTTTTAATATCTTTACGTAGCAAACGGAGGAAAATAACCAACTCATGATTGGCAGCAAAGCCTACAGACAGATGTGAAATGTATTTGAACATAAAACTAATATTAACGGAAATGCAAACCCCATCATAGTTACATAGTTAGTCAGGTTGAAAAAAGACAAAGAAAAAATTCCATCTGGCTCAACCAATAAAAAACAAAAAAACAAAAAAAAAAAAAAACAAACAGTAATTAAAAACCAACCATACAATCCCCTATACACAATCCTATACCCGCAGTTGATCCAGAGGAAGGTGAAAACCCCCAGCAAAGTATGATCCAATTCGCTACAGCAGGGGGAAAAAATTCATACATGGAGATCATATCCCCCCCTTAATCTCCTCTTCTCAAGAGAGAATAAATTCAGTTCCTCCAATCTTTCCTCATAGCTGAGCTCCTCCATGCCTCTTATCAGTTTGGTTGCCCTTCTCTACACTTTCTCCAGTTCCCCGATATCCTTTTTGTGAACTGGTGCCCAAAACCGAACTGCATATTCCAGATGAGGTCTTACTAATGATTTGTACAGGGGCAAAATGATATCTCTCTCTCTGGAGTCCATGGCTCTGTTATTACAAGAAAGGACTTTGCTTGCTTTGAAAACCGCAGCTTGGCATTGCATGAACTAAGATCTAATATAATCTTAAAATTAGAGGTGCACCGAATAAAAATGTTGGTGCCGAAACGTAAAATGAAAGGATGGCATTGGCCGTAAACACAGCTGACCGTTCTTCTCTCTGGAATGATCACAGAGCTCCTGTGATCCTTCTGTATAGGATCACATGTCTCTGTGATCATGTCATAAGCCACACCCCCATACAGTTAGAAACACGCCCCTAGGTACACATTTAACCCCTTGATCACTTACTGTGTTAACCCCTTCCCTGCCAGTGTCATTATTATAGTAACAGTGCATATTTTTAGCACTGATTACTGTAGTAATGTCACTGGTCCCCCCAAAAGTGTCAAAAATGTCAGTTAGGGGTCCGATCTGTCGGTCGCAATCCCGTAAAAAATTGCAGACCGCCGTAATTGCTAGTAAAAAAAATAAATAAAAATGAAATAAATCTTTCCCATAGTTTGTAGACGCAATAAACTTTTGCGCAAACCAATCAAAATACGCTTATTGCGATTTTGTTTACCAAGAATATGTAGCAGAAAACAAATTGGCCTAAAATGTTTAAAAACATTTTTTTTTTGGCAAGGTTATATAGCAGAAAGTGAAAAATATTGTTTTTTTTTTTCAGAATTGTCGCTCTTTTTTAGTTTATAGCGCAAAAAATAAAAGTCGCACAGGTGATAAAATACCACCAAAAGAAAGCTCTATTTGTGGGAGAAAATGGACATCAATTTGATTTGGGTACAGCGTCGCACGAGTGCGCAATTGTCCGTTAAATGAATACAGTGCCGAACCGCAAAATATGGCCTGGTCATTAAGGGGGCAAATCCTTCCGGTCCAGAAGTGCTTAAAAATGTAGCGCACTTTTACAAAAATTATTAAAACAGGCATGTGTGCGCAGATGGAAACCGCGGCTGTTAGCATGCTTACTTCCAACGTTGCTTACGCATTTCGGCATTCAATGACGTCTTCAGAGGCGTGTGCGGCCAGACGCAAGCACGCTCTATATATCCAATGACCGGAAATGAGAGACCAGGAAGTGCGGCACCTCCATGATGCGTTCCACAGATGTAAACATGACACCCGGAAACAGCATAGACATTTGTTGAACCTGGGAATTGTACACCCAAAGGCGCTACTTAAAATGTTAAAATGTTTAACACTTCTCTTGTTATATTGAAAAATTTCAATAAAATCTCAGTAAAAGAGATTTGCACAGCTCTGCCACACAACACAAGCTATGTAAGGAGACCTGATTTATTCCTGCTGCAGTTTCACTTTCCCTTATAGGTCTTGTCCCTACCTCCAGCCTGTGACTGGACAGTGAATAGACAAGCAGCAGACTTATGAGCTCATCGGTCTATCACTCTGCCCTCTCCTCCTATCAGCACGTGCCTTATTAGCCCATGATCTTTTCACAACTAACTGGTGCCCTAAATCATTTTGTGTAGGGGAAGAGCATTAAAGGGTAACTCCACTTTCATGGGGGAAAAAACTAGAAAATAAAGAAAAAATAATATAGCGTATACAATTGTGACACAAATCATATTGTAATTGAATATTAAAAATGACCTTTCCTTTTCAATCTGCAGCTGCTGTAATTTTCTGAAAATGCAATATGGCCGCCTGGAGGTGTTCTGTACACAGAATGTATACTGACCACACCCCCAGAAACATAATTTCCTGCTTGTGTGATTGGCTCACCAATTTTCCCAGAAGTCTGCGCTAAGATACAAGTCAGATTTCTGGCATCCCCTGCAACAAAAATATTTTTGGTGAGATACTCCCATGAGGAACACGTCTAAGGCCTCTTGCACATTGCAGCTTAAAAAATCCAAGTACAGCTTTTTTTTTTTCGGAACTAAAATACAGCCCATTCATTGTAATGTGCCTATGCACACAGGCGCATAAACGAGCGTTGTGCATTCTTCAGTAAGAACAAAATAGAAAAATCTGGATTTTTGGGCAGGGAAGGGTTAAATTTGACATTTACCTGGAATTCAGTCAAAAGCAAAAATCACATTTCCTGCTACACACCACTAGAGGGAGAACTTCCTTCACTGTGTGCGAAATCCAACCACCAAAATATGGAACAGCAATTATGTAAAGATACAAAAGTCAAACTTGAAATGACTTTTGTGTAAATGTTACAGTAATAGAACCTTGAAAGCACAGAACAATTTTTGCTTCAGAACTGTATCAGTGTTTACTGGACAGCATCTGCTGTCTCCTTTCATGTAGAGTACATATGTCAGACACAAGGCCCGCGGGCCGAATCTGGCCCCCCAGGCCTTGTCATGTGGCCCTCGCACCCAGTTTTTCAGCTGAAACGTGGCAGAACTCCATTCTGCCACCTCCAACTTTCACCCTCCACTTCCGCTCCCTGCAAGGTGAGGCAAAGCCGCCTACAAAGGGAGGTACTTGGACCAGGCAAGCAGAGGCGTACCTAGGGTCTCCAGCGCCCTTGGCGAAAAGCTGTATCAGCGCCCCCCCACCCCGAGAGAGAGAGGGTTTGACAGAGAGAGAGAGAGAAAGAAGGGGGTGACAGAGAGAGAGAGAAGGGGTGACAGAGAGAGAGAGAGAAGGGGGTGCCAGAGAGAGGGAGAGAAAGAAGGGGTGACAGGGAGAGAGGGGGTGAGAGGGGGGGCAGGGAGTGAGAGGGGGATGACAGGGAGAGAGGGGTTGGCAGGGAGAGAGAGGGGACGACAGGGAGAGATAGGGGGTGACAGGGAGAGAGGGGGAGGGTGACAGGGAGAGTGACAGGGAGAGAGGAGGGTGACAGGGAGAGAAGGGGGTGACAGGGAGGGTGACAGGGAGAGAGTTCAGTGACAGGGAGGGAGAGGGGGGGTGACAGGGAGAGAGGGAGTGACAGGGAGAGGGGAGGTGACAGGGAGAGAGGGGGGTGGGGTGACAGGGAGAGAGAGGGGGATGACAGGGAGAGAGGGGGATGACAAGGAGAGAGGGGGATGACAGGGAGAGAGGGGGGTGACAGGGAGAGGGAGGGGGAGACAGGGAGAGAGGGGGATGACAGGGAGAGAGGGGGATGACAGGGAGAGAGGGGGATGACAGGGAGAGAGGGGGATGACAGGGAGAGAGGGGGATGACCGGGAGAGAGGGGGGTGACCGGGAGAGAGGGGGTGACCGGGAGAGAGGGGGGTGACAGGGGGATGACAGGGAGAGAATGTTTCTTGTACCTGAGAGGCCAGCCAGGGCAGGTCTTCTGAAAACTTCCGTCACTGCAGAGAGAGAGTGCATTCATCCACCCACCTGGAGCTGCCTAGGAGCCGACTGATGAGGTCATGTGGGCGGAGCCCTGTGACGAGGGGAGCTGCCCATCGCACCGAGCTCCGACACAGACTGTCATCTCCTGCCTGGCCCTGGACACACAGAGAGCTCCGGGCAGCTTCCGTGAACGGAATGGGGGGGCGCTGTCCGCCGGGGGCGCAGGCTGAACAGAGGAGCGGTAAGTCACTGCATCTGCTACACTACACTGCCAGTGATTTTGCGCCCCCCCCCCCTCGGCCTGCACCCCTGGCGGGCGCCATTCTGGCCAACCCTACGGTACGCCCCTGCAGGCAAGGTAGGAGAAGATACAGGAGGAGGGCTGCACTCTGTACACAGCACACCCCTGAACTTTGTATGTAACGCACTCTTAAACCCTGCACTCTGCGTAGAGCACTTCTGAACCCTGAACTCTGTGTAGAGCACTTCTGAACCCTGAACTCTGTGTAGAGAACTCCTGTACCCTGCACTCTGTGTAGAGCACTCCTGAACCCTGAACTCTGTGTAGAGCACTCCTGAACCCTGAACTCTGTGTAGAGCACTCCTGAACCCTACACTCTGTGTAGAGCACTCCTGAACCCTACACTCTGTGTAGAGCACTCCTGAACCCTACACTCTGTGTAGAGCACTCCTGAACCCTACACTCTGTGTAGAGCACTTCTGAACCCTACACTCTGTGTAGAGCACTCCTGAACCCTGCACTCTGTGTAGAGCACTCCTGAACCCTGAACTCTGTGTAGAGCACTCTTGAACCCTGCACTCTGTGTAGAGCACTCTTGAACCCTGCACTCTGTGTAGAGCACTCCTGAACCCTGCACTCTGTGTAGAGCACTACCAAACCCTGCACTCTGTGTAGAGCACTCCTGAACCCTGCACTCTGTGTAGAGCACTCCTAAACCCTGAACTCTGTGTAGAGCACTCCTGAACCCTACACTCTGTGTAGAGCACTTCTGAACCCTGAACTCTGTGTAGAGCACTCCTGAACCCTGCACTCTGTGTAGAGCACTACCGAACCCTGCACTCTGTGTAGAGCACTCCTGAACCCTGCACTCTGTGTAGAGCACTCCTGAACCCTGAACTCTGTGTAGAGCACTCCTGAAACCTGCACTCTGTACACACCGTACTCCTGAGCTCTGCACTCTGTACATGGCATAATCCTGAGTTCTGCACTCTGTACATAATGTACTCTTGAACCCAGCACTTTTTACATATCAACCCCCCATAGATACAACCGGCCCTTTTAAGGCAACCATACTGCTAATGCGGCCTTTGATGAAATGGAGTTTGACACCTCTGATGTAGAGGAAACAATTTCAATGTTATTAATGAGAACTCTTATATAGAAGGAATGAGCTATAAAAAGGAAAGCACCTGAACATACAGGTTACCAAATTTACATTTACTGCAGTGAGAGGAATGGTGAGTGATTTTGGAACAGCGCCTGTGCATTATTACCGCACTTTGTACCTCATTAGGCAACCCTGAACCCAAAATATCTCAATAAAAGAAACTGATAACTAGCGGCCTCATTACATATAATATTTCCCATGTTACTTTCAGCACAGCGAGTGCCGCTACGATTTCTTCTTTTTGTTTAATATTTTTTTCTCAAAAAGAAGGAAAATTATTTGAGGCGAGCAGAGATTAATGGCGCTATTAGTGCGAGGAGCCGCGTGGAATCTTTCACACTGAGGCTGACATTTTATTAGAAGACTATTCGCCTACATTATTTGTTTCGTCTAAAAATACACCGCCAATACATTAGCCTAAAAGACATAGAAAAAACAAAAGTCTTTAAATTAAAGTTTCCCAAAAATAAATGTCAGCTGGCGAGGTAATGTTTTCAGCAGCGGTGGCGGCAGGGGTGCGCGAGTCTATCTGCCGGATCAACAAAACTCACTGCCTCCTCTTCTGCGGGAAAATGAGAAAATGCAAAATGGATTTTGGTCAACTTCAGGCTGGGGTTATAAACCACTGGATGGCTAGGGGGCGCTATATGTTAATTGTCTATAGCAGTGATGGGGAACCTTAGCACCCCAGATGCTTTGGGACTAGATTTCCCATGATGCTCATGCACTCTGCAGTGTAGTTTAACATCATGGGAAATGTAGTTCCAAAACATCTGGGGTGCCAAGGTTCGCCATCATTGGTCTATAAGCAGTGATGGTGAACCTTGGCACTCCAGATGTTTTGGAACTACATTTCCCATAATGATCAACTACACTGCAGAGTGCATGAGCATTATGGGAAATGTAGTTCCAAAACATCTGGGGTGCCAAGGTTCGCCATCATTGGTCTACTACAGGAATGAATGGGCTAAGCAGTGCATTTGTGCAGTAGGAGCTGGATGTAGCCAGGACTTCTTTCTGCAAAGACTTTGGAGAGCCAGAAAGGGACATACAGGGAAGAACTTAGGGGGCTGAGCTAAAGGTAAGTGTTTTAGTAGATGGCTGCTAGGGTGCAACTTTTAAAGTGAAGTTTTTACTTTAAAATATATAACTAGTTTAAACTACCAATGCTACCCTGTCCAGCAATTTAAAAAAATATATATATTTTTTCAAGAGCCTTCAGCCCTTACAGTAGACTTTTTGATTCCAAGGTGGCTTGATGATGTACCCCCCCCCCCGAAGGGGGGTCCTTGATGCCCTGGACTCACGGGGAGGAAGAGGGTTAGAAATGTTAAAATTTTTTGTATTATTTTTGCATATTATGCCATCTATCTCTTTTTAGTGCCGGTTCACACTGATGCAGCTGCGGCGATCGCATGTAATATCGGAGCGCACTGCTCCTTCATTACATGCAATCGGCTGTGCGGTGCGAGTTTAGCCATACACTTTGTATGGCTAAATTCGCACCGCACCCGCAGCAAAGACGCACAGGACCCTTTTTTGCAGCCGCATCAGGATCGGATCGCACAGCGGTTCACACTTGTGCAATCCGATCCTGTGCGAACTGCAAGATCGCACTGCGATATGCGATCAAACTGGGGGTGTCGTTAAGATTACATTGACACCCCCAGCGTATCGCATATGGCAGTGTGAACTGCCAGGGGTGCGTTTGCGATGCGGGAACAGGCTGCAAATTCGCAGCCTTCTCGCATCGCATAAGTGTGAACCGGGGCTAAATAGTTTAATATTATTTATATTAAATTTATAAACAACAAAAACCAACTGCGCTAGGTCACACTAAAGCCCCGTTCACACTAAGGCGAACTGTGAGGCGACCTGGTCGCCTCACAGGTCGCCGCAGGTCGCCTTCCATAGGGAAGCTGCGGACCCGTTCTAATAGGAGCGACACAAGTCGCTCCGACTTAGAAAAAGGGTCCGGAGCTTCTTTGGGGCGACCAGGAGGCGACCGCCATAGACTTCAATGTTATGAAGTCCGTGGCGGCCGCTCCGAGGTCGCCCCTGGAAGTAGCGTCGCCTGCATGTGAACGGGGACTTAGCCTCCATTCACATTAGGTCGCTCCGACTTAGGGGTCGACCTGTGAAGTCGCGTGCAGCGCGACTTCGGCGCGACTTGCACGGACTTCACATAATGGAAGTCAATGCAAGTCGCCTCCAGGTCGCCCCAAAGTAGTACAGGACCCTTTTTCTAAGTCGGAGCGACTTGTGTCGCTCCTATTAGAACGGCTCCTGTACTACACAATGGGAGCATGAGGACCGCGACTTGTCAGGCTGTCCAAGTCGTACCAGTGTGAATGCGGTCTAAAAGATAATGAACATGAGTAATAAATGAATAAATACAGGCTGCCGGTACAAAGGTAGATTGGACCATAAAAATTAAATAAAAAAAGTACAGCGCCAACATATATCAAACATTCTGTGTGAGAAAAGTCCAATCCAGGTCAATATTAAGGCGCTTTTCCACTGCACGTAACCGAATGGTTCGGCTCGCTTTTGCGCTTTCCCAATGCATGGTACCGCATGGTACGGTGTTGGAACGGTTCGGTACGGTACGGTGGTGCTGTTCCACTACATGGAACCGAACGGTACAGCTTGCTTAAACAGTACCACCTCAGTTGTGGTTCCAAGAGGGCTGAACCGATACCATATCCCATAATTCTTTGCATGCAGCATTGACTGTTTGTAACTACTAGCCACTGATTGGTCAGAGAATCGTTGTTATCCCACCCACTTACTACTTTAGTGGAAAAGCAAACCATACCAAACCGTACCGAACAGTTACAACACAGTACCATGCGGTACCATGCAGTGGAAATCCAAACCGAGCCAAGCAGGGCCGAGTGGAGCCGAGCCGGTACTTGCAGTGGAAAAGTGCCATTAGAGTCCCACAAAACAGGATGATATAATGAACCCCAAAATGCAGAGAACCGGGAAGTCCAACACCAGAGTGGGATCAAACAAAGGTAGGAAGGGACCACCACGTGCACCGATAGGGATGTCCGCTTTCCAGAACATCTTGACCACCGGTTAAGAATGGTCAAAACAGGCGTGTTTCCAAATGATTTCACAGGCAAAACACCAGACACCAGTAGCGATCACTTTGATATGTGCAGGTAGCGTTTACAAACCTCCAATGGATGCTCAGCTTAATATACCACTAGTGTCGGTGAGGTGAGGGGAGGCGGCAGACTGAGCTCCTTCCTCCCGATATATACACCTGGGACACCCGACTACCACAGCGAGCTGACCGACGGCCGAGGAGGAGGACCGGAGATTCCACACAGGAGCCCAGGTATTTGATATATTAAGCTGAGCATCCATTGGAGGTTTGGAAAAGCTACCTACACATATCAAAGTGATCGCTACTGGTGTCTGGTGTTTTGCCTGTGAAATCATTTGGAAACACGCCTGTTTTGACCATTCTTAACCAGTGGTCAAGATGTTCTGGTAAGCGGACATCCCTATCGGTGCACGTGGTGGTCCCTTCCTCCCTTTGTTTGATCCCACTCTGGTGTTGGACTTCCCGGTTCTCTGCATTTTGGGGTTCATTATATCATCCTGTTTTGTGGGACTCTAATATTGACCTGGATTGGACTCTTCTCACACAGAATTTTTTATATATGTTGGCGCTGTACTTTTTTTATTTATATTAAATTTATGCATGTTTTTTCTAACCTTTTATTTTTCATTTTCAGTTTTCTGTAGTTCAAAGTTACAAAAACCTATTCAGTCAAAAGGGTTTTACAGCATAAAACAATCAAAGACAAATAGTTCCACCATAGACACGATGCAAGAGCCAGCAATAGTCATATAGTATACTACAGAAATGACGCCTGTAATACTGCATGCAGCTACTTACAACAGAGAAAAGACCAGATTCATAACCAGGATCAATTAGTAATATACAAGATGTGTCTCAAGTAATTTTGCTGTATTTTGCCAATTATACTGTAAATAATTTTATATATTGTTTACTACTTTTATACATTTTTTGTACTACTTTGTGTGTTTTGCCACATATAAAATTTCATATATTTTAATATGAATTTTTGTGTATTTTGCCATAAATATGTAATTTATATTTGTTATATACTTTATATAAATTATTATTACTTTTGTGTACTTTTCAATATATATTATTGTATTTTGTAATATATTTTTACACTACTTTGGGTGAATTTTGCCATATGCATACATTTTTTTATATACATTTTGTATATTTTTTGCGTATTTTGCCCTATATATAATATTTTATACTTTTTACATATTTTATATATTTTTTTATATCACTTCCTTGTATATTTTGCCATTATATAATTTATATATTCCACATAAATATATATTTATACTATTATACAGTATATATAACATATCAAGTATCACTGAATGGCAGACCATGATCCAGATCTGGACTGAGTCACTGTCCCGTCTGGTCCCCTGCGATCATGCCATTTAGGAGCCAGGCAGCCGCTAGTGCTGTAGTTTTCACAGAGCAGAAATAGTGCTGTAATTTACACAGAGCAGAAATCAGGAGGCAGCACAGCACTGGACAGAGGGAGGTGGGAGCTGCCCAATTAACCAACTGGTTGCTAGGATGCAGGCTGGTCCTAGCAACCAATCACAAGCTGGTTAACAGGAAAAGTTGTGCAACTCTGGCCCTTCATCCAGAACTGTCCTGCCTCCCAATGTCAGCTCTAGACCTGCTGTGCCTCCCCACTTCTGCTCTTGGTAAGGTACAACAGGGAAGAGGGCTACGTTACTGCTGTGAAGGATGAGGGGGAAGCTGGGGGTGATGTGAAGGGGGAGGGGGGCAGAGACTGCAATTTAAAGGAGAAGGGTGGGGTAATATAAAGGGGGATGAAGACAGGAATGTGAAGGGGGGTGATACGAATGGGGGCTGGGGACTGCAATGTGAAGGAGGGTAGTGAGTAAAAGGGGGGGGGCAAGGACAGAAAAGTGAAGGGGGGCTGGGGACTGTAATGTGAAAGAGGGGAGTGATGTAAAGGGGGTCAAGGACAGAAATGTGAAGGGGGGCTGGGGACTGTAATGTCAAGGAAGGGAGTGATGTAAAGGGGGTCAAGGACAGAAAAGTGAAGGGGGCTGGGGACTGCAATGTGAAGGAGGGTAGTGAGTAAAAGGGGGGCAAGGACAGAAAAGTAAAGGGGGGCTGGGGACTGTAATGTGAAGGAGGGGAGTGATATAAAGGGGGTCACGGACAGAAATATGAAGGAGGGGAGTGATGTAAAGGGGGTCAAGGACAGAAAAGTGAAGGGGGCTGGGGACTGTAATGTGAAGGGGGGAAGTGATATAAAAGGGGTCAATGACAGAAATGTGAAGGGGGGCTGGGGACTGTAATGTGAAGGAGGGTAGTGAGTAAAAGGGGGGCAAGGACAGAAAAGTGAAGGGGGGCTGGGGACTGTAATGTGAAGGAGGGGAGTGATATAAAGGGGGTCACAGACAGAAATGTGAAGGAGGGGAGTGATGTAAACGGGGTCAAGGACAGAAAAGTAAAGGGGGCTGGGGACTGTAATGTGAAGGAGGGAAGTGATATAAAAGGGGTCAAGGACAGAAAAGTGAAGGGGGGGGCTGGGGACTGTAATGTGAAGTAGGGGAGTGATATAAAGGGGGTCAAGGACAGAAAAGTGAAGGGGGCTGGGGACTGTAATGTGAAGGAGGGAAGTGATATAAAAGGGGTCAAGGACAGAAATGTAATGGGGGGCTGGGGACTGTAATGTGAAGGAGGGGAGTGATATAAAGGGGGTCAAGGACAGAAATGTGAAGGGGGGCTGGGGACTGTAATGTGAAGGAGGGGAGTGATGTAAAGGGGGTCAAGGACAGAAAAGTGAAGGGGGGCTGGGGACTGTAATGTGAAAGAGGGGAGTGATGTAAAGGGGGTCAAGGACAGAAATGTGAAGGGGGGCTGGGGACTGTAATGTCAAGGAAGGGAGTGATGTAAAGGGGGTCAAGGACAGAAAAGTGAAGGGGGCTGGGGACTGCAATGTGAAGGAGGGTAGTGAGTAAAAGGGGGGCAAGGACAGAAAAGTAAAGGGGGGCTGGGGACTGTAATGTGAAGGAGGGGAGTGATATAAAGGGGGTCACGGACAGAAATATGAAGGAGGGGAGTGATGTAAAGGGGGTCAAGGACAGAAAAGTGAAGGGGGCTGGGGACTGTAATGTGAAGGGGGGAAGTGATATAAAAGGGGTCAATGACAGAAATGTGAAGGGGGGCTGGGGACTGTAATGTGAAGGAGGGTAGTGAGTAAAAGGGGGGCAAGGACAGAAAAGTGAAGGGGGGCTGGGGACTGTAATGTGAAGGAGGGGAGTGATATAAAGGGGGTCACAGACAGAAATGTGAAGGAGGGGAGTGATGTAAACGGGGTCAAGGACAGAAAAGTAAAGGGGGCTGGGGACTGTAATGTGAAGGAGGGAAGTGATATAAAAGGGGTCAAGGACAGAAAAGTGAAGGGGGGGGCTGGGGACTGTAATGTGAAGTAGGGGAGTGATATAAAGGGGGTCAAGGACAGAAAAGTGAAGGGGGCTGGGGACTGTAATGTGAAGGAGGGAAGTGATATAAAAGGGGTCAAGGACAGAAATGTAATGGGGGGCTGGGGACTGTAATGTGAAGGAGGGGAGTGATATAAAGGGGGTCAAGGACAGAAATGTGAAGGGGGGCTGGGGACTGTAATGTGAAGGAGGGGAGTGATGTAAAGGGGGTCAAGGACAGAAAAGTGAAGGGGGCTGGGGACTGTAACGTGAAGGAGGGGAGTGATATAAAGGAGGTCAAGGACTGTAATGTGAAGGAGGGGAGTGATGTAAAGGGGGTCAAGGACAGAAATGTGAAAGGGGGCTGGGGACTGTAATGTGAAGGAGGGGAGTGATATAAAGGGGGTCAAGGACACAAAATATGAAGGGGGGCTGGGGACTGTAATATGAAGGGGGGTGCTATAAAGGGGGTGAGGACAGGAATGTGAAGAGGGGTGATATGAAGGAGAGCTGAGGACTGCAAAATAAAGGGGGGGGGTGATATAAAGATGGACCGAGGGCAGAAATGTGAAGTGGGGGGGGGTGATGTGAAGGGGGTTTGAGGACACTACTGTGAAGGGGGCTGATGTGAAGTGGGGGACTGTGATGTAAAGGGGGAAGGGAATCTTGATATAAAGGGGGGCTGTAACGTAAAGGAGGAGGGGTTGTGATGTGCAGGGGGACTGAGGTTAGGTTTACATCATTGTGTCCTGCATTCTGTGTGTAGGCGACCCATTTATTTCAATGGGCTGAATTATACACAGAAACACAGAGAAAAAAGTCCCGAACCCTTTTTTTTAAATTGTGCATGGTGCCGCAGCATTTGGCGCTTGTGAAAACATGCCGCATTTGCCAATGCGCAAAGGTGCCATTAAGAATTAAACATGTGAATCGGACCTCTACTGGAAGAAAATGTTACTGACTTGACCTGCATAAATTTAATTTCAACAAGCCTGTAATATAATATATTCCTATATTAAAAACAATATATACATAAGTATAAAAAGGTAAATTGTAAAAAATAAAAGTTTAAAAACTTACAAAATGTATACTGAAAACATTATAGTCTCCCTTCAAGATTGTTTAAATATTGTAACCTCATGCAAGCACATTTTTAAAAAGTAAAGCTATACAAAGACTCCTATAGGAGAACTCAGCACCCAAAAGCTATACTTGAGACTCTGAAGGCATCTTTATACTGCATGTTACAGCGAGAGTACCGAGCTTTCCAGCCTTAATGACAGTGAGGATGAGATTGCTCGGTATCTCAGGATAAATCAATTTGCCCGGTAATAATCACATTTCTTAAGAGAGAAAAATTTAAATGCAGCTGCTTGTGCCGAACTGTGCAAATACATCATCCGGGGTTTGCATAGCTTCTGTATTACAATATTTATTAAACTCTGGTGGCAGAACAAACCCCAACACAAGAAAATATTTCATTCATACATACAATATTTTTCCTCCAAGACAGCCCCAGAGGAAAATGCAAAAAAACATTTTCTGTAATTTTTTTTTTTTTTTAAGCTTTAAGATATTAATGAAAGAAGCGCACTAGAAATGCGTATACCCATGTTTCATTTTTATATCAGGAATACTATATTTTAATTCAAAAGCGGAACGGCTGCAAGGAGAAAAAGTTTTGCTTGGATAAATTTAAAGGGCCAGTCGACACAGGCCTCAACTTCAGCTCTGAGCTGAAACTCTGTCACACCCTAGACCAGGGGTCTTCAAACTACGGCCCTCCAGTTGTTCAGGAACTACAATTCCCATCATGCCTAGTCATGTCTGTCAATGTTAGAGCTTTACAATGCCTCATGGGATGTGTAGTTCCACAACAGCTGGAGGGCCGTAGTTTGAGGATCCCTGCCCTAGACCTTTTAGAAACCAAATTTTGACTCCCAGCTTACACCAGTGTTTCTCAACCAGTCGAGGCACCCTTTAACCACTTTACCGCTAAGTACTGTAATAGTACTGCGGCAAAGTGGCTCGTTCCCGTCTGACGACGTAGACCTACATCGTCAGACTCCTCCCCTGTAGGCAGCGCTCGCGCGCCGCCGGAGGCGCGCTCCCGCTGTTTTCATTCACAGCGGGAGTCGGGCCAGGGGAGGAGCAGCGGCGATCGCCGCTGCTCTGCCCCGATCGTCGGGGATCTAGTGTGGAGATCCGCCCGCTTGTGTTTACCTCAGTGACAGGGAGTGACAGATCGGACTGTTCAGCATAGCTGGACATCCGATCTGTCCCTGTCTCACAAAGTCACCTCCCCCCCCCCACACACGTCAGTAAGCACCAGGCATACATTAACCCCTCCCTCTCCAATAAAGTTAACCCCTTCCCTGCCAGTGTCATTTTTACAGTAACAGTGCATTTTTATAGCACTGATTACTGTAGTAATGTCACTGGTACCCCCAAAAGTGTCAAAAATGTCAGTCAAGGGTCCGATCTGTCCACCGCAATGTCGCAGTCCCGCAAAAAAAATCGCAGATCGCCGCCATTACGCGTTAAAAAAAAAACACCAAAAATGACAAAAATTTTTCCCTTTGTTAGTAAACGCAATAACTTTTGCGCAAACCAATCAAAATACGCTTATTGCGATTTTTTTTACCAAACATAGGTAGCAGAAAACAAATTGGCCAAAAATTTAAAAAAAAATTGGTTTTTACATCTTTTTTGGGGGGAATTTCATATAAAAAAAATGTGAAAAATATTGTTATTTTCTCAAAATAAACGCTCTTTTTTTGTTTATAGCGCAAAAAGTAAAAATCGCACAGGTGATCAAATACCACCAAAAGAAAGCTCTGTTTGTGGGAAAAAAAGGACGTCAATTTCGTTTGGGTACGGCGTCGCACGACCGCGCAATTGTCAGTTAAAGTCGCACAGTGCCGAATCGCAAAAAGTGGCCCAGACGTAAGACAGCAAAATGCTCTAGTGGTAAAGTGGAATATAGACAATCACAAGGCATCCTTTAAAGTTATGAACAGTCTCAAAGCACCCCATTCTAAAATGTAAAAAACTATTCTAATAGCTTTACATAATACAGCAACATCCACACAAGTAGGACACCCAACGTTAGAGGTGATTTATTCTTCCAAAGCAAATACACTTTTACACACTGGTACGGACTAGTATTCCAATGTTTCTCTTCTCCTTCAATTCCTCTCCATCAGTCAGATAATGTAATCCCAGTGCTGAGGGAGAGGGGTAAAGGAGGGCTGCTGTGGAGGCAACAGATATCCTCCTTATTAACTGATGATGTCACTGGTTGGTAGGATGCCAGTGTCTAGAAAGTGATAATGGTGCATAATGAAAACCTGTTGCTTTGTGTAACTAAAAGGCAGACTTCATCCACTTGCTGGCTTGTATACAATTTTTGATCAATTTATAGGCATTTTGCCAAGGCACCCCTGAAGAAACCTCAAGGCAACCTGGTTAAAAAAGACTGGCTTACATTAAGGCTTACATGTCAAAACACCATGGATCCTGGTTACATAGTTAGTCAGCTTGAAAAAAAAGACACAAGTCCATCTGGCTCAACCAATAAAACGGACAAATAAAACATTTGTGAGAAAAAAACGGTACTTACAGGCATTTTGTGTAAAGGCCCCTACACACGTAGCGATTGTCGGCCGTAAATATTCGGCCAGCGTCCGATCGGCCGATTGTCGGCTTGTTAGTATGATGCTTCCGACAACCGACTGCGACTTTTCGGCCGAACAGAATCTGGTGTGCAGGCTTTAAAATTTTTGATGGCCAATACCAGAACGGCCGATTGTTCCTCAGTCAGTACAGAATTCGGCCGACAAACAGCAGATGAGCAAGACTGGGCATGCTCAGAGAAGAAAAAAAACACGGAAAGTTAACCATCACATGACATCACTTCTACAGTCGGCTGTTGTTGGCCGACAAAATTTGTGTGCAGTCTTTAGCACTTTTCAACCCACAGGACAGCACCGGACAAAAGACGGCCGATCGTTCGGCCGACAATCGCTACGTGTGTACGGGGCTTTAGTCTACAGATTTAGGCCGACGTGTTCCTAATTTCTATTGATTAATGGCTAATAAGAAAAATTATAAATGGCAACCTTTATTGTTGGGTTACCAATATCATGGTATACTAGAGCTACAGAAATATCCATACTAATCAGTGTGCAAATAGGTTTAAGCACCTCCCCTCATGCCTTGTGTTTTTTTCCTTTTGCCTTAATCTTCTCCCCTCCTACCAGGTCCCAAAAAATGTCAATCACTTTCCCTCTTGGTTTCGCCCAACTTTCTCCCATCTTCCTAGCTCCTTAAGCCCCGTACACACGCTACGAATTTTCGCCGACCGGTCATCCGTCTTTTGTCCAGAGTGGTGTCTGTTGGTTGGAATGTGCTCTAGACTGCACACGAAATTTCCCGCACGACAGAATTCTACTTCAGAAGTGATGTCATGTGTTGGATTGCTTTCTTTGTGTTCTTTCATCTCTGAGCATGCCTAGTCTTGCTCATAAGATTTTTCCGCGTCTAAATCTGTACTAATGAGACGAAAATTGGATGTGTGTTGACGGAGGACCAAAATTTTAATGCCTGCACATCAGGATTTTGTCAGCCGAAAAGTCGGAGTCGGCTGTTGAAAGCACCATACTAACAATCCGAAAATCAGCAGATCGGTCGTGGGACCAAATTTCCCTTCCGGATTTCTTATCGTGTGTACGGGGCTTTACCCTCTGCCTTGTCCAACTCAAGCTTCTGCTCCGATTCTTCCTGATATCACTCAAGCTCCTGCTCCTCTTTTTGGTCTTTCTTAAGCTCTTTTTGCTACTTCTTACAAAGATTCCTTCCCCTTAGTCCAACCCAAGCTTTTCCCCTTTTTTCTGGTTTCATTCAAGTTTTTCCTCCGTTACCTGGTCCTAATTATGCCAGATTCCATTCAAACTCCGCAAACTCACCCTAGTCAAGTTTCGCCCTCTCTGTCTGTTCTTATTTAAGCTCCTCCGCTTCTGCTGCATTCCACAAGGGGTCCTCCCTTGGTCCTTTCCAAACCAAGATTCTGCCCCTTTGCCTGGTGCCTTTCAAGCTCTTTTCCCTTGTGTCTAGCCTTCTGCAAGCCTGGTTTCATTTGATCTCCTTGTCTTTTGCCTAGTCCCCCAAAAGTTCTTCCTTTTCTTTCTGTTCTTACTCAAGCTTCTCCACTTTTGCTACATCTGACAAGGGTTCCTCCCTCTGTCTTATCCAACCCAAGCATCTCTCCTTTTCCCTTGTTCCTCTCAAGCTTCTCCCCTTTTGCTTGGAACAATTTGGGCTCCTCCCCTTCTACCTGTTCACTCAAGTTTCTCCTTCTCTGTTCTTTAAGCTTATTATCCTTATCCTTTCTATATTATCCTTATCCTTTCTGCCATGTCCCACATATTTCCTCCCTCTTTGTCTTATCCAAACCAAGAATCTCCTTCTTGTGTGGTCCCTCCCAATCTATCCCTTTTGTCTGGCTCTAAGTATGCCTGGTTTCATTTAAGCTCCTCACTCTATCCCTGGCCACTCAAGTTCCTCCTTCTCTGTCTGTTTTTACTCAAGCTCCTCCCCTTCTGCCAAATACCAAAAGGGTCTTTTCCTGCTTGCCTTATCCAACCCAAGCTTCTCACCTTTTACTTGTCCCTCTTAACCACTTAAAGAGGAAGTAAAGTCCAAAAAAAAATCAGAGAAAAAAAAAGCCCTGTAAAGAGAAAGGCATAATGAGCTAGTATGCATCGCATACTAGCTCATTATGTAGTACTTACCTTAAAACGAAGCCCCCGCCGTGCCGCCACCTCAGCGACAGGACGGCGACATGTCCTGCCGTCCCGCTTCCGGGTTCGCGTCCGCCGGCCATCTGATTGGCCGGAGGCGCGATTACATCACTCCCGCGCATGCGCGCGGGAGCCGCCGTTCACGGCACTGAGCTCTGAAGGAACGGCACGGGTGGCCGTTCCCTCAGAGCGCCTGCGCCGATGACGTCATCGGCAGTTTGCGCTGTAAATATCTCCTAAACGGTGCAAGTTTGGGAGATATTTATAGCACCTATAGGTAAGCCTTAATATAGGCTTACCTATAGGTAAAAGTTATACAAGAGGGTTTACAACCTCTTTAAGCCCCGGAAGATTTTACCCCCTTCCTGACAAGGGCCTATTTTGCGTGACTTTAACGGACAATTGCGCGGTCGTGCGACGCTGTACCTAAACGAATTTGACGTCCTTTTTTTCCCACAAACAGAGCTTTCTTCTGGTGGTATTTGATCACCTGTGCGATTTTTTGATCATGCGCTATAAACAACAAAAGAGCGTCAATTTTTGCAAAAATAATATTTTTCACATTTTTTATATGAAATTCCCCCAAAAAAATGTAAAAATCAAAATTTTTTAACATTTCAGGCCAATTTGTTTTATGCTACATATTTTTGGTAAAAAAAAAAATCGCAAAAAGCGTATTTTGATTGGTTTGCGCAAAAGTTATTGCGTTTACTAACTAAGGGAAAGATTGTCATTTTTGTTTTTTTGTTTTTTTAACGCGTAATGGCGGCGATCTGCGATTTTTTTTGCGGGACTGCGACATTGCGGCGGACAGATCGGACCCTTGACTGACATTTTTGACACTTTTGGGGTTACCAGTGACATTACTACAGTAATCAGTGCTATACATATGCACTGTTACTGTAAAATGACACTGGCAGTGAAGGGGTTAACTTTTTTGAGAGGGAGGGGTTGAGTGTGTCCCTAGGGGTGTGATTCTAACTGTGATTGGCTGTGGCTTGAAGTGTAGGAACAGTGATCAACGTTCCTACATAGTAGAACCGTATGATCACTATTCCTACACAGGGGAGAATGACAGGCGGCTTGTTTACATTAGCCGCCTGCCTTTCTCCTGCTCTAATGGACGATCGCGAGTGCCTGGCGGACATCGGGTCCGCCAGGCACACGAGCGGGAGGGGGGTCTGTGACTGAGCGGGAGCGCGCATCCGGGGGCGCGCGCTCGCTCCACAGAGCCTCACAGGCTAGTGACGTACCCATATGTCACTTTGCCTGTGAGGGGCTGACCGCCGCAGTATATGTACTTGCGGCAGTGGGCAAGTGGTTAAGCTTCTTCCCTTTTGCCTGGCCTTAAGTATGCCTGGTTCTATTTAAGCTTCTCACCCTCTGCCTGGTTTAATTTACACTTCTCTCCTTTTGCCAAGTTCTTCCCCTTTTCCTTGTTCCAAGTCTGGTGCCACTCAAGCTCCATCTCTTTAGTCCTAACTATGCCTGGCTCTGCCTGATTTCATTCATTTAAGCCCTTCGCTGACTGCTTGGCCACAAGCGAGCTCCTCACCCTCTGTCTGATCTCACTTAAGCCCCTCTCCTTTTGTCAAGTTCCACAAAAGCTCCTTCCCCTTTCCTTGTCCCAAGCATGGCGCCACTCAAGGTTCTTCCCTTTGGGCTTAGCCCTAACTAGGCCTGGCTCTGCCTGGTTCCATCTAAATTCTTCAACCTTTGCTCGGACCACTCAAGCTTCTCCCACTGTGCCTGGTCCTACCTATGCCAGGTCCCACTCAAAGCCCTCCCTATCTCCTTGGTCATATCAAAGCTAGTCTCATTTCAATAGACAATTTTCTAAATCTATGCTTTTTACCTTTTTCCACCAATATCAATTTTGTAACTCTCTAAAGCCCCGTACACACGCGTCGATAATTGGTTGTGAATTTTCGGCCAACGTCCGATCGGCCGATTTTCGGCTTGTTAGTATGATGCTTCCAACAACCGACTCCGACTTTTCGGCCGAAAAAATCTGGTATGCAGGCTATAAAATTTTTGTTGGCCGTCAACACAACGGCCGATTTTCCGTCAGTCAGTACAGATTTCGGCAGACAAAAATCTGATGAGCAAGACTGGGCATGCTCAGAGAAGAAAAAACACACGGAAAGTAAACCAGCACATGACATCACTTCTGAAGTAGATTTTTGTTGGCCGTGAAAATTCGTGTGCAGTCTAGGCACATTCCAACCAACAAAGCACCACTCTGGACAAAAGTCGGACGATCGGTCGGCCGATAATCGTTGCGTGTGTACTAGGCATTAGCCGTACAAGTCTCTCTTTCATCAGATCCAAGCCCGTCCCCCTATGCCACCCATAACTAACAGACCAGCTTTTTCCCCCCTATTCTTCAAAATGAAGCTTATTAAAAAATAGCACAATGGCAACATATTACATTTTTATATCTCACTGTGCTAAAAAAAACAAGTACTCCCTAAATAAAAAAAGGTAATAATGCGTTATAAACACAAACATAGTCCTAAAAAGTTTGCAGAGTTACGAGGCTATAAACCCCTAAACAGCGAGAAATCATTTTAAATCTTGTATTTTGCTGCATATGTATAAAACTTTATTACATCTGCATCCTTAAAAAAGTAAAAAACATAAAATGCCGTATAATGGATGCCAGCCAATTTTTGCACTGTACATATTAATTTTATACAGCGGCTGTTCCCGACACCTTTTATCAACCGTTATTAATGAGATCTTCGTCATTTTGTGGCAGGTTGATTGGCCCGACGTCTTATTAACGAATCCATCTTTAATTAAAAACCTGCCAGCGCATTGCATTAGAACTCAGAAATTTTTTTTTAAAAAAACGTTTATGGATTGTTACCAATTAATTCCGCATTATATAAAACCAATAATTAGGATAACCTTTGATTTCAATTAGGTTTTAATTGCTTGCATGTCTATAGTTCCCTGAGATAAGATTGTATTTTTGGCACAATCTTCAAGGCTGCATTGCCCTTTAAACCCCCGAATATGTAAACAGCGGTAGATGACGTAATTATGCAAATAGTTATGTAGCACTTTTTTTTTTTTCTTTCTTTTTAATAATGGGTAAAGCAGTATTTATTATTGCTTCATATGTTAACCACTTTACCACCGGAGGATTTTGCTGTCTTGCGTCTGGGCCACTTTTTGCGATTCGGCGTTGTGCGACTTTAACTGACAATTGCGCGGCCGTGCGACGCTGTACCCAAATGAAAATGACTTCCTTTTTTTCCCACAAACAGAGCTTTCTTTTGGTGGTATTTGATCACCTGTGTTTTTTTTACTTTTTGCGCTATAAACAAAAAAAGAGCATAAATTTTGAAAAAAATAATATTTTTAACGTTTTTTTTTTTATATGAAATTCCCCCTCAAAAAAATGTAAAAATCAAAATTTTTTTAAATTTTTGGCCAATTTGTTTTCTGCTACCTATGTTTGGTGAAAAAAATCACAATAAGCGTATTTTGATTGGTTTGCGCAAAAGTTATTGCGTTTACTAAGGGAAAGATTTTTGTCATTTTTGGTGTTTTTTTTTTTAACGAGTAATGGCGGCGATCTGCGATTTTTTTTGCGGGACTGCGACATTGCAGCGGACAGATCGGACCCCTGAATGACATTTTTGACACTTTTGGGGGTACCAGTGACATTACTACAGTAATCAGTGCTAAAAATATGCACTGTTACTGTAAAAATTACACTGACAGTGAATGGGGTTAATTTTATTGGAGAGGGAGGGGTTAATGTATGCCTGGTGCTTACTGACATGTGTGGGGGGAGGTGACTGAGTGACACAAGGACAGATCGCATGTTCAGCTATGCTGAACCCTGCAATCTGACCCTGCCTGTCACTTAGGAGATCCGCCCGCTTGTGTTTACACAAGCAGGCGGATCTCCACACTCGATTCCCCGACGATCGGGGAAGAGCAGCGACGATCGCCGCTGCTCCTCCCCTGGCCCGACTCCCGCTGTGACTGAATACAGCGGAGCGCGCCGCCTAAAAGGGGGAGGGTCTGCCAACGTGGGTCTACGTCGTCAGACCTACAAGAGCCACTTTGCCGCAGTAGTATCAACGTGAGCAGCGGTAAAGTGGTTAAAGTTAAGGCCCTTTGTATATCAAGATAGGATGAGAACATGGAAAGCGAGAGGAAATCCTACAATGGGATTAGGATATCGAACCCTTCATCTAAATATATTGTTGCACATGTTTCTGAAATGTCAAAAAAGTTTGATTTTCAATCAAAGCAGAATTTTAATCTGCTAATATTTTGCATTCCCGGGTTCCTCGCTTCCCCTTCATCTTATCGACGTGTTAATGATTTATAAAAAAAAATCCTTTTCATTACAAACCTTATTTTTATGAAATCACTGGGTCACTGTGTTTCTCTGTGCAGTGTAGGCAGATTGTGGCTGGTGGGGGCAAGCTGGGTGCTGTACATATGTTGTAGCTTCCTGAAAACATCATGGCACCCTTCCTCAGTACTCAAGAGCCCTCAGTCCTTATGCAAGCATGCCTTGATGGACTGGCGCCAGTCTGGAAGAGCGGGTGTTCCCAGGCAGGCTGCATTTCCATAGGTAATGCCCACGTAAGGTTCAGCCTTCATAAATTAAAAGACTGAAATACAATGAATAAAAATGCGATGGGCCAGAGACAGTTAGGCTGGGGAGAAAAGACTAGATCGTGGTCTCCAAACTTGAGCACAGGGGCTGAATATGGCCCTTTGCTTGCTTTAACCAGCCATGTGGGCACTATTCCTCCCACTGACTCCAATGATGGGGCACTATTCCTCCCACTGACTCCAATGATGGGGCACTATTCCTCCCACTGAACCCAATAATGGGGCACTATTCCTCCCACTGACACCAACGATGGGAAACTGTTCCTCCCACTGACACCAATGATGGGGCATTATTCCTCCCACTGAACCCAATAATGGGGCACTATTCCTCCCACTGACACCAATGATGGGGCACACTATTCCTTCCACTGACACCAGTGATGGGGCACTGTTCCTCCCACTGACACCAGTGATGGGGCTCTATTCCTCCCACTGACAACAATGATGGGGCACTATTCCTCCCACTGACACCAATGGGGCACTGTTCCTCCCACTGACACCAATGGTGGGGCACTATTCCTCCCACTGACACCAATATTGGGGCACTATTCTGCCCATCGACACCAATGATGGGGCACTATTCCTCCCACTGACACCAATGATGGGGCACTATTCCTCCCAATGACACCAATGATTCATCCCACTGACACCAATGATGGGGGACTATTCCTCCCACTGACACCAATGATTCCTCCCACTGACACTAATGATGGGGCACTATTCCTCCCACTGATACCAATGATGGGGCACTATTCCTCCCATTGACACCAATGATGGGGCACTATTCCTCCCACTGACACCAATGATGGGGCACACTATTCCTTCCACTGACACCAGTGATGGGGCACTGTTCCTCCCACTGACACCAGTGATGGGGCTCTATTCCTCCCACTGACAACAATGATGGGGCACTATTCCTCCCACTGACACCAATGGGGCACTGTTCCTCCCACTGACACCAATGGTGGGGCACTATTCCTCCCACTGACACCAATATTGGGGCACTATTCTGCCCATCGACACCAATGATGGGGCACTATTCCTCCCACTGACACCAATGATGGGGCACTATTCCTCCCAATGACACCAATGATTCATCCCACTGACACCAATGTTGGGGGACTATTCCTCCCACTGACACAAATGATTCCTCCCACTGACACTAATGATGGGGCACTATTCCTCCCATTGACACCAATGTTTCATCCCACTGACACCAATGATGGGGCACTTTTCCGCACACCGGCACCAATGATGGGGCACTATTCCTCACACTGACACCAATGATTCCTCTCACTGATAACAATGATATTACACTATTCCTCGCACTGACACCACTGATGGGGCACTATTCCTCCCACTGACAGTAATGATGGAGCCTTGTTACAGACTCCAGGACATTTCTTCTCCTCCTGGCCACAGTCCGCCCCTCTGAAGGATAATAAACTGGCACTTTGTTCAGAACTTTTGGAGACTCCTGGACTAGATGATGCTGGATGTTCTCCATTCATGAAATGAAATGGGTTCTATGTAACTTGCTGCAGCTCCTAATACACATGGTGAGAAGCTCACAGTGTGCAGTGAAATCAGAGTAAGCCATTTAAGTCTATGAAAGGAGCCGGTATAACTGGTGTCATCCTTTAAGGAAACTTATTAAATGGCATCTACTGCAGATAACTGATGGAACCTGTGTGCATAGATAAAGAAAAGATTTTAATAGGCAGACGACCATAATTAAAATTACCATCAAAAGTCTTTTTATCCAGAGTTCAAAGGGAATTTAAAATGTTGCATTCAAACAATACAAAGGTGTCAAAATTCTGGCACTGTACCATTTACTTTGTTATCTGAATGAAACTAAAACAAGATAAAATAATGATGCCGAGAATCAGGTGTATTGTTGTCTGGAGCCTAATGGGCCGTACACACCATCAGAAAATCGTACGAAAAATACCACTTTCCAAACGATCGAACAATAATCTGATCATTAGTACACAACTTTACCGAAGGGATGCTGAAGCACGGGACCGGGCACCCGCGATCGTTCCCCGCTGAGAGAGAAGGACGGTCAGCTGATGTAAACACAGCTGACTGTTCTTCTCTCTGAAATGATCACAGAGCGCCTGTGATCCTTCTATATAGGATCACATGTCTTTATGATCATTTCACAAGCCCAACCCCCCCAGTTAGTAACCATTCCCCTAGGCTCACATTTAACCCCTTGATCACCCACTATGTTAACCCCTTCCCTGCCAGTGTCATTATTACAGTGCATATTGTTTAGCACTGATTACTGTAGTAATGTCACTGGTTCCCCCAAAAGTGTCAAAAATGTCAGTTAGGGGTCCGATCTGTCCGCTGCAATGTTGCAGTCCCGCTAAAAATCACAGATCGCCGCCATTATTAGTAAAAAAAAAAAAAAAAAAAAAACTATAAAAATGTCATAAACCTTTCCCCTAGCTTGTAGACGTGATAACTTTTGCGCAAACCAATCAAAATACTCATATTGGGATTTATTTTCCAAAAACATGTCGCAGAATACAAATTGGCCTAAAATTATGAAAAAATTTGATTTTCACATTTTTTTTTTATTTGGAATGTTATATAGCAGAAAGGGAAACATATTGTTTTTTTTTTTTTTTCCCCCAGGATTGTCGCTCTTTTTAGGTTTATAGCGCAAAAAATAAAAAGCGCACAGGTGATCAAATACCACCAAAAGAAAGCTCTGTTTGTGGGAAGAAAATCTCTAAAATCTCTCACAGACTTAAATAAATATCCATCAAAAATGTTAACTCTTTGACAATTTACCAAGAACCAAGAAAAGGGAAATTTGGCTGGAGATAGGCTTTAAGGGTTGGGGGGAATGTGGGTTTGGCCATCTTTAGTTTGCACAATGGAGGTGGGAAGAGGAAAGAGGCATGTTAGGGCTCTTTCACACGGGCGTTCCTTTTTTTTTTGCCCGATCAGGTCCTTTTTTTTTTTTTTTGTAACGGACACGGATGACACTTGTGTCATCCGGTCCGTATGTCCGTTTTTCATCCCATCCGTTTGCGGATGAAAAACTGACATAATGCATGTCTATGTAAATACGGATGTCTGCGGATGACACCACTGACATCCGTTTTTGCTTCCGTTCCGTTTTTTGAAAGGAAGAAAAAATAGGGTTCTCCTCCGTTCAAAAAAACTGAACTGAACTGACAAAAAACGGATGTCAGAGGATGATCATCCGATGACATCCGTATTTACATAGAGATACATTATGTCCGTTTTTCATCCGCAAACGGATGGGATGAAAAACGGACATACGGAACGCCCGTGTGAAAGAGCCCTTATGGTGTTGGGAATGTTGCTTTCTGCCTGATCACTTTGCTAGCTGAAAATACTGCTCCATAGACACTGGATCGTCACCTGATCTAGCCAAAAAAGGTCTATGGGTTCAAGACATAAATAACAACCTGACAGAAGTTTGAACTCTTTGACAAAGATAGGCTTTAAGGGTGAATGTGGGTTTGGCCATGTTTAGCTTGCACAATGAGCTTCCTGATGATATTGACATATATGAAGAAATTGGTCGCACAACCCCATGGGATCCAATAAAGAGTAATTCCTTTATTCACATAAATGGTACAAGGTACAACAGGGTAGGAAAGTAGACGTGTTTCACATGAATACTACGAGCTTGTTCATTACCTCTCACCTCTTCTAGCACAAACCCCCCCCCCCCAAAAAAAAATGCCCCCTCCTAGCATAAATCCTCGTCCCCCCTGCCAACACAAATCCCCCCAAATCACAACTCCTAGCATCACTCCCCCCCCCCCCAATTTCTCTCCTAGAACAATTCATACACCCTGCCGCCTCCCAAATTCCCCCTCCCAACACAAATCACCTCTCCCTAATCTCCTTTCCGCTGCTGTCACGGACCTCATCCAGATCAGGACACTGGAGAAGCTACAACACAAGCTCTAGACCCGGTCCCTTTACTGCAGACCTGTACTTCCTGTCACCTGCATCCAGATCCAGCAAACCGGGCCAATATTTGGATATCCACTGGCTCCCCCACCCAGTACCGGCATTGGGGCTGTCCTTTCCCTAATTACCTTAGGGGGACGTCTGACCTTTCCTTCTTTGGATGAATATTCATTGAACTTCTTACCCACCTACAACAATATTAAGAGAACTCTCCTATTTTTGGAAAAGTATAATATCTACCATGGAGCCCTCTTTCCAATTACCCAGGTAACCAACTGGCAAATACTACAAAACACGCCACTCTTTTGGCATTCTCCCTGAAGCCCCCTAAGGGGAGGACACCAGCTGGCAGTACATATTGGTCCACTGACAACATCCACAGCAGATTCTGCACTAGCTTTCTTGATCTTATCTGCTGCGACTCTCTTGTTGCACCTGTATATTCATTTGAAAATCAATGTTCTCCATCTCCAGACCCCTGAAGAAAGGCTTATCTGCCTGAAACGCGTCGGGTTGGAGGATTTCCTCATCTATCTCATGATATACCCTACAGTATATGTATTACCTACATTCCACAATGGTTTTACATCCACACACCTTATTTCTGTATATGTTGTAAAATTGTATATTACTAGATCCTCTTTGATCTATTTTATTTTGTTGTTATCCAATAAATGATTTCATTTTATTCTTCTTGGAAGTGTGATTGCCGCTAAAGTCCCACCCCTAGGGGGAACCCTCTCCTGTTTTGTTAATCCCCTTATGGTGCCCTCCATCCTCTCAGGATGCCACAGTGCCCAAGGCAGTCGTCCCTCCTGCCTACCCCTTGTCCCGGGCCCTGCTGACAACTAAATGCGCTGAAGCGGGGTTACGTAGGTTTTGATGTCACTTCCGGAGACGTGAGTTCAGATCGCTGGAACGCATGGCGCTCTGCCATACTGGGAGAGCAGCTCCTAGAAAATCCCCTAACAGGACGCCGCTGAAATCTGCTGGCCATATTTTCAATAAACGGGTTGCATGATGATTTTGCATCTGTTTTTTAATTTTTTTTTTGTTTTTTATCCTTAAGTTAATGAA
This sequence comes from Pelophylax lessonae, assembly GCF_965119305.1. NCBI lineage: Eukaryota > Metazoa > Chordata > Amphibia > Anura > Ranidae > Pelophylax > Pelophylax lessonae. Next base: position 215,439,975 of record NC_138777.1, on the reverse strand, counting down.
TGTAGACCTGAGTACCACAAGGGAGGAGGATGATCAGATACTCGGGATCTGGAATTGTAATACAAGCGCGATTAGACCCATTTAAAGGTTGGGTCAATAGGTGTGTGCCAACTATTGTATTAGGGTGTGCACCCCAAAGCTCAAACACACATGCTCTAATGCTTATGTGTAAATACAGTCTATATACATATACACAGTACAGTATCTCGCAAAAGTGAGTACACCCCTCACATTTTTGTAAATATATTATATCTTTTCATGGGACAACACTGAAGAAATGACACTTTGCTACAATGTAAAGTAGTGAGTGTACAGCTTGTATAACAGTGTAAATTTGCTGTCCCCTCAAAATAACTCAACACACAGCCATTAACCGCTGGCAACAAAAGTGAGTACACCCCTAAGTGGAAATGTCCGAATTGAGCCCAAAGTGTCAATATTTTGTGCGGCCACCATTATTTTCCAGCACTGCCTTAACCCTCTTGGGCATGGAGTTCACCAGAGCTTCACAGGTTGCCACTGGACTCCTCTTCCACTCCTCCATGACGACATGGTGGATGTTAGAGACCCTGTGCTCCTCCACCTTCTGTTTGAGGATGCCCCATAGATGCTCAATAGGGTTTAGGTCTGGAGACATGCTTGGCCAGTCCATCACCTTTATCATTAGCTTCTTTAACAAGGCAGTGGTCGTCTTGGAGGTGTGTTTGGGGTTATCTTGTTTGAATACTGCCCTGCGGCCCAGTCTCCAAGGGGGGATCATTCTCTGCTTCAGTATGTCACTGTACATGTTGGCATTCATGGTTCCCTCAATGAACTGTAGCTCCCCAGTGCTGGCAGCACTCATGCAACCCCAGACCATGACACTCCCACCACCATGCTTGATTGTAGGCAAGACACACTTGTCTTTGTACTCCTCAAATGGTTTCTGCCACACACGCTTAACTGCATCTGAACCAAATAAGTTTATCTTGGTATCATCAGACCACAGGATATGGTTCCAGGAATCCTTAGTCTGCTTGTCATCAGGGAACAATTTTCGGGCTTTCTTATGCATCATCTTTAGAAGAGGCTGCCTTCTGGGACGAAAGCCTTGCAGACCAATTTGATGCAGTGTGCATGCAATGCTGGCAGCATTCACACATCTATTTGCCAAAGACAACCTCTGGATATGACGCTGAGCACATGCAGTCAACTTCTTTGGTCGACCATGGCGAGGACTGTTCTGAGTGGAGCCTGTCCTGTTTAACCGTTGTATTGTCTTGGCCACCATGCTGCAGCTCAGTTTCAGGGTCTTGGCAATCTTCTTATAGCCTAGGCCATCTTTATGTAGAGCAACAATTCTTTTTTTCAGATCCTCAGAGTTCTTTGCCATGAGGTGCCATGTAGAACTTCCAGTGACGAGAGAGTGAGAGCGATTACACCAAATTTAACACACCTGCTCCCCATTCACACCTGACACCTTGTAACACTAATGAGTCACATGACACCGGGGAGGGAAAATGGCTAATTGTACCCAATTTCGACATTTTCCTTTAGGGGTATACTCACTTTTGTTGCCAGCGGTTTAGACATTAATGGATGTGTGTTGAGTTATTTTGAGGGGACAGCTCACTACTTTACATTGTAGCAAAGTGTAACTTCTTCACTGTTGTCACATGAAAAGATATAATAAACTATTTACAAAAATGTGAGGGGTGTACTCTGCACAACGGTGGAGGGAAGAGGAAAGGGGCATATTATGGTGTTGGGAATGTTGCTCCCTGCATGATTAGTTTGCTGGCTGAAAATGTTACCCTATAGACTTTGGATCATCACCTGATCCTGCCAAAAAAGGTCTGTGGCCACTTTAAGAAAGGTTACTGGTGTTTGGATGAACAGTCATCTCTCCAGCCCCATCTCCTTAATGGAGAAACATTACGTTTATCCCATCGTTGAACATTCCCACGGAATGAGAGCCATAAGTTTGCGGCGGAGGCGGCGATGAGCCGGCTTATATTGGCACAGCAGTCGTCTTTCTAACTAATGTTGTAATCTAAAATACTCCTCCTGCGACAGAGGTCAGCGACCAGGAGGAACAATATTGAGAAAACTCGCAATCACAAAGTGTCTGCCGCCTCCTAACGTATCATCTCCGCCAGAGATTTGTAGCGATAGATAGGCAACGGTACGGCTGGAGCCCAACACTTGTCCTGTGAGCGATGTAGAAAAACTCAAAACAAATAACGGCCCGCAATCTCTCCCCCGGGGTCACCTAATATATCAGCCGCAAAAGTGAGAACTGTAATTCTCCAAGCACGGCTCATTCTATCTTCTGAGTAAAAAAATATTCTGGAAGTGGATGCAGGTAGGCTGTAGAGGTTTAGCACCACTGCAATGTAACAAAGGAAGGAAAAAAACAAAATGGCAGTTGTTAATGATCGCGTGCTTTGGAAAACAAAATTTCATCCAGTTGATTGTGATCTACCCTTCGATCGTGGGCAGTAATAGGTAAGATTGCGACTGACCACCACCGTGTCACCTCTCAGACCTCAGATTAGAGCAGCAACGGGAATGAAGAGCATAGGAGGTCCTAGGCTCCTCCTCGACTCTGACAGGTCATATATCACAGCCAAAGAAAGACCTGGGTGGACTTTGCTGGGTGCCATTTCATCTGAAGTTTGTTAGTAAATTTTACAGGGAAGGTGGTTAGAGGGAGGGGGGTAGATGTTTGTACTGGAGGAGGGTTTTTGCATCTGGGTAGGAGATCTACAGTTACTTCTGACCCTTGCACTCTGCATTATATACTCCTCACCTCGGATTTCTGCTCTACATACTACCAACCCCGGCACATGACCTCTCAACTCTGCAATATATATCTACCACTGCACTCTGCAATACATACTACAGAACTAGTACATACTAATGACTCCTACCCTCTCTGTTACACACTACTGACCTCTGCATTTAACAATTACTACTGGCCATTTAATTCTGTTATGTATTCCTGACCCTCTTATTGTACGGTATATACTACTGACCCCTGAACTCTGCATTACTTACTTCTGACCTCTGCACTACTAAAACCTCATGCCTGCACTCTACCTGACTTATTACTAACAGCTGAATGCTTCATTACAAACCTCTGACCCCTGCAATCTGCATAGCATACCCTTGACCCCTGAACTCTACATTACATACAGTATCTCACAAAAATGAGTACACCCCTCACATTATTGTAAACATTTTATTATATCTTTTCATGTGGCAACACTGAAGAAATGACACTTTACTACAATGTAGTGAGTGTACAGCTTGTATAACAGTGTAAATTTGCTGTCCCCTCAAAATAACTCAACACACAGCCATTAATGTCTAAACCGCTGGAAACAAAAGTGAGTACACCCCTAAGTGAAAATGTCCAAATTGGGCCCAATTACCAATTTTCCCTCCCCGGTGTCATGTGACTCGTTAGTGTTAAAAGGTCTCAGGTGAGAATGGGGAGCAGGTGTGTTAAATTTGGTGTTATCGCTCTCACTCTCTCATACTGGTCACTGGAAGTTCAACATGGCACCTCATGGCAAAGAACCCTCTGAGGATCTGAAAAAAAAATTTGTTGCTCTACATAAAGATGGCCGAGGGTATAAGAAGTTTGCCAAGATCCAGAAATTAAGCTGCAGCACAGTGGCCAAGACCATACAGCAGTTTAACAGGACAGGTTCCACTCAGAACAGGCCTCGCCATGGTCCAACAAAGAAGTTGATTACACATGCTCAGCATTAAATCCAGAGGTTGTCTTTGGGAAATAGACGTGAGTGCTGCCAGCATTGCAGCAGAGGTTGAAGGAGTGGGAGGTCAGCCTGTCAGTGCTCAGACCATACGCCGCACACTGCATCAAATTGGTCTGCATGTATGTCGTCCCAGAAGGAAGCCTCTTCTACCGATGATGCACAAGAAATCCTGCAAACAGTTTGCTGAAGACAAGCAGACTAAGGACATGGATTACTGGAACCATGTCCTGTGGTGGAGGAGACCAAGATGAACTTATTTGGTTCAGATGGTGTCAAGCGTGTGTGGCGGCAACCAAGTGAGCAATACAAAAACAAGTGTGTCTTGCCTACAGTAAAGCATGGTGGTGGGAGTGTCATGGTCAGGGGCTGCATGGGTGCTGCCGGCACTGAGGAGCTACAATTCATTGAGTGAACCATAAATGCCAACATGTACTGTGACAAACTGAAGCAGAGCATGATCCCCTCCCTTCGGGAACTGTGCTGCAGGGCAGTATTCCAACGTAGCAACCCCAAACACACCTCAAAAAGAAAGCCACTGCCTTGCTAAAGAACCTGAGGGTAAAAGTAAAGGACTGGCCAAGCACGTCTCCAGACCTAAACCCTTTTGAGAATCTGTGGAGCATTCTAAAACAGAAGGTGGAGGAGGGCAAGTTCTCCAACATCCACTAGCTCTGTGATGTCATCATGGAGGAGTGGAAGAGGACTCCAGTGGCAACCTGTGAAGCTCTGGTGAACTCCATGCCCAAGAGGGTTAAGGCAGTGTTGGAAAATAATTGTGGCCACACAAAATATTAACACTTTGGACCCAATTTGGACATTTCCACTTAGGGGTGTACTCATTTTTGTTGCCAGCGGTTTAGACACGAATGGCTGTGTGTTGAGTAGTTTTGAGGGGACAGCACATTTACACTGTTATACGAGCTGTACACTCATTACTTTACATTGTAGCAAAGTGTCGTTTCTTCAGTGTTGTCACATGAAAAGATATAATAAAATATTTACAAAAATGTGAGAGGCGTACTCACTTTTGTGAAATATGTACATCTTACCCCTGCACTTTGTGTTACTCACTCCTGACCCCTTCACTCTGTATTACATACCTCTGCAGTCTACATTACTTAATCCTGACCCTTGCACATTGCATTACTTCTGACCTCTGAACTCTGTGGTACTTACTCATGACCCCTGATCTCTGCAGTATATACACCTAACCCCTACAGTCTACGTTAATTACTTCTGACTCCTGCATTACATACCTCTGTTCCTGCTGTACCTGTGTTCTTGCTATTGACCTTTGCACTCTGCATTACTACATCTGACCCCTACATTCTACATTACTTACTACTAATCTCTGAACTCTGCATCACTACTAACCCCAAACTCAGAGTTACTTGCTAACAACTTGAACTCTTCAAACCTCCTACTTTTTAATGGGGCCTTTCTATGTTATCTCCTTAAAGTGGTTGTAAAGGTTGAAGGTTTATTTCTATGCATGAAGGTAAAAAAAACCTTCAGTGTGCAGCTCCCCCCTCAGCTTACGTAATACTTACCTAAGCCCGATCTCGATCCAGCGATGTGCATGAAACCCAAGGCTCTCCTGGGTCTCTCGTTCCTGATTGGCTGAAATGCAGCAGCAGGAGCCATTGCTGTCAATCGCAGTCAGTGATGTGGGGGGCTGCGGATATGCACTTATTTCTAAATTCAGAAAAAAATACTTTAATAATCCTAATATAGAGCTTTGTTTTAGTCATTATTGCTCTTTAGTAATACCTAATGTAATGAATGTAACTTTAGTACTCATTTTATGTATTTGTGAAAACCAGTATCTATTTTTAATAATCAGGTTGAGTTTATTTTGTAGGCCTGATGAAGGGAAGCATTTTGGTTCCTAAAACACATTGGCTGTTTTATATGAACGCATTATGAACAATTAAGAGCATTCTGAAATGTTTGTCTTTTGGAACTCCTTTCTATACTTCTATGGTTTTAGCGCAGTACAGGGGCGTAACTACAGGGGTTGCAATTGCAACCGGGCCCCATGCTGCAGGGGACCTGTGCGGCTCCCCTGTACACCTGGATTGGAGGGGCGGCGAGGGCAGCATGTAGAGAAATCACTGTCCTCCTTTTTCCTCCTGTAGCTGCAGGAGGAAAATGGAGGAGATTGGTTCCTCTGTATGCTGCCCCCGCCACTCCTCCTATACAGTTCACTTGTGTTCTGCTGTCTCTGGGCCCCTGTGTGCTCCCCTGGTCCCCCCCCCCCACCTACTGTGCTGCCACCCTCCACTGTGCTCCCTTTCCTCTCCTGCTGGCTGCTGCATGGGATGTGTCACAATAGAGAACCAGGAAGGGGTTGGTAAATATCTAATTTATCAGCTCCTTCCTTTTCTGAATGGACAGAGTCATAGTCAGTGACATTGTAAAAAAATTAAATAAAATGATAAAAAATAATAAAATTAAAATACCATAAAATAAAAACTACTGACACCAGTGGGTGAACTTCCAGGACCGCAAAGGTGACACTTGCAAACGGGCCCTGGCATTCCACCCCCGTGGGGAGGCCCCAAGATGGCAGGAAGGGGGCCCACTGCAGAACTTGTGAAAGGGTCCCGCACCAAGAGTAAAGGGCCACAGAATCAGTGGGAGGAGCCCCAGGGTTGAAGGGAAGGGCCCCGGCCAGGGGTCCCTTCATGGTTTCTTGCACCGGGGGCCCTGAAGGTTCTAGCTATGCCTCTGGCGCAGTGGCGACATCACCAAATCTCACTCCAAATCTGATGAGAGGCAGCAGTGCCTTTGATGATCTCACACTTCGGATATAAAGCTATGAGGCTACAGAAGAGCAGATCCTAGGCACAGGAAGTGAACTCAATTTCAGGGTACTGCTTACTGTAGGCACAATTAATATTCCTATAACGTAGCAAATCTTTTGACTCCCGGTCCACTTTAAAACAGTGTGATTTTTTTTTTCCCGCCAAGACTGGAGACTTTGCATTACAATGATCTGTAAACTCGGCGCCTGCCAGATCGCACTCCTCTCCGCTGCGTTTTGTTCCCCGTGTTTATTTATTCTGGATTCTGACAGGCAGTGTGTACAGCGGTTTAATTACCAGAAGCATTCAGCATGTATAATTATCTCTATTTATGGTAATTATTATACAGCAGAATACCAATCTGCTTGTTGAGTGTATAATACGCAAATTTATTAGCGGATCTCGTGTCCCCCTCTATTACCGCATTAGCCGTGTTGATGCTATACTACGCCTCATTTTCCTGCTTGTTTTCATGCTTGCCATTTAACTGACAAGTTATGTAATATTATTTTATTGTAGGACGGGAAGGAGGGGAAGGGAAACTAATCAGCATGTACAAGGTAATGCAGACATGATGCCGATGGAGGTTCCGCTGATGCTGTGAGGTTGTGCTGTGTGTGCTCAGTTAAAGGGGCATCCCAGACAAAAAATTTTAAGCAGCAGGGAGTTCTCTTTATAAAGGACCATTCACATACATTCAGGGTCAAATGACCTTCTGTTCCTGAATCTTCTACCATTTTCTGTGTACAGGAGGCGGGGTCTTATAACAGATGTGCATGTCACTGCCTGTGTGACGTGGACACTTCCTACTGGCCGTCCAGCGACACTTCCTACTGGGCGTCCAGCGACACTTCCTACTGGCCGTCCAGCGACACTTCCTACTGGCCGTCCAGCGACACTTCCTACTGGCCGTCCAGCGGCGGAGTTCTCCCTGCATCCAAAAGAGGATGATGTTAGCAAAAGGGGATTGTCCTTTGCAGGCAACCAGGAAAGACATTGCTGCACGGGTTTGTGTAATTGGTGGTGATCACTTATTGCCAGAAACGATATCCAGTGTAACAGTTTATTGTACAATCAAGATAATGGACACAAGTCTGTTAAAGCACGACACCAGGTAGTTTCAGTGTGGTGAAAACCAGTGAAAGGCTTCTGGGTCCGCTCGTCGATCAGAGAATAAAGCTGCTGAAAGGTAGGTGTTGCTTAGGGAACCATAAGCAGATGGCAGCCAACGCCAGACCTGCCGGCGCTCCAACGTGACATAGATCGTCCTCGGAGCCCTGGGGCGGAACTGACATACTGGTTCTTGGAACTAGGAAGAGCCAGCCTGGAACGCATGAAGGGTTTGTCGCAGTGACAATGCGTTTCACGCGCATGCGCTTTATCAAGTCTTGGATTTGATAAAGCGCATGCACGCGAAACAGGTCACGACAACGGACTCTTCATGCGTTTCAGGCTGGCTCTTCCTAGTTCCAGTTACCAGTACTTCACTTCCACCCCAGGGCCCCAAGGCAAATCTACGTCACATTGGAGTGCGGGCAGGTCTGGCGTTGGCTCATGTCAATGCTTATGATTCCCTAGGCAACACCAGCGGCTTTGTTCCCTGATCGGACGAACGGACCCAGCAGCCTTTCACTGGTTTTCACCACACTGGAACTACCTGGTATCGTATTTTAACTGACTTGTGTCCATTATCTTGATTGTACAATAAACTGTTACCCTGGATATCGTTTCTGGTAATATCTGATCACCACCAAGATTACACAAACCCATGTAGCGTTGTCTTTCCTGGTTGCATGCTGGATGGTCATTTTGCACTGTTTTCTGACGGCAGTACCGGTTTTGTTTGGGACATCACACAGTGCATGGTCGCAGTTGTCAGCTCTTGGGGCACCTTGGTTGTCATTGGCAGCTTTGGACTACTAGTCCCCAGCACCTGGAAACAGAGCTGGTGGGGAGTTTGTCGGTCCCTTACTGAGACAAGCGAAAGCGCTAATGTGATGTCAACGCTGCTTTCTGCACCAGTACAGTGAAAAGTGGTGACACCCCTTGGGGGGCGGGGCCATGACACTCGCAACAGAGTAACCGTTCTCATTTTTCCACCATTTAATCTGGAAGCCTGAGGACATCTTGTGCCCAAAAAGAGTTACTGCATATAAAAACTTAGGATGGAAGTTGAATAGAGCAGCCTGGAAAAAAAAAAAAAAAACACTACTAGGTTTTGGGATTTAATGGAATAGTACACTTTTCATATTAAACCCATACCCACGGTGTAACATAAAACATGGTGCCTTTCCACAGTCCCACCCTCAAACTTACCTTCCTTTACCCCAACTGAATTGTGGGGGTTGTTCTTCTCCATGAAGCATCTTGTAAATGTTTTACTTTGGCATGGCTGTGCATAGCTCCACCCGCCAGTGTCATCCATTTACAGAATCTGTCCCATCTGTTAGCGCATTAAAAGGATTTGTAGAGCTCAATGGAGCACTCATAGTCCATTGATTGCTTCCTCCAGCTTCATAACCAGAAGTCCTTTCCTCTGTATGGACCTGGGGCTGGAGAAGTAGTCTTCAGGAGCCATTGCATTGACTGCGGTTGCAATGTTCCAATGCAAGACGGGTGCAAAAAGTAGAACGTGCCTTAGATTTTTTCCAAATTTGTATGCCATCGTCAGAATCTCACTAGTGTTATCCTAAATTACTTATAGGAAGATCCAAGCATTATGATCAAAAACTCGGACAAGGGAAGTGCGGTGGTTATACTTAAGTTCTCTGATTATCTTAAAGAACCAGACAACTCTCCAATACAGACACCTATACATGTATATCTTCAGACCCTACTCAGAATTTCAAATGACGCCTAGAATTCATTGTAGGTAAAGCTGCATTTATTGGAATCCTAAACAACTCTGATGCCAAAAATTTGATACCTTCTCAGCCAGTGGTATCAATCTTCCATTACTTGCCTAAGACACACAAAAGTGATGTTCCACTTCAGGGCAGACCCATCGTGGCAAGTATTGGCTCCTTGGGAGAGCCACTGGGCTATCCTATGGACACTCTATCGCAACTCCTAGTCTCCAGAATACCCTCCCATCTGTGACACACAAAACACACCATTGAGGGTCTTCCCTGGAGCCAAAACAACAAGTGGAGTGAAGAAATGTCATCAGCACACCAGGGATTCCTCAAAAGGGTCCAAAGCTTTATTACGTGGTCACATGATAGGTCCAAAGCTTTATTATGTCGTCACATGATAGGTACAAAGCTTTATTACGTGGTCACATGATAGCTCCAAAGCATTAGTATGTGGTCACATGATAGGTCCAAAGCTTTATTACGTGGTCACATGATAGGTACAAAGCTTTATTACGTGGTCACATGATAGGTACAAAGCTTTATTACGTGATCACATGATAGGTCCAAAGCTTTAGTATGTGGTCACATGATAGGTCCAAAGCTTTATTACGTGGTCACATGATAGGTACAAAGCTTTATTACGTGGTCACATGATAGGTACAAAGCTTTATTACGTGATCACATGATAGGTCCAAAGCTTTAGTATGTGGTCACATGATAGGTCCAAAGCTTTATTACGTGGTCACATGATAGGTCCAAAGCTTTATTACGTGGTCACATGATAGGTCCAAAGCTTTATTACGTGGTCACATGATAGGTACAAAGCTTTATTACGTGATGACATGATGGGTCCAAAGCTTTATTACGTGATCACATGATAAAGATACATGCTGTATATTTATCATATGACCACGTAATAAAGCTTTGGACCCTCTCGGGGAATCCTTGGTGTGCGGATGACATTTCTTCACTTTGAACATCCACAGTTTCCAGCCTATGGTCATTACAGTACCCAGCATTATTGAACAGCCGGTTTTTCTGAATGTGCGTGCGGGGAATATTGCATTTGAAAACAACAAGTGGATGGCATGCGATGTAGGATCCCTTTATTCTTGTATACCCCATGATTTAGGACTACAATCACTCAAAATATCACATGGACCTTTACACAGAACATTCTCCAGAACTTAAATGGTTCATCCTGGAAGGAGTATCCTATCTTCTACATCAGGGGTCTTCAAACTATGGCCCTCCAGTTGTTTAGGAACTACAATTCCCATCATGCCTAGTCATGCCTGTGAATGTCAGGGTTTTACAATGCCTCATGGGATGTGTAGTTCCGTAACAGCTGGAGGATCCCTGTTCTACATCATAACTACTTCCTCTTTAATGGAAAATGGTAAATGCAGAAACAAGTAGCCCCCACGGGAGCGAGATTCTTCCCCACCTATGCAAATTTGTACATGGGGTGGTGGGAGGAACAGTACATATATAGCACACGCAACCCTCACAGAGATCCTAACATTTCATATTTCCGCTACATTGATGACTTGATCTTCATCATTGATCACAGTTTGTCTGCTATAAACTATCTAAACAACAATCTGTTAAACTTAAGATTTACATCAGAAGAGCACCAAACTGAGATCAATTATCTGGATATCACCATATCTGGTTCCACTCAAGACAATATGGTTACTGTGCATGAATACAGGAAACCTACTACAAAAACTCCAACACGTATCCAAATGTCACCCCCCTCACACCATCAGAGCGATCCCACGGGGACAGTTTATCCGGATCAGGCGGAACTGTTCCAGCTTGATGGATTTTGATAAAGAGGCTCTTTTATTGGAACAAAGACTCTGTGAACGCGGCTGCAAGAAATCACAGGTCAAACAAGCCCACCTCCATGCTAAGACTATGAACAGGATCAATTTATTAACCCATCAATCCTCCCAACACAGCCGACCATCCGATCTACCTGTGTTTTCCACACACTACAGTTCACAATTTCAAGACATAAAGCGTTTAAGACCTATTTACAGTACCGAGAGGTAAGCCTTATTAACCACTTAAGGACCACCCGCCGCAGTTACACTGCGGCAGGCAGCCCCTCCTGCACAAACTGACGTAGGTATATGCCAATTGCGTGCCTGCAGCTAGGGGGCGAGCGCGCGCCGCCGCCTGCTTCGGCTCAAACTCGGCAGCAGGGACTCCGATGCACGGGGCCGACGGCTCTGATTGCCACCTGACACCCGCGATCGTTCCCCGCTGAGAGAGAAGAACGGTCAGCAATTGTAAACACAGCTGACCGTTCTTCTCTCTGGAATGATCACAGAACGCCTGTGATCCTTCTCTGTAGGATCACAGGTCTTTGTGATTGTTTCACAAGCCCCACCCCCATACAGTTAGAATCACTCCCCTAGGCTCACATTTAACCCCTTGATCACCCACAGTATTAACCCCTCCCCTGCCAGTGTCATTAGTACAGTAACAGTGCATATTTTTAGCACCGATTACTGTAGTAATGTCACTGGTCCCCCCAAATAGTGTCAAAAATGTCAGTTAGGGGTCCGATCTGTCCGCCGCAATGTCGCAGTCCCGCTAAAAATTGCAGATGCCCGCCATTACTAGGAAAAAAGAAAAAAACAATAAAAATGACATAAATCTTACCCGTAGACGCAATAACTTTTGCGCAAACAAAATACGCTTATTGCGATATTTTTACCAAAAATATGTAGCAGAAAACAAATTGGCCTAAAATGTTAAAAAATTTTGATTTTTAATTTTTTTTTTTTTTTTTTGGAATGTTATATAGCAGAATGTGAAAAATATATATATTTTTTTTTTTCCAGAACTGTCGCTCTTTTTTTGTTTATAGTGCAAAAAATAAAAACCACACAGGTGATCAAATACCACCAAAAAAAAGCTCTATTTGTGGGAAAAACATGACATCAATTTTATTTGGGTACAGCGTCGCACTACAGCACAATTGTCCTTTAAAGTAACGCAGTGCCGAATCGCATAAAATGGCCTGGTCATTAAGGGGGCAAATCCTTCCGGTCCAGAAGTGGTTAAAGGCTTACCTACAGGTAAAAGTTCTAAGAGTGGGTTTACAACCACTTTAAGATCCAAGGGGTGGGGTGGGGGCGTGACGGTGTTGGCGTTCAGGCTGAGGTTGCTACATACTATCAATTGATGGGATTGTTCAGATGTGAAGCCACAGGGAGACCTTTAGGTCTTATACACACAGAGAACGTACATTTCAAATAAAAACAAAAGCACAAAAAGATACTAGCATAGGATTGCGATTGATATCATCATCTTCTATCAACAAATCAAAGATCCCGGAGAACCCTGAGGCTAAGTTTTGGCTTCATCCTGTTCAGGGCATTACATACGACATCAATAGAACGAGAGCCCAGCGCAGCAGCTGATATTTTATTAACAGGCCGCTATGAAAGCCATCCATTCCATTAAAAATATATATCGGTTTGTCAATTTCTGGTGCGAGAGAAAAAGGGACGGCGATTTACTGCTAAACAGGCGTAAGTGGTTGAGTAATTCTACGAAACAAAACCGCCATTCCCTTTCGCCTCGTACTTCTGAGGCTCAGGGTTTGTCCTCGAGCGACTTGACAGGTAGCCGCGCCATCAATAAAACATGCCAATTTTGATTTTCCTTGCAAGATGTGAATAGGCCATGATGGATTTTCGTTTGGAAGACAGGGTGACGGGAACAGATGTTATTAATGGTCATTAGAGACGGGGGAGGCAGCCGTTAACGCGATTTGAGGAAATACAGAGAGGCAGCAGATCCTAAAATGTCATAAATAACTTTTAATTTCTGAAACAGAACGCGAGCCGTCTGCTGCCCCAATCATTTCGCACTTTCTGGCTTCACATTGAGCATTAATGTCTCACGCCGAGTGATGCTAATGAACTTCTCAAGGTCAACGGCGGTTAAGTGATCGAAGCTTAAAGATCCGGAGGAGAACGGGCGTCCCAAAAGTGATTACGATCAGAGCGGGGTGTTAATGCGGGAAAGATAAACAAATGGATCGCATGCCGAGCTCCGTGGATTCAATGTGAAAGGCGCATTAGCGGCAGCCCGGTGTAAATTAATATACGTCTCGGTGATGGATGTCTATCTGAAGGACATCGGACACAAATTGGTAACTCTGATAATTTGGAGATGTTATACAATGGGCAAATTAAGAGACTTGTTCCCTTAGTAACAATCCTTTGTACGGAGAAGAATAATGAATAATTGTTAGGAGAATTAGGAATAAGAAGGAACAGAAAAGCAATTTTACAATTTTGGTTCAGCTGGGACTCAGACGGAAAGTCTAGCCAAGACCAACAGTTTTAATCTGAATGCTTTAATATGAGGGGTTTTTTTTATAAATGGTTCTAGGTTTGAGTGCGGAATTTCTATGGTGGATGCAGGCTTAGTTGCCAGTTCTGCACACCTGCCTGCTGTGGGGTTCCTACCTTTCCTGCAACCAATTCCCTGGTCTGCACACCCGATGTACCCATTATGTGGGGTTCTCACTATGGTTGGCTCCAATACAGTCTAAAAATAAGTTCCTGAAGACCAAATGCACGCTATTCTGGAGACATGACTCCTTAAAGTGCACTGGTACCTGTACAGGGGTGTTTCGACAGACAGTTGTACAAGCCCCCCAAATTAGGCAGTAAGTATACAAATATACCTTTATGCCTTGACTGGTCACCTAGCTCTCCCATAGAAATGTAGCTATGGGCTGAAGTTATGTCTCAGATGCCTTGTTGATCCTTCAGCCCACATGGTCCACCAATAATGGCTGTCCTTCTACTTCTTGTCTATATAGGAGTAGGCCCTACTGAGCGAACCTGCGCTCTCTAGTGGCTGAAGGAGACACTGCAGTCCAATACTCCTGAGAAGTACACAGGGCATGAACAGGACACTGCGAGAAAGACCAGAACGACAGATCTCTCTTTTTTTTTTTAAAAAAAGAGTGGGAAAAACTTACCAGTCCTGCCGCAGGATCCTTAGAGCAGTGGTCCTCAACCCTGGTCCTCTAACAGGCCAGGTTTGCAAGATAACTGAAATACATCCCAGGTGAAATAATTTGCTGCTCAGTGATTGCAGTACTCTAGTCTGCATCTCCCCAAGTTAATACTTAAAATCTGGCCTGTTAATGGGCCCTGAGGACCGGAGTTGAGGACCACTGCCTTAGAGGACCCAAGCTTCACCCATCATGGCGGGCTTTGTCAGTCATTGGACCTTCAAGGACCGGGTCACCCTTTTTAATGGAATCCACACCCTTGGACCTGTAAAGCACCCCGCTGGCAAACTCCTTGTGATAATAAATAGTCAGGGTTCCATTTATCAGGGTCTAGCGCCCAGATGGGTCACATTACTAGCAAACCCTCGGTTCTTCTTAGCCGAGGCTAGGGTACCATCCTCTAGCCATTCAAATTAACCTGATCAGAATGCCCCTAAGCTGGGACATTCTTCTTAGGATAGAAGAGCTTTAACAGCCATGACCACCACCTTCAAGACAATGGCGAAAAAAACTGAGGTTCTTCCTGTATGGGAGGGGTTATATGGGAGGAACTTCCTGTCTATTGGTTGCCAGTGTCTATTAGACTAAACGTAGCGTATAACCCGGGTAGTCATAATTACCTGCTCTGTGTCCCGTGATGTACGATAAAGAAATTATACTTTGTTGGATGCTGGCTTGGTTGCCAGGTCTGCACACATCAGGGGCACCTTCCACCTCTGCTCTGATCTCCCAGGTCTGCACACCTGTACTGTTTATTATGAGGAGCTCCCGCCATCTCTGCTCTGAATTATTGGTACTACATATCTGCTGTGCCCATTGTGAAGGGTTCCCACCGTACGTGAAATGCACTTGCTGTGCCCATTATGAAGGTATATCATCATGCCTACTATATTATCATTCAGTTTACAGTATAGTATGGAGCTTCTAGCAAAAGGATCTGGAACACACACAAAAGGTATTCGGGGACACCCAAAACCCCAGCTATGCAATAACAGTGTCGTGAATTATGGCAGGGAGATCTCACTGCTCAAGCATTCAAGACATATATGACTCTAGGAGCTGACTCAGGTTATAAATCTCCAACTATTACCAAAATAACATACTGCTGACCTCTGCACTCTGTGTTCCCTTTTCCTGACACCTGCACAATGCGTTACATACTACTGAACTCTGCATTCTGTGTTACTTACTCCTGACCCCTGCGCTCTGGGTTACATACCCTGAATGGCACATTCTGTGTCCATTACGAGGAGCTCCCAACATCCCTGCTGGGATAATATTAATTTTTTATTAGGTAGAAGATAACATGAGAAGCTGCAATACATAAAAGGTGGGCAGGAACACCCAAGGTTCCAAGATGGGCAGGAAAGTGTCAGGAATTCGGACAGGAAGAGCATCCAAGACATACAAGATTCGGGGGGGGGGGGGGGGGGGCGACTACGGTCATAAATATCAAACTACAACTAAAAACAACATACTACTGACACTCTATCAGTTATTCCTGACCCCTGCACAGTGGGTTACATACCTTTGACCTCTGCACTCTATGATACTTATTCCTGATCCCTGCACTCTTATGATACTTACTCCTGTCCTCTACACTCTGCATTACATACAGTACCTCTGCGTTACATACAATGCCTTGAAAAAGTATTCATACCCCTCGGAATTTTTGTCTTTTTTTTTTTTACCAAAAATATGTAGTAGAATACAAACTGGCCTAAACTGATAAAAAAAAAAAAAAAAAAAATTTTGCATTTTTTTTATTGGTAATGTTTTAGAGCAGAAAGTAAAAAAATATGGCGTTTTTTTTCAAAATTGTTGCTCTTTTTTTGTGTATAGCGCAAAATCTAAAAACTGCAGAGGTGATCAAATACCACCAAAAGAAAGCTCTATTTGTGAAAAAAAGAGGACATCAATTGTATTTGGGTACAGCGTCGCACGACCGCGCAATTTTCCATTAAAGTAACGCAGTGCCGAATCGCAAAAAAATGGCCTGATCATTAAGGGGGCAAATCCTTCCGGGGCTGAAGTGGTTAAACAATGTTTGTTTAGTATCACTTTAACCAAACCTGGGAGCCTCTCAGTGGCATTAAATGACCTCAGAAAACATGAAGCAGCTCCGAGCCGCGGCGCAGCCAGTTCCGTCTGAGTTCCAGAGATTGGAACAAACAGCAGGTGTTACTATATTAAAATCAAACTGTTACATCAAATTTATTCCGTATCTTAACACAGCTAATAGACGGGGGAAAAAAAAAAAAACGGCGGCATGTTGGGCCAGACTTCCATTTGACATTTCCAAACGGTCAAGTATAAATTTGACTCTGGAGGTGAACAGGTTGTCGCTGCGCCAACGGCCGGCTCGCAGAGAATGGCGGACAGGATGCTGCGCGGTTCCGTATCATAGAAAAGGGACAGATGGATAAAACTGTTAGAGGCGACAACCGTCTCAAACTAATCAACGACAACCAGTAAGATGACAATCTGGGCTGGGGGATGACAGTTGGTGAAGGAATGTCTGATTCCGATCGGTTACAATGACTCGTCTGCGGCACGTATTATACATCAGGCCCAAAGTTATCATGTATCAGAACAGCAGATGGTCACATTTTTAATGCTGGAAGACATACAATGTAACAACTTTTATAAGAGTAACGTTGCATCAAATACTAAAATTGGTTGTAAACCCCCTACGTATACACAGTGATGCGACTGGTGATACACAGAGATTAAACAAATCCTCCTACGTAAGTTGCAGTTGTTTATCTGCAGTCTACTCTTCTCTACATTCAGGATTTATAAAGCTTGTCTGAACTGTCAGAATAACTACAGAGGATAGTCATTTATTTTGCATGTGTGTGCTATCAAATATAACAAGGCAATTAAAATGAGTAAAAAAGGGGATTTGGTCCCACCATATGGCCATATCGTGCTCAAGCCCACCACTACGTCAAAGTACCCCATTGTCAGTGGGTCCTACACTATCCATAAATTGAAGGATGAATCCAACCTCTCATTTTATGGATAGTGTAGGACCCACTGAGAATGGGGTACTTTGACGTAGTGGTGGGCTTGAGCACGATATGGCCATATGGTGGGACCAAATCCCCATTTTTACTCATTTTGATTGCCTTGTTATATTTGATAGTCATTTATTTTTGCATGTGTGCGTTATCCTCTTTAGTTATATATGTATATTGGTTTTTATAGCAGCACCAGCTTCAGAAATGAATGTTCAGGGTGTGCGTGCCCCCCCCCCCCCCCAAACTCTGTTTGAGCTGTCAGAAAACAGGGGGCGGAGAGCTGAAGTTACACACTGCTACTAAACTGAGAGTGGATTGGAAGGAGGAGACACAACCCCCCCCCCCTTCACACAGCACACAGGAAAATAGCTGAGGCTGTCATTCACAGGCTGTGTGCTGGAGATCCCTCCTCTGTCTCCTATTTACCTCTTGGTGTCAGGAAAACTTGTCAGAAGTGACTCATGCTAATATCAGAGGAATAAAGCAGCAGTACACACCATAGAGCAGTGATGGTGAACCTTGGCACCCCAGATGTCTTGGAACTACATTTCCCATGATGCTCATGCACTCAGCAGTGTAGTTGAGCATCATGGGAAATGTAGTTCCAAAACATCTGGGGTGCCAAGGTTCGCCATCACTGGTCTAGAGGGATATGCCTTGCTCATATTTTATGTCTGAGGTTTACAACCTCTTTAATCACTTGACCTCTAGAAGATTTACCCCCCTTAATGACCAGGCCATTTTTTGCTGTACAGCACTGTGTTATTTTATTTGACAATTGAGCGGTCATGTGACGCTGTACCCAAATAAAATAGATGTCCTTTTTTTTGCCCACAAATAGAGCTTTCTTTTGGTGGTATTTGATCACCTCTGCAGGTTTTCAGTTTTTGAGCTATAAACAAAAAATAAGACCAACAATTTTGAAAAAAATATATATATATATTTTTTACTTTCTGCTATAAAACATATCCAATAAAAATGTTTCTTCATAAATTTAGGCCAATGCGTATTCTGTTACATATTTTTGGTAAAAGATCCCAATAAGCGTATATTGATTGGTTTGCGCAAAAGTTATAGCGTCCCAAAAATATGGGATATATTTATGAATTTTTAGTTATTTTTTTTTTTTACTAGTAATGGCAGCAATCAGCGACTTATAGCAAGATTGCGATATTGGGGCGGACAAATCGGACACCTAATTGACACTTTTTTTGTGGAACCAGTGACACCAATACAGTGATCAGTGCTAAAAATATGCACTGTCACTGTACTAATGACACTGGCAGGGAAGGGGTTAACATCTAGGATGATCAAGGGGTTAACCGTGTGGCCAACATGTGTTAGTGCGGGTTCACATATACAGTATGGAATCTCACAAGTCGGATCCCAAGTATCGGCAGTGTAAACCAAGCCTTTATTAGTACTACTGAAGCTGCTCCGACTTTAGAAAAGGTTCCTGTGCTACTTCAAGGCGACTTCTATCTGACTTGTGCCCATAGACTTGAATGGAAGTTGCCTCCAAGTCAGATCTTCATCTACAGTGCATATAAAAAGTCTACACACCCCTGTTAAAATGTCAGATTTCTGTGATGTATAAAAATGAGACAAAGATAAATAATTTCAGAACATTTTCCACCTTAAGTGCCGGTTCACATTGGTGCGACACGGGAACCCTGTGAATCCACTGCGGGTTCCCACATCGCATTAAAATCGCAGGCAGTTCACATTGCCATATGCAAATTGCTGGGGGGTGCCAATACAAAGTTAACGACACCCCCAGATTAGTTCGCATATCGCAGTGCGAACTGTCAGTTCGGACATTAATCGGATCGCATAGGTGTGAACCACCTTGCAATCCAATTCTGGTGCGGACCCAAAAAAAGGGTCCTGTGCGTGTTGTGTCCAAATCCGATGCAAACTCAGCTATACAATCTGTTTGGCTGAAATCACATCGCACAGACATTGCATGTGATTTGCAGAGCAGTGCGCTTGTTACAGTGTGAATCGGGACTTTAGAGTGTGCGCTGTTCTAATGAAGCTCTCTTCAGGAATGCCTGGAGCCAATTGTCTGGTACTGGTGACCAATCGGCAGCCTGCACCCACTGATTGGTTCATGCTGCTGCCAATCGCAGTACAGTCGGGGCGGCCTCTCTAGCCCGGCACGCGGATCAGGAACTCGGTACGTGATCTGGTGCAGGAGAGCCGACTTGCTGCCCTATATGTACTGTATACGGTCAGCAAGCGGTTAAAGGGGAACTTTGCGATACTTAAAGGGGAGATTTGTTAGATCTGCCATACCATTTATAAAACCCAACATCAGCTAAAATGTTTCACTTAGCACAGGATAGATAGAGTCTCTGTCAATTTTTTTTGTTTTTTCTGTGTCTCCAATGGGGAGAATTACCTCCACTTCCTGGCAGGGCATCTTTTCCAGGCAGCAATAAAAATCTGACCCGCCCCTCACAGTTCGAATCACTCCCCTAGGCTCACATTTAACCCCTTGATTGCCCACAATGTTAACCCCTTCTCTAAAATGTTAAAAAATTTAGATTTTTGATTTTTTTGGGGGGGGAATGTTATATAGTAGAATGTGAAAAAAAATATATATACTGCATTTTCTGGCGTATAAGACTACTTTTGAACCTCAAAAAAATCCCCCAAAAATGGGGGGTCGTCTTATACGCCGAGTATAATATCTCCAAGGTAACCTAAGTATAAGTATTACCGGTAGATGAAAATTAGGGGGGTCGTCTTATACGCCCAGTCGTCTTATACGCCGGAAAATACGGTATATTTTTTTTTTTTCCAGAATTATCGCTCTTTTTTTGTTTATAGCGCAAAAAAAAATAAAAAACTCGCACAGGTGATCAAATACAACCAAAAGAAAGCTCTGTTTGCTGGAAAAAAAGGACGTAAATTAGTTTGAGCACAGCATTGCATGACAGTGCAATTGTCAGTTAAAGTCACGCAGTGCCAAGTTGTAAAAAAGAGGCCTGGTCCGGTCTTAAAGCGGAGTTCCACCCAAAAGTGGAACTTCCGCTTTAAATAGTCCTAACCCCCTAACATGCCACATTTGGCATGTCATTTTTTGGGGGGGGGGGAGCGGGTACCTAGTTTTGACAGGTACCCGCTCCCACTTCCGCTCGGAGCGCCGCGGCGCCCTGAGCAGAAGTTCTCCTCTTTCCCTCCCTCCCTGCAATCTTCTGGGACAGGTCAGAGGTCCCAGAAGATTGCCGGCCAATCACGACGCATAGCGCAACTCGCGCATGCGCAGTGCGTACCCGGCTGTGAAGCGGCAAACTGTCACAGCCGGGTGCCCACATCAGTGATGCCGGCGCCGCAGAGCAGAGAGGGAGAAGACGGCGCATCGCTGGACCGTGGGGCAGGTGAGTGTGCGGTTAGGCTGGAACTCCGCTTTAAAGTGGTTAAACTGTGCTGTACATAGCCTGTGTAGAGAGCAGCCTGTGGGAGGGCACTCACAGGCCCCACCTACTACAGAAAGCTACAGAAAGGGGCAGAAACAAGACCAGTCACTCGCACAAGGAGAGCGAGCAGCAGCGACCGGTCCTTATTATAGGCTCCTGCACAGAGGCAAAGATTGCACAGATCGGGAAGAACAATACAAAGCACACCAAGATTTGAAATGCCCAGAGTTCCGCTTTAACCATGTGCATAGTATATATTCTGTTACTTTTTATCGTATACATGACCTAATTATCACCAGAGAGGTTTGGACTATTCACATCGCCAGCACAAATCAAGCCACTAGATTATTTTTAGGCTGCTCAGAGGTCAGTGATTGGACTTCTGTAGACCACATATGGTGCAGAGAGACGCAAAGCGATGAGACGTGACTGAGCACTTTTCCTGACCAATGAAAGGTATCCACCGGCTGGCTTCAAAGTGATATCCATTCTCTGGCTGGCCTTCTGTATGAGGCGACTCCGGTTGTTATCTCGTTAGAATTTCTCAGCCTCATGCGGAGAAGCCATTACTCCGCCGTTTGAAGTTGCAGCCAACGGGCAATGTCTCCGAGCGTGCTAACAGCCAACCTCTTCCCAGTCGCTGCTCTGCTCTCCCCACTTCATTGTGCTGTGATGAAGTGCATAAATACATTTCTTTTACAATTTCCAAAGCCATCAAAGCCGATTTCACAGACTCCGTCCTTCTATAAGTCACCGAGAAATAAAAAAAAAAAATCAGAGGACGGCAAAAGTTTGGCAAAACATTTTCTAGACTTTGTGCACTTTCCTGATGCTGGGAATTTTAGGTTTATTATTTTTTAACCCATTCATTCTATGCATTAAGGTTAATAACCTTCTGTGCCAGAGGATCCCCTAATTGGTTCCCAATTGCTGTCAATCAGATTCTGTGACAAGGGGGTGGGGCTGAACCTCTCGGTTTGTGCCTATAGACGCAGACAGGGCGGCTCGGGAGAGAGTTAAGTGTTTCATAAGCTGCTTTTCCTTATTGCTGCTGACACTGTCTGGCTTGGCCCTGGGAGGCGGGTGTTTGATTCTGGCTTAGGCGGGTGCACCTTCCACCTCCTCGTCTGTAGATCCTTGTTCCCCCCCCCCTTTTTTTGGGGCGAAACAGGAAAGGGTGTGGCCAGCTCCCATTTAATCCCTGGCCTGTCCAGAGTGTGGTTCAGCAGCAACTTTTTTCGCTGAGGAAGGGGGCTCGCCCCTGAAACGCGTCAGCCTAGCCACAGCAGCCCCATGCGGCACACTGCATGCCATTCGGCATCGTGTGGTACCTTGGCTACCTTGGAGATTTTATGTATATTATGTTGATGTGTGTACATTCACACCCGCTTTGTGAGTATAATGTATACTTTTTAATATTTTAATAAATGTTTTTAGTGGTAATGCACTAGGTCGGTGCACCCCTTTTCTTTTAGTTTTTTCCCCAGTCGGCTCGGGAGAGAGCCTGCGCAAGTGTCCGCATAGAAAGAGTTGCTAAAGAGGAGCAAGGAGTGCCAGCGGGGAACCTGTGAAGAGGAGGATCGATGCGGCTCTCAGCAAAAATACTACAAGGAGCAGGTAAGTGCATGTTTAATATTTTAACCACTTAAGGACCGTTGCCGCAGTTTTAATGCGGCAGGCAGCCCCTCCTGTGCGAACCGACGCAGCCCTACGACGGTCGTGCGCCTACTGCTAGGGGCGAGCGCACGCCGCCGCTGGCGCACTCCCACCCCCACTTGGCAGCGGGGACTCCGATGCATGGGGCCGGCAGCTCCGATTGCCACCCGCGATCGTTCCCTGCTGAGAGAGACGGACGGTCAGCTATTGTAAAAACAGCCGACCGTTCTTCTCTCTGAAATGATCACAGGGCGCCTGTGATCCTTCTATATAGGATCACAGGTCTCTATGATCATTTCAAAAGCCCAACCCCCATAAAGTTAGAAACACTCCCCTAGGCTTACATTTAACCCCTTGATCGCCCCTGGTGTTAACCCCTTCCCTGCCAGTGTCATTACAGTAATATTTTTAGCACTGATTACTGTAGTAAGGTCACTGGTCCCCCAAAAAGAGTAAAAAATGTCAGTTAGGGGTCTAATCTGTCTGCCGCAATCCCGCTAAAAATCGCAGATCACCACCATTACTAGTAAACAAAAAAATAAAAAAACAATAGAAATGACAAATATTTCTCTTAGTTTGTAGAGGCGATAACTTTTGCGCAAACCAATCAAGATTATGCTTATTGCAATTTTTTTTTTTTTTACCAAAAATTGTAGCAGAAAACAAATTGGCCTAAAATGTTAAATAAAAATTTGATTTTTACTTTTTTTTTAATGTTTTATAGCAGAAAGTGAAAAATATTGTTTTTTTTTTTTGTTTATAGCGCAAAAAAAAAAATAATAAATCACACAGGTGATCAAATACCACCAAAAGAAATCTCTATTTGTGGGAAAATCAGGACATCAATTTTATTTGGGTACAGCGTCGCACGACTGCGCAATTTTCCATTAAAGTAACGCAATGCCGAATCGCAAAAAAAATGGCCTGGTTATTAAGGGGCAAATCCTTCGGGTTCAGAACTGGTTAATTAAAAAAAAGAAAAAAAAATCAAACCATTAGTATCACTTTAAGAGCGGAAATATAAACGTTCCCCAGTGTCACTCCATCTCGTTAACGTCTCAAAGTGTCTCTACGGGGAAAAAATCAGGATAAATGCTCTGCAGTTTACTCTTCTGCCTCATCGCCCTCGGATCTTCTCTCCGCCCCATTGCCGCACTGTGAATACGATTGCGTCTTCCTACCGTCCTCATTACAGTCTCTAAAAGGTTCCCAATGCCCCAATTCTTCCAGACAAGAGTTATTTAAGACTAACAGGGGTTAAACCTTCCTTTGACAGTTGGTAGTATTCAGTATAGTGAAGGGGGGGGGGGGGGGGGCACAACAAGTAAAATAATTGCTCCCGCAGGGAACGATCGCAGGTCGCTTGTATTTGCACTCGGCTACGGCAAGTAGCGGAATCGGCTTCCTCTCCCAGCGCAGACACGTCCGTCCTTTCCTGTCGCTGCAGGACCTGGCTGTGCCTATTCTCTTTCGCATGGCGATTATTCAACAGATGTTGCCTCGTCCTGAGGGGACCTTTTATTATTCAACAATGATTTTCGGGCAAAGTAATTTTTTTTTTTTTTTTTTACTGGACTCGAATATGTTTTTATTTTCCCCCCTATTTCCCGTGTTAAGTATTAAGCAATTAAAAACACAGCATGTGCCTTGAAGGTAATTTTAGCCCGTCTCACCGAACGTTTTACTCAAAAAGGGAAGAAAAGCAGATGAGGGGTCAGGGGTGGAAGCTGCCTGTTTGCGTATTGCTCAGTTTATGGGCGAACTGGTCTGTCCTGGTTTGCAAAGTACTGGAAATTTGGAATAATTGAACAGATACATGCAGGAAAAGTGCAGAACATACAGTACAGATTATGCTTGCTGTAGGGCAGACATGTCAAAATTGTGATTTTTAGGTTGATTTAGGCTCTTTGCTTTCCTTGCTGCCATTGGCCAGTTCAGTAGGGTAAATGTGAACTTATGGGGGCTTTCCATGCTGGCTCTCCTTCTCGGATCAGAGACACAGTGTTTCCTACCGCTGGTCGGTTAGAACTTCTACCTGCAGCTGCCTTTACTCCCAGGAGGCATCCCGCTAGACGTTATGGATTTATTTATATGCCTGTTTTTCACTTCCACCTTGTAAGTGTTTTTAACCCTTCCTTGTCATTTAAAGTGTTTTATTACTGCACTTACAGTGGTGATCAAAAGTTTGGGCACCCCAGGTAAAAATTTGTATTAATGTGCATAAAGAAGCCAAGGAAAGATGGAAAAATCCCCAAAAGGCATCAAATTACAGATTAGACATTCTTACAAATTTTTACCTGGGGTGCCCAAACTTTCGATCACCACTGTAGAAGCGCCGCCTACTCTGCTTTGTTTTTCCTATAGAGTAGGGCTTTCCTCTTCTGAAGTGCAGCTGCATTAATCACATTTTACAGTTTGTCAACGTCTCCTCTTTATCCAGAGTGCCCTATTCTCCACACTCCTCCTTCACATACAGTGCAGATATTTTTTTTTTATCTTAAAGCGGAGTTCCACCCTAAAATAAAAAACTTACCTCCATCTTCATGCCCGGGGTCACCTGAAAAACAAATGGATAATCGCAATTTTTTTTTTTTACTTAACTGGTTTAGAAGAAAATATACTCACCTTACTTCCTCTTCCTCCCCTCGGCAGCCCGCGCCGTCACTTCCTGGCTTTGCAATGATTCCTGGGAGCTGAACGTCATCGCTCCCAGGAATCAATGTGCCTGCACCGGCCCCGACGTCAGTTCCGGTGCAGGCGCCGTCATACCTTGCTAAACAGCTCCTGGGCATGCCCAGAAGCTGTGCAGGGATGACGCTGCGGCACCGGAAGTGACTGCGGGGCCGGTGCAGTGCATCGTGGGACCGAAGAAGACGGAAGAGGACGCAGAAGATGATCGCGCTGGCTTCAAGCTGCCCACTCCTGAGATGGCAGCGCTGGACAATACTTTTTCAAGGTAAGTATTTCTTCTTACAGGTAAGTGCGACCTGGGACAGTTCAGAGGCTATCCATTGTGGAATGTACTAGCCCTGACTGTCCCGGGGGTATTTTTATTAAAAAAGTATTCCCAGGGTGGAACTCCGCTTTAAAGCGGAGTTCTGGCCTCGGGGGTCAATTTTAGCTAAAAATACCCCCGGGACAGTCAGGGCTAGTACATTCCACAATGGATAGCCTCTGAACTGTCCCGGGTCGCACTTACCTGTAAGAAGAAATACTTACCTTGAAAATTTCTTCTCCAGCGCTGCCATCTCAGGTGTGGGCAGCTTAAGCCGCATCGTCCTCTTCGGCGTCCTCTTCTGTGATGTCAGAGTCCCACAATGCACTGCACCGGCCCTGCTCGTCACTTCTGGTGCAGAAGCTGTATAGCAGGAAATGATGTGCCTGCATCGGAAGTGACGAGCGGGCCGGTGCAGGCGCATTGACTCCTGGGAGTGATGACGTTCAGCTCCCAGGAGTCATCGCAAACCGGAAGAGACGGCGCGGGCCGCGGCCGCAGAGGGAGGAAGTGGAAGGGAGGGGAGTATATTTTCTTCAATAATAAGGTAAGTGACCAAAAAAAAAAAAAAAAAAATCGTCAGTATCCATTTCTTTTTCAGGTTGCACTCAGCAAGCGGATGGCCCAAAATCGATTTTTTCGATTTTGAAGCCGGAATTCAGTTTTAAAGTAATTGTAAAGTCTTTCTTTTTTTTTTTTTGTTAAAAATAACAAACGGGTTATAATTACCTGTTCTGGGCAGTGGTTTGCACAGAGCATCCCAGATCCTCCTCTTGATTGATCCCTCTTCTGCGCTCCTGGCCCCTCCCTCCTAACGAATGCCCCCACAGCAAGCAGCTTGCTATGGGGGCACCTGAGCCAAACCGCAACTG
This sequence comes from Pelophylax lessonae, assembly GCF_965119305.1. Lineage (NCBI taxonomy): Eukaryota > Metazoa > Chordata > Amphibia > Anura > Ranidae > Pelophylax > Pelophylax lessonae. Next base: position 215,413,522 of record NC_138777.1, on the reverse strand, counting down.
CCTGTGTCCATTCAGACATGGAGCCATGCCCCCTCTCTCTCCTCATTGGCTCACTGAATTTGATTGACAGCAGCGGGAGCCAATGGCCCCACATGCCACCTTAGCCAATGAGGAGGGAGAGTCTCGGGCAGCTGAGACACTCCTGCAACATCTGTTACCTGTGAGCCTTATCTTCTGATGAAGAGGAATACTGATCTGATCTATATTGGTGATATCCTTGGAGAAAGTTTGTCTTACTAGCCTGTCTGGTGACACAGGGGCTAAGTCTGAGGTGAGAGGCTAATGAGACTGGGTGGAGGATTACCAGCACATTGAAGAGCACTGAATGTTTATATCTTGTGCATGCTTCACCATAATTTTCACCTGTGGACTGCTCTCCTCGATATCATCTTCATAATCCATATTTGACTTTTTGTTATATATTTGTTATTGGGACTTTTGGTTTATTGATCCTTTAGTGCATAGCAGCTTTCTATTATATTATTTTATACAGTTGCGCTGAATTTTATATCTATTATTATACTCCTGCAACATCGCTGGATCCGGATGGGCTCAGGGAAGTATTGGGGGGGGGGGGGGGGGCACAGAATGCAATAAGATAAAAAACCTTCTGACTTTACAACCACTTTAATGCCTTCTAAAACCTTCTGCCTTTAGAACCACTCTAAGCAAAGAGACTTACATTGCAGCCACCAGGATCTTCACCTGCGCTGATCAGCAAATTTGGCATGTGTATAAACTCTCCCAACCGTACAAATGATCTCTGTCAACACTTTACAGTGCAGTAAAAATGCCATCCAGTGTGCAAACTGCGCTTCAATTACATCACAAGCAGCCATGTTAATTAGAGGATCGCTCAGAGAACCCTTGTGAAACGAGCCGCCGAGGAAGCTCATGCAAAAAACGCGAGGCAGAGTGATGCCGCTATGGCCAATTGAGCACGTTTTAGATGGCTTTTTCCAGATAATTGGTTTGCCTATCTGCCTTCCAGTTAACCAGCTGCATGGTAGAAGTGGCTATCAAAATGAAATTGAGCAAAAAAAAAAAAAAAAAAGATTGTTCAAGGTGATCACTCAATAGTATATAAGCGAAAATAACTTTTATTAGCAGTAGTGCTTATGAAATGATACATGCAGTTTTTGTAGGAGGGAAGGGTGAGCAAATTCTTAAAGTGATCCGATCACAGTGCTTATGCGTGAGGTTAAATAATAAAAATGAAGCTAACAATATTGTACAGTCTTAATTTTACCTGTGCATGCTCACCTATAAAAGGGTGACTTTGAATCTAGAAGTCATAACTAACAGATCCCCCAAAAGAGATGGTGACCTGTCAATGTCCAACTGTGCTTTTCTTACAACAAAATACATCTTTTTCTCACTATCTTTACAAATCCACAAAATAAGTCCTCATTTTAGGGTATTGGGCAGAGCCATTCCAATTGTAGCCCTTTTGGTAATTTGAGTTCTCTGTTCTGTGCCTCGACTCCAAGAACACCCTCAGCCCCTCTGACACCTCTGGTTGAATGAATGTTACTTTCAACACTTACATTGGGGAAAATAATTCTTTGATCCCCTGCAGATTTTGTAATTTTCACACTTACAAAGAAATGAAGGGTCTATAATTGTTATCATAGGTGTATTTTAAATGATAGAGACAGAAGATCAACCAAAAATCCAGAAAAAACACGATACAAATGTTATAAATGGAGTTGTAGTTCAGTGAGTAAAACAAGTATTTGATCCCCAAGCAAAACATGACTTAGTATTTGGTGGATAAACCCTTGCTGGCAAGTACAGGGGGGTAAGAGGTTTCTTGTAGTTGGTGACCAGGTTTGCACAAACCACAGGAGGGATTTTGGTCCACTTTTCTTTAGAGGTCTTCTCTAAATCCTTAAGATTTCTTGGCAACTCAAGGTTTCAGCTCCCTCTATAGACTTTCTATATATATATATATTATACACACTATATATATATATATATATATATATACACACACAAACACACATACAACTAAAGTGGAACTAAGCCCTCCTATCGTTTTCAGCCAAGGAAGCTGCCATCTTGGCTACAGTATTTGATCTTCAACTGTGATGATTCTGCTCATGTGATCAGTTATGACACCAGTTTAACAGTTTGGTTGAGAGCACAAATGAGAGCATTTGCTGGAAATACAACTGTTAAATCATGAGTTGAGTTCCGCTTTAACTTGGCTGTGAAATAGCAGCAGGAAATAGACACAAGACTGTTTCGTGGTAATTCAATGTATTGGTATGGGTTAAAATAAATTGTGATTTGAGCATAAATGAACACACAAAAGGTAGGTTCAGATACAGTCCGCTGGGTTGTATATTCACTATGCCAAGATAACTTAGAATAGAGTTCTGTACCACTACACAGGGATTAACACATGCATCAGCACTGTCAAAAATAAACAGAACAGTGAATTTAAGCATTAACTGCAATGTGAATAATAATACTGTAGCTAGTCTAGAATGCACTCTAGAAGAATGGCTGGGATATGGTGCAATGTCCTCTGAGAGGTAACGCTTAACATAAGCAATAGGTGAAGGTCTCTGTGTACAATTTCAATTTATAATAAAAAATAATAATAATAATAATAATAAAGCGCCACTTTGCAATCATTTAGCCACTTTGAGCACTCATTAGTGATATACTATGTGCCTGGTGTAGTTGGGACAGTATAATTACATGAGATAAAGCAGCACAATGCCCTAGTACAGCAAGTCTATCATAGGTGTATAATGTATAAAAACTATCATGGCCCTTTTTAGAATATGATATCTATGTCTCCACTTATAAAAGCCCAGCAGTCAGGAATTTGATACCTCAAGTCACTGTTTTGCGCAGTTAATCCTAAAGCCTCGTACACACGCAACGAATTACCGCCAACCGGTCGTCCGTCTTTTGTCCAGAGTGGTGTCTGTTGGTTGGAATGTGCTCTAGACTGCACACAAATTTTCCCGCACGACAGAATTCTACTTCAGAAGTGATGTCACGTTGCATTGCTTTCTTTGTGTTCTTTCATCTCTGAGCATGCCTAGTCTTGCTCATAAGATTTTTCCCCATCGAAATCTGTACTAATGAGACGAAAATCGGACGTGTTTTGACGGTCGACAAAAATTTTATAGCCTGCACACCAGGATTTTTTCGGCCGAAAAGTCGGAGTCGGTTGTCGGAAGCATCATACTAACAAGCCGAAAATCGGCAGATCGGTCGTCGGACGAAAATTCCCAGCCGAATTTCGACTCGTGTGTACGGGGCTTAAGAACCACCAATGAGAGCTCGTCCGTAGACTTTCCCCAGATATCCCGCTATGAGTTAACAGGCTACTTTCCTCTGTCCTGACACCGGCTGGCTCATTGGCTAATTGGAATACTTTCAGATTTGTTGGAGCATTTGTTCGCAAAAGACTTACCTCTCCAACTCGTACTCTTTCAGTCCCACTTTGGCTGTTTTCATGACCTGCAGGCACATGACAAACATACTCACAGTGAGGAAAAATTATTGATATCTCTAAATACTTTCAAGTATTGAATACAAAGAATGAGCGAATTTAAGTACGTCTAAAGCCAAGGAAATGGTTTCAATCCTTGTGAGGTTTTGTCCCATTGGGGAGAATTTCCTTTTATTTCTTGTCCTGTAAACCAGCGATGGCCACATGATATGTTCCCAAGGTGGGATTCCTGTTCATGACAATAATAGTCCATACCTGCATATTGTTCACTAGTCCAAGATCAAGTGGTAGACATGTGTGGGACACAGATTTTCACAGGTTATCAAAATGCTGACACAGTAGTTACTTGAGCCGAATTGGCTTTTATTTGGCCGCTCTCCACAAAGATTGGGAACCCCGGAAGAGGGCAATCCAAATGTAATAGGTCAAAGAGAGAGTCGTTTAGTGAGCTCTTCAACATATTACACTCACATTATATACACTGGCACAGCCGCTTGTAGTCTCCATTGGAAGAGTCTAGTGATAGTCGGTTAAAGGAGCGCCCAAAATCAGCAATAAGAATCCCACTTAGCTCAAAAGATCGTCGTTTTGGTAGCAGAACATGTTCAAGCCAACACGTTTTGGGGGAACAGAGATTCCCCCCTCTTCAGGGCTGGTTCAGATGTGGACCTAGGAATCGAGGCTTTATCCTATCCAATGTTCTACAAAGCCTCCAGGCTCCATGTTTAAAGTAATCCACCAAATACAGGATGCACATTGTATACATACAAGTCAAGGGTATATCAGACACCAAATGCGCCCAGGCTTCCCACCCATCCCCACACCATTGTCATTAGAGGTGTGGACGACTAGGCGGGGGCAAACCAAGGCATAATAGGAATTAGAACATCAGTAAAATAAGGGAAGGAAAGGGTAGTGGGCGAAGGAAAACTAACCTTCAGGAAAAAAGAATACAGGGAAGATAGCAATCAATTTAACAACTAATGTTGGGTATAGCTATAGGGTAATCAAGTAGCAAATATGTACACATCTGAGGTAGAGTTTAGGGATTACGATGAGTAAGTAGGCACTTCAAAGGAATAATACATCCAGCCTGACCAAGTGTTTGTTATTCTTATTAATTTTATAATTAACTTTTAAAACACTTTTATTTAACTTTCTATCACAAGAGGTTACCAGGCCCCTATAGGATAGCATGGGCAGGCTCTCTTTATGAAGACATCAGTGGTCTATTAGACCTCTAATTTCTCCTCTGCCCTCCACTCCAGTGTGTTTTTAGGGGTTAAAACGGGCAGTAAAGAGGCAATGTAACGCATCCCGACCACCTGTTAAAACATCACCATGGATTGCTTTTCAGAGGGCAAACTAATGTGTAAGAGCCCGTAGTGTTCTGTCCAGAGTCAGCCATTTTCACCCAGCAGCAGGCTGCCATGGCAGGGAGAGAGGGAGCCCTGAGCATCAGTTAGCTCACATATAAAAAGGCCCTTAGACAGCTGAGACAAAAAATGAGGTCTGGCTACTAAGATGTGGACCTCGGGATCAAGGCTTTATCCTATCCATATGCTCTACAAACCCTCTAGGCTCCAAGACCCAGACCAGAACTTGTTAAAGTGGTAGTATACTCCGCTTTTTAACTTACCTACAGGTAAGCCTATAATAAGGCCTATAATAAGGCTTACCTGTAGGTAAAATTAATATCTCTTAAACCTGCACGGTTTAGAAAATATTCTCCCTGCATGCAGCTGCTTACACCAGCGGCGCATGTGTTCTGAAGGTCCGGCGGAAAGTGAATGTGACGTCATCGCGGCTATGGGCCACTCAGTGCCGGAGCTGCCGAACTCAGAAGAGACGCCAAGGGAAGATGTCAGCTGCCTCAGCGGTGTCCGGGGGACCATGTCGGAGCTTCGTTCTAAGGTATTTCATAATGAGCTAGTATGCGATGCCATTATGCCATTGTCCTGCAGGGTTTTTTTTTTTTTTGAGGATACAACCGCTTTAAGACTTAGAGAAGACAAAAAGTTTAGTGATCCCTAGGGATAAGAGAGGCTGAGACTTTAAGATTAAAGCAAAATATAAGTCTGGTGGATAAATAGGTTAAATACTCTTTAGGCTGGGTTCACACTATTGCGATGTCATACACCGCATTGCTGTGCAGATCACATGCGATATCTGGGCGATGCAAATTCAGACATACAGATTGTATGGCTGAATGTGCATTGCGCTCAAACAAATATGGTGCAGGACCCTTTTTTTGGTCCGCACTGGAATCAGAGGGTTCACACCCATGCGATCTGATTCCTGCACCATTTGACAATTCGCACTGTGATCTGTGAACCAATCTGGGGGTGTCATTAACTTTGTATTCACACCCGCAGCAGTTCGCTTAGGGCAGTGGGAGCTACCTGCCAGAGACATGCGAATCACACCAAAATAGTGTGACCCCAGCCTCATCCACATGGCTTAAACAGGGATTACGATCTTTATTTATTCCTATAAAAGATTTAATGATTTACTGTACATATTTTAGCAGCTTATATTTGGTTCCACCATTTTTTTTTTTAAGGTGGGAGAAACTACGGCCCTCCAGCTGTTGCAGAACTACACATCCCATGATGCATTGTAAAACTCTGACATTCACAGATATGACTAGGTATGATGGGAATTGTAGTTCCTGAACAACTGGAGGGCCGTAGTTTGAAGACCCCTGCTCCATGATAAGAAGGCTTAAAATGAGTGCTTTCCTTTTTCCTTTGTTTTAATTTGATGATAGTATTGTTTCCTTTTTGTATCACAGCTAGCTGTTCTAGCAGAATTATCAGCTTGCTGACGGCATTACCAGGATGTATGGCGGCAGAGCAGTTCTTTTGTGCCAGATCACGGACCTAGAAAGTGATCTCACACTTCCGGGTAGGGGGCACGCGCGCCACTTCTGCTGTGATTTGACATGCCCACCAATGAATGTCCGTCCGCACCTGCAGATTGTCAGAAAAAAGCACAGAAAGGGGCTCTGTAAACAAGGCAAAGCTCCATTCAGACAGGGGGAGCATGCGTGGTGTGCATACTCCCAATCCGGAAGTGTGAGATCACTTTCTCGGATATCCGGCACAGAATAGCCGCTCTGCCACCATACATCCTTGTGATACGGTCAGCAAACTGATAATTCTGCTAGAACGGTTTTCTTTCAGGGAATAAAATCCATCACTTCCTTTATGAAAAGCACCTCACACAGTACACACAAACACTGGCTAGGCACACATTTAACCCTTTGATCGCCCTAGATGTTTAACCCCTTCCCAGCCAGTGCCATTGAATCATGAGCAGCTAATATACATAAGACCTGGAAAGAGATACAAAGCAACCTCAAAGTGTTTAAGCATCTATCAGCCAACAGTTAGACAAATTGTCTATAAATGGAGACAGTTTAGAACTGTGGCTACTCTTCTTAAAGCGGAGTTCCGGGCAAGATTTTTTTCTTGGATAAAAATACCCCTATGGCAGTCAGGGCTAGTGCATTTAAGCAATGATAGCCTCTGAACTGTCCCCTGCTTAGTGAAACTGAAAGAAGAAAAACTTACCTTGAAAATTTCTTGTCCAGCGCTGCCATCTGCGGTGTGGGCAGCTGAAGCCAGAGCGTCCCTCATCGTGTCCCTCTTCCTGGATGTCGGAGTCCAAGAATGCCCTGCTCATCACTTCCGGTGCAGGCGCGTCATCCCGAAGCGGGTTCTGCGCAAGCCCAGAAGCTGTTCTGATTCATTCAGTAGGGAATGCCGCGCCTGCACCGGAAGTGACAAGGGACACCGGTGCAGGCGCATTGACTCCTGGGATTGATGACGCTCATCTCCCAGGAGTCAATGCAAAGGAGGAAGTGATGTCGGGGGCTGCGGCCGCATAAGGAGGATGTGGAAGGAAGGTAAGTTAATTTTCAGAAAAAATAAGGTAAGTGAAACAAAAAAAAATATAATTATCCAATTCTTTTTCAGGTTATTTTAATCTAACTGATGGTGTAAAGTTGAAAAATAGGCCGGAACTCCGCTTTAAATGAGGGCACCCAGCCAATATGACTCCCAAGGCAGAATCTTTAATGAGGTAAAGAAGAACCAATAAGTAACAGCTAAAGGATTAAAAGACATCACTGGAACTGGCAAACATCCCTGTTCATGAGTCTGCCATAGGTAAGTCTTTGAACAGGTAGGGTGTCCATAGCACAACACCACAGAGGAAGCCAATGCTCTCCAAAAAATAAATTGCCGATGACTGGCAAAGGGAACCTTGGCAAAACACAACACTACTAGGAAAATGTTTTGTGGACTGATGAAATAAAAGCTGTTTGGGATGAATACTCAACACTATGATGCAAAATGGCGCAGCTTACCACTATAAAAACATCATCCCAACAGTGAAGTATGGTGGAGGGAACATCGTGATTTGGGCTTGCTTCTCTGCCTCTGGGCCTGGACCCCTTGCCATCATTGAGGGCAAAATGATTTCCTAAGTTTAGCAAAATATCCTAGAGGATGTCAAGGTGACTGTCTGCCAGCTAAAGATTAGTAGAAGTTTGATGATGCAGCAGGACAATGACCCTAAGCATCAAAGTAAATACACCACAGACTGGCTTCAGAAAAATGAAAACGTGCCTTTTGGATTAGCCAAGTCCTGACCATAACCCCATAGAAATGCTGTGGAATGACCCCAAGAGAGACGTTCACATCAGACAACATTCAAATGTGTCTGAGCTAAAGCAGATTTGTAAAGAGGAAAGGTCAAACATTCCACCTGAATGCTGTGCAGGTCTGATCCAGAGCTATCAAAAGATTTTGCTTGAAGTCATGGCTCCAAAAGACGGTTCAACTAGCTATTAACTCCAAGGGTTCACTTAGTTTTTCTCCTCCATCACTGTGAATGTTTAATGAGTGGGTTAAAATAAAGACATGAAAAATAAGAATTGTTTGTGTGTTATCAGCTTATGCACTAGGGATCGACCGATTATCGGCACCACCGATATGTCGAGGGCCGATATGCACTTTCCCAGATATATCGGAATCGGCCCCTGAGGTTACCGATATTCCGGGAAAGTGCTTATACAGGAGTGATGCCGGCAGCTAGAGGCATCACCCCGGTACCAGCGTCCATAGCCGACGGTCGGCTGTCTTGTAATGACAACCGATGCGGCTGAGAAGCCGCTCGGCTGTCATTACAAGGAGTGGGAGGGGACGTCCTCCTCCCCTCCCGCCGCCTTCCACGGCTGGCCCGGGTCTCCTGTCCCACCAGGAGACCCGGGCAACGAGTCTGCACGGCCGCCGAAGACTCGATCAAAGCTCGGCTGTCATTACAAGGAGCGGGAGGGGACGCCCCCCCCCTCCCGCGGCTCACCCGGGTCTCCCATCCCACCAGGAAACCCGGGCATCCTACCTGCACGGCCACCGAAGAGAAGACCCGATCAAAGCCACATTCGGCTCTGATCGGGTCTCCATGTAAAAAACCCGGAAGTGATGTCATGACACATGCCACATTCAAAAAACTGACAGCATTCAAAATAGCCAAACTTGGCGTTTTGAACGCTTTTCAGTGCAGAGGAGGAGTTTGGGGTCTTTTAGACCCCCAGATCCCTCCACAAGGAGTACCTGGTAAAAAAAAAATAAAAAAATAACAATTTTTTACATGTCTGAAAATCGTCCGATACCGATATCCGATGACCAAAATATCGGTATTAAAAAAATGATATTGGTAGATCACTATTATGCACATTGTATTAGTCCGTTGTTGTGACTTAGATGGGGATCAGATTACATTTTATGGCAAATTGCCGCAGAAAACCAGTTAATTCCAAGGGGTTCACATACTTTTCCTTGCCACTGTACATACACACACTGTATATATAAGCACTTTGTTTAGGCATCAAAATTCCTTCTTCGCAGGATTGCTACTAAACAATGGCAGAATGACAGGTCCTCTTTAGCATTACACAGAAACCCGCTCTATATATTCAACAAATAGCAAGGAGTTAATGGAATGAATGACCTCAACAGTTGCTATTCATAGAATTGTGTAATGCCAGGGACATTTCTATTACTACACATAGAAGACAAGAAACAGAGGAATGAAACAATCGATAGTCACATTTCCCTGCAGTCAATACAATTATCTGTGATGTGACAGAAGAAAACAGAAGGACGTACGGAGAGACAAACCATTGTTCATTTCAACAACAGCAAAAGAATGCAGAGGTGTTACCTCCTTATGGGCCTCACTGGAAATTCTGTTTGTGTAGCGCAGAACCTCCAGCTCCATGTCCGTCTTGAAAACACGACTGCGGATAAAAAAAAAAAGAGAAAAAAATTAGCAAATTGCTGAAAATTAAATATTAAAATGTATATCCAGGGCAAAATATTGGGGTAAAAAAAAAAATTAAAAAAAATCACATTCATACATCTCTGCAATGCATACACATTTCCCCATGTTTTATCTTCAATACCGAGCACTTTCACCCCCTCCCTGCCCAGGACAATTTTCAGCACTGATGCATTTTGAATGACAATTGCGCGGTCATGCAACACTGTAGCCAAACAAAATTCTAATTTTGTTCACACAAATACAGCTTTCTTTTTTTTTTTAATTTTTGCCAAACAAACTAAAAAAGACTGAAAATTATGAAAAAAAAAAAGTTTTTCTTCGTTTCCGTTAAAAATTTTGCAAATAAATATTTGTCCTTCGTAAATTTAGGACAAAATGTATTCTGCTACATTTCTTTGGTGAAAATAAGGCCCCTTTCACACATACGGACCGTTCATTTCATCAGTTCAGTCAAGTCAAAATTAATAAAGTATTCATCAGTTTTTTTAACGAAAGAAAAATAGAGCTTTGATCAGTTTAAAAAAAAACTGACGATGACGGATGTGGATGTAAACTGATGATCATCCATTTACATACGTTTTTTCATAGAGATGCATTGATGTCCGTTATTCATTTGTCAACAGATGGATGAAAAACGGACAAAGGGACAGCATGTGTCATGTGAAAAGGACATTACCCAAATCAATGTTTATTACCGTATATACTCGAGTATAAGCCGAGTTTTTCAGCACATTTTTTTGTGCTGAAAACGTCCCCCTCGGCTTATACTCGAGTCAAGGAAAAAAAAAAAAATTTCCTGTCCGCTCCGACGGTTTTAAGGTTTAAAAATGGCGGCGCCCGTCGCATACATGTCACCGCGCACGCGCCGCCGCCGCTCGTGTAATTTCGGCTATTCCCGGCGCCGCTCGGGAGAGGCCGGGAATAGCCGAAAGTATACGAGCGGCCGCGGCGCGTGCGCAATGACGTGTCGGCGCCGGGCGGCGCCATTTTTAAAATGAAAGCGCCTCTGGAACAGGTAAGTGAAACAGCTTCACTACCTGCCATTATGCAGGGCTGCGGGCACACTACAAGGGATGCAGTGCTGCGGGCATGGTCCACCTGTACCATGCCCACAGCACTGCATCTCCTGTAGTATGCCCACAACCCCGGATCCTCTTGTACCATGCCAGTACCCTGCATTCTCCTGCACCATGCCAGTCACCCTGCATTCTCCTGCACCATGCCAGTCACCCTGCATTCTCCTGCACCATGCCAGTCACCCTGCATTCTCCTGCACCATGCCAGTACCCTGCATTCTCCTGCACCATGCCAGTCACCCTGCATTCTCCTGCACCATGCCAGTCACCCTGCATTCTCCTGCACCATGCCAGTTACCCTGCATTCTCCTGTACCATGCCCGCCGCCCTGCATTCTCCTGCACCATGCCAGTCACCCTGCATTCTCCTGCACCATGCCAGTCACCCTGCATTCTCCTGTACCATGCCCGCCGCCCTGCATTCTCCTGCACCGTGCCAGTCACCCTGCATTCTCCTGTACCATGCCCGCCGCCCTGCATTCTCACCCTAGGCTTATACTCGAGTCAATGATTTTTCCCATCTTTTTGTGGTAAAAGTAGGGGCCTCGGCTTATACTCGGGTCGGCTTATACTCGAGTATATACGGTATTTACTCTGTAGGAAAGTTAGAGTCCACAAGTGATGATATATATCTGAAAATTGATCAATCCTGATGTACTGACTGTATCTCATTTCTTGAGGCCCAGAAAATGTCAGCACGGTACAAATATCCCTTGAATTACCCCTTTTTGGAAAGTAGACAGTCCAAGGTATTTAGAAAGAGGCAAGGCGAGTTTTTTGAAATTCTAATTTTTTTGTCCAAGTTTTTTGGAAAATCCAAAAAAAAAAAAAAAAGTTAGTTTTTTTTTTTTTTTTTGCGCATACTGGCACCAGTGCAGTACAGCATCATAATATAACTGGTGTGGCGGTGATCAAAGACACTGACTGGTGACAGAGAACAAAAAAATAAAAATGTATTTATTTTTTTAGGATTTATTTTTTAACACACTGTCACCAGAGCAATATAATGTTACCATAGTAACATACTACTCTGGGAAAGCAATCAGGATTTTTAATAAATATTTTTTTTACTAATTCTAAATGCCTATTGCAGTGGAGTTTATTGCTTAAACGTGGTTGTAAAAGGCAAAAGGTTTTTTCTCTTAATGCATTCTATTAGGATAGTGTGCAGCAGCCGCAGCCCCACCCCCCCTGAGGTCCATCTAGATCCAGCAATTTGCAGAAGTGTCTCAGCTGCCCAGGACTCCCCTCCTCATTGGCTGAGTCAGCAGTGCAGCGCCATTGGCTCTCGCTGCTGCCAGTCAGTCAGCCAATGAGGAGACAAAAGGGGTGGGGCCAGGTCGTGGCTATGTGTTTGAATGGACACAGGGAGCTGTGGCTCAGTTCGGGTGCCCCCATAGCAACAGAAGGGAGGGGCCAGGAGCCCCGAAGAGGGACCCGAGAAGAGGAGGATCGGGGCTGCTCTGTGCAAAACCACATCGCAGAGCAGGTAAGTATAACATGTTTGTTATTTTAAAATAAAAATACAGTTTGTTTTGTTGTGATTAGCTGTAATAGGTCAAAGCTTATTGCGTGGTACAGATGGGCTGTGATTGGCCCTGTCTGTACCATGTGATAACATTGATCAATCACAACTAGCAACACAATTATAAACAATGGATGGCATGAAAGGAAGCCATCTACTGTTTACAGCTGTCATGTGACGTCATGTGATTGGTCACAGTGGTCACATGGTACCTGCAGCGAGCCGGTACACTGATCAGTCATCGACTGTGTCAGGTGGAGACTGCCAGTGACAGATCGCACCACTGTCATTGGACGTTCACTCAGAAGGATGAATATCCTGCCTGGACATCAATCTGCTATAGGCCAGGCAGGAAGATGTTAAGTACAGAAAAATACCCGATGACCTGATAGAAAACTCCTAATTTTCTGTACAGTGTTGACAACCCTGCCTCTGCTCAACTGAAATCTCAAGAAGCCTTGTCAGTCCTGGTACAGAGGCTAAAAAAGATCTCCCTTTCCCTCTCTGACACACGCCACACTTAGCATGTTCTCAAAAAAAAAAAAAAAATCTTTTTTTTTTTTTTTTTTTAAAGAAAGCATGAAACTCGTCAGAGGCTATTTAAAAAAAAAAAAAAAGAAAATTGATTTTTGTAAGATCTTACCGTAAAATCCTTTTCTCTTAAGCTCATTGACAGACGTAGTCTTCTTGATTCTCAAGAGCTGGGTTATGTTGTCTCCGCAGGAGTAGGACTAGGCAGAAAGATAAAACGTTCTGGCTCCACCTTAGGGGCAGTCCCTGAGGGTATATCCTCCCTCTCTCCGCTACAGGGAATCAGTTCTGTTCTAAAGCAGTAACAGAGAATTTAACCCAACCCAACTCAATGATAGAGGGGCGGGTACTACGTCTGTCAATGAGCTTAAGAGAAAAGGATTTTACGGTAAGATCTTACAAAAATCCATTTTTCTCTATCGCTCATTGACAGACGTAGTCTTCTTGATTCTCAAGAGCTGGGACATCCAGAAGCAGTGCCACAAATGAGGGGTGGGATTGACAAATCAAAATCCAATCTAGAAGGCCCAACCAGTGCCAAACTAGAAGTTTTAAAGGCTCATTATAAACAAAGAATGAGACTCAAAAGAAAAATTTCCAACGGAAAAAAAAAACCCTCGAGGCAGACCACTGGTCTCCTCAAATGGCGGCCTGCAAAACCTTGCGGCCAAACACGGCACCAGATGATGCCATTACATCAACTTTATAATGTTTTGTAAAGGTATGCACCGACGACCAGGTAGCCGCCTTGCACACCTGGACCACTGACGCCTGATGGCGAAAGGCCCATGACGCACTAAGCGCCCGAGTGGAGTGCGCCTTAACAGGGAACGGGGGCTCCCGACCCTTAATAGAATAAGCCTGTACCACCGTCTGTCTGATCCATTTGGAAATGGTCGTGGCAGATGCAGGCAACCCCTTTTTGGGTCCATCCGGGATCACAAAAAGTGAATCCGTCTTGCAAAACGAGTCTGTCGTTTTTAAGTATACCCTGATCGCCCGGACCACATCCAAGGAGTGTAAAGCAAACTCCCGAGGATGACTGGGCTTAGGACACAGGGAAGGTAATACAATTTCTTCATTCAGATGAAATTCTGAAACCACTTTTGGTAGGAAGGATGGATTCGGACGAAGAACCACCTTATCTCTATGAACCACCAGATATGGGGAACGACAAGATAAAGCGGCCAGTTCTGACACCCTGCGTGCAGAAGTGATAGCCACCAAGAAGGCCACCTTCTGGGACAACGTAGGTAGAGGAATCTCCCTAATATCTTCAAAGGGAGGTTTCTGAAGAACCGATAATACCAAATTAAGATCCCAGGGTGGTAACGGCGCGCGCACTGGCGGAGCCAGATGTCGCACCCCCTGGATGAAATTCCGCACCAAGGAATGAGTAGCCAAAGGCTTCTGAAAGAAGATAGCTAATGCTGAGACCTGACCCTTGATAGTACTCAAGGCCAGTTTCTGCTCAACCCCTTGTTGCAGAAAAGCTAATATTCGACTAACCGAATAAGACCGTGGACGGAACCCCAGAGGTTCACACCATGCAATGTAGGACTTCCATGTGCGATGATAAATCTTTCTGGAAGTCGCTTTCCTTGCTTCAACTAGAGTAGGAATAACTGAAGCTGACAAACCTTTGTCCTTCAGCACCTGGGTCTCAATAGCCAGGCCGTTAAAGCCAGCGATCGTAAAGCAGGATGGAAGATCGGTCCCTGAGACAGTAGGTCTTCCCTGAGAGGAAGTCTCCACGGGACGTCCGCCACCAGTCTGACCACGTCGGCGTACCAAGCTCGACGAGGCCAGTCCGGAGCTACCAGAATTACTGGAATTCCTTCCTCCTATCCTGCGAAGAAGTCTTGGCAGTAACCCGAGAGGAGGGAAGGCATACATTAGCTGGTATTGCCCCCACGGGGCGATCAGTGCGTCTGCGGTCTCTGCTAGAGGATCGCGGGAGCGAGCCACGAATCTCTGTACTTTCCTGTTGAATCGTGATGCCAACAGATCCACATCCGGGGTGCCCCACCGTAGGCACAACTGGTGGAAAACTTCTGGATGGAGGGACCATTCCCCCTGATCCAGAGTCTGACGGCTGAGATAATCTGCCTGCCAATTCTCCACCCCCGGAATGAACACCGCAGAGATAGCTGGAACAAATCGTTCCGCCCAGCGAAGAATGCAAGCCACTTCTTTGGCCGCTCGGACACTCTTGGTGCCCCCCTGGTGATTGACATAAGCCACGGCCGTGGCATTGTCCGACTGGATCCGAACCGGGCTGCCCTGGAGCTGCTCGGTCCAGTGAGTCAGACAAAGTCTGATCGCTCTCAGTTCCAATACATTTATCGGCCACCTGGATTCTTCCAGGGACCAAAGTCCCTGGACAGATAACTGACCGAGGATTCCTCCCCATCCGGATAGACTGGCATCCGTGGTCACTATCGTCCAATATATTGGCAGAAATTACTTTCCCTGGCTGAGCATCGGAGACCGAAGCCACCAGACCAGAGACTCTCTGGTCTGTATGCTCAATCGGATCTGATTGTCCAGGGATTCCGGATTCCGATTCCATCTGAGAAGAATCTCTTGCTGAAGAATTCGGGTATGGGACTGGGCAAATGGGACTGCTTCGAAGGAAGCCACCATCAACCCCAGAACCCTCATGCAAGTTCGAAGAGAAGACCAGCTGTTGGATAGTAACAACTGGACTGCTAATTGAATCCTCCGGAGTTTCCCTACCGGAAGAAAAACTCTTGTCCTGACTGTGTCTAGAATTAGACCCAGATATTCGAGCCTCTGGGTGGGAACCAGAAATGACTTTTGCTGGTTCACCAGCCACCCGAATTCCTGTAAAGAAATTATAGTAATTTCTATGTTTTGTAGCAAGGTCTGAGGAGACTCTGCATGAAGCAGAAGATCGTCTAGGTAACCAAGAATCGATATGCCTCTTTGGCGCAGTAGTGCCAACATTGGGGCCAACACCTTCGTGAAGACCCGAGGAGCCGTGGCGAGACCGAAAGGTAACGCCACAAACTGATAGTGGTTCTCTTCTACGGAAAAGCGTAGAAACCGCTGATGTCCTGCGAAAATGGGAATGTGAAGATATGCGTCCTTGATGTCTATGGACGCTAGGACATCCCCTGGATGCAGGAAGGCTGCTACTGTGCGAATGGACTCCATTCTGAATTTTCTTATGTTGACAAAAGAATTGAGTGCCCTTAAGTCCAGAATTGGACGCACTTTGCCCTCTTTCCTGGGTATTGTGAATAGGTTTGAATAAAACCCCTGAAAACGTTCTGTCCAAGGAACGTGGACTACCACTCCTTGTTGTAGTAAATCCGTGACTGCTCTCCGCAGATCTTCTAAACGATCCGGGGATAGTCGAATATTGGAAGGGAAGAATCGCGCCGGAGGGAGAGATCGAAACTCGATCTTGTACCCTGACCTTATGACTTCGCAAACCCACTTGTCCGGGATTCTGGAAAGCCATGGATCCGGGAACCGGCGAAGACGTCCCCCCACCCCAGTTATGGGTGGGGGCGCACCTTCAGGCTTTGGACGATTTATCTTCAGGTCTGGAGGGGGCGGGCTTTTGCTTGCCCGACCAACGTCCCCTGAAGCCTCCTGAAGGAGCTTTGGAGGACTTAATTTTTTCACCCGCGGGACGAAAAAACCTCCTGTGAGCAGAAAAAGAAGGCCCTCGTTGACGAGTTCCTTTACCTTTAACATTTTGCGGTAAATAGGTGCTCTTTCCACCCGTGAGATCCTTAATGATCTCATCTAAGTTGGCTCCAAATAGACGCTCTCCTAAAAAGGGGATATTAGCCAATGCTTTTTTGGAACCTTGGTCGGCTAACCAACCTTTTAGCCACAGTGTACGCCTGAGAACCACCGCTGAGACTGATGCTCGCGCCAATAATGGAGTGGTGTCTAACGCCGCATCACACACAAACTGTAACCCCTGTATCATTTGTTCCAACAAATCTGATACCGCCTGAGGGACCTCTTCTAAGTCCCGGCGTAACCACTTGGTCCATTCAGTTACAGTCTGCGAAACCAGACCAATAGCAATTATTGGTCTGAAAGCTGATCCAATCAAGGTAAACATGGTGCGAGACATAGCTTCTATCTTGCGATCCACTGGATCTTTAAAAGACGGAGCGTCTTCTAGAGGAATAACCGTGGCTTTATTCAATCTAGCAATTGGTGAATCCACCACAGGTGGTTCTGTCCATTTCTTAATGAGGGTTTCCTCAAACGGATAACGCCTGTTAATGCGTTTAGAAATAGTAGAAGTGCGTTTTGGCAGACTCCATTCTTCTTTGATTGGATTGCCAAAACATTTGGGCAATGGAAAAACCTTCGCCACTTTGATGCGTTTTTTAGTCCCAAAAGGGATTTCAGTTTCAGCTATTTCCGACGGAATACCCTGTAATCTTAAGGTTTCTTGAACAGATACAATGAGTGCGTTTACCAAAGCTTCCTCTTTGGCTATGGCTGATGCCGAAACATCCTCCTCACTGTCTGAAGAGACACCAATCCCAGATGAAGTACCTGCAACTGCAGAAATAGGCTCAGAGTCTGAATCCGAGGTTTCAGATAAGGGGTTAGGCGGGGGTCGCTTTCTTGCGCCCTGTCCCTGACAAGCCACTTCCACCCGGGACACAAAAGTTTCCATAATAGCTGACAATGATTCAATCGTCAGTGGGGTGCTGGAGGATCCTGCAGACCCCTCGAGGGGATCCGGAGGAGATACATGAGTGGCAGGGTCCATGTTAATTCAGGACACCTTTGCCAGAAAAAACAAAAAAAAACTTTTTTTTTTTTTTTATGTGTCTCCCCCTAGCGCAATAGCGCCCCTCAGAGTACCTGCTTCTCGATCCCCACAGAGAGAGAGAGGGACCCCCAAGGCTCACCAACCGATGCAGTGAAGTTTCCAACCAACTGCAGTCAGCGTCTGTCTTTTACAGACTGGAAGGAGCTGTTGCTTTTTCCCGGGTAGAAGGACGTGGCTCCGCCCCCTGTGTACGCCTTCCGGCGTTCCCAGCTCTCCACGAGGTAGCCGGGCTCATGAAACATGGCCGCCCCCATACAAGAGACATTAGACTCCAAAAACATGGCGGCCGGCGTGACCTGAGGACATACATGCACCTGGTCTACGGCAAAATGGCGGCGGACCGCCAAAATCGTTTTTCCCAGCACATCCACCTGCATCTCTGCTAAGTGGCGATTTATTGATCTACAGGAGATACACTACAAATAAGGTAGGATTATACCTCCTATGTCTGCTGTAATGCTACAGTCTGCTGGGTAGAGTGTTAGCTCTCAAACCAAGTCCACTTCCCACAAACACATACTGTATTTACAAGGGGGACTTTTAGTGTCAGATATATACTGACCATGTATGGAGGGGCCCATAATTCATACTGCCTCATAACGAGGAAAGAAAAAAAGGGAACGTTTACTCACCATACCGAACCGACAGGCACCCTCTCTTCACAATACCCTCTCCACCGGGGTGGGGGGTTGTGGACCACTCCGGACGCCTCGACTCTCTGGTTCCTGGCGTCCAAGCGAGACTTTTAACTCGCAAGGTCAGTCCCTCCACTGGGACTCCGTCGCGGCCGACCCAGCGCGGAGCTCTGGTCTGCACGCGCTCGTAGGCAGAAACCGGGGTGACCACTGGATCTCAACACCCAGCCCGTCGCCCGGCCCCGCATACTTACTTGAATGTGTCGCGGCCGACCAAGCGCAATGCAATGGTCTGCGCGCGCTCGTAGGCCGGCTGGGGTGACCACTAGTGTCGCCCAGTCCGGCGTATTTGCTTGAAGATCTCACAGGAAAAAACACTGGAGAAAAACTGCCTAAAAAAAAAAATCTTTTTTAAAGAAAAAATCTTGCCAGGACCCAAAAGATCCCAGCAAGGAACTTAGGTCCTTACTCCTGACTAGACAGAAAAAAACTGATTCCCTGTAGCGGAGAGAGGGAGGATATACCCTCAGGGACTGCCCCTAAGGTGGAGCCAGAACGTTTTGTCTTTCTGCCTAGTCCTACTCCTGCGGAGACAACATAACCCAGCTCTTGAGAATCAAGAAGACTACGTCTGTCAATGAGCGATAGAGAAATAGCATTTTGCATCTTAGTGTGCGGTGTTTCTGTAAAAGTAAGGGAAAGAACATGTTGACAAGAAAAGAATGAACAAATCCACATTTATTAAATCTTGGATAATAATGGCCAAAGACGCATTTAATTGGTAGTCCCAATGCAAACTACAGACCTGCCCCCTTATGACATCATCTCATTATCAAATGGTGAGTCAATCCCCAATAAGGGTTTATTTGGTTTTTATATCTTTGACCTTTTCATTATTAAACATTATTTTGAAAAGTGTTAACCTCGTTTCTAAGCTTTTAATGCAAACTAAAAAATAATTTCTGTCTCTTGAAGAGTGCTACTGTACAGTATAAATCCTCTGAACACATCTGTCTGTGGTGACAGTGTGTTTTATTGACCTTTATTCTAAAATCATAGTTGGTATTGCTAAGATTACGAGTTTCCTCCTCCATTGTCAAAAGGTGTTGGTGGTGGTAGATTAAAGGGTTAATATATTTAACCCAGTGACAATCACTCTCAGGCTGCTGGCACCTGGATTGGGTCCTGCGAGCTGGGAAATCTTAGTGCAGGGTGCAGCTGAGAGTAGCATTGTTACGCAAGTGACAGCTCGGTGCGAGACTGGCCAATCTTTTGTCAGGAGTTGGGGAGGAGGGCAGGGATCTGATATCCACGTTCATCACACCTTCCACTGACAACAAAAATGGGGCACTATTCCTCCCACTGACACTAACTATGTCTCCCCCTAACACCAAAGATTGGGCATTATTTACTCCCACTGGGCACAGTCCGGCCCCCCTAAAGCTTGAGGGACAGTAAACTGGAGACTGGAGTTTGGAGACCCAGGCTGTAACCATGGTCAGTGGTGACATTTGTATATCTATTCTTCCCAACAAGCCTCTTCAAACAATACACTAGCTCCACAATTTGATACAATGTGGTTGATGAATTTCTGGAATCCTAGGGTTACAGAAGGAAACAAGAGCACCACACCATTTTGAGTGTCCAAGACATATTCCCTGGCATGATATGAGCCAACAAATTTTAACTTTACAATGCCCACTTCAATAAGGCTTTATTAGTTGCATATTGATCTGAAGACACTACAAGGCCCATTTCATCAAGGCTTTAATGGCTGCATATTGGTTAAGGCAGGGATCTTCAAACTACGGCCCTCCAGCTGTTGTGGAACTACACATTCCAAGAGGCATTGTAAAACTCTGACATTCACAGACATGACTAGGAATCGTAGTTCCTGAACAACTGGAGGGCCATAGTTTGGAGACCCCTGGGTTAAGGGTTGCAACAACCAGCTGGTGAAACCTAATTCTACAACCTATATACAGTGTTGTTTCAGTATTCTTTCCTTATCTTAAACCTTATTTCCCACTTCTATGCCCATAAGCCCTGCAGCAGTTGAAAAGAAAAGGTTATTCGTTTGATTTTGTAAACCCTAAACCATGGTGAGATTTATACTTTAATCCTCCCTCCTCCCTGGTCTAGAAGTTGTCTCTTAACCAACCTCTCTTCCCCAACAGCCCTCTCTGCCATGGTCTGATCTCTCCCTCCAACAATCCACTTAGGGCTCTTTCACATGGCCACTCCGCTTTTCCGCAAATCATCCTATTTTTTTGCGGATGATTTGCGAACATAATGTAAGTCAATGGCATTGCGGATGTCAGCGGAATACCATCCGCTGACATCCGATTTTCTTCCTTTCAGTTCTGTTCCGTTTTTTGGAACGGAACAGAACCCTATTTTTCCTCCGTGTAAAAAACAGAAAGGAAGGAAAATCGGATGTCAGCGGTGTCATCCGTTGACATCCGCAATGCCCATAGACTTACATTAAGTCCGTATATCATCCGCAAACAGATGGGATGATATGCGGACACACGGAGCGGATGACACAAGTGTCATCCGCTCCGTGAAAAAAAAAAAAGTCCCGCAGCGGATAAGAGCAGCGGAGCGGCCGTGTGAAAGAGCCCTTACTCTACAATTTGATGCAAAGCGGTTGATAAATTTGTGAAATCCAAAAGGTTACAGAAGAAAACAAGAGCACAACATAATTTAAGAGTCCAAGACATATTTCCTTAAATGATATAAGCCAACACATTTACACATTACAATGCCCTTGTCAACAAGGCTTTAATGGTGCCATATTGGTTATGGTTTCCAACAACCAGCTGCTGAAACCTAATTCTATAAAATATATACAAAGTGTTATTTTTAAGTATTCTTTCCTTATCTTGACTCTGATTTCCCGCCTCTAAGCCAAGCAGCAGGTGAAGAGAAAAAGTTGCCAGCGTGATTCTGTAAACCCTAAACCATGGTGACATTTGTACTCTAATCCCTTGGTCTAGAAGTGGTTTCTTAACCAACCTCTCTTCCAAACAGCCCCCTTTACCATGGTCTGATCTCTTTCTCCCCTCCAACAATCCACTTGTTCCTCGCCTCTGCCTTGAAGATCATACTATGCTCGGATGAGATTTGCCTCTCCTCTTAGGCACTTCAAACTCAATTACCATCTGCATTTACGGCCATCCAAAGTTCCATTTCATGTCTGGGAGCAGCCGGCCACCCCGTCGTTCACAACTGTTTTGTATTTGAGATATGCCGGCTGGCACCCTGCTCTTTACCGCACTGCTTCTTGTCGATAGCAATAGGACTTGTATCAATAACGGCGGCCTTTTATAATGCCAGATAAAATGCTTTGTCTCTGCTTTCCATCTCACCAAAAGATTACTTTTCCTTTAGAAATCTACAGCAAGGGCTTATGAGACACTTGGAGCGCGTTCTACAAGGCACTCGACTCTTAACAACTGAAACTTGTTTTGTTTCAGGTTTTCAGACGAGAAGAATTATCTTTTGCAATCACAGTCCTTCATGTATATACAGTTAAACATGGTTTCAAGCTCTATATTGTATAATTTATTCAAGAAAAACATCCTATCTAATCAACAGCTGAACTCCAGGCAAAAAAGATGAAATACATATTTGAGATTTATTTTTTCATGCCAAAGGATTTGTATTTCTGTCCATCCAGTCCTGAGAGTTACACAGCTCTGACACACTGCATAGTCCTCTCTGGCAGGGCAAGAGACCTTTGCTGCAGTTCAATAACACTTACAGGTATTGTCCCCCCCCCCCCCCAGCCTGTGACTGTACAGTATAAGAAGCAGCAGATTAATGAGCGAATCTTTATGTCCCTCTATTCCCTCCTCCTTTCAGTGTTTTAACATTTGAGCACTGCAGCACACCTGACAGGCTCTTTGTGCTCCATCTCCTTCTCCCAGTCTGAGCTCTGCATAACAATAACTTCAAGAGGCTGTTACCAAGTCAAATTAAGATACTTATCCGGCCGATATCAAAGAGATCAATCAAATTCTTTATTGAACAGAGTTGTATAACAGAATAATTCCAGGTATAAATATTATTTCATAAAGTACCTTGTACAAGTAGTAAGAGCGTACACCTCGCCCAGCTCGCGTTATTAGCAGGTAAAAGCAGCCTCAGCTCGATTCATCCAAGCCATGCCCTCAACATATTTTTCCCCACCCCCCGGGGCAAACCAGGGGTGGAGCAAAACATGTTGGGGGCATGGCTTGGATTAATCCAGCTGAGGCTGCTTTTACCTGCTGACCACTCTGGTGTGCGGCTATTCCTACTTCTACAGTGTGCTTTGGGTCTGGACAGCCTGCACCCTCACTAGTCCTTAGTCAGCAGCATCCAATTTATTGGACCATGTAAACCTGAGCGGGAGCAACCAATCATTTATTGTGGTTTACATACAGTAGTTACACTGGTCCAGCTTGGACTAATGTACAACACAGTAACTTTGTTCATACCACACCTGTGGGTTTCCTCTAGAAGCTGGAAATCACTGAAGTAGACACGACTATTCCAGTGCTCTTCATTTGCTTCTGTGTAAAATACTTTCAGAACTATCTCCTCTCAAAATAAATACTTCACCTTTTGGGGGCCACCTGTGAATTTAATCACCTGCTGGCCTCGTATATATTTCTCAAGTCTCCAGTAGTAAGGTCTCTTGGGGCAGTCCCTCCAATGCAGACAATCGCATACCCAAATTTGCAGTGTGCTGGATGCCACCACCTAGAAGAAAGTTGAAAAAAGGAAGACTGCGGACAACCTGGCGGTCCATCTTTAAAACGGACCTGAAAGCCTTCGAAAGTCCATGAGACGAGGATGAACCAGCCACAGTTAATAGAATCTGATGGAAAGCACTTACTGCCCAATGCACCAAATTACATGGGAGGAACTAAGTTCAAGTTTGAGGCAGCCCAGATGCTTATTCTCCATTTTGGAGCATTTATGGATGAAGCTTGACATAATTTTGCTTTGTAAAGGCTGCAAAAGATAAATTAAACTGGACAAATTTGTGGGGATATGTTATCACTGGTTTTGAGATGAACTGGCCCTTAAGCTAACCCACATAACCCCAGTCCAGTCCTTTGAATAGCAGTTTTAGATTTCAGAATATGAGGTTTGGAGACCCCAGAAATCCAATGCAATACAGAACACAAACCTAAAACCAAAGCAAAACACAGGAATATAGAATCCAAAAACAGTAGGGAAAATCTCGTAGAGAGCTGTACAAAATTACTTGAATCCAGACTGATGTCCATGATAAAAAAAAGGAATGGACCTCAAGACGTGAAGACCAGGCAAAGGAACATAAGTACTGAAGGTTTGGGCAAATGACCAAAAATTGGAACATATAACGTGGGAGCCTGAGCCATAGGAACTTGGCAGAGGGAATGGAAAGCAGAACAATACCATCTGGAGTTCTTGACAAAAAGACTGCAAATCAAAATCCAGATACTAGTTCCAAGACATGAATATGATATCCCAGCAACTGGTATTTGGATCAGAAAATGACATTCTTGGCAAACTAGACATTAGAAACGTAACCACATAAAAGGGCCAAGTACCAAAGGAGCAGGTAGCATGCAGACTTGCCAAGCTAAAGTCCCAAGTTTGTTTCCCACCAGTCCATCTGTTTGAATGGGCTTGCCTTTTCTAGTGTAGTTTTCCTCCAGCTATGCCAGTTTACTTAAACAATGTAAAAGTTCTAGAAAGGTTAATTGGTGTCCGATAAAATTGGCCCTAGACAACTGCCAGCCTCACACAGTACACTGTTAAGGCCCAAATCCAGTCTAAACATTGGCTTGGAACCTCTGCTAGGTCTTTTTCTAAATAAATCTAAATCATTTTAATTTTCATAAAAGAAACAGCATACATACAAAAACCTATGTTTAACATACCACTATGTGCTATGTTTAACAATCCAGTAGAAACAAAACAAAAAGCAGGTCACTTTTACATTACGCCAAAAGGGCTAATAAGGGACTATATAGCCATATAGCCACACTACCAAAGAAGGTGTATAAAAATGCACCATAAAATATGCTTGAGAATAATCCCTTACACTTGCAGTAGCCTGTCCATGACTAACAGAGGCGGAGCCAAACCTGGAACATCCAGCCAACCCTGCTAAATTGTCTGAAACTTACTCTGGGCAAAGGGCCCCTTTCACACTGGCAGAGTCCGCCACCAAATGAGCCCGTTCAGCAGGGGATCCCCGCTGAGCAGGCGGATGCCAGTTCTGTGTATGCTCCACTGATGCAGAGCGGACAGTCCGCTATCCTCTATGGGCCGCCTGACTGCCTGTCCGTTTACATCCAACTGTCATCAGATCCGATCTGCAACCGTCAGTTTTGAGTGGATAGGCTCGGATCGGATGTCGGCGAGTGTCAACAGACATATGTAGAGAGCAATGGAGGGCCCGCCAGTCCACCAGAAAAATTGACAGGAGGACCCAGGTCAGCCCCTCAGTGTGAAAAAAGGGGCCTTACGATGCTGGAAGGGAAGTTGTTCTCTCAGCAAGAAATAATTTACATAATCAAGCCATTGATGTCATCCAATATCTGGCAATTAACTTGTATACCAGTCTTGCGCTCATAATGAAAACCACCGGTTAATATAACTCTTGATCCAGCGCACCCAACAAGCAAATCAATGGTCTTGTGGAATGACCTGTTGGGCCACCATAGAGATAGTTTGTAAAGCCTTGGCCCAGTATTTCGTTAATTTCTGGCAGCACCATACCATATGAATACAAACTCCTCTATACACATTACACCTAGGATAATCGGGGGAGTCCCTTCTACCCCATGGAAATATTTTGACTGGAGTTCTATAAACGCGATGCAGAATAAAGAGTTAATTGAGTTTGTGGGATGTCGAGAGAGAAATCACAGTTACTGATTCCAAAGCAGAGTCCATAAAACATTTACTGTTCCTGTGAGTGTCTACCTGATGTGATAGAACCAAATGTATTGTTTAGGTAGACCGTCCCACTACACGGCCTTTTTTTTTATTTAGTTGAATCAAGCAAAAGAAAAATAGGACTGCGTAGGGCCCAGGGGCGTAACTGCAGGGGTTGCAATTGCAACCAGGCCCCATGCTCCAGGGGGACAGTGTGGCTCCCCTGTACACCTGGCTAGGAGGGGCGGCGGGGGCAGCATGTACAGAAATCACTGTCCTCCTTTTTCCTCCTGTAGCTGCAGGGGGGAAATGGAGGAGATTGGTTCCTCTGTATGCTGCCCCCGCCACTCCTCCTATCCAGTTCACTTGTGTTCTGCTGTCTCTGGGCCCCTGTGTGCTCCCCTGGTCCCACTCCCCCCCAATTGTGCTCCCTCCCCTCTCCTGCCGGCTGCTGCAGGGGGATGTGTCACAATAGAGAACCAGGAAGGGGGTCGGTAAATATGTAATTTACCAGCTCCTTCTTTTCTGAATGGACAGAGTCATAGTCAGTGAGACATTGTAAAAAAAAAAAAAAAAAATTATAAAAAATAATACAATTAGAATATCAAAAAATAAAAACTACTGACACCAGTGGGTGAACTTCTAGGATCGCAAAGGTCACACTTGCAACTGGCATTCCACCACTATGGGGAGGCCCCATGATGGTAGGAAGGGGGCCCACAGCAGAACTTGTGACTGTAATAATGGGCCCCACAACAAGAGTAAAGGGCCCCAGGATCAGTGGGAAGAGCCCCAGGCTTGAAGGGAAGGGCCCCGGCCAGGGGTCCGGGGGGCCCTTCATGGTTTCCTGCATTGGGGCCCTGAAGGTTCTAGTTATGCCTCTAGTAGGGCCAGCATATTTATGCTGGATTTTGCATAGGTGTGGCAGTCATTTTAGCCTGTAAGTTCCTCAGGGGCGGGATTGTTCTATATGGCTCTATGTAGTCTATTAAGTGCTCCTGAATAAAACAGTTCTATAAAAACACATGACATGAATTAAAGGATGTGTACAGGTGTTGGGTAAAGGAAAGAAGCTGTATTTTCTGCAAAAACAGTAAAGGAAATTAAGTCAGAGGATCCTCTGAGGCTGGAAAAAACCCAGACATAGTCTGTTAGTAAAGAGAGGATTAAAGAACGGTGCATGATGCAGAGAAGCCACTTAGGACATTGATTTAACCAGCTATACATTAGGGAACTTGCCAGCTTTAATAGGCTCTTGGAGAAAGGAAATCTAATTTTATGAGAGACATGAATTCTCTTTTTTCCTATCCAGCCTCAGCTGTGTAATCTGTTAAATGCAGCGTGCAAAAGACTGACGAACTACTCCATGCAAAAGTGGGAAGAAAAATTCTCTCTCGTATATAGAAATTTGTTAAAGAACTGGAGACTTGCTAAACTTAGATTGTAGTATGTGAACTCCCCAGTCATTCTATAAATTAATCACTTCACTTCTGGCACTCTACTAAAGACTGGAGCAATTTTTACATTTCTACTGCGAGTCATTTTTTAAAGTGGAAACAGACTTAAAAAAGAGAAGATTTGAAATGTTATAGGAATTATGTAGAAATGAATTGCGCCTGGACACCACCCTGAGTAATCTACCAAAATAGCTGTGCACTTCCTGGTATCTGAGTGTGCCTAGGCACTCCTGTTCTGTAGCTGTATATCTACAGTGTGATATCCAAGGCATTGCTGTATTTAACTGCTGGTCTCAGGAAATTTGGCAACGACGCTGCTTTGTGGGTCACGGTTTTCCTTGCTGGAGGTTCTGACATGGGGAAGAAAAGCACTGCTTCTATGAAGATGGTCGCCTCCACATAGAAACACAGTGCAGAACAAGGCATGGTAAGCCAGTAATGAGGAAAACTCATCTGACGGAAGACCACAGACAATACTTATGACCATAGCTCCCAACTGTTCCTGATTTTGAGAGGATTGTCCCTGATTTAGAACAAAGTCCCTCTTGTCGCTCTTTCCTCCTCATTTGTCCCTCGTTTTGATCTGATCCATTAAGTTACATAGTAGTTGAGGTTGAATGAAGACAATAATCCATCCAGTTCAACCTGTGTAGGTGTGTGTGGATGTATTAATTTCCCATACCCCTGAATGTTTTGATCTTGGAGATGTATGTCCAAGAGTCTTTTAAAAGTAGCCATACTCCCCGCGGTTACCACCATTTGTGGAAGCGAGTTCCACAATCTTATTGCCCTTACTGTAAAAAAAAAACCCTGCGTAGCCTGAGATTAAATCGCTTCTCCTCTAATCGCATTGAATGGCCTCGTGTCCTATTGCACTCCTTGCGACTGAATAGTTTTTTTGTCTATGCTGAGATCACCATTGAGATATTTGTAAATCGCTATCATGTCCCCTCTCAGGCGTCTCTTCTCTAGGGAGAATAAATTGAGCGCTTGTAAACGCTCCTCATCATTTAGGTCCTCCAATACCCTAATTAGCTTAGTTGCCCTTCTTTGGACTCTTTCCAGTTCCAGCACATCCTTTGAGAATCGGTGACCAGAACTGGACAGAATACTCCAGGTGTGGCAGAACCAGAGTTTTATAAAGTGGTAGGATATAGAATTATATAATATAATACATCCCCTTCCTTATGCATGCTAATATTCTGCCAGCTTTGGCAGCTGCAGCTTGACATTGCATGCTA
Organism: Pelophylax lessonae; assembly: GCF_965119305.1. Classification (NCBI taxonomy): domain Eukaryota; kingdom Metazoa; phylum Chordata; class Amphibia; order Anura; family Ranidae; genus Pelophylax; species Pelophylax lessonae. The sequence continues at coordinate 215,385,471 of NC_138777.1, read as the reverse complement.
TTACTAAGTCTATCTTCTACTAAGACTCCCAGATCTTTCTCCATTCTTGATTCCCCCAAAGGTTTCCCCCCTAACGCGTATTTTGCGTTTATGTTTTTAGTCCCCAAGTGCAATACCTTACACTTCTCAACATTAACCGGTTGCCGACCGCCGCACGACTATATACTGCGGCGGTCAGCCCCGGCCAGGCAGAGTGACGTATCGATACGTCACTCGCCTGTCACTGACTTGCGAGCCTATTGCGGGCGGGCGCGCGCCCGCCGAGGTGCGCGCCCGCCGCGGCTCCTTCACAGACAAGTCAGTGCGTGTGACCGGCGGACTCAATGTCTCGATGCACATCTAGAGAGGGACATTTTTGCCCATTCTTCTTTGCAAAATATCTCAAGCTCTGTCAGATTGGATGGAGAACGTCTGTGATTAGCAAATTTCAAGTCTTGCCACAGATTCTCAATTGGATTTAGGTCTGAACTTTGACTGGGCCATTCTAACACATGAATATGCTTTGATCTAAACCATTCCATTGTAGCTCTGGCTGTAGGTTTAGTGTCGTTGTCCTGCTGGAAGGTGAACCTCCACCCCAGTCTCAAGTCTTTTGCAGACTCTAACAGGTTTTCTTCTAGGATTTCCCTGTATTTGGCTCCATCCATCTTCCCATCAACTCTGACCAGCTTCACTGTCCCTGCTGAAGAAAAGCATCCCCACAACACGGTGCTGCCTCCACCATGTTTCACAGTGGGGATGGTGTGTTCAGGGTGATGTGCAGTGTTAGTTTTCTGCCACACATAGCATTTTGCTTCAAGGAAAAAAGTTCAGTTTTGGTCTCATCTGACCAGAACACCTTATTCCACATGTTTGCCGTGTCCCCCACATGGCTTTTGCAAACTGAAAACGGGACTTCTTATGGCTTTCTTTCAACAATGGCTTTCTTCATGCCACTCCTCCATAAAGACCAGATTTGTGGAATGCTGACTAATAGTTGTACTGTGGACAGATTCTCCCACCTGAGCTGTGGATCTCTGCAGCTCCTCCAGAGTTACCATGGGCCTCTTGGCTGCTTCTCTGATTAAAGCTCTCCTTGTTCGGCCGGTCAGTTTAGGTGGACGGCCATGTCTTGGTAGGTTTGTAGTTGTGCCATACTCTTTCCATTTTCGGATGATGGATTGAACAGCGCTCCGTGAGATGTTCAAAGTTTGGGATTTTTTTTTTTTATAACCTAATCCAGCTTTAAACTTCTCCACAACTTTATCCCTGACCTGTCTGGTGAGTTCCTTGGCCTTCATGATGAGGTTTGTTCACTAAGGTTCTCTAACAAACCTCTGAGGGCTTCACAGAACACCTGGGGGGGGGGTAGTCGCCAGGATCTGAAGGCCCCTTTCTTAAGGTGGCCCTAAAGGCTCAAGGTTTTTAACCTGCATAAAGGTAAAAAAACCTTCTGTGTGCAGAAGCCCCAGCCCCCCCCCCCCTAATACTTACCTCCTCTCAATACAACAGCCTCGGCTCTCCAGGGACTCTCCCTCATTTGCTGAGAGAGCAATGGGATTTACTGGCTCAACCACAGCCACTGAGACAGGAAGGAGAGAGAGGGGAGGGGGCCGAGCCACGGCTCTGTCTGTAAATGGACACGCAGAGCCGCTGCTTGGAAGCGAGCCTGCTCGGGTGCCCCCATTGCAAGCATTGCTTTGGGTGGCACTAGGCAGGAAGGAGAAGCATCAGCGAGGGACCGGAGAAGAGGAGGATCGGGGCTGCTCTGTGCAAAACCACTACACAGCGCAGGTAAGTAGGACATGTTTGTTATTTTTTTTTTTAAACGCACCCCCCACAACCACCAGGCCAGGGTTGTGGGAAAGAGGCCCTTGTCTTCATCAACATGGGGACAAGATGCTTTGTCAGCCTGGCTTGGTTATTTACAATTTAAAGGCGCAACTTTTATTAAAGCGGAACTCCGGCCTTTACTGCATTTCTATCCAGGAGGAGGAGCCTGTACAACTTTGCAAAGACTGAAGAGAAGGCCGGAGTTCCCCTTTAAAATAAAGCTGCAGATGTATGAGGATTGCCATTAACATGTTAAATCTTCAATGTAGTTTCAGGGAAGAATTCTGGTTGAAGACGATGACATTCACAGAGCAGATCTGAAGTTCTCCGTTACATCTGAAAACACGCCGTCAATCCGAGCCACGTTCCTTCCACGAGATACAGAACAACTTACCAAGCGTGCAAAAAAAAAAACCCTTCACAGCCACCCACGCGATCGTCACCTCCTCAGCACATGTGAAGGATGAGACATGAGACTTAACACACCGACGGAGATAAAAGAGATTCTTTTTCACAGACTGCTAATTAAAAGAGCTGAGGAAGATCTCGCACCTCTCAATCAACGGCTCGGGAAAAAAAAAAAATGCAACGATGCCACCGCGACACGGAGCTCGGCTCATTTGCAGATGGGCACCATCGACCACTTATATGTTGGTTCGCACCTCTGACATACACCTCGTGGCTCTGGATGCCAATTAGAGCCGTTCAGGAACACCTTCCATCCGCATTCATTAAATGAATTCACGCACAGGTTCTATAAATAGGCTGCAGGGAATAAAAATTACAGATTTTACGGAATGTTGGCGACAGAGGAAGCTGTGCACAAGGACAAAAATGAGGACCTGTTCCCGTGCTGCTGAGTGTAAACAAAAATAATATTCCGTCCCTTTAAAGGGTAACTCCTGACACTGCACAGAATCTGTGCATTCAAAAAGTGCTGCAGCTCTGCTTAAAGGGTCAGTCCACCCAGAACTGGTATTTAAGCATTTGGTGGATGCTGGAGACATAACCTGCCAGTTCCTTTCATGTCACAGGGCTGCTACTGGTTAGATCTTGGAGTTCCCAGGTCTGTAAGCCTGCTGTGCCCATTATGAGGGGCTCCCACCACTCCTGTGCTGAGCTCCTGGGTCTGTACACCTGCTGTGCCCATTATGAGGGGTCCCCACCATCCCTGTGCTGAGTTCCTGGGTCTCCACACCTGCTGTGCCCATTATGAGGGATCCCCATCATCCCTGTGCTGAGATCCCGGGTCTGTAAACCTGCTGTTCCCATTATGAGGGGTTTACACCATCCCTGTGTGAAGTTCCTGGGTTTGTACACCTGCTGTGCCCATTATGAGGGGTTCCCACCATCCCTGTGCTGAGTTCCCAGGTCTGTACACCTGCTGTGCCTATTATGAAGAGTTCCCACCATCCCTATGCTGAATTCCTAGGTCTGTACAGTTCTGTGCCCATTATGAGGGGTTCCCACCATCACTGTGCTGAGTTGCCAGGTCTGTACTCCTTCTGTGCCCATTATTAGGGGGTCCCAGTCCTACCATCCCTGCAAGTTTCTGGGTCTTTACACCTGCTGTGCCCTGGAGGGGGGATGTTTTCAGAAAGTGAAGTACAGCCTATCCTACCAGCCATGATCTGCCTGCATTGCATAGAGAAACACAGAAACCCAGCAATGACAATAAAAGGGTCCAAAAATAAGGTATGTAATGAAAAACAGAAAGGTTTAATTTTAAAATGTCATTAACAGGTTGATGAGAGGGGGGAAACCAGGGAAGGAAAAATATAAGCAGATTAAGCTTCAGCTTTAAGAACAGCAGCAGAACTTATTTTCAGGGTAGAGAAGGGTTAGGGGGGTTTATTGAATCTGTGTCCCCTTTGTACAGAATATCTCTCATTTAATTTCTTGCAGACCTAACCGCAGAAACTGTCCTCAACATGGACAGCAACAAAAACTGACAGAGGTTTTAACCCTTTCCACTCTTTAACCACTTCAGAACCGGAAGGGTTTTTCCCCTTAATGACCAGGCCATATTTTGCGATTCGGCACTGCGTTATTTTAACGGACAATTGCACGGTCGTGCAACGCTGTACCCAAATAAAATTGATGTTCTTTTTTTCCCCACAAATAGAGCTTTCTTTTTGGTGGTATTTGATCACCTCTGCGGTTTTTATTTTTTGCTCTATAAACAAAAAAAGCGCGACAATGCTAAAAATAAAACAATATTTTTCTTTTTCTGCTATATAACATTCCCCAAAAAAAATTAAAAAATCAACATTTTTTAACATTTTAGGCCAATTCGTTTTCTGCTACATAGTTTTGGTAAAAAAAAAAAAAAAAAAGCAATAAGCGTATTTTGATTGGTTTGCGCAAAAGTTATTGCGTCTACTAACTACGGGAAAGATTTATGTAATTTTTATTGTTTTTTTTTTGTTTTTAGTAGTAATAGCGGAGATCTGCGATTTTTAGCGGGACTGCAACATTGTGGCGGACAGATCGGACCCCTAACTGACATTTTTGACACTTTTGGGGGGGACCAGTGACATTACTACAGTAATCAGTGCTAAAAATATGCACAGTCGCTGTAATAATGACACTGGCAGGGAAGAGGTTAACACTGTGGGTGATCAAGGGGTTAAATGTGAGCCTAGGGGAGTGGTTCTATCTGTGGGGGGGCGTGGCTTCTGAAATGATCATAGAGACCTGTGATCCTATATCAGGGGTGTCAAACTCTAATTTAATCGTGGGCCGCATCAGCATTATGATTGCCCTCAAAAGGGCCGGTTGTACCTGTGAGACTAGATGTCAAGAGCATCCCCTACCCTTACATAAGATGTCAAGAGCCTCTCCACCATCAAAAGTGGAGTCCCCCACCCTCCCTTACATCACAGTGCACCTCCCTTAGCTTGTGGTGCTGCTGGGAAGAAGCTGGAGGCATTGCTGGAAAGCAGAAAGTATAAGATCTGGAGGAGGACTGGAGCGCTCCTGCAGCTACAGGAGAGGTGCGAGGGCCACATAAAATGGCCCAGAGGGCCGGATTCGGCCCGCGGGCCTTGTGTTTGACACCTGTGTCCTATAGTCCTATATAGAAGGATCACAGGGGCTCTGTGAATATTCCAGAGAGAAGAACGGTCAGCTGTGTTTACAACAGCTGACCATTCTTCTCTCTCAGCGGGGAGTGATCGCGGGTGTCAGGCGGCAATCGGAGTCCCCGATGCCGAGTAGGCGCGCGCTCGCCCCCTAGCTGCAGGCTTGTGACCGACTGCCGTAGTAAATCGGTGGCGGGCGGTTGGGAACTGGTTAAAAAATAAAAACTGTATCACTCTACACCTATGCGAACAATCTGAGATGTAATAATTAAGAGTAGAAAAAATAGAATATGTACCTTTCCTGGGGAAAAAGCTGCATCTCTTTCCTTAGGTGCTAATGATGCAACCAAAAGCCCCGGACGTTTGGTCATGTGATTTCTGCGAAGGGTGCGGATCAGCCAAGTTGAACTTGCACAGTTTCCTTCACCAAAGACCAGGTGACCAGATGTCAAGGCTACTGGCCATGTATCCAGCACTGCTGGGAGCCTTCAGCAGCATTTTCTCCAGGCGAGCATTTGAGCTCATCTATTACTCATTATTTCTCCATCCCACCTAGACTGTTCTCAGTGTCTAGATTTTCTCCCCCCCCAAAAACACAATCCTAATTCAACGCTCAGCTGCCGGCAGGAAAGTACATTCAGTCAGAGAGTTACTTATTTATTAATATGATCATTTATTTAATACACACTGTGAGCCTAACAAGAGAAGCTCAGGGCCCTCATAGAACCAGCAGGCGGAAGCTGAGAAGAAAAAAAAAAAACTGAAGAAATTCAATTTTATTTTTAGCGAGCCGACTCTGGCAAACCGGAATATTATTTATCAGGTACATGAGATCTAGGAACACCGTCACAAATATAAAATGTAGCTTTATATGAATTGTGACGGTACTCACCGTCACTGGGTATGAAAGATAGACACTATGTATATGTGAGGCCCTTGGAGTAATGTTACTTTGGATTCAAGTCCATGTCTCCCCAAGACAGTAAGAATCATAGCAGTTGCTAATATCATCAGCTCAACCACCTGTCTTCCAGACGATGTTTAATATGCTGATTTACTCACCTGTTATCTACTATGGGTTCTGTGTTTACACTTATGATAATGTGTATTGTAATTCAGGAGCTCGTGGAAGGCAGTCTGCTAGTTAATTGAATCATTGTCATCGATTAGTTACTGGTAGAAAAGTAGAATACTGTTTGTGTTGGTTGTTCTTTAGCTAATTAGTTCAAGTTAATTATATTTCTGTATACAATTTCATCTGCGTATGATAATGTAATCAGGCACCTGACCTGGTGGGGTAATCTGATCAGAAGGGGGATGTCCCTCCTGTATATATTCGGTGTGAGTTTGTTCAAATTAAGATTCCAGTTCTCTACAAGCTAATTTCCGTCTAGTTTTGTATGGGGGGTAGCTAAAATATCTGATACCTATGTTAAAGACTGGAGGAAGCCGTATACTGACCGAAGCCCACAAACAGTGTGGGTCACGGTTCCGTTACATGAATGTTCTTGGCTTTATGCCCATTTATTTAAAATATATTCCACTCTGGGACCCCAACGTATACATTCACCGGCCACTTTATTATTAGGTTCACCTTGCTAATACCGGGTTGGACCCCCTTTTGCCTTCAGAACTGCCTTCATCCTTCCTGGAAAAGATTCAACAAGGTGTTGGAAACATTCCTTAGAGATTTTGGTCCATAGTGACATGATAGCATCCCGCAGTTGCTGCAGATTTGTCGGCTGCGCATCCATGATGCCAATCTCCCGTTCCACCACATCCCCAAGGTGCTCTATTGGATGAGATGTGGTGAGTGTGGAGGCCATTAGAGTACAGTGACCTCATTGTCATGTTCAAGAAACCAGTGGTGAGATTATTGGAGCTTTGTAACATAATGCATTATCCTGCTGGAAGGAGCCATCAGAAGATTCTAAGCAGATATAAACACCTCTATGCTTTTTGAAACTGCTAGAGCCAAAATCTATATTCCATAAATTCAGATATGATGACATTACATTCATAACAACTGTCTACCAAAATGTACAAGTTAAAAAAAAAAAGCAAGGTACAAAACAAGCCTAAGATATACTTAGTTCAGAAGGTGAGTTGGTTACATTACAACTCACAGAGAGAAAAAGATAGGCTGCACATCCATGATGGGAATCTCCCTTTCCAGCACATCCCAAAGGTGCTCTATTGGATGAGATGTGGTGAGTGTGGAGGCCATTGAAGTACAGTGACCTCATTGTTATGGTGAAGAAACCAGTGGTGAGATGATTTGAGCTTTGTGACATGGTGGATTATCCTGCTGGAAGGAGCCATCAGAAGACGGGTACACTGTAGTCATAAAGGGATGGACATGGTCACCAACAATACTCAGGGATGGCCGTGGATCTTAAACAATGCTCAATTGGTAGTAAGGGGTCCAAAGTGTGCCAAGAAAATATTCCCCACACCTTTATACCACCACCACCAGCCTGCACCATTGATATAAGGCAGGATGGATCTATGCTTTCATGTTGTTTACACCAAATTCTGACCCAACCATCTGAATGTCGCAGCTGAAATAGACCAGGCAAAATGTTTCCAATCTTCTATTGTCCAATTTTGGTAAGCCTGTGCCAATTGTAGCCTCAGTTTCCTGTTCTTAGCTGCCAGGAGTGGCACCCGGTGTGGTATTCTGCTGCTGAAGCCCATTTGCTTCAAGGTTCAATGTGTTGTGCCGTGCATTCAGAGATGGTATTTTGCACACCTTAGTTGTAACGAATGATTATTTGAGTTACTGTTGTCTTTCTATCATCTGGAACCAGTCTGCCCATTCTCCTCTGACCTCAACAAGACATTTTCCTCCACACAACGGCCACTCACTGGATATTTTCTCTTTTTCAGACCATTCTCTGCAAACCCGAGAGATGGTTGTGCATGAAAATCCCAGTGGATCAGCAGTTTTTGACCAATCCTTCTGGCACCAACAATCATGCCATGTTCAAAGTCACCTAAATCCCCTTTTTTCCCCATTCTGAAGCTCAGTTTGAACTTGAGTAAGTCATCTTCACCACGTCTAGATGCTTAAATGAGTTGCTGCCATGTAATTGGCTGATTTGTGTTACCAAGCAATTGAACATGTGTACCTTATACAGTGGACAGTGAGTGTATATTGGAAATGATACCCAACAAAAATCTCACATAGGGCATATGAGACAGGGCCTACCCTACCACAGACCAGGAAGTCTCCTCATAAATGGTTCATAAATCAGAGGTATGTTAATTTACTGAAGTAAATCACAGTGTAGAGTCTTCAACAGGATTCCACCACAGAAATTTCAATCACCAGTATACTGGTAATTCAATTCTAAGCAAATTAAACGCCCTCTATGCTTTTTGAAACTGCTAGAGCCAAAATCTATATTACATAAATTCAGATATGATAACATTACATTCATAACAACGGTCTACCCAAATGTACAAGTTTAAAAAAATAAGGTACAAAACAAGCCTAGGATATTAGGCTTGTTCAGAAGGGGAGTTGGTAAAATTACAACTCACAGGGAGAAAAGATAGGGTCTTATCTTTCTATAGACGACAAAGTCTTGTCATCCAATATAGTAACTAAATCAGAGGCATGCTCATATACAGAAGTAAATCACAGTGTAGAGTCTTCGACAGGACTCCACCGAAGAAATTTCAATCATCAATACTGGTAATTAAATTCTAAGTAGACTATAATCCCTCTATGCTTTCTGAAACTGCTAGAGCCAAATCTATATTCTATAAATCCAAATACGGTGACATTACATTCATAACAACTGTCTACCCAAATGCACAAGTTAAAAAAAAAAAAAAAAAAAAACAATCCTAGGCTATAAGGTTCAGAAAGTGAGTTGGTAACATTACAACTAATAAGAATAAAAGATAAGGCCTATCCTTCTATAGACAGTGAAGTCTTCTTATCAAATATGGTCACAAAATCAAAGGCGTGTTCAGTTCCTGAAGTAAATCACAGTGTAAGGTCTTCGACAGGACTCCACCACAGAAACTTCAATCGCCACTACAGGTAGTTGAATTTTAAGTAGACTATGTGCTGTGTGTGTGTTTTTGTAACAACACTACATTAATAAATCCTTTTTTAAGTCCACGGTGGTGCAAAACCCAGAACGAAAAAACCCGTAAGTGAACAAAAAAACATGCATGTGGAACCCTCCCCCAAAAAAAGTGCACTTAAGGGTGTGCTTTTATGCCTCGTACACACGCAACGATTATCGGGTGACAGATCGGCCGTCTTTTGTCCAGTGTTGTTGTGTTGGTTGAAATGTGCTCTAGACTGCACACGAATTTTCTCGGCCAACAAAAACCAACTTCAGAAGTGATGACATGTGCTGGGTTACTTGTGTGTATTTTTTAAGTGTGTTTTTTCTTTTCTGAGCATGCCCAGTCTTGCTCATCAGATTTTTGTATGCCGAAATCTGTACTGACTGACGGAAAATCGGCCGTTCTGTTGACGGCCAAAAAAAATTTCATAGCATGCACACCAGATTTTGTTTGGCCGAAAAGTCTGAGTCAGTTGTCGGAAGCATCATACTAACAAGCCGAAAATCGGCCGTTGGCCGAAAATTCACGCCCAACTATCGTTGCGTGTGTACGAGGCATTAGTCTAACCCCAGAAGGGGTAGGAACTCTACCCTGATCCCCCAGGGCGTAAGGCTCCTGACAGGGACAAAGGGTTTACAATGGTCTTCATAGCAAGAAGGCCTGGCAGACCCTGTTCTTCTAGGTCAGCCGAAGCCGACCATTGAATACTTGGTCGAGGGGCTCTCCCGAAGAGAGAATTACGACGTCAGGGCAAGCGTGGTGACTCGCACCCTTCATCTAGTGCGAAAAACACAAACAAAAGTGAAAGGTGATAAACGTGGGAGAAAAATAAATTAAATAGTGGCCATGCAATTGTGCACTAGCCGGGCCCTGAGGCATTAATAACAAGCGTCTACCTAAATGTACACGTAAAAAACAAGGCAGCAAACATGCTTTGGCTATAATGTTCAAAAGGTTAATTGGTCAGATTAAATCTCCTAAGGAGAATACAAGATAAGGTTTACCGTACTATAGACGACTAAGTCTTTTCATCAAGTATGGTCCATAAATCAGAGCCGTAATTATTTGCTGAAGTAGATCACAATGTAGGGTCCTCGACAGAACTCCACCACAGAAATTTCTATCACCAATACTGGTAGTTAAATTCCAAGTGGACTATACACCCACTGTGTGTTTTAACTGCCAAAATCTATATTCTATAAATCCTGATGTGATTACATCGCAACAAGTCTACCCAAACGTGCAGGTAAAAAACAAGGTACCAAACGAGCCTAGGCTATAATGCTCAGAAGGTGAACTGGTCACACTACATCTTCTAAGGCAAATACAAGATAGGGTCTACCCTTTCAGAGACGATGAAAACTTCTCATCAAATACAGTACATAGATCAAAGCCGTGCTTATTTGCTGAAGTAAATCACAGTGTAGGGTCCTCAACCAGACTCCACCACAAAGATGTAATGCTGGTAGTTAAATTCCAAGTGGGCTATACACCCTCTGTGTGTATTTTTTTTTTAACCAGCTGGAATCAAAAATTGTATCCCATAAATCCTGATATAATAACATTACATTCAAAACAAGTGTCTACACAAATATACAAGTAAACAAGTACCAAACATTTCTAGGCTATAACATTAAGAAGGTGAATTGATCACATTATATCTCCTTACATCTATGTCTATGCTACTACAGGCAACAAAGTCTTCTCATCAAATATAGTCCATAAATCAGAGGCCATGCTCATTTACTGAAGCAACTTTATAGTGCAGGGTCCTCAATAGGACTCCACCATAGAAATTTAATTTACCAATACTAGTAGTTAAATTCCAAGTGGACTATACGTTCTCTGTTTTTTTTTTTTTTTTTAACTGCCAGAATCAAATTCTATATTCCATAAATCATGATATGATACCATTACATTCATAACAAGTGTCTATGCAAATGTACAAGTAAAAAAACAAGGTACCACACAAGCCTCGGCTTTAATGTTTGGAAGGTGAATAGGTCACATTAGGTCCTCTAAATAAAAAGCGAGATAGCGCCCACTCTACTATAGGCAATTAGGTCTTCTCATCAAATATAGTTCATAAATCAGAGCTGTGCTCATTTACTAAAGTCAATCACAACATTTGGTCCTCGACAGGACTCCACCACAAAAATTTCTATCATCAAAACTGATAGTTAAATTCCAGGTGGATTAAATGCTTCTGAGGAAGCCAAACCCATACGACAGGGCACATGGCACTTTCCCTGGGTAGCCGATTTGTAAGAAGTTCAACATTTAAAGTGGACATTTCAGTAACTTTACTACTCTGCTTAAAAAAATTACAGGGATCTGTATCATTTTTAAGAAAAGTTTCTTCTTTTCTTAAAAAAGTCTGCCGTCCACTGACTTTGCCTAGACCAGTGATGGTGAACCTTGACACCCCTGATGTTTGTGAACTATATTTCCCATGATACTAATCTACACTCCAGAGTGCAAAGATTAATGGGAAATATCGTTCCAAAACATGTGGGGTGCCAAGGTTTGCCATCACTGGCCTAGGCTAACATGTCATCAGTCTCCTAGTGCAGGAGATAGCATTCCCTCAGTCTCCTCTCCCCCAGTGATCAGACTGCAACATTGTAACATTGTAGAAGTCTGAAAGGTTCACTTTTAAACTTTGTAGCCGATATCACTGGCAGTGTCTAAGGAAGGTCTGGACTACAGGATTATTTTAGGAGCGTAGGCTGTTGGCAATGGCTTAACAAGGTATAAGGGGTAACAAAACAGCTTTATTATTATTTTTGTCATCATAAAACACCTATATTTTAAAGTCTTCATATATCAACGTTTTTTTAAAAATCTTTACAAATTCAGTAACACAGAAGCCAGGGATGGATTATACCGCAGTCCATGTGCTATCTGAATATATATTGTCTCTTCCCAGCTGCATGAGTCCAGTCTAGGCCGGACAGCCGGGTCTGGAGACTTTAAACTAATTACGCTGTTAATTATCTGACTGATACCAGAGCCACAGCGATCTCATTACCATGACAGCCGAACGTGACACCGTGGACTGAGAATAGCCGGCTTTGTCATGACTGATCACAAGTTAATCCTGCCAGGAAGGAACGCAATGTCTATCAGGATTTTGGGGATTAGGCACATCACAATCCATTTTCACTCTGTTAATCCTCTGGATCTCCATGGATATGTAACCAGGAGGCCTGGCCGCTGAGCGGGCGCTGTCTGTGGGGTACACCGCTGCACACTCTCAGCCGTCGTATACAAGCTGTGAATGAATATTTTGCTGAAGATTCACACTGTTATACTAAAAGTTAAAAAGTTGATTTATACGTAGGGCCAAAAACTTTCAAAACCCTTCGGGTGACATCACCGACCCCGGCTCGGTAAAATGGAGATCGGTCAACTGACACTTAACTCCAAAAACTTCTGTTCTAGGTTATCCACAATGAGGGAGGCTTATAATGATATTAAAGGCACGTTTTTTCTTTTAATAAAAAATGTAGCTGCTCTGTGTAATGGTTCAGCACAGAACAGCCTGGATCCTCCTCTTCTTGGGTCCCCCGCCAGCACTCCTAGCCCCTCCCTCCTGCTGATTGCACCCAGAGAAAACAGCTTGCTGTGGAGGAACCTGAGCAGAGACGCTGATCTATTCAGACACAGAGCTGTGGCTCTGCCCCGCCACCTTTCTCTTCTCATTGGCTCACTGCCAAGTGAGTCACTGGCTGCGATTGACCTTTTCAGCCAATGAGGAGGGAGGGTGCCGGAGAGCTGGATTGCGATGGTGCTCAGGTCAGTATTAGGGGGTGCTGGGGGGGGGGGGGGGCTGCTGCATACAGAAGGTGTTTTCTATGCACGAAGGTAAAAAACCTTGAGCCTTTACAACCACTTTAAATCTGATCCCTCCATTCTTGCACGGTTGTACCGGCTCCTCTCCTGGACTGCAATAGCCTTCTATGATTTCACTGCACACTGCGAGCTTCTCACAATGTGTATTAGAAGCTGCAGCCGATCAGATATTAGGCCACCTCCTTTCATAGCTGGAGGATGTCCAGCATCATCTAGTGCCATCCTCCCCAGCCTGACTTTACCTGGCCAGCTCCTTTCATTCATTGGATTTCAGTTCGTTCGATCACGAAGGCTCAGGAGCACATGTGGGTGTTACCTAATGTATCTAGGCTAGGAATGCCCGGACTAACACCCACTTATCAAGGCATTTAGAGATTGTCAGAGCTACTACTTGCATTAGGGCTGGGGGCTCTTGAGAGGAGTACTGAGGCATGTTGTCATGGGCTTGCAATAATTTGGCAGCTTACCTGCTCCTTCATGTCTGCATTAGAGGCCAGATTCCTCTTCTGGCTCCTTTTTATCATCTCTCCTTCCTGTTCGGCCCCACCCCAGGTCATCACAGGAAGTCTATAATAACCAGTGCACTGCAGGTCTGCTTTGCTGTTCAACAGTGTTTGTTTCCTGTCTGCCGTGTGCTTGATCTGCCTTCCAGTGTACCGACTTTGGCTTGTCCCTGACTACTCCCATTTGCCTGTGACCCTGACCTTTGGCCTGTCCCTTGGTTTCCCTCGTCTGCCTGTTGTCCCGACCTCGGCTTACCCATTACTATCCCTTGTGTCCTGAGTGGCTGGTTCCCCTCTCTCCCTACGGAGCATGACCCGGGGGACCCCAGGGGCGGCGACCTGGGCCCAGCTGCAGCCAAGTCCATCCTCACCACTAGAGGCTCTGGTGAACACCTGCTGGGTCTTAGATTCCGCGCCCTGGGGAATCTTGGGCTCACGTTCTGGTCCATCCGCAGCAGTCAGCTATCGGGTTCACTACCTTGCGCTGCACCCCTGCCTCCAACAGGGTGCAGTTGTCACCTGGCCACAGGTGACCTGACACATGTGATGTTCTCAGGCAGTTATGTACTGCACCCTGCCAGCTCCTCCAATCAGCCATGATCTGCCTGCATTGCACAGAGACTCAGTAATGACATCACTGGGTTTAAAATAAGATATGTAATAAAAATGAAAAGGATTGAATAAGAAAAAAATAAATAAATAAAATTTGATAAGGAGGAGGAAGAAACCAGGGGAGGCAACATACAGTGCCTTGCAAAAGTATTCACCCTCCTTTACTTTTTACCTATTTTGTTACATTACAGCCTTAAGTTCAATGTTTTGTAAATCTGAATTTTATGTGATGGATCAGAACACAATAGTCTAAGTTGGTGAAGTGAAATGAGAAAAATATATACATAAAACTATTTCTTAGAAATAGAAAACAGAAAAATGACACGTGCGTATGTATTCTCCCCCTTTGTTATGAAGCCAATAAAAAGCTCTGGTGCAACCAATTACCTTCAGAAGTCACATAATTAGTGAAATGATGTCCACCTGTGTGCAATCTAAGTGTCACATGATCTGTCATTACATATACACACCTTTTTTGAAAGGCACCAGAGGCTGCAACACCTAAGCAAGAGACTCCGCTAACCAAACACTGCCATGAACTCTCCAAACAAGTAAGGGACAATGTTAGGGACAATGAGAAGTACAAGTCAGGGTTAGGTTGTAAAGAAATATCCAAATCTTTGATGATCCCCAGGAGCACCACCAAATCTATCATAACCAAATAGAAAGAACATGGCACAACCGCAAACCTGCCAAGAGATGGCCGCCTACCAAAACTCACAGATCGGGCAAGGAGGGCATTAATCAGAGAGGCAGCAAAGAGACCTAAGGTAACCCTGGAGGAGCTGCAGAGTTCCACAGCAGAGACTGGAGTATCTGTACATAGGACGACAATAAGCCGTATGCTCCATAGAGTTGGGCTTTATGGCAGAGTGGCCAGAAGAAAGCCATTACTTTCAGCAAAAAACAAAATGGCACGTTTTGAGTTTGTGAAAAGGCATGTGGGAGACTCCCAAAATGTATGGGGGAAGGTGCTCTGGTCTGATGAGACTAAAATCGAACTTTTCGGCCATCAAAGAAAACGCTATGTCTGGCGCAAACCAACACATCACATCACCCAAAGAACACCACCACAGTGAAATATGGTGGTGCAGCATCATGCTGTGGGGATGTTTTTCAGCAGCCGGGACTGGGAAACTGGTCAGGGTTGAGGGAAAGATGGATGGTGCTAAATACACGGATATTCTTGAGCAAAACCTGTACCACTCTGTGCGTGATTTGAGGCTAGGACGAAGGTTCACCTTCCAGCAGGACAATGACCCCCAAACACACTGCTAAAGCAACACTTGAGTGGTTTAAGGGGAAACATGTAAATGTGTTGGAAAGGCCTATTCAAAGCCCAGACCTCAATCCAAAAGAAAATCTGTGGTCAGACTTAAAGATTACTGTTCACAAGCGCAAACCATCCAACTTGAAGGAGCTGGAGCAGTTTTTCAAGGAGGAATGGGCAAAAATCCCAGTGGTAAGATGTGGCAAGCTCAGGCAGTGGTGGCTGGTGCTCCATGGGCCGGGGGGGGCTGCAGACAGACCGCACCATACCCCCCCCCCGACCACACCAGGCCGAACACCATACCTTCTCTCCCCCCCCCCCCCAGGATCACAGCATGACCCCAGGCTCACTCACCCTGCCTGGACATCTGCGACGGTGGCGGCTTCTTCCCCCCTCCTCGTCTGCATCTCCTCCTCCATGCCCAATGGCATGGCTTCTCCTTTTGGCCAATCAGGAAACTGGTCTCAGGACCCACTTCCTGATTGGCCAGGAGGAGGATCTGTGTGACAATAGCGAATTGTCATTCGCTATTGTCACACAACTGGGTGGGCTTGGGGCGCAGTGCTCTGCCCCCCGAGACCACCCTTTTTTTTAGCCTATTAGAGCCTCTGGCTCTAATCACATGGCTTAAAAAAAAAAAAAAGCCCCATTGAACTCCATGTGTCCGGTGCCCCTGCATGCAGATTAGAGGACCGAACGCATGGATAGTGGGGGCGGCGCCCCTGCGCCCCCAATGCACCAGCCGCCACTGCTTATAGAGATTTATCCAAAGCGACTTGGAGCTGTGAAAAGGTGGCTCCACAAAGTATTGTGTTGTGGTTGTATACGCTATATTGTTTGTTATCTATTTGCTATTTTTTTCCCCACAAAAGTGGAGTTACCCTTAAGCCATCAGTTTCAGGTAGGCTGATGCCTTGTATAAGCCCAAAAGCCTCACAACACCTAAAAAAAAAAAAAAAAAAAGTTTCCACTGCGCTGAGCCCTGTCACGTGATCCAGACTGTCATGTGTCAAATACAAGCCTTTTTTTTTTTTTTTTTTTTGTTTCCTCTCCTCTCCCAAAGAGATGAAAGCTTCTATTCAGATTTTAATCAGATATCTAAATCAAATGGCATTTCTAGCTGAAGAGAATTAATTAATAGCTCCTGAAAAGCTTATTTAAATGGGAGCGATGTTTGCGAGCGGACAGACAAAGGAGCGGATCCCTCGCTCTTCTTTAACCCCTGCCCAACCGAGGATATAAGCGGAGGGGGGAGAAGCTGTAATTAATATTTTTCTGTCCCCAGCCTATGAATATGGATACGGCAGTCTAAGGAGACCTGTCTAATTTATTTAGGCAGGTATATGGAAATAGGTGGAATTTGCATAATAATAAAAATTGTATAGCATTTTATGTAAATGATTTCCAGGCCTAAACCCTCGACGGGGCGAAGCCGTGTGCGATTTACAGCTGGCATTTTTAAGCATATAGCATTTAATGAAGCATTTTGAGGGCTTAAAATATTCATCGGTGGTAATATTGTGTAATCTATAGGAGTCATCACTCTCGGATGTCCATATCTAAATGCAGATGGCTCAGCAGAGTCGCAGGAGATTGTAAACTTAAAGCTGTCGCTGGAAATATCACCAAAGCTCTAAATTACTTTTCGCAGCGAAATGCTGGAAGTGCTACAAAATATAGAGCTTGGTGATTGGTTGGTGGATCTGCGAACACTGTAGGAGACACCTCTAAAAAATGGGCTGAGAGGCAAAAATGAACACTTAGGGGTGCATTTAGAAAATATTTGCATCGTTTTTCATCCAATAAAACTGTGTGAACAAAGCAAAATAGAATGTTTCTGGGCTATATTCTCTGCAGATCAAATGTTATTCAATGGAAACAAGAATTGTGTGAATGGGGAAAATACTGCATTATGGCCTCTAGATGGTGCTGAGCTTATTTCCTGTGCAGCACACTAGCTAAGTGTTTAGCACTTCCGCCTAGCAGTAGGGCTGTCGGTTCAAATCCCAACCACTGCACTACCTGCCTGGAGCTTGTCACACATGTGCCTGCATGGGTTTCCTCCGTGTACTTCGGGTATTATTATACAGGATTTAAATAGCGGCAACAGTTTGCACAGCGCTTTACAATATAAAAGGGAGTCAGTACAGTTATAATACAAGAGAGTTAAGAGTAGGGATCAACCGATTATCAGCAAAGCCAATATATCAAGGGCCGAAATGCACTTTCCCGATATATAGGAATCGGCCACCAAGGTTACCGATATTGTGGTAAGTGCTTGTACCGGAGTGATGGCTGCAGATAGAGGCATCACCCCGGTACCGGCGTCCATAGCCGACGGTCGGCTGTCTTGTAATGACAACCGATGCGGCTGATATTACAAGGAGTGGAAGGGGACGTCTCTTGCCACCTTCCGCGGCTCGCCCGTCCCACCGGGAGACCCGGGCAACCAGCCTGCATGTCGAAGTCAAGATCAAGGCTGCATTCGGCTCTGATCGGGTCTCCATGCAAAAACCTGAATGCTTTTTATGTGCAGAGGAGGGGTTTGGGGTCTTTTAGACCCCCAGATCCCTCCACAAGAGTACCTGTCAAGTAAAAAAAAATTAAAATAAAATTAGAGGGTGGGGCAAGTGGTACAAAAGGTTATAGCTGTAAGGGATGAGCTTATGCAAGTACTCCTACACCCTAAAGACATGCTGGTAGGGTAATTGGCTCCTGTCTAAATTGGCCCTAGTATGTATGTATTTATGTGAGTTAGGGACCTTAGATTGTAAGCTCCTTGAAGGCAGGGACTAATGTGAATGCGCAATATAAATGTAAAGCACTGAATAAACTGATGGTAAGTACTTGTAATAAATGAATAAATACTATGTAGTTAGTGACCATAGTGCTACTGAGAAAAATACTGCATTATGGCCACTAGATGGCACTGAGTATCACAGGGTAAAACATATGTTCCTCATCCCCATCCACTGCCCATAATGCTATATTTTCCACATAGGACCCACAAAAAATATAGTCTGAAAACATTTGATTTTGCCCCATTTGCACAGAATGAATTTACTCACAGTATCAACTGATGAACAGCTACTCAAAGGATTTACAAAAGCCCATAAAGTGAAACCTTACCCATAACAACTTAATAAAAAATAATCAGAGATGCAACAAAATTTCGGTGACTGAGACATATCGGCCCAACAAGGTATTTTCTACAATGCCAATAAAGAAAAAGGTGCTGATAATGTCACCGAAAACGTTCAAGATTTTTCCGCGCTCATGGTGTGTTTTTCATAGGTCATGTGACCCAAAAAACATATCAACTACATAACAGGGATGCGTTATTGATGCGTTCTTGCTGCATTTTCAGTGCATTTCAACGGGGAGCTGCATTTTTGTTTTTGTTTTTTTTAAGTGACCCAAAATGCAGCAAGCAGGATTTTTAAAATCGCAATGGAAGCGCGATTGGACCAGTGTGAAGACATACATAGAATTAAAAGGGATACATTTTTGTTGAGCTCTTCTTGCGCTAAAGGTGCCAATAATGGCCGACAATAAATTTATATTTGCCTACTCCTGCCTGAAGCAGATGGATGACATCATCTCAGCCTAAGCAAAGTCATAGAGTGGATGTATTGTGACATTTTAGTTACTTATTTTATACAGACTTGTAGAGTTAAGCCGGTCAAACATGGATCAAAATTCAGTCAACTTTGCAGGGACCGGCCAAATTTGGATTATGTATGGGCAGTCTGGTTGTACAGAAGACCAATTGACTTCTGTACAACCAGCCTGTCAGATTTTCCCAGTTCAATA
This sequence comes from Pelophylax lessonae, assembly GCF_965119305.1. NCBI lineage: Eukaryota > Metazoa > Chordata > Amphibia > Anura > Ranidae > Pelophylax > Pelophylax lessonae. The sequence goes on along the minus strand of NC_138777.1, from coordinate 215,366,434 downwards.
AGCGCCACTGCCCACCGGAGACTTTTCCGCTGTCAGATTACAACAGGCACAGTGGGGAGGATCCCCTCCCCCCAGAATACAACAGACACAGCGTGGAGGATCCCCCCCAGAATACAACAGGCACAGCGTGGAGGATCCCCCCCAGAATACAACAGGCACAGTGGGGAGGATCCCCCCAGAATACAACAGGCACAGTGGGGAGGATCCCCCCCAGAATACATCAGGTAAAGCGGGGAGGATCTCCCCCAGAATACAACAGGCACACCGTGGAGGATCCACCCCAGAATACAACAGCCACAGCGTGGAGGATCCCCCCCCAGAATACAACAGCCACAGCATGGAGGATCCCCCCCCCCCCAGAATACAACAGGCACAGCGTGGAGGATCCCCCCCAGAATACAACAGGCACAGTGGGGAGGATCCCCCCCAGAATACAACAGGTACAGCGGGGAGGATCCCCCCCAGAATACAACAGGTACAGTGGGGAGGATCCCCCCCAGAATACAACCGGCACAGCAGGGAGGATCCCCCCAGAATACAACCGGCACAGCGGGGAGGATCCCCCCCAGAATACAACAGGTACAGCAGGGAGGATCCCCCCCAGAATACAACAGGTACAGTGGGGAGGATCCCCCCCAGAATACAACCGGCACAGCAGGGAGGATCCCCCCAGAATACAACCGGCACAGCGTGGAGGATCCCCCCAGAATACAACCGGCACAGCGGGGAGGATCCCCCCCAGAATACAACAGGCACAGCGGGGAGGATCCCCCCCCCCCCAGAATACAACTGGCACAGTGGTGAGGATCCCCCCCAGAATACAACCGGCACAGCGGGAGGATCCCCCCATTCACACACTTAGTGAAACAAGTTATTATTTTTAACCTGCTGAATAAATGAAAGAAAATGGCTAATCTATGGGCTACCTAACTGACAGGTTCTCTTTAGTTAGCTATAATAGTGGTTTGATCAGGGATGCCCAATCCTTCCCTTACTGCTGTATCTATATTCCTGACAATAACCTGATCGGAGTTCTTCTTAATGCAGCCTCCCTGTAAGCGCGCAGGAAGTAGGGTCTACCCAGCGCCAGGAGGGAAAATAAAGATTCCCTGTAATCTTCGGTCATAAAAGTACGCACACGCTAATCCCTTAACGATCCATTAAAGAATGCGTAATTTGCAAAACTAAAACTCTAAAGGTAGAAGAAGTCTGATTAATTAGTTCCCGTACAGCCCCGTGTAGAAAGGCCTTGGCGGAATACGCAGGAGGGAATATTACAAAGCTCCGCTGTATGGGAAGGATGACGCTTCAATGCTCAAAAGGCAACATTTGTATGCAAAGTAGCAAATATAAAAAAAAAAAAAAGGTAAAATGTATTCAAACATGAACTATCACGAAACGGAGATCTCAGAAAGGTGACATACTGAGTCACTGTACTACACACCACCTGGTGCTACCACCCTCAGGCTATGCCAGGTTGTAAGGAAAACCTTGTTCCTATGTACAACCACTAGACTAGATCAGTATGGAGAGAAATAAATAAATAAAATTCAGCACAGGAGGAGCAGGAGATGAAAAGAGCTAAAAGCGGCAGAATGAAGGTAAAGTATACTAAAGCAGATACACTGCAGTAAAGAGATATACAGTGCATTGAAAAAGTATTCATACCCCTTGAAATTTTCCACATTTTGTCATGTTACAACAAAAATGTAAATGTATTTATTGGGATTTTATGTGATAGACCAACACAAAGTTGCACATAATTGTGAAGTAGAAGGAAAATGATAAATGGTTTTCAACATTTTTTTACAAATATGTGAAAAGTGTGGTGTGCATTTGTATTCACCCCCCTTTACTCTGATACCCCTAACTAAAATCTAGTGGAACCGATTGCCTTCAGAAGTCACCTAATTAGTAAATAGAGTCCACCTGTGTGTAATTTAATCTCAGTATAAATACAGCTGTTCTGTGAAGTCCTCAGAGGTTTGTTAGAGAATCTTAGTGACCAAACAGCTTAATGAAGGCCAAGGAACACACCAGACAGGTCCGGGATAAAGTTGTGGAGAAATGTAAAGGGTTAGGTTATAAAAAAAAATATCCCAAGCTTTGAACGTCTCACAGAGCACTGTTCAATCCATCATCCGAAAATGGAAAGAGTATGGCACAACTGCAAACCTACCAAGACATGGCATCCACCTAAACTGACAGGCCGGGCAAGGAGAGCATTCAGAGAAGCAGCCCAGAGGCTCATGGTAACTCTTGAGGAGCTGCAGAGATCCACAGCTCAGGTGGGAGAATCTGTCCACAGAACAACTATTAGTCAGCACTCCAGAAATCTGCCATTTATGGAAGAGTGGCAAGAAGAGAGCCATTGTTGAAAGAAAGCCATAAAAAGTCCCATTTGCAGTTTGCGAGAAGCCATGTGGGGGACACAGCAAACATGTGGAAGAAGGTGCTCTGCTCAGATGAGACCAAATATAAATTTTTTGGCCTAAAAGCAAAACGCTATGTGTGGCAGAAAACTAACACTGCACATCACCCTGAACACACCATCCCCACTGTGAAACATGGTGGTGGCAGCATCAAGTTGTGGGGATGCTTTCTTCAGCAGGGACAGGGAAGCTGGTCAGAGTTGATGGGAAGATGAATGGAGCCAAATACAGGGCAATCTTAGAAGAAAATCTGTTTGAGTCTGCAAAAGACTTGAGACTGGGGAGGAGGTTCACCTTACAGCAGGACAACGACCCTAAACATACAGCCAGAGCTACAATGGAATGGTTTCGATCAAAGCATATTCATGTGTTAGAATGGCCCAGCCAAAGTCTAAACCTAAATCCAATTGAGAATCTGTGGCAAGACTGGAAAATTGCTGTTCACGGACGCTCTCCATCCAATCCGATAGAGCTTGAGCTATTTTGCAAAGAAGAATGGGCAAAAATGTCCCTCTCTAGATGTACAAAGCTGGTAGAGACATCCCCAAAAAGACTTGCAGCTGTAATTGCAGTGAAAGGGTTCTACAAAGTATTGAAAACCATTTATCATTTTCCTTCCACTTCACTATTATGTGCCACTTTGTGTCGGTCTATCACATAAAATCCCAATAAAATACATTTATGTTTTTGATTGTAAAATGACAAAACGTGGAAAATTTCAAAGGTGTATGAATACCTTTTCAAGGCACTGTATATAGAATTCAGGTCCCATCTCCACCCCACAGTACCCAATACAGAAGGAAGTGAGGGACAGTTGATTAAAACGGAGTTCCAACAGCCCCCCCCCAAAATTAAAAGTCAGCAGCTACACATACTGTAGCTACTGACTTTTAATATTAGGACACTTCCCTGTCCTGGAGTCCAGCAATGTCGGCACCGCAGCCGATGTTTCCATTGGCTGTCGGGTGCTGCTGCCATTTCCGGTAAGGGAACCTGGCAGTGAAGCCTTGCGTCTTTACGCTTGGGCCCCTACTGCGCATGCGTGAAGCGCACTGCACATTTCTATTGGCTCAGCGGCGGGGGGATGGAGGACGGGACCAAACATCCGAGGGACGGTACCTGTTCCCCCCTCCCCCCTGAAAGGTGCCAAACGTGGCACCGGAGGGGGGGGGAGGCAAGTTTAATCTGCTTATATTTTGCTCCCTCCCCCCTCATCAATATGCTAATGACATCTTTAAATAAATCTTTCCGATTTCATTACATACCTTATTTTAGACCCAGTGATGTCCTCGCTGGGTTTCTGTGCTTCACTATGCAAAGCAGGCCGATCAAGACTGGTGGGAGGGGCTGGCAGGGTACTGTACATAGCTTTCTGAAAACATGACAGCATCCTGCCTCAGTAATCCTCAGCACTGATGCAAGAAGTGGGAGGAGTTACGAAAATATCAAAATGCCTTGATGAGTGGGTATCAGTCTGGAGAATTAGGCATTCCTAGGTTGGCTGAATTTGCATATGTGAATGAACACCAGGAGGCGCAACCAAGTGCAGAGAGTTAAATATTTATCAATAAAAAACACTACAAGAAGTGCAATAATGGAAGGCATATCATCTCAGGTACCCAAGCTGAGCAGCAGCAATCCAGAGTGATGTAGAGAAGAGCAGTCAGCTGCATAGAAAGCTACAGTGCACCAGAGCCGATCTGACCATGTGGGAAAGTTCCTTGATGACGTCAGATGCCAGGAGTGTGGAAGGGGCGTGGCTACATGTTTTTGTGACAGTAGCGCCTCTTTCTCAAGCCTCACAAGGAGCTTGAGAAAGAGGCTTTACTGCCTTGAAGCATGTAGCCACGCCCCCTTCCCCCTTTTAAATATATTTCTCAACAGCCACAACAAGCATATAAATCTACTTTGTGTGCACCAAATGACTTTGCAAACTCAGATATTACGTTGTTAAAAGTAGCCGTGACATCATTACGGTGGTTTACATAGTCTGTGCAGAGAGCAGAGCTGTGGGAGGGTGCTCGGTAGGCTCCACCCACTACAGAGTGCCAGGTAAAAAACTACAGGAGGAGGCGGAGACAAGACCAGTCACCCTGCACAAGGAGAGAGAGCAGAACTGTGGGAGGAGCCCAGCAGGCTCCACCCACTACAGACTGCCAGCAGAAAACTACAGGAGGGAGCGGAGACAAGACCAGTCACCATGCACAAGGAGAGAGAGTAGAGATGTAGGAGGGGCCCAGCAGGCTCCACCCACTACAGACTGCCAGCAGAAAACAACAGGAGCGGACGGAGACAAGACCAATCACCCTGCAAAAGGAGAGAGAGTAGAGCTGTAGGAGGGGCCCAGCAGGCTCCACCCACTACAGACTGCCAGCAGAAAACAACAGGAGCGGACGGAGACAAGACCAATCACCCTGCAAAAGGAGAGAGAGTAGAGCTGTAGGAGGAGCCCAGCAGGCTCCACCCACTACAGACTGCCAGCAGAAAACAACAGGAGCGGACGGAGACAAGACCAATCACCCTGCAAAAGGAGAGAGAGTAGAGCTGTAGGAGGGGCCCAGCAGGCTCCACCCACTACAGACTGCCAGCAGAAAACAACAGGAGCAGACGGAGACAAGACCAATCACCCTGCAAAAGGAGAGAGAGAGAACAACAGTAAGTGGCCTTTATTACAGGAATAACATTGCAAACTCAGATATTGGTAACAGTAGCAGTGACATCATTACAATGCTGTACATAGCCTGTGCAGAGAGCAGAGCTGTGGGAGGGCCCAGCAGGCTCCACCTACTACAGGCTTCCGGCAGAAAATTACAGAAGGGGTGGAGACAAGACCAGTCTCCCTGCACAAGGAGAGAGGGCAACAGTGAGCGGTCTTTATTACAGGAAGTCTCACACTGGATTACTGGTCCGATCTGGGAGAAATACACAAAACACACCGAGATTCAAGAAAAAATAACATTGATGAATGGATTTTAGTGTATTTGCTGATCCCGGAATTCAGCTTTAAAAGTTTTTCATCCATTTTCCTTCTTAATCTGAGCGATTTTCCGGAGGACAGAAACGCACGAAGTGATGATTTCAGCAAGTTTTGGCGATGGAGCGAGTTCAAGGAGCGGAGTGTGATCAAAGCTGTCATAGTTAAGGGACAGAAATAACAGATGGCAGGATTGGGAACGCGAGTGTCACCGGGAACGGCGGGGTGATTAGCGAGGGGGAGCGCAGCGGTGCCTGATTGAGCCCGTCAGCCGGCGCATCTTCTACATGAGATGTGACATGCCTTCGACATAAGACTCAGACCGCCATCATCTGTCACATGTCATCAAGGCTCTCAAGCAGATATGTTTTCTGCTCGTGGAATCGGCGGGGGGAGTCGGGAACATCTGCTTTTCACCACCGGAGAAGAGACGGGAGGGGAAATCTCACCGCTGATCCCGCCCGCCAATAGAAGCTTTTCCGAAATGTTACATTGTGGAAACATGGGGGGGGGGGGGGGGACTAAAACTGGTGCACATCAAATATGGTGCAACTATGATTAGTAACCAATCAGCTTCCAGGTTTTATTGGCATAGCTTAATTGAATAAGCTTAAATTAGAAGCTGATTGGTTGCTATGCACAGCTGCACCATATTCTGTGTGCAGCGGGTTTAGTAAATCTGCCCCACTATATCTTAAAAAGTTTCCTTCCTTTCTTTCCATAGTGGCTTCACTCTGCAGCATCCTTACAGCTCTGCCAAACTAAAGTGGGTGTGGTCAGTGATGATGGGACACTGAGATAACTCATGGATTGGTTGTAGCATTCCTTCCCCTCCCTAGTGCCTTCTTTACACTGGTGGTCAATGGGGTTCCCTGGCAACACACCTTTTTACATTGGTGGTCAGTGAGCTGCTTATCATTACAGTATTATAGGCAACCCCATTGCTACCATTATGTCCCCTACAGTGCTAACCTGTCACCCCAGTGCCAACATTATTTAACTACAGTACCACCTTGTCACCCAAATGCAACCATTATGTCCCTTCAGTGCCACTATGTTACCTCCAGGTCACCATTAGGTTCCCCTAATACCACCATGTCTCCCAATGTGTCCCCTTAGTTCCACCATTGGCTCCCGCTGCTGTCAATCACAACCAGTGAGCCAATCAGGAGATGGAGGGGGCGGGGCTGAACCATGGCTGTGGAGGTGTGTGTGACTGGACACACAAAGCCGCAGGTCAGAAGCCCGCCTGTTTGGGTTCCCCCAGAGCAAGTTCCACCATTGGCTCCCACTGCTGTTAATCACAATTAGTGAGCCAATCAGGAGATGGAGGGGGCGGGGCTGAACCATGGTTTTGTGTGTGTGTGTGTGTGTGTGACTGGACACACAGAGCCGCAGGTCAGAAGCCTGCCTGTTTGGGTTCCCCCAGAGCAAGTTCCACCATTGGCTCCCACTACTGTCAATAACAATCAGTGAGCCAATCAGGAGATGGAGGGGGCGGGGCTAAACCATGGTTGTGTGTGTGTGTGTGTGTGTGACTGGACACACAGAGCAGCAGGTTGGAAGCGTGCCTGTTTGGGTTCCCCCAGAGCAAGCTGCTTGCTCTGGGGTCACCGGCAGAAGGGTGAAACCATGAGTGCCAACAAGGGACACAATAAGAGGAGGATCTGGGCTGCTCTGTGCAAAACCACCACACAGAGCAGGTAACTATACATGTTTGTTATTTAACAAAAAAAAAAACAGGCTTTAGTATCACTTTAATCCTCTGAATTGTGTAAAAATGGTGTTTGATCCTGTCGTATCTGATGCTCCACTTCTTCCACTGTCCCCAATCCATCTGCTGATAGAACAGAGCCTTGGAGGCACTCTGCACATGCTCAGTTTAGTGTGTTTTGCTAGAGAGTTTTTTTTATTTTTTTTTTTGGGAAGGTACATGTGATCAGCACAGGACCAATCAGCACTGTCCAGACAGAATGTTAGGTGTCATGCAACCTCATAAGACAGTCAGAGGAGAATGGAGACTCCTCCTACAAGCTTTAACCAGACACTCATAGAAGTCACAAGACTGCTATATACTGCTGATGAGAAAAGGTATTTAGCAGTTTATATTTACTAAAATAATTGCATCTCCATGTTCTGTGTACTGTGGGAGAGCAGATAGATATATAGATATATATATATATATATATATATATATATATATATATATATATATAGTGACTGCAGGATCCTGGGTTTAGACACAAGGAAAAGAACGCAATTGCTCAGGACCATGATGTGAACCCTAAGGTTCTGGATTTAGTAACACTTTAAGCAGGCAACTCTTTGAAAGACAGCATCCCAAAAGTCTGAGATAACAGACACAATGCGATGGCTTCCCAGAATATGAAGAAAGTCTGAGAACATCCGACTGAACGTTTCCAGCAAAGTTTTAGCCCGGTAAACTTTTATTGGTTCAAACATCTGAAGGAAGCTCTGCGGGGACAATGCGTCCCGATGACAGCGAATCGATGTTTGCTGACAACACGCGGCCGGAGGACGGAGATGAAAGTTTCTGTGTAAATGGGATGTGTGCCTGGCAGCATCGGTGGGACGAACGTCTTCAGAAATAGGTCAATATCATTTGTTCTGTTAAATTACTTTTGTGTCATTCTGTTCAAGCCAAACTCCGGCCTTCCCTTGAAACTTACACAGCTGTACCGGCTCCTTTCCTGGACTGAAATTGCTTACACTGATTTCATTGCACACTGTAAGCTTCTCAGAATGTGTATTAGATGCTGCAGTAAGTCAGATAGAACCCGCCTCATTTCCTTGCTGGAGGATGTCCAACATCATCTAGTCCTTTCCTCTCCAGCCTTTTTGCCCCTGCCCCACCCCTTTTATTTAGTGCACACATGTCAAACACAAGGCCCACGGGCCACATCCTCCAGGCCTTGTCATGTGACCCTCGCACCCAGTTGTGCAGCCACAATGCGACAGTACTCTATTACGCCACCTCCATCTCTCATACTCTGTTCAACGCAAGGTGAGGCAGAGCCGCCTACACAGGGAGGTACTAGAGCCAAGCAAGGTAGGAGAGAGAGATGCTGGGAGGCTTGCAGGGAGGGGGTTGGGGTTGCACACTGTGAATTTCAACCATAAACCCTGCACTCTGTACACAGCTGTAATACACTCCTGAAACCTGCACTCTGTAAAAAGCGCACTCCTGAACCCTGCACTCTGTACACAGCGCACTCCTGAACCCTGCACTCTGTACACGGCGCACTCCTGAACCCTGCACTCTGTACACGGCGCACTCCTGAACCCTGCACTCTGTACACGGCGCACTCCTGAACCCTGCACTCTGTACACCGGGCACTCCTGAACCCTGCACTCTGTACACCGGGCACTCCTGAACCCTGCACTCTGTACACCGGGCACTCCTGAACCCTGCACTCTGTACACCAGGCACTCCTGAACCCTGCACTCTGTACACCGCACACTCCGGAACCCTGCACTCTGTACACCGCACACTCCGGAACCCTGCACTCTGTACACGGCGCACTCCGGAACCCTGCACTCTGTACACGGCGCACTCCGGAACCCTGCACTCTGTACACGGCGCACTCCGGAACCCTGCACTCTGTACACGGCGCACTCCGGAACCCTGCACTCTGTACACGGCGCACTCCGGAACCCTGCACTCTGTACACGGCACACTCCTGAACCCTGCACTCTGTACACGGCACACTCCTGAACCCTGCACTCTGTACACAGCGCACTCCTGAACCCTGCACTCTGTACACAGCACACTCCTGAACCCTGCACTCTGTACACAGCGCACTCCTGAACCCTGCACTTTGTACACAGCGCACTCCTGAGCTTTGCACTCTTTACGTAATGCACTCTTGAACCCTGTACTCTATACATACCATAATCATGAGCTCTGCAATCTGTGCATACCATAATTATGAGCTCTGCACTCTGTACATAAGGCACTCCTGAACCCTGCACTTTTTACATAGCACACCCCAGATACAACCAGCCCTTTGCGGGCAACCATACTGCCGATGTGGCCCGCAATGAAATGGAGTTTGACACCCCTGATTTAGTGGATTTAAGTTATTTTAAACCTTAAGGCTCTGCATCATATGTGGGTGGTCTATACGCAAATATAGCCAGCCCAGGAACACCCACTGCTCCAGACAGCCAACCATCATATTTGAATAACTCCTCAGAACCAGCCTACTGCTTGCATCAAGGCTAAGGGTTCTGCTAAGGCAGGAGGTTGGGATGTTTTCAGGAAGCACCCTGCCAGCCCCTCCCATCAGCCACCATCTGCCTGCACTGCATACAGAAGCACAAAGACCCAGTAATGACATCAGTGGGTCTAAAATAAGGTGTGTCATGAACACCTGCTCTCTCTGGACCCTTGCTCCCTGTGGAAAGGCAGGGGTCACTCTGCAGAGGTCTGATGCCTCCTACAGAGCCATACCTTTAGTTCTGCAGTTAGAAAAACTCAAGTTTATTCTAGTTCTCACAAGCTTCAATAAGCCCTAGCTCGAATTTCATAGAGGGCATTTTAGACCTCTGCATAGAGCCCACTGCTTCCCCACAGAGAGCAAAGGTCCTTCTCTACAGCGTGCTGGCAAGATACAAACTTTTTTTACTCCGGCTGTGGCTGCTTTAGAAAAAAGATAATCCATAAGACATTGCACCCTTGATGCAAACAGAACATTTTTATCTGATCAACTAATTTTTCAAGCGGTTGAATCATAAGACTGAGGGGAAACCGCAAACATTTGACCATTCCCTTTTCTATAGGGAAATCATTTGGTAAAACCTACGGTGGGCAGCAGCACGCGATGAGTCAGAGCGCCGGTTCTCCAGCAAAGAGCTATTGTTATAATTACATTCTCACATGACAGCTAAGAGGGATGTCATATCACAATCCCCACTAACCATCTATGATGTGATCCCCAGGAACAAACTGGCCAAACATTTGCTTTATTGCGAAGAACGGCCACAGAGGATTCTGGGAGTGGGCGCCGCGCACTCATTAACCTTTAAAGGGATGACAATCCCGGAGCCTGGCGGACACTATTCTCAATTACACCGCAATTGTAGTTCGGGAGGAATAACGCCGGTTTGATGGTCACGGGTCAAGCAGATGACCTTGTGTTCCAGCAGACGTTACCTCACCCATCCAGTCTGAGAATTAAAGGCTTATAACAATGAAGTACAAGACGCAGAACTATTTCCCTACGTGAGGGCACAAAGCTACCACCAGATGATAGAATTTCCTTATCAGATCATAGACATGAAATAAAATGCATGAAAACTGCAGGTCACAAGAGAAAGGCTTTATTGAGATTGGGAGTGCGTCTCAGTTATAGAGCCTCTATGAGGGTTTGGGGTATGAGGGGAGGTGCAGGGGAGAAAATAAAGATGCCTTGGCAATGGTATTTTTTCTTGCTAATTTGCTTTAATTGAAGGTAAAGATAACAGAAGGAGATTTGGGGGGGTGGAGGGGGGGTTGAGGTGGAGAGGATGCCCCAAATACTCAGAAGAGAAGGGCCCTCTTTCCTAGAAACTTGGAAATGCTAAACAAATTTCCTCCTGTCATTGAAACTAAAAGAGAAAGGAGGAACAACAGGAGAGGAGAGAGATGATGGGAGAGGATTGGAGGAGAGGGTGAAAGAGATGAAGGAAGAGGAGAGAGAGAGAAAGAGAGAGAGAGAGAGAAAGAGTGCGAGAGAGAGCGAGAGAGAGAAAGAGAGCGAGAAAGAGCGAGAGAGAGAGAGAAAGAGCGAGAGAGAAAGAGCGAGAGAGAGAGCGAGAGAGCGAGAGCGAGAGAGAGAAAGAGCGAGAGCGAGAGAGAAAGAGAGCGAGAGCGCGAGAGAGAGAGAGCGCGAGAGAGAGCGCGAGAGAAAGAGAGCGAGAGAGAGACAGAAAGAGAGAGAGAGACAGAAAGAGAGAGAGAGAGAGACAGAAAGAGAGTGAGAGCGAGCGAAAGAGAGCAAGAGCGAGAGAGAAAGAGAGCAAGAGAGAAAGAGAGCAAGAGCGAGAGAGAAAGAGAGAGAAATAGAGCGAGAGAGAAAGAGAGCGAGAGAGAGAGAGAGAAAGAGAGAGAGAGAGAGCGAGAGAGAGAGCGAGAGAGAGAGCGAGAGAGAGAGCGAGAGAGCGAGAGAGAGAGAGCGAGAGAAAGAGAGAGAGACAAAGAAAGAAAGAGAGAAAAGAGAGAGAACGAAAGAGCAAGAGAAAGAAAGAAAGAAAGAAAGAAAGAAAGAAAGAAAGAAAGAAAGAAAGAAAGAAAGAAAGAAAGAAAGAAAGAAAGAAAGAAAGAAAGAAAGAAAGAGAAAGGTTTGAGGAGACAGAGAGAGAAAGAGAAAGGAGAATATAGAATGAGAGGGAAAGGATGGGGGAGGAAAGTGAGATATAGAGAAAAGGGGAAAGGAGGGAAGAGGAGAGGAGAGGAAAGAAGAGGAGGGAAGAGAGGAGAGGAAAGAATAGGAGAGGAGAGAGTAGAGAAAAGAAGAGGAGGCAAGAGGAGAATGCAGTGCAGCCTTTCTAGTTCCATCACTTACCTTTCTTTACATATTACAGCTATCATTACTTTGTGACCCTGCATGACAACAAACCAACCTGCCGGCTCCTCTTCTTGGTGCCAATGTGCACCGTGACCCTATTCATTCTTATAGGAGAGTCATGCTCATGACGGCCTTAAGAGTACAGCTCTTCTATAAGAATGAATAGGGCAGTGGTGGGCGTGTGCACTAAAAGGAGGAAAAGCTGCATGGTGCCAGGCAGGGCCACACAGAGAAGATCACTGGATCAGAGGGTAATGGGTATGTACCCAGGGGGTTAGGGAGGTGCGAGGAATTCATTAAAGGACAACTTGTACTAGAGCAGATCAAAAAGAGAGAATGCATGGAACCGGAAGTCAGACTATGACAGGTGTCCAGAAGGATCCCCCCTTTAACTTCAAGGAGAGCTCTGGAGAAGTATTTGCGTGAAGTGGACAACCCCTTTAAGCCCCAAATTAAAAAAAAAAAATATTGCCAGCAAATCCAGCAGGGGTCCTCCACTTGTCTGTGAGCAGGTGCCGTCATCTGACATCCAATCTCACGGCTTGTTTATGAGATAATGCAGAGAATGCCCACTCGCCGCCTCCTAAATAGATGTAATGTCACTGACATTGGCAGAGATGTGTTTTAATTCGATAAGGGGCTTGTAAAACAGAACGCTTTGTAATGCGCTCTGGCAGGTGGTGAGATTAATGAGCCGTTTACAAGGTCCGGACATTTCTATTTTTAATGAAACTAACTTTTTATTTTTTTATTTTCCTGGGCGTCTATCAGGAATCAGAAAATATTACACGCACTTTCATTACCCGGCTCGGCGTTAACTATACCCCTGCCTGCCTCTCATTTGATTTATCCCGTCTTCAAAATCAACACTTCTACCTGACACCCCGGAGTTATTATATATTTATTGTTCTCATTCCTCATTTGCCAGATGGTTAATTTGTTGTGAGACGCGAGAACGCCCGAGACGGAATGAGATTAAACCGCAACAAAATAATAGACGTCTTTAAGTTTGGGTCATATTTAAAGGGCCGGTTCCTGCATACACAATCACGAGTGAAACATTTAGTTAGTGATCAACCGATATCGTTTTTTTGTTGCTGATACCAATATTTTGGTCATCGTATATCGGTATCAGCCGATATTGGCCGATATTTTCGTACATTTAAAAAATGTTTTATTTTTATCACTTGACAGGTACTCTTGTGGAGGGATCTGGGGGTCTAAAAGACCCCAAACCCCTTCTCTGCACTTAAAAGCATTCAAAACACCAAGTTTGGCAGTTTTGAATGCCATCTTTTTCTTTAATCTGGCGCCGAGTACCCGGAAGTGATGTCATGATGTCACATGGAGACCCGATCAGAGCCGAATTCAGCTTTGATCGGGTCTTCGGCGGCCGTACAGGCCAGTTGCCCAAGTCTCCTGGTGGGACGGGAGACCCGGGCAAGCCGCAGAAGGTGGGGAGAGGGGGACGTCCCCTCCCACTCCTTGTAATGGACAGCCGAGCGGCTTCTCAGCCGCATTGGTTGTCATTACAAGACAGCCGACTGTCGGCTATGGACGCCGGTACCGGGTTGATGCCTCTAGCTGCAGGCATAACTCTGGTACAAGTACTTTCCCGAAACACCGGCAATATCGGTAACCTCCGGGGCCGATTCCGATATATCGGGGAAAGTGCAAATCGGCCCTTGAAATATTGGCTTTGCCGATAATCGGTCAATCACTACATTTAGTCACCCTCTTCACACCCTATAGGAGCCTATTTGTTTTTACGTATCTGCTGCAATGTATAGAGATGCCGAAGCTTTGATGTGTTAGTGTCCCGTTAGTATTTTATGCGGGGAGAATATAAATATTTATCACCATTATAAACTTCGCTAAGGTTTAAAGTGAACCTGTGCAGAGGTTTTTTTTCACCTGGTGATTTTGCCGGTAAAACACTTTGGCTCAGGCCATGTAGGTGTTAAACTTTAAAGAGTTAGTTCACCTTTAGGCTCCATTAAAGAGGAAGTAAACCCTCCTCTGCAACTTTTACCTATAGGTAAGCCTATGATAAGGCTTACCTATAGGTACTGTAAATATCACCTAAGCATGTACCGTTTAGGAGATATTTACCTTAAATGCAGCCAGTGACATCAGTGGCGCATGCGCTCTGAAGGAACGGCTGCTGGTGCCGCTCTGCCCGTGCTGTGACCTTCGGCTCCCGTGCGCATGCGCGGGAGTGACGTAATAGCGGGACCGGCCAATCAGATGGCCGGATGCCGCGATCCCGGAAGACGGGCGACTGAACACGGCGGGGGCTCATTCTAAGGTAAGTATTTCATAATGAGCTAGTATGCAATGCATACTAGCTCATTATGTGTTTCTCTTTCAGGTTGGAAAAAAAAAAAATTTTAATGAGTTTACAACCTCTTTAACACTTGAGACTTGTTATGAGATTTTGGACATCAGCCTATTCTTTTCAATGGTACCCATTAAAAATCTGTGCAACTTAAAGTCACAGCGACTTTGAAATGGTGCCTTTACTACTTTGATGCAACTTTTATCCAGAGTGTGTAATGTCGGAAAAAAAGTCGCACTGGGAATTGTTGAACTCTGGAGTCACGCAAGTGTGAATGGAGCCTAACAGAAAAAATCAAATGCCGTACACCCTGTCCACCCCCCCCCCCCCCCCAGTCCCCATCTCCTGGAGCTGTCAGAGCCCACACAGCCCGGTGATCTGAAATCCCAGCTCTTCTCCTTTTTCTTTCTGCAGTGCTTCCAGTATAGATTAGAGGAATTCTGATCGGTTAGCACAGAGCCTCTCTCTGATCCTTTCTGGAAGCCCTGCAAAGAGAAGAGCGGGGATTTCAAATCTTCAGATTGCTACATGGGCTGTGTGGACACAGAGCTCATCACCCACAGAGAAAAGTACTGCGGGGACCGAGATGTGGGAAGTGTGTACAGTGCTAGCTCATCTTTTAGGTTTTCTGAGAAGGTGAGCTAACCCTTTACCATCTCTTTAACATGGGCTTAGAGATGAGGCAAAATGACAAACGCAGGATATAGCGCTGATCTGCTCTCAGGACGCGTTTCAGCACAGTAATAAAAACTGCCTGAACGCCACCGGTGGTTTTCATGTTTTTTGGGGGGTTTTTGCAGAAAGATAAGCGAATCCTGTGAAAGCTTCAAAAACGGTCACTGTGTCATCAACGCTATAGACGCCCTGCAATTGAATTCAATGGAGGTGGCAGGTTGCAGAACAGCATTGAGAATACGACACGCCCCAAAATTCTTGCTATGACACAAAGCAAAGAGATGCCAATGTGCTGTAGTATACTGCCCTGTCAGCCTGCCGTTGTTTTAGTTAACCACTTAAGCCCCGGAGGATTTGGCTGCTAAAAGACCAGGGGGTTTTTTGCGATTTTTTACTGCGTGACTTTAACGGACAATTGCACGATCGTGCGACGCTGTACCTAAACGAATTTGACGTCCTTTTTTTCCCACAAACAGAGCTTTCTTTTGGTGGTATTTGATCACCTGTGCGATTTTTCGATCATGCGCTATAAACAAAAAAAGAGCGTCAATTTTGCAAAAATAACAATATTTTTCACATTTTTTTATATGAAATTCCCCAAAAAAAATGTAAAAATCAAAATTTTTTAACATTTTCGGCTAATTTGTTTTATGCTACATATGTTTGGTAAAAAAAATTGCAAAAAGCGTATTTTGATTGGTTTGCGCAAAAGTTATCGCGTTTACTAACAAAGGGAAAGATTTTTGTAATTTTTGGTGTTTTTTTTTTTTTTTTTAACGCGTAATGGCGGCGATCTGCGATTTTTTTTGCGGTACTGCGACATTGCGGCGGACAGATCGGACCCTTGACTGACATTTTTGACACTTTTGGGGTTACCAGTGACATTACTGCAGTAATCAGTGCTATACATATGCACTGTTACTGCAAAAATGACACTGGCAGGGAAGGGGTTAACTGTATTGGAGAGGGAGGGGCTAAGTGTGTCCTAGGGGCGTGTTTCTAACTGTAAAGGGGCTATTGGTGTAAAAACAGAGATCAACGGTTCTACGTAGTAGAACTGTCTGATCTTCATTTTTACACCAGGGAGAATGACAGGCGGCTTGTTTACATAAGCCGTCCGCCTTTCTCCCTTCACCGGAGCGATCCTGAGTGACCGGCGGACGATCGGGTCCGCCGGTCACACGCACTGACTTGTCAGTGAACGAGCCGGGGCGGGCACGCGCCCGCCCGCAATTGGCTCACAAGTCAGTGACAGGCGAGTGACGTACCCCTACGTCACTCTGCCTGGCCGGGGCTGACCGCCGCAGTATATAGTCGTGCGGCGGTCGGCAACCGGTTAATTAGCATTCAACCAGTCTGAGAAATTTACTGGATCTTTTGGATATCCCGTTATAAATTGTGTTGCCGGCTCATAGTGAATATCAGGAAAATCTGTGGCGATGAATAAGTGTTTGAATACGTGTGAATTATGTGTTTCCTAGAAATTGCCAACATGATTTAGATAAGTAAAAGGTGTTGGCGCTCACAATTTGGAATGCTAATTAAACCTCTTGTGCAATTAAGCAATTGACGAAAAAGTGATAAATATATTAATATTACACGTCAAGAAATAATGCATTTTGTGCAATAGTGCAAATGATGAATATTTTACACATGGTGAATGAAAAATGTAATAAATAAATAAATAAATAAAAAAAGGCAAAAAAAAATAAATATTAAAAAAAAATTCAATACCAGGGAACACCAAAGCAAGTTTTAGCGAGTACAGCATTAGATGAGAGTGAGTTGCTGGTCTTCTGTGCCTGTCCCAGGTGTATACGACACTTGTATAAGTCTGACATGTTTGTGCAGATTACTAAACTGTGACACACCTATCGTTGTCCTGAAGAAGCATACAGTGAAACGCGTCGACCAGCAATTAAGACAATATCTGCATCAACTGCCACAACATGTATAGGTGTTCATAGAGATATTTCATATAATATCACTCAAGTCTGACATGTATTTTAACAGTTGCCCCTTTTGGGCGTGTATTGTGATTTTTTTACATGTTAAACAAAGACAACTTTTTAACAATGTCTGTCTCATGCTAGTGCCATTAAAGTCCATCATAGCAGGACTATGTCTTGCAAATTTTGTTAGTATGCAAAAAATACCACATTTTTAGCTCCATAAGACGCACTCCCCCCCCCCCCCCCCCAAAATGGGGGGAAATGTCTGTGAGTCTTAAGGAGAGAATACTGAGTCTCCCCGTGGTGTCTCCTGAGTCCCGGCTCACTTACTTGCACGGAGCCACTACTTCCACTATAGGTCCGGCTCACAGGCAGAGTGATAGCAGATGTGATATGTGTGTGTGTATATATAATTTGGGTCAGAATATTTTTGTTTTCCTCCTCTAAAACCTAGGTGCGTCTTATGGAGCGAAAAATACGGTAAATAAAAGTCCAATGTGACAATACCAAACACCAAAAAATATATCTAAAAGTGCTTCTGGACAAATGTGTCTTCACAACGCTTCACAAGTGCTCATATGGTAGACGACAACACAGCAGAGGTGTTTGACTGCTTTTTACAGAGGGTCGAAATACGCTTTTAGAAAACTAGATTGGTTCCTGGGCTTGCACCCCTCCACTCTGATACTCCCTCAGGATAAGGCTGGAGATATAAGGATGAACTCCACCAGAGACACAAAGAAAGTCTTTATAGTGTACTATGTTTTTGTTTGATGCTAAAAAGTTGCATTCACATGTATCCGTGCCAATCCTGGCACTAGGTGCCTACAGCATGGGCGGATAAAATATGTCAAGCTGACGCGCGATCCACGTCTCACTCTGGATAATAGACCTTCTCTTCTCCCAGTTGCAGGAATATCTCCCTCCACTTCCTGCAACTTGCCATCTACTATTTGAGCATTCGTGGTGAAGCGTTGTGAAGATACATTTGTCCAGAAGCACTTTTTCATATTTTATATTTTTTTGGGTATTGTCACATTGGACTTCTTTATTTTTTGCATTTTTTTATTAATAATTTATGACATTTTTTCATACACCATATGTAAAATATTAATCATTTGTAATATTGCACAAAAGATATGCATTATTTGTGGATATATGATGTGTAATATACACTTGCTTAATTGCACTAGAGTAATGAATGTTTGAATAGCATTCCACATTGTGAGCGCCAACACCTTTACCTATTGTTGTTTACATTTTTTTTAAAAGGGTAGCCACATTTTTTGCCTATTTCACATTTAGGGCGCCATCACCAGTTATAATGTCAAGATTTAGATAACAGTTTGTCTGGGTTTGTGTCTAGATGGACCTGTATCCAGGGGATCTATTGGAGTTTGCTGTCCCTCCTCTAATGGGAATTCTCATACAAGCCATTATATGCCAAGCCATTAAGGACTGAAATTAAGTATTTTGGTCACCAGCCCATTATCACTGGCTGTTTCTCATTTTAGTAGTCCCTCCGCCTATAACCCTATCTCTATATGCATTTTTTTTGTTTTATTTAGTTGCTGGAATAGTTGTCTTCCTATTCATTGGATAGCTCACTAGCTGCCGATGTCCACTGCTGTCTCTTGTGTGGGGGGAACGCAGTTCCAGCACCTCCACCACTGAATGTATGTAATGGCAAGGAGTGCTGACGGGTCTATTGATGATGGCTGCTGGAAGATCTATTGTCGCTGGCGGGGATCCATATTTGCGTGGGGTTCTATTGTTGCTGAGGAGGAATCTACTGTTGGGGGAGAGACCTATTTTTGCTGGCTGCCAGGGGGGTCTATTGATACTGGCTTCTGGGAGATCTGTTGTAGCTGCAGGGATCTATCAGTTGCTAGGGTGACATTTTGTTTTTAGGGAGTCCATTGTTGCGGAGAGGGGTTATTGTATGGGGGATCTATTGTTGCTAGGTGGTCTACTGTTGCTGTCTGCAGTGGATCTAGTTTACTGATTTTCTTGTTTCATACAAATAACTTAGCACCACAAAATAATTCTTATTTGGTATTCTCTAATAGGTAATAGGGGGTTGGAAGGTGGGTAGCGGGTGGAATCAAGTAACACTGCTCGGAGGTAAATAGAGGGCAGAGACAAGGGGTGACCAAGGAGGGAGTTCCTGCACCTACTCACTGGGAAAAAAAGCTCTGCATATATATATATATATATATATATATATATATATATATATATATATATATATACACACACACACACACACACACACAGCGGGTAAGGCCCCGTTCACATAGGGGCGATCCGACTTTGGGGGGCGACCTCCGAGGTCGCAGTGTGAGCAGCGCGCCGTGACCTTTGGAGCGGCCGCCACGGACTTCATAACATTGAAGTCTATGGCGGTCGCCTCCGGGTCGCCCCAAAGAAGCTCCAGACCCTTTTTCTAAGTCGGAGCGACTTGTGTCGCTCCTATTAGAACGGGTCCGCAGCTTCCCTATGGAAGGCGACCTACGGCGACCTGTGAGGCGACCAGGTCGCCTCACAGGTCGCCTTAGTGTGAACGGGGACTTAAAAAAGTATTGAACATGTCACAATTTTTCTAGGTAAATATAAAGTTGCTATTGACATGAAATGTTCTCACATGTCGGTATCAACTCATGCAATCCATACATACAAAGAAACCAAAACAAATAAGTACAGAAATGAAGTTATGTGTAATAAAATAGAATGACGCAGGGAAAAAGTATTGAACACGCTAACTGCTTGAAGTCATTGTAGCCGTACTGCTTGGAACTTGAAGAAGGGGGACATACCCCGAAAGCTTGTCCTGAAAAATTTTATGTTAGTGCAAATAAAAAAAGTATCACGGACAGTACTCAATTGTCTCTGAATACGCTAACTGAGATTTATTTAATACTTGGAACAAAATCTTTTGTTGGTAATAACAGCTTCAAGACACCTCCTATATGGAGAAACTAGTAGCATGCGTTGCTCAGGTGTGATTTTGGCCAATTCTTCCACATAGTCTTCAAATCTTGAAGGTTCCATGGACCGCTTTCATGAACTCTGATCTTTAGTTCTTTCCATAGATTTTCTATTGGATTCAAGTCAGGTGATTGGCGGAGCCATTCTAGCAGCATTATTTTCTTTGAAACCAGTTGAGATTTTCCTTGGCTTTGTGTTTGGGATCATTGTCTTGCTGAAATGTCCTCCCTCGTTTCATCTTCACCATCCCGGTAGATGGCAGCAGATTTTTATCAGGAATGTCTCGTTACATTTTGCATTCATTCATCCTTCCTTCAATGATATGAAGTTTGCCAGTATCGTATGCTGAAAAAGTGCCCCACACCATGATGTTCCCACCTCCAAACTTCACTGTTGGTATTGGGGTGTTTTTGGGGTGATGTGACCTCCAAAACATGATGTGTATTATGGCATCCAAAGAGTTCGATTTCGGTCTCATCTGACCAGACTATAGTCTCCCAGTATCTCACAGGCTTGTCTAAATGTTGTGCAGCAATCTTTAAAATGCTTTTTCTTCAGCAATGGAGTCTTGCGTGGTGAGTGTGGCGGTTGAGTCCATTACTTACTGTTTTCTTTGAAACAATTGTACCTGCTAATTCTAGGTCTTTCTGAAGCTCTCCACAAATGGTCCTTGGCTTTTGGACAACTGTTTTGATAATTCTTTTCACTCCTCTGTCAGAAATCTTGCATGGAGCACCTGGTCACGGCCAGTTTATGGTGTAATGATGTTCTTTCCACTTCCAGATTATGGCCCCAACAGTGCTCACTGGAATATTGAGAAATGTAGAAATCCTTCTGTAACCAATGCCATCAGTATGTTTTGCAACAATAAGGTTGTGAAGGTCTTGAGAGAGCTCTTTGCCTTTACCTATCATGAGATGTTTCTTGTGTGACACCTTGGTAATGAGACACCTTTTTATAGGCCATCAGTTGAGACTGAGCCAGCTGATATTAATTTGCACTGACAAGGGGCAGGATTGCATTCTAATTACCAATAGATTTCAGCTCGGCTTTTCATGACTTTTTGCACCTCCCTTGCTTCATGTGTTCAATACATTTTCCCTGTGTCATTTCTTTTTATTACACATAACCTAATTTCTAAACTTATTTGTTTCGGTTTCTTTGTATGTATGGATTGTATGGGTTGTTACTTTCATGTGGTGAAAATGTCATGTCAATAGAAACTTTAGGAATATATTTACCTAGACAATGGTGACACATTTAATACTTATTTTACCCGCTGCCAAAAGTATTGGGACGCCTGCCTTTACACGCACATGAACTTCAATGGCATCCCAGTCTTAGTCCGTAGGGTTCAATATTGAGTTTGCCCACCCTTTGCAGCTATAACAGCTTCAACTCTTCTGGGAAGGCTGTCCACAAGGTTTAGTCTACCAGTCTAACAGTCCGCTCATACCTGCAGCAAGGGGATGGTTAAACCAGGTGGCTGAGCCATGGTTTTAACCTCCCCTCCCTCGCGTCCACCCACCTGAACACGTCTATGCTGTATATAATAATTATACTTTTTTTTTTTATTTGGATACAGTAAGGGAGGTTTATAAACCCTGTTGTTTTTTGAGCCCTCTGCATTCCATTAGGGAAATTTCCCTTCACTTCCTGTCCCATAGCCAACAAAGCAGGTGTAGGAGTGTGTCTATGGGAATGTTTGACTATTCTTCCTGAAGCGCATTTGTGAGGTCAGGCACTGATGGATGAGAATGCCTGGCTCGCTCATCCATGTCTTTATGGACCTTGCTTTGTGCACTGGTGCGCAGTCATGTTGGACCAGTGCACAAAACCGTGTGATTTTTTTTTTATGTTTAAAGGGAAGTGATCATTTTTGATGCTTTGCATTTGCTCCCTAAATGCGCTGAAAACCATGCATTTGCGGTGCACTGCAACAGACGTAATAGAGGCGGTTGCAAAGAATGGCAATTCTTCGCAGGTAGCATTTTTTTGAAGGGGACATGAGGCAATGCTAATGCTGCCATATGTACACCTCCATCCACTTCATTTGAACAATTTTGAGTGGCGTTTCTAGGCAGAAAAAAACACAACCCCATCACCTATTTTCAACGCCTATGTGACTGAGCCGTTCCTGTTCTAGGGTGGCAGCTAGAGCTGCACGATTCTGGCCAAAATGAGAATCACGATTTTTTAGCTTGGAATAAAGATCACGATTCTCTGTGTAACAAAAAAAAAAATTGGGATAACTTTACGGTTACGTTTTTTTTTTTTATTCATTAAAGTCTATTCATTGCGTTTGAAAGACTGCTGCGCAAATACAGTGTGACATAAAATATTACAACAATCGCCATTTTATTCTGTAGGGTCTCTGCTAAAAAAAATATATAAAATGTTTGGGGGTTCTAAGTACTTTTCTAGCAAAAAAAACTGATTTTAACTTGCAAGCGACAAGTGTCAGAAAAAGGTCCAGTCTTTAAGAGGTTAAACTTCCTTTCTCCCTGGCAGAGGGAAGGAAAAGATACAATGTAATCATTTTGTTTATAGTTACTGGGAGACTTAATGCTGATAGGCGTTTGTTTGCGGGAGGCTTTTTTTTTTTTTTTTTCCACAGCTGTTCTCTCTGCAGCTATGCAAAGAATCGAGCATATGTCAGGTTTAGATCGTCAGGGGGGGTGAATCGAGATCGCGATTTTCATACGATTAATCGTGCAGCTCTAGTGGCAGCTGTGACCTTATGACAGAAGGCTTGGACTATGGAACACTGCCCACTCTCCTCAAGAACATAACATAAGGGAGTACCTGAAAGCACCTAAATCTTTCTCGTTATCAGTCTGTCAGCAGTGGAGATAGTAGGGCCACACTAGGAGCCAATCAGGCTGTTCTACAGAAAGGATTAAGACAGAGCAGAAGGATGGCCTAATCAGCGTGCTAAAGATTGATCACTGTCCAATCAGGAAGTCCAGGGGTGTGTCCTTGACCAAGCTCTGGAGGTGATGCTGCAGTGGAGGTCCAGGACCCGACTGTGCTGTCTGGATCATAAGACTGGCTGAACATAAAAAATCCTTTGGCAAGTAAAACAATTCCCATCTACAATGAATATAAAAAGTCTAAACACCCCTGTTAAAATGTCAGGTTTCTGTGATGTAAAAAAATGAGACAAAGATATAATAGAAATTTTTCCACCTTGTGACCTATAAACTGTACAACTCAATTGAAAAACAATCTGAAATCTTTTAGGTGGGGGGGAATAAAAAAACTAAAAAAATTGTGGTTGCATAAGTGTGCACACCCACATAACTTGAGATGTAGTTGTGTTAGAAATTAAGCAATCACATTCAAACTCATGTTAAATAGGAGTCAGTACACACCTGCCATCATTTAAAGTGCCTCTGATAAACTCCAAATAAAGTTCAGCTGTTCTAGTAGGTCTTTCCTGACATTTTCTTAGTGGCATCCCACAGCAAAAGCCGTGGTCTGCAGAGAGCTTCAAAAGCATCAGCAGGATCCCACTGTTAAAAGGTATCAGTCAGGAGAAGGGTACAAAAGAATTTTCAAGGCATTAGATATATATTATGGAAGACAGTGAAGACAGTCGTCATCAAGTGGAGAAAATATGGCACAACAGTGACATCACCAAGAACTGGACGTCCCTCCAAAACTTATGAAAAGACGAGAAGAAAACTGGTCAGGGAGGCTGCTAAGAGTCCTACAGCAACATTAAAAGGAGCTGCAGGAATATGTGTGAAGTACTGGCTGTGTGGTACATGTGACAACAATCTCCCGTATTCTTCAAATGTCTGGGCTATGGGGTAGAGTGGGGAGATGGAAGTCTTTTCTTACGAAGAAAAACATCCAATCCCGGCTAAATTTTGCAAAACATCTGAAGTCTCCCAAAACCATGTGGAAAAATGTGTTATGGTCTAAAGAAAACAAGGT
This sequence comes from Pelophylax lessonae, assembly GCF_965119305.1. Lineage (NCBI taxonomy): Eukaryota > Metazoa > Chordata > Amphibia > Anura > Ranidae > Pelophylax > Pelophylax lessonae. Next base: position 215,342,564 of record NC_138777.1, on the reverse strand, counting down.
TGAACTTTTTGGCCATAATTCCAAAATATATATTTGGCACAAAAACAACACTGCACATCACCAAAAGAACACCATACCCACAGTGAATCATGGTGGTGGCAGCATCATGCTTTGGGACTGTTTTTCTTCAGCAGGAACAGGGACCTTAAGCAAGGTAGAGGGAATTATGAACAGTTCCAAATATCAGTCAATATCGGCACAAAACCTTCAGGCTTCTGCTAGAAAGTTGAACATAAAGAGGAACTTCATCTTTCGGCATGACAACGACTCAAAGCATACATCCAAATCAACAAAGGAATGGCTTCACCAGAAGAAGATTCAAGTTTTGGAATGGTCCAGCAAGAGCCCAGACCTGAATCCCTGAAATTCTGTGGGGTGATCTGAAGAGAGCTGTGCACAGGAGACACCCTCACAATCTGACAGATTTGGAGTGTTTTTGCAAAGAAGAGTGGGCAAATATTGCCAAATTAGAATGTGCAATGCGCAAAGGTAAATGAGACTCCTCCGCAGCACCTGCATCTCCTCAGGAGATTCTCCTGTACCGTGCCAGCAGCACTGCATCTCCTGTACCATGCCTGTACCATCTGTGCCATGCCTATACCATCTCCTGTGCCATGCCTGAACCATCTCCTGTGCCATGCATGAACCATCTTCTGAGCCATACCTGTACCATCTCCTGTGCCATGCATGAACCATCTTCTGAGCCATGCCTGTACCATCTCCTGTGCCATGCCTGAACCATCTCATGTGCCATGCCTGAACCATCTCCTGTGCCATGCCTGAACCATCTCCTGTGCCATGCCTGTACCATCTCCCGTACCATGCCTATACCATCCATCTCCTGTACCATGCCCACAGCCCTGCATCTCCTGCACCATGCCCACAGCCCCTGTTTTGGGTCTCACGGTGGTCCAGTTGGGGTAAAATTAGGTGCCTCGGCTTATATTCGGGTCGGGTTATACTCGAGTATATACAGTATTTTAGTTTTTTATTTTTACTTCCCTCCACCTAAAAGATTTCAGTTTGTTGTTCAACTGAGTTGTACAGTTTATAGGTCACATTAAAGGTGGAAAAAGTTCTGAAATGATTTATCTTAGTCACTTTTTTTTTTTTTTTTTTTTTACTTAACAGAAACCCCACAATTCAACAGGGGTGTGTAGACTTTTTATATCCACTGTATGTACTTTGTCTATGCATTCATCTGCCTGACTGGAGTTCAACTTTTACAAAAGAATACTTTCTCCCCTGAGGATACAGGGCTTCACACATTACCAACATTGCACCCGCTACGCAGACGTACCATTCCACAATTTCTGGGTGAAGTAAGGTGTTGTTCACGCTGAATCTGGAAGATAAAGGAGAGAAAGAAACGTTATTTGCATTGCATGGAATTAGCTCTGAATAAGTTAGTTGTTATCCAGTTAAGCAAACTTAGCGGGTCTGATAATGATCTGAAAGAACTGGGCTGTCCACAATCATAAGATTTTCTGTATTGCAGTAGGGAATGAAGATAGGCATTTGATTGGTTAAAAAGGGCATTAAAAGTTTCTGCTAATGCTTTGGGTCGATTTATAAGGCAATTGTATGGTCATTGAGCCTACTGAAAGTGTAAATAGGGCAAAAAAAAAGTAAATACAGTGGGGATCGAAAGTTTGGGCACCCCAGGTAAAAATTTGTATTAATGTGCATAAAGAAGCCAAGGAAAGATAGAAACCAGTCAAGAGTCTTTCAATTCTTGTTTCTTCCTTACAAAAGTCTTCCAGTTCTTTGAGATTTCTGGGCTGTCTGTCACGCACTGCTCTTTTAAGGTCTATCTATAGATTTTCAATTATGTTGAGGTCAGGAGATTGTGAAGGCCGTGGCAAAACCTTCAGTTTATGCCTCTTGATGTAATCCCCTGTGGATTTCGAGGTGTGTTTAGGATCATTATCCATTTATAGAAGCCATCCTCTCTTTAACTTCAGCTTTTTCACAGATGGCATCAAGTTACCATCCAAAATTTGCTGAAATTTTATTGAATCCATCCTATGGAGCCATCCTAACCCCTCATACACACTGGACATTTAAAAAAAGGGCTGTTTTTGGCTTCAGGCTTTTATTTCTGCAGCCAATACACTCCCCAGCATGTTATCCTATGTGTCCATGCACCCATAGGCTGTTATCAGCAGGTTTTTTGGCAGGGGCTTTTTCTGGCACAGAACTAGTGGGTTTTGAGAGGAGTTTTTCAGCTGGAAAAATGCTCTAGGACACCGCGCTCCCCCGATCTCAGTAAAGAGCCAATGACACGGCTCTTTACCCATGTGATTGGCTGTGTCCAATCACAGCCAGTTACATGTAAACACGGAAGTTCCATTTATCGGCTCTCCTTGCCTCACACTGACAGTGGCATCTACCCGTAGGGGAGACTGTCCGGATAATCAGGGCATTGATCATCCGTGAAGCCCCAGCAATGTCCATCAGTGACACCAATCAGTGCCAGTCAGTGCTGCCTTTCAATGCCCATCATTGCCTGCTCATCATTGACACCCATCATTGCCTATCAGTGCTCATCAGTGGCACTTTTCAGTGCCCATCATTGCCTGCTCATCAGTGCCACCAATCAATGCTGCCTATCAGTGCTCATTAGTGCCACCTATCAGTGCAGCATATTAGTGCCACCTAATCAGTGCCTTTCAGTGCTGTCTCATCAGTGCCCATCAGTGCATATCAGTGAAGGAGAAAAATCACCCGACAGAAACTAACAATTTTTGGTCTTTTTTCGTTTTTTTTAACAAAAAATAAAAAACCCAGCGGTGATTAACCACTTGCCGACTGCCCCACGCAGATTTACTGTGGCAGGGCAGCTTGGCTGCACATAATCACGTACATCTACGTGATTATGTGCACGCGGTCTCGGCGGCGCGCGCCGCCAGGGCAGCGCTCCTGCTGTGATTAGACACAGCGGGAGGCAGACCGTGGGAGGAGCAAACAGTAAACAATGCAAGACGGCTCTCCTGTCCCCTGCAGGGAAAGATCGTGTGATTCAGCTAAGCGTAATCACCGATCTCTCTCTGCCTCTGTTAAATCCATCTCCCACACAGTTAGAAAGCACAAATAGGGAACACATTTAACCTCTTGATCACCCCCAGTGTTAACCCCTTCCCTGCCAGTGTCATTTATACAGTAACAGTGCATATTATTTAGCACTAATTACTGTATTAATATCACTGGTCCCCAAAAAAGTGTCAAAAATGTCAGTTAGGGGTCCGATCTGTCCGCCGCAATGTCGCAGTCCTGATAAAAATCGCTGTTCGCTGCCATTACTAATAAAAAAATAAAAGAAATAAAAATTCCATAAATCTATCCCATAGTTTATAAACGCTATAACTTTTGCGCAAACCAATTATTATACGCTTTTTGGGATTTTTCTTTACTAAAAATATGTAGCAGAATACAAATTGGCCTAAACTGAATGTTTATTGGGAATGTTTTATAGCAGAAAGTAGAAAATATTGGTGCTTTTTCAAAATCGATGCTCTTGTTTTTGTTTATAGCACAAAAACAAAAAATCACAAAGGTGATCAAATACCACCAAAAAAAGCTCTATTTGTGGGAAAAAAAAGGACATCAATTGTGTTTGGGTACAGTGTCGCACGGCCACGCAATTGTCAGTTAAAGCAATGCAGTGCCGAATCGCATTAAAAAAATGGCCTGGTCATTAAGGGGGGGAAATCCTTCCGGAGCTGAAGTGGTTAAATACCACCAAAAGAAAGTTCTATTTGTGTAAAAAAATGATAAAAATTTAGTTTGGGGTACAGTGTTGCATGACCGCGCAATTGTCATTCAAAGTGTGACAGTGCTGAAAGCTTGGGCTGGGCAGGAAGGGGGTGAAAGTGCCCTGTAGGCAAGCGGTTAAACAACACTAAAGGTTTAATTCAACTTTAATGGCCCACTAATACCATCTCATACCAACAATGAGTTGTGTTGGGGCACGTTGGGTTAGGCAGCCCATTCATTCTGAAAAAAATTGTGTTTTTTCAAAGTGCAATGTACAGAAAAATTAGCATCTGTGTGTTGGGGTGCAATAGACAATGAATGCCAAATCCCTACAACACGCAGATTATTATTATTATTATTTTAAGTACTTATATAGAGCTGTCAATTTACGCAGCGCTTTACATATACATTGCACATTCACATCAGCCCCTGCCCTCAATGAACTTACAATCTAAGGTCCCTAACTCACATTCATACACAGTAGTGCCAATTTTTTTTATACAGGATCCAATTAACCTACCAGCATGTCTTTGGAGTGTGGGAGGAAACCGGAGTACCCGGAGGAAACCCACGCAGGCACAGGGAGAACATGCAAACTCCAGGCAGGTAGTGTCGTGGTTGGGATTTGAACCAGTGACCCTCTTGCTGCTAGGTGAAAGTGCTAACCACTACACCAGCGTGTTGTAGGGAGTTGATGTAAACGCGCAGTGCGGTGTAAATGAGCCCTAACAGACCTAAGTAAATATACGGAGCCTAGTGGATTGATAACCCTATCCAACAGCCAAGCTAACAACATGGCTGCCATAACGGCAACGCTTTCTATCTTATCCTTTGCAACAAATTCCTTTTTTTTTTTGTTCAAAGGCTAAGTCTTTAAAACCTCCGCTCACTACTTATCCAGTCAAAGCAAAGCAAGCAGACAATGGAGACATTAACATCGAGAAAAACGCCGCTCTGATCGAGACTTTGAAACTGTTATTTACTCAAATCTGTTGAGCTTGAAAGAGCCCGAGATGGCATTAATTACAGCAGAACAATGAAGCTCGTGTGGTGGGGGGGGGGCGGGCTGGGCGAAACCTCCGTGGTGCGGCAAAAAAAAAAACAGGAACGGTGTGAAAAGAGTCATTTTGTGTGGAAAGCTAATTCAAATAACAGAGAAGTGACATGTGACAGAATTTCAGATCCCTTCCTTCGGCTGGGTTTGATGAGCAGCGGGACGCAGATGGTGATGGAAATATTAACATGTGGTGAATGGACGCAGAGATGTGCAATCTGGGGTCGGCCAAAAATAGCACTGAATGGAACATGATTAAAGCCTGGATCTGCCAAATTCTAAATTATCCCTGCAAACAAAAACTGGGTCACTTTGCCAGATTATTTGTTTTTTTTTCCCAGGGAGAGTTTGTCCAGCAGCAGAACAGTAATTGGCGCAGCCGGAGGGTGGAGCCAAGGACCGCACTAGTAAATCCCATCACAGGAATTCCAGAAATATAGAATGAATAAGGGGAACACCTCGGTCATGAATGACAGATATTAGAAGCTGGAAGACGGTTCAGTTGTTCATCCACTCAGTACCGAAATATTCGTTTTAGATGGACTCAACCTTAAGATCTGATACACATGGGCTTCACTTTGTGGGGATGCCAACTATGCAAATGTGGACCATCTAGCTATAATTTGAGTAAGTGATACCCATAAAAGGTAGTAGGCTTACCCAAAAAAATGTAAGCTGGCAGCTGGATTATGGTAAACCAGCACGCCATGGAACATGTCAGACCTGTGAGCTGGATCTGCGGAATAGGAACCTCCCTGGAGAAAACTGGGCCATGATGGTTCTGGAAGCTGGACTAGGATCACTCTGGAATGGATAAGACTGGGGGGGGTGGATTTTGACTTGTTTAAAGGAGGAGGATGGTCCCATGTGAGAGCAGCTGCCATGGGATCCCCCAGAGCATGGAGTCTAGGAGCCAGCTAGTCTTTACCATGGGAGTTTGGACTTTGCTGCATGCTGTTCCCGGGTTCACTCAGCTCTAAGTACCATGGACCATAAGTCAGAGATCATCAGGAACAGTTCAGAGGTCAGGGCTGACTGAGGACGTGCATGGTCAGGAACAAGCCAGAGGTCAGGATGGGCAGGAGACACATAACCAGAAACAAGCCAGAGGTCAGTATGGGCAGGAAACACATAACCAGAAACAAGACACAGGTCAGTATGGGCAGGAAACACATAACCAGAAACAAGCCAGAGGTCAGTATGGGCAGGAGACGCATAAGCAGAAACAAGCCAGAGGTCAGGATGGGCAGGAGACACAACCAGAAACAAGTCAGAGGTCAGTATGGGCAGGAGACACATAACCAGAAACAAGCCAGAGGTCAGTATGGGCAGGAAACACATAACCAGAAACAAGCCAGAGGTCAGGATGGGCAGGAAACAGATAACTAGAAACAAGATAGAGGTCAGGATGGGCAGCAGATACAAATAACCAGGGATAATTCAGGAGGTCAAAAGGGGAGCAGACATGGATAACAAGGAACAAGCCAGAGGTCAGAGTGGGCAGCAGACAAAGATATTAGGGAATGAGACAGAGTTTGGGAGAGAAACGGATAGGGATAACCGGTAACAACAAAAAGGAGAAAAATGCCTCAGCACAGGATAATTACATAGGCGGCATGTAAATTAGTCCAAAAAGACCATAACAATAGAGGAGTCCATAGAGAGGTGAAAAACACCTGTCAGTATGCAGGTATCTTATGAAAAGCACACACTGAGGGCAAAGTTCTTCTCAGGAGTGAAGCCAGCTCTGGAAAAGGACATGTAAAAGAAACAGAAAAGTGCTTCTAAGTGCAGTAATTATTTAGTAAAAAGGGCAAGCAGTCAAGTAAACGCCACATGAAGGTAGAGGTTAAAAGGCTCTTCTTTAGGATAAACACCCGTGGATAAAGTCCCCTAGTCCGAGGGTGTAGCCATGATGGCCGTGCGCATGCTCTGAAACGCGTTGTGGTTTCTCCTTATACCCTGGTGACGTCACATGCCTACCAGCGCTGCGCTCCAAGCTGGTTTCCATGAAGCTGTCAGTGGAATGACTCAGACTTGCCGGCATCTCCCTGTCCACGGTGGTCATCGTGGCTGCTACAGCCTCGGACTGGAGGTGCTGAGGACTTTATCCACCAGTTGTTTATCCTAAAAATTAGCCTTTTAACCTTTTTATCTAATAAATACTGCACTTAGAGGCACTTTTCTGTTTCTTTTTCAATAGAGGATACAGGCTGGATAGCAGAGGGGCATACAGCAGCACAGCAGCTATCTTACAAAAAGCCAGGCTTGGACAGCAATCCCAAAGATGCACCAAGTTAAAGGAGAAGGATGTGTGTTCAAAAAACAAACATACTGTCAGTCACCGCTCTCTACTCTGCCCTTCCAGCGCTCACTGGCGTGCCAAGGCAGAGAGGGGGTGAGCACAGCTGGCTTTAGCTCTCAGTTGCGGTGTCCATCAGGAGTGGATTCAGACAATATGGACAGTATCCTTCCAGAACCTGAAGCGCTTCTGTGACATCAGAGGACAGTGGGCAATATCCCGCTATAAGCTGACTAAGAATCACGGGAGCACAAAAATGCTGTGACCCTGAAGAGAAGAATGACCAAAAAACCTTTGCCCATACTCTAGGCAAGAGGAAGGAGCCACTCTTATAGGTTACAGCATTAAAGGCTGTATAAAAGTACTGCAGTGATAGGCTGAGGTCCTTCTATATTTATGTGTGTTGTAATTGAACTGTCCCCCTTTTATATTGTAAAGCACTGCGCAAATGGTTGGTGCTATATAAATCCTGTAAAATATTAACCAGTTCTGGACCGGAAGGATTTGCCCCCTTAATGACCAGGCCAAATTGCGCGGTCGTGCGACACTGTATTGAAATAAAACTGATGTCCTTATTTCCCCACAAATAGAGCTTTCTTTTGGTGGTATTTGATCATCTGTGAAATTTCTATTTTTTACGTTCTAAACAAAAAAAGAGCAACAATTCTGAAAAAAAAATATTAATATTTTTCACATTCTGCTATATAACATTCCCCCCCAAAAAAAAAAAAATCAAAATTTGTCATCCTTTTAGGCCAATTTGTATTCTGCTACATATTTTTGGTAAAAAGAAAAAAAAAAGAAAAATTGCAATACGTGTATTTTGATTAGTTTGCGCAAATGTTATGTCTACAAACTAGGGGAAAGATCTATGTCATTTTTATTATTATTTTTTTTTTTTTTACTAGTATTGGCGGCGATCTGCAAATTTTTAGCGGGACTGTGACATTGCGGTGGACAGATCGGACCCCTGACATTTTTGACACTTTTAGGGGGACCAGTGACATTACTACAGTAATCAGTGCTAAAAATATGCACTGTTACTGTAATAATGACATTGGCAGGAAAGGGGTTAACCTAGGGGTGATAAAAGGGTTAAGTGTGAGCCTAGGGGGTGTTTTTTAACTGTATGGGGGAGGGACTTGTGAAATTAACACAGAGACCTGTGATCCTATATAGAAGGATCACAGGAGCTCTGATCATTTCAGAGAGAAGAATGGTCGGCTGTGTTTACAACAGCTGACCGTCCTTCTCTCTCAGCTAGGAGCGATCGTAGGTGCCCGGATCGGCGTTCTCGTTGCCTAGTGGGGGCAGGAGCGCCCTGCCGGCAGCATACGCTTGCCTCCAGCACCACGCGCGACCAACATAGAGCTACGTCGTTTTGGAGAGCCAGCCTGCCGCAGTGGTCGGGAACCGGTTAATAATAGCGGAGATTAGCTGCAGCCATTTAGGAAATGGGCACTACCCCAATTGTCAGCCCCACTAAAAAAAATTTAAATAACACGTATGAAAACGCAGATTGTCCTACACATATTATGCATCATTGGGCATGCCGGAGTGAGAGCAATAATTCTAGGGCCATAAGTCACTGCCATCTCTAAACTGTGACCTGAGGCTTTAAAGAGGTTGTAAACCCACTTGTATAACTTTTACCTATATGTAAGCCTATATTAAGGCTTACCTATAGGTGCTATAAATATCTCCCAAACTTGCACCGTTTAGGAGATATTTACAGTGCAAACTGCCGATGACGTCATCGGCCCAGGCGCTCCGAGGGAACGGCCACCCGTGCCGTTCCTTCAGAGCCCAGTGCCGTGAACGGCGGCTCCCGCGCGCAGGAATCAGATGGCCGGAGGACGCGAACCCGGAAGCAGGACGGCCGGACATGTCGCCGTCCTGTCGCTGAGGTGGCGGCACGGCGGGGGCTTCGTTTTAAGGTAAGTACTACATAATGAGCTAGTATGCGATGCATACTAGCTCATTATGCCTTTCTCTTTACAGGGCTTTTTTTTTTCTCGTTTTTTTTTTGGGGGACTTTACTTCCTCTTTAAAGTGTCGCCTATGGAGAATTTTGGGTACTGAAGTCCATTGCTGTTCACGGGCACATGACATTTTGAGGCTTGACATGTTTGGTATCTATTTACTTGACAGAACCTCTTCTCTTACATTTTACCAAAAAAAATTGATTAAGATTTTGTGCTTGTGTGCGCTTACAATAATTATACCCCATTACACTGATTTACTGAATTTATTTAAATTAAATTTATTTTACTGAAAATATGGGTTAAACAGTTGCCAGAATATCACACAGCATAATAAATAAAATTGCAACTGCCACCATTTTATTCTCCAGTGTCTCTGCTTTCAAAAAAATGTATAATCTTAGGGAGCAGCATGTGAAATTTTTGATATAACGTTTGAGGGGTTTCCAATAATCTTCAGGCCTCAAACATGCATTTTTTTACGTGTTCCAAAAAATGCAGAAACCACTGTGACAGTGAAATAATGACATCATCGGTTAGCTTTGGGGGAGAACATGATCCTTGCTCTCTTGGTTTGAGGTTTATACCTCTGGCAATGGGAGGTTTTGCAGAGGATAGAGGAGGAGGTTTATTTCAGGAGAGGGTTGAAAGGGGCAGCAACCCGCTAGAATGCTGACTTTACATAGGATGTAAATCCAAATTTGCAGAGTCTTGGCATCCTCGAACTCCCAATCCTTACAGCCTCACAACACTCCTAATTATCACGCCAGAGCCATTCTGAAGCCTTGCTCTATATCCTTCCCTGCCTATTTACAGACTCCGCACCAATACATATTTATAGGACTGTCAAAACACGACTGTGGCCACAAGTCACCATTCTACATATTGAAAAATACAGTACGGGCCCGGTGTGCAGGCGCTCCGTTGATTTTTATGTATTTATTCTGACAACGTGTGAAGCATTGTTACATCTCCTGCTGCTTGGGAAGGTGATTGACTTGGCAGCAAGGCTGTAGATCACAATAATGGGATGATATCTTGATACAAGAGACAGGGGAAGGGAGGAAGGGGGGGATATACATTACCTTAGCTTAATTTGACACAAGCAAATCTAGATAAGGTTCCCCTGGAAGCGAAAAATGACAACAAGCTTTGCACCTTTGGAAACAATGTTTCGTGAGACTTTAGGCTTCAAGCATGATGCACGATAAGAGGGTGGACGTGACAGCTGGTTAGGGGATCGATATACAACGGTCATAGAAGCTCTTTTTGGCCTGGGACAAATATAGTCACAGATCAGCAGAAAGGGCAAAAGAACCGCTCCAGTGATAAGGTAATCCCAACCATCAAAATAAGGTGCAGCAAGGATCCGCAGTCCAGGCAACTGTAATGTATAGAGAGAAATAGCCGCACTCCAACTTGAAGGTGAAAAATATAAAATCAGTTTTATTCGTATCCAAAAGATAAAATCAATTCAAAGTGTATCCATAATACAGTCAGGGACAAGAGATGAACGCATAGTAGTTGACGCGTTTCACGGATAAACGTCCGCTTGGTCGTAACGCGTAACGATTCACGTATCTGTGAAACGCGCCAACTACTATGCGTTCATCTCTTGTTTCTGACTGTATTATGGATACACTTTGAATTGATTTTATCTTTTGGATACGAATAAAACAGATTTTATATTTTTCACCTTCAAGTTGGAGTGCGGCTATTTCTCTCTATACATTACTGGGACAAATATAGACATGAATGTTGGACCTGCTTAAAGTTCACGTGTATTCTCACAGAGACAGGACTAGAAGGTTTATGCATTGGCTGACCCGATGGAGGAAAAAGATCAATCAGATGAGTATTTACAATCAATCTGATCAATCAATCCCACCAAAGATGGTCTGCAGGACGTCTCTGCTTGTGCCAGAGGCAAGAGCCAGTTGTCCAATGTAGCCCCATCAGACCCTGCTCTGTTTGTGATGACCATTCATCAATGGTGACCATATTGTGAACCCAAATCTATTTTTAGCATTCCTGGTGATCCCTCTAGTGATAAAAAGATCTATATAGAGGAATCAGGACCTCCTTCCTCCTGCTGGGGATCCCTCTAGTGATAAAAAGATCTATATAGAGGAATCCAAACCTCCATCCTCCTGCTGGGGATCCCTCTAGTGATAAAAAGATCTATAGAGCAGAATCAGGACCTCCTGCTGGGGATCCCTCTAGTGATAAAAAGATCTATAGAGCAGAATCAGGACCTCCTTCCTCCTGCTGGGGATCCCTCTAGTGATAAAAAGATCTATATAGAGGATTCCAAACCTCCTTCCTCCTGCTGGCAACCACTCTAATGATACAAAGATCTATATAAAAGAATCAGGACCTCTTTCCTCCTGCTGGGCATCCCTCTAGTAATAAAAAGATCTATATAGAGGAATCCAAACCTCCTTCCTCCTGCTGGCAACCACTCTAATGATACAAAGATCTATATAAAAGAATCAGGACCTCTTTCCCCCTGCTGGTGATCCCTCTAGTGCACGGGTGTCAAACACAAGACCCGCGGGCCGAATGCGGCCCCCCTGGCCATTTCATGTGGCCCTCGCACCTCTCCTGCAGCTTTGGCACCCCCCTTGTTTCTGCCCCCACCTTGTCTCTGTAGTCGGCAGCAGAGAGGACAGAACTCCTTTGCCATATCCTGCACTCCTCTGTGCAGCTGCAGAAAGGCTCATCTTTGCCCACCACCTCTTCTCAGCAGCCCGCAGCAGAGAGGAGGGCAGAACTCTCTGTGCAGCCACAGCACCACCTTGCCTTTGCCTCCCCTGGTCTCAGCATTCAGCAGACTTTGGAAGCTGACTCCAGCCCTCCTCTGGTTCTTCTCCAGACACTGCACTTCTTCCCAGATCCATCCGCATCTTCCTGGCAGCAGCACAAGGTAAGGTGGTGCATTGTGATATAAGAAAGGTGGGTGACTCTCGACTTCTGATGGTGGGGGGGGTTCTTGATATCCCATGTAAGGGTGTAAGGGGACGTGGGGTGCTCTGGACATCTAATCCTACACATATAACCGGCCCTTTGAGGGACACCATAATGCTGATGTGGCCCGCAATGAAATTGAGTTTGACACCCCTGCTCTAGTGATATTAAGATCTATATAGAGGAATCAGGACCCCCGTCGTCCTGCTGGGGAGGCCTTTAGTGATATAAAGATCTATAGAGCAGAATCAGGACCTCCTCCTTCCTGCTGGGGAGCCCTCTAGTGATATAAAGATCTATATAGAGCAGTGGTGGCGAACCCTGGCACCCCAGATGTTATGAAACTACATTTCCCATGATGCTCATGCATTCTGCAGTGTAGTTTAGTGTCATGGGAAATGTAGTTCCAAAACATCTGGGGTGCCAAGGTTCGCCATCACTAATATAGAGGAATCAGGACCTCCTTCCTCCTGCTGAGGATCCCTCTAGTGATAAAAAGATCTATAGAGCAGAATCAGGACCTGCTTCCTCCTGCTGGGGATCCCTCTAGTGATAAAAAGATCTATATAGAGGAATCAGAACCACCTTCCTCCTGCTGGTGATTCCTATAGTAATACAAATGATCTATATAAAAATAATCAGGACCTCCTTCCTCCTACTGGTGATCCCTCTAGTGATATTAAGATCTAAATAAAGGAATCAGGACCTCCTTCTTTCTACTGGTGATCCCTATAGTGATAAAGATCCACACAGAGGAATCAGGACCCCCTTCCTCCTGCTGGTGATTCCTATAGTTATATAAACATCTACATGGCACCATACATCACTGTATAGTAGAATAGTGGATGCGATGACTGGATATAGGAGGGTGATACAAGCCTCATATACAACCCCATAGTCGGAGACAAGTATAGACGTAAATATTTGGCCTGCTGATGGTTCATATTTATGCTAACAGAAATGAGACCATGTTATGTATTGGCTGAGCGATGAGGCAACAAGATCGATCAGATAAGTTCAGTCTGATAAGACTGAAGATAAGATCAGTCTGCTTGTACCACAGTAGGATGTCCGATGAGGCCCCACCAGATCACATTCTGTGTGTGATAACCTTCTATTAACCACTTGCCGACTGCTCACTAGAGCTCTACTGCGGCAAAGTGGTTCGTTATCGTCTGGCGACGTAGACCTACGTCGCCAGACACTCCCCTTTCTCGGCGGCGCACGCGCCGCCGGAGGCTCGCTCCCGCTGTATTCAGTCACACCGGGAGTCGGGCCAGGGGAGGAGCAGCGGCGATCGCCGCTGCTCTTCCCCGATCGTCGGGGAATTCTTGTGTAAACACAAGCGGGCGGATCTCCTAAGTGACAGGCAGGGTCAGATTGCAGGGTTCAGCATAGCTGAACCTGCGATCTGTCCTTGTGTCACTCAGTCACCTCCCCCCACACACGTTAGTAAGCACCAGGCATACATTAACCCCTCCCTCTCCAATAAAATTAACCCCTTCCCTGCCAGTGTCATTTTTACAGTAACAGTGCATATATATAGCACTGATTACTGCAGTAATGTCACTGGTACCCCCAAAAGTGTCAAAAATGTCAGTCAAGGGTCCGATCTGTCCGCCGCAATGTCGCAGTCCTGCAAAAAAAAAAAAATATCGCTGATCGCCGCCATTACTCGTTAAAAAAAAAATAACAAAAATGACAAAAATCTTTCCCTTAGTTAGTAAACGCAATAACTTTTGCGCAAACCAATCAAAATATGCTTATTGTGATTTTTTTTACCAAACATTGGTAGCAGAAAACAAATTGGCCAAAAATGTTAAAAAATTTTGATTTTTACATTTTTTGGGGGGGGGGGGGGGAATTTCATATAAAAAAAATGTGAAAAATATTGTTATTTTTTCAAAATTTATGCTATTTTTTTGTTTATAGCGCAAAAAGTAAAAATCGCACAGGTGATCAAATACCACCAAAAGAAAGCTCTGTTTGTGGGAAAAAAAGGACGTAAATTTTGTTTGGGTACGGCGTTGCACGACCGCGCAATTGTCAGTTAAAGTCGCACAGTGCAGAATCGCAAAAAGTGGCCCAGACGTAAGACAGCAAAATCCTCCGGTGGTAAAGTGGTTAATGATGACCAGCTTAAAGTGTGCTTGAAACCAAAACCTATTTTTTAGTATCTTTGGCACCATACCTCAGTGTAAAGTAAGAAGGTGGATGTCATGGCTGGATATTTGAGGGTTATACATGATACATCATGTCACTGTGAAGCTATTTTTTGCTGGAAACAAGTATATACCTGAATGTTTGACCTGCTAAAGGTTTACTCACACAGTATTGGGACTAGAACCTTTAGGTACTGGATGATCGATAAGAGAACAAGATCGATCAGATAAGGATTTGCAGTCAATCTGATCAATCAATCCCTTGTAGGATGGTCTGCAGGCCATCTCTGCTTGTACTACAGGCAGGAGACTGTTGCCCAATGAGGCCCCAGCAGACCCTGCTCTCCCTCTGTGTGTGATGACCATCTATCAATGATGAGCAGCTTGAAGAGTACGCAAACAATTTCTTAGTATCTTTGGCACCATACCTCACTGTAGAGTTTTCTTAAAGCAGATATTCACCCATTGAATTCCCTTTCCTTCCTCTTTGTCTCCCTCTTGCACATTAGCATTTTTTACCATTGTAAATACCTTTCTCTTCTTATTTGCCGCCCCCCGCTTCCCGATTCCTCACCTAGGCGAGGATGACTTAGATCACCTACCAGCTGACTCATGGGATGGTCATGTCATACATCTCAGGAGGCAATTAGACAAATGATCCCATGATTTCTATGCAGGTCTTTGGGACCTGTCAAAGACTTTTGCAGCATGTCTGCACATGTAAATAAGCCACAGGTCTTTCTTAGGTCTTTGGGATATAACAGACTTTTGCAGCATGTCTGAGAACACGTGGAATTCCCTGCACATGTGCAGACATGCTGCAATCCCTATCCAGGTCCCAAAGACCTATCAGAGACCTGCAGCGCATCTGCGTGTGTGATGGGAGTCCACAGGCATACGTTATGTCTTTGAGATCTGACAAGGGACTATTGTAGTGTGTCTTTACATGTGCAGGGAGACCTATGCATGCGCAGACATGCCACAGATGTTAGATCTTTGGGACCTGGCAGGCATTTGCCTTGAGTTTGTGCATATGCATATACACCACAGTTCTTGGTTAGGTCTTTGGACAGACTTTTGCAGCATCCCTGTGCTGTGCAGACACACTTCAAGCCTCTTGCAATACATCTGAGCATGCAAAGTGAACCTTCCCCATTTGTATATATGCCACAGGTCAATGTTAGGTCTTTGAGATGTGACAGAGACTTTTCATGGTGTACCTGAGTATAAGTGGGGAAACCCACGCATGCACAGATAAGCTGCAGATCTCTTTGGGATCCGAAAGAGACTTTTGCAGCATCCCTGCACATGTGCAAATATGCCACAAGCCTCTTCCAGGTCCCAAAAACCTGAGAAAGACCTGCACCACCATTTGTGCATGGGAGGAGAATCCCACACATGTGTGGATATGCTAGGGGGTCTAGGTTAGGTCTTTAAGACTTGATAGAGACTTTTGTGGCGTGGCTACGCATGCGTGGGGAGACCCATGAATGCACAGATGAGCCACAGATGTGTTAAGTCTTTGGGACCTGGCAGACTTTTGCTGCAAGTCTGCACATTAGGGATCGACCGATTATGGGCAAGGCCGATATATTGAGGGTCGATATGCAATTTCCCCCGATGTATCGGTATCGGCCCCGGAGGTCACCAATATTGCCGATATTACTGTATGAAATATTAGTGTATGTAAAATCCTAGCATCCACTTTATTAGTGTTTTATATAATGTCCAGTGTGTGTTTTTGTAATCTAATAGTGTGAAATACCTTCATTACATCGCTGCTCGGCCCTTCCGTGACCCCCAGCTGTCAGTGGGGGAGGAGAGAAGGACAGCAGAGCGGGAGATGTAACGAAGGTATTTCACACTATTCTAATCTAATACTTGGTGCTTCTGTGTACACTGCAGAGGGGAGGGGCTGAGATCCTCCTCTGACAGCTATGAGAGGAGAAAACAGCAGAGCGGGAGATTAGCTGTGCCCGGAGCAGCGATGTAATGAAGGTATTTCCCACTATAGAGGAGAAAACAGCAGAGCGGGAGATTAGCTGTGCCTGGAGCAGCGATGTAATGAAGGTATTTCCCACTATTCTATTACAAAAACACACACTGGACATTATATAGAACAATAATAAAGTAGATTCTAGGATTTTAATGACACTAAACTAGGTTCACACGGGATTCCTGGTAGGCAAGGAGGGAAGACCACACATTACAGCTAAAAGACCTACTCCACATGTTCAGTACCAGATTTGTGTCAAAAATTGTCTTTGTTTTTCAAAACTTTAAATGTACAAAATATCGGCCGATACCGATAAGCAATGGCCAAAATATTGGTATCGGCAATGAAAAACAGATATCGGTTGATCCCTACTGCACATACACAGGGAATTCGAGCATGTCTAGATACCTCACAGGCAGAGAACTACCACGTGTTCTGCTGTGCAAGTGCGGGATAAAAAACCAGGAACAGGACTTACAAGATAGGGGCACAGAAGCGGACCGGCGCCAAGAGAACCATAGCTGGAAGAAAAAGAATGCTAGACTCCATGAACTAGTACTTTCTTTGGTGAATCTGTTATAAAGTTTCAGGATTTTTTTACTTTCAAAACTTTTCCCTATTTGACAGGTCCTCCTTAAGCCTGACGCAGTCACTTCTAGATCCAAGAAGCTCAGATAGACTATACTATAGCTCGCCTCTAAATCCAGAACTTCTTTATTTTGGCATTTGTCTGCAGATTATAAAACATTGCGACTTCTCAGCGAGAGGATATGAATATATTTTATTATGAAACCAGCGGGGGCCTTCTCAGCGTCGCTCTTTGAATATATTATCCTTTTATTTGGAAGCTGCGTAAATAATCGCGCCCGTCCCGAGTGACGCAGTTCTAGAGATTCCATCTCCGCGGACAGCAAAGTGCTGTGTTTTTTTTTATTTTTATTTTTGTCATGAGCTTTTTACTTACTTGCTTATTCCTTCAAACGAGGCCTCCCTGCAAACACTGCCGCTGTCTGTATTAACCCCGCGCTGCAAAAGAAGAAAACACCACAAAGCAAATACAGTTAGAAAAGCAATTGGGGGGGGGGGAGGGGGGGGGGATCAGTAATAGAAGATGGAAGTTAGGAGTCCTCCCTCCCCCTTTTATCAACAAGCTAATGAAATGTTTGAAGAAAACCTTTTCATTTTTATTACATACCTCATTTACAGGAATTCCCATACTACAGCCCTGCAGCTGTTGCAGAACTACGCATCCCATGAGGCATTGCAAAACTCCAACATTCACATGCATGATGGGAATTGTAGTTCCTGAACAACTGCAGGGTCGTAGTTTGGGAATCCCTGCCTTATTAGATCCAGTGATGTCCTCACTGGGTCTTGGTGTTTCTCTATGCAATTCAGATAGATCATGGCTAGCAGGCGAGGCTAGTAGAGTGCTGTACATACAGTGCATCTGGAAAGTATTCTCAGAGCTTCACTTTTTCACAGCATTCTTCCAAAATGCATTAAATTCATTATTTTCCTCAAAATACCCCATCATAATGACTGTTAAAGAAGATTTAAAAAAAAATCCCATGTATATAAGTATCACAGCCTTTGCTCAGTGAGCACAGGGCCCACATTAGGACGTCAGGCCCTCAGGCCACCTTTATGAAGTCTGTTTCTGATTGTTTGGTCAGGAAAATTCACACCAGTGGCCTGCTGGAGGTAATTTTGTAGGGCTCTGGCAGTGCTCATCCTGTTCCTCCTTGCACAAAGGAGCAGATACCGGTCCTGCTGATGGATTAAGGACCTTCTATGGCCCTGTCCAGCTCTCCTAGAGCCTGTCTCCTGGAATCTCCTCCATGCTCTTGAGACTGTGCTGGAAGACACCGCAAACCTTCTGGCAATGACACATATTGATGTGACATCCTGGAGGAGTTGGACTGCCTGTGCAACCTCTATAGGGTTCAGGTATCACCTCATGGTACCAGTAGTGACACTGACCCTAGCCACATGCAAAACTAGTGAAAAACAGTCAGAAAAGATAAGTAGGGGAAAAAAAAAAAATGTCAGTGGTCTCCACCTATAAAACCATTCCTGTTTTGGAGGTCATCTCATTGTTGCCCATTTAGTGCACCTGTTGTTTATTTCATTAACACCAAAGCAGCTGAAACTTAATAACAACCCCCTCTGATACTTAACAGACCATATCAATATTCCAGGAGTTTAGCTGACTCAATGCTATACTCCGATTAAAAAGTGATCCTTTAATTTTTTTGAGCAGTGTATATTGTGGCAGATATAGCAGAAGATCTCTCTGTGGGCTGCAGTGTTACACGAGGATTGCTAGGAAGGGAACTGTCCGCGGTGCTGAAACTCATCCTGGAGACACCCGTCTCGGTTCTTCATTCCATTCCAAGCTCCATTCTTTTTTACTGTCTGACCCCTGACCAGTCTAACAGTTCACTCATACCTGCGGCAAGGGGGCAGTTAAGCCAGATGGCTGAGGCATGGTTTTACCCCCCCCCCCCCTCCCGACCGCCCATCTGAACACGGACATGCTGTATATAATAATTATA
The DNA here is from genome assembly GCF_965119305.1 of Pelophylax lessonae. NCBI lineage: Eukaryota > Metazoa > Chordata > Amphibia > Anura > Ranidae > Pelophylax > Pelophylax lessonae. Next base: position 215,323,787 of record NC_138777.1, on the reverse strand, counting down.
CATTTTTTTTAATTTTTTTATTTGGATACAGTAAGGGAGGTCTATAAACCCTGTTGTTTTTTTGGCCCTCTGCATCCCATTAGGGAAATTTCCCTTCACTTCATGTCCCATAGCAAAAACTGCAGGTTTAGGAGTGTTTAGGAGTGTGTCTATGGGAATGTTTGACCATTCTTCCAGAAGCGTATTTGTGAAGTCAGGCACTGATGTTGGACGAGAAGGCCTGGCTCTGCTCTAATTCATCCCAAAGGTGTTCTATCGGGTGGAGGTCAGGACTCTGTGTAGGCCAGTCAAGTTCCTCCGCCCCAAACTCACTCATCCATGTCTTTATTGACCTTGCTTTGTGCATTTGGAGGAGGGGGGGGGGGGGGGGGGTTATGGTGTGGGGTTGTTTTTCAGGGGGTGGGCTTGGCCCCTTAGTTCCAGTGAAGGGAACTCTTAAAGCGGTTGTAAACCTCAGGAAAAAAAAAAAACAACCTGCAAGACAAAGGCATAAAGAGCTAGTATGCATCGCATACTAGCTCATTATGAAATATTTACCTTAGAACGAAGACCCCGCAGTGCCGTCCGCTAGCCGGTAACACGGCTGACATGTTCAACCGTCTTATATCCAGGTTCGCTCCCCCGGCAATCTGATTGGCCAGAGACGCAATGACGTCTCTCCCCCCCATGTGCACGGGAGCCGCCATTCACGGCACAGGGCTCTGAAGGAACGGCACGGACAGCCGTTCCTTCAGAGCGCATGCGTCAATGACATCATCGGCTGCATGCAATGTAAATATCTCCTAAACAGTGCAAGTTTAGGAGATATTTACAGTACCTATAGGTAGGCCTTATCTTAGGCTTACTTATAGGTACAAACACTACTTAGGGATTTACAGCCACTTTAAGGCGCCAGCATACCAAGACATTTTGGACAATTTCATGTTCCCAACTTTGTGGGAACAGTTTGGGGATGGCCCCTTCCTGTTCCAACATGACTGCGCACCAGTGCACAAAGCAAGGTCCATAAAAACATGGAAGAGCGAGTTTGTGGGTGCAAGAACTTGATTGGCCTGCACCTCAACACGTTTGGAATGAAGTAGAAAAGGAACGGCGAGCCAAGCCTCCTTGTGCAATATCAGTGCCTGACCTCACAAATGCTTTTCTGGAAGAATGGTGAAACATTCCCATAGACACACTCCTAAACCTTGTGGACGGCCTTCACAGAAGAGTTGAAGCTGTTATAGCTGCAAAGGGTGGGCCAACTCAATATTGAACCCTATGGACTAAGACTGGGATGCCATTAAAGTTCATGTGCGTGTAAAGGCAGGCGTACCAATACTTTTGGTAATATAAAGTGGAATGTTATTGATGAAATTGTAATGATGTCAAGTGGGATACTTGTATATGCAATAACAATTTTATGTTTTGTAATAAAAAGGGTATTTTTATATATATATATATATATATATATACACACACACACATATATACACACACATATATATATATATATATATATATATATATATATATATATATATATATATATATATATACATACACACACATATATATATACACACACATATATATATATATATATATATATATATATATATATATATATAACTATATATATATATATATATATATAACTATATATATATATATATATATATATATATATATATATATATATATATATAGTACTGAATACTTAGTACCTTGAAGATCTTTTCCCGGTCTTCTTTTTGTTTCCATCACAAACAGAATATCATAGGAACATATAGGCATGCCAGGATCCTGTATCCACATGCATGAAATAGATCAAACTCCATTCTATTACATAAAACATTATCCAGGACTGTGCAGGAGCGTGCTGTGTGAACAAATGGGGCCCCGCACCATTGACAGCAATAACGTTAGGCCATCTATGTGTTAGATTTGGGTCCCGTATTGCCAAGAGCTGACAGCTGGCTTTATTAACACCTGCCTCCCATCTCGGACATGTGTGCGCAATCTGCCCGGCTCCTAATATCACACCAGACGACAAGAGGAATTCAAAAAAATAGACAGCCGTGTCATATTACTAAGGGGGGAGGAGGAGGGGACACCCAAGGACATTATAAAGAAATGCGGCAGGACGACCCTGATTTATGGAGAGATGTGTCCAAACAGCCTGGAAATCCATAAACCCGGATCGTAGGCTTTCCGAAATTATTATAAAGACTATGTATCAAGATGATATCACTTTCATCCCCAACATGTAACAGTAGCAAACAGGGTAACATTTTACAATATCAAAAACCACAACCTAGTTGTCAAAAGGAATATAAATAACTAAAGGAACTCCATTTCCTTGTAAAAAAGTAATATAGCATATACTGTGCATTGCTACACAACCCTCCTATTGACACCAAGGAGGCACTATACCCTCCAGTGACACCAATGACAGGGCACTATTCCTTCCAAGGATACCAATGATGTGGCACTATTCCAACAAATGGCACCCACGATGAGGCACTATCGCTTCCACAGATACCAATCATGGAGCACTACCCCTCCCGATGATGGGGAACTATTCCTCCCACTGACGCCAATGATGGGGAACTATTCCTCCCACTGATGCCAATGATGGGGAACTATTCATCCCACTGGCACCAAAGATGGGGCACTATTCCTCCCACTGACGCCAATGATGGGGAACTATTCCTCCCACTGGCACCAATGATGGGGCACTATTCCTCCCACTGGCACCAATGATGGGGCACTATTCCTCCCACTGGCACCAATGATGGGGCACTATTCCTCCCACTGGCACCAATGATGGGGCACTATTCCTCCAACAGACACCAATGATGGGGCACTATTCCTCCCACTGGCACCAATGATGGGGCACTATTCCTCCAACAGACACCAATGATGGGGCACTATTCCTCCCACTGGCACCAAAGATGGGGCACTATTCCTCCCACTGACGCCAATGATGGGGGAACTAGTCCTCCCACTGCCACCAATGATGGGGCACTATTCCTCCCATTGACACCAATGATGGGGCACTATTCCTCCCATTGACACCAATGATGGGGCACTATTCCTCCCATTGACACCAATGATGAGGCACTATACCTCCCATTGACACCAATGATGGGGCACTATTCCTCCCATTGACACCAATGATGGGGCACTATTCTTCCTACTGACACCAATGATGGGGAACTATTCCTCCCACTGGCGCCAATGATGGGGTACTATTCCTCCCACTGACATGAAAGATGGGGCACTATTCCTCCCACTGACGCCAATGATGGGGCACTATTCCTCCCACTGACGCCAATGATGGGGAACTATTCCTCCCACTGGCGCCAATGATGGGGCACTACTCCTCCCACTGACACCAATGATGGGGCACTACTCCTCCCACTGACACCAATGATGGGGCACTACTCCTCCCACTGACACCAATGATGGGGCACTACTCCTCCCACCGATACCAATGATGGGGCACTATTCCTCCCACTGACACCAATGATGGGGCACTATTCCTCCCACTGACACCAATGATGGGGCACTACTCCTCCCACTGACAACAATGATGGGGCACTATTCCTCCCACTGACGCCAATGATGGGGCACTACTCCTCTCACTGACGCCAATGATGGGGCACTACTCCTCTCACTGACGCCAATGATGGGGCACTATTCCTCTCACTGACACCAATGATGGGGCACTACTCCTCCCACGTACACCAATGATGGGGCACTACTCCTCCCACTGACACCAATGATGGGGCACTATTTCTCCCACTGACACCAATGATGGGGCACTATTTCTCCCACTGACACCAATGATGGGGCACTATTCCTCCCACTGACACCAATGATGGGGCACTATTCCTCCTCATGCCAACCACAGGTGCCATGTAATTTTTTAAATCCAACTGGCCACCAAGCCGGAGGCATTTTCTACTCCAGCTGGCAACAGTCTGGCCCCCTAAAGTCTGAAAGACAGTAAACTGGCCCTTTGCTTATAAAAGAATGATGTTATGCCGAGCGGCAAGGCTTTGGTAGCTCTCCACAAAGACAGGGGTCCTCCAATTTAAAAATTACACATAAAAACAAACAAGCACCAAATGATTGTGTCAAGAGCCCTTTATGGTTATCACACATAAGGCGGCAAACAGACAATTAATGCATTTCGGAGCCATAAATCCTCGTTCGTCAGATTTTGGACAATATAGCAAAAACGTGTCTAGCGGATTCAAAGCTAAAGCTCCTTTCTATAAATCTCTGACAGGAGACAGGCATCAACACATATCAATTCTTTCACCTGCCAGGGATTTATATCCAGGAGATTTTGCTTTAAATCCAGTAGACACAATTTTGCTAAATGGTTTAAAATGATTGTAAAAGATCACCTTGTAAAAACAACCCATTCGGTTTAAAATAGAGATAAAAGGCAAAACATTTTGCATAGATATAGAAAATACATTATAAATACCAGTTTTCCCTTATTTATAAGTGATCACACACCCTCTGTTCTTAGCTGAATAAAAGCTGGGGGGGAGGAGAAGCAGCTGCACACTGAGCTTCCCAGTGAATGACTTGCGCAGCGGGGGAGTGTCAGGACAAGTCTGATTATTGGAGGAGAGCATAGCTAGAGAACTGACCACGTTGTGCTCTCCTTCTTAGTGTGGTCATTTTTTAATAGGAAAGCAAAGGGACGGGCAGGAACACCAGGGATTACACTAAAGGAAGCAATACAAAGAGAACAAGAGACTTTCTCATACAAGTACATAGTACAGCAGTCACATATCAGGAATATGAAGACGTCTGTGATAACGCCCTGGAGGAGGGTGAAACGCGTGGACACAATTTCCGGTCCTACGCTTGCCGCAACGTCACTTCCGGTAGCGGTGGAACGCACGCCGGGACCAAGTACAGCCCCGAGCGCACCACGATCTGAATGACCTACAATACCTGTCAGTGACGAATTTAGCCTGCTTTTCTCTTACCAAATGTGAGTGGAATAACTACTTTTTTTTATCAATAAACGGCATTATCAGTATTACACTATTGTGAGCCTTTCCTTCCCCATATGGCTATATCATCCTGCTGAATCTACACGTTAGAAGTATATCTATTCCACATCAGCCTTAAAGGATATTGCCTGGGTTCCTTACTGGACTAAGCCTGAGTGACCCTTACACAGTATTGTCTAGGGGTCCAATCCGTCTGGTAAGTGGAACATCCTAGGGGAGTGAATATTCACAATATCACATCACAGTGCCGGCATGATTTTGCACAGATCCCTCAGCACTTAAGCACCTGTCGTGGACTTTCTTTCATTGGCTACTTGCTGAAGCACCTTCTTGGGATTTTATATGAAATTTTATGTGGAACTTTTCACTATATACAGTTGTGTTCAAAATTATTCAACCCCCACTGAAATTTATTATTTTGGCCAATTTGACATTGATTTTGATCATTCAGTCATCCTGCTTACAATTAAATCAAAGAGGCACGTGTAGGTCAGACAAATATAACATAACATTTATAATGAAATAACCACAAATGTCTTTTCTGTGCTCACATCATTATCAGTTTTATTCAACCCCCAAGTGACATTCAATCTTAATACTTAGTACAACATCCTTTTACAGTTATGACAGCTTTTAAACGTGAAGCATAGCTTGACACAAGTGTCTTGCAGCGATCTACGGGTATCTTCGCCCATCCGTCATGGGCAAAAGCCTCCAGTTCAGTCACATTCTTAGGCTTGTGCACTGCAACTGCTTTCTTTAAGTCCCACCAGAGGTTCTCAATCGGATTTAAGTCTGGTGACTGTGATGGCCACTCCAAAATGTTCCAGCCTTTAATCTGCAACCATGCTCTAGTGGACTTGGAGGTAAGCTTGGGATCATTGTCCTGTTGAAAGGTCCAACGTCTCCAAAGCCTCAGGTTTGTGACGGACTGCATCACATTGTCATCCAATATCTCCTGGTACTGAGGAGAATTCATGGTACCTTGCACACGCTGAAGCTTCCCTGTACCTGCAGAAGCAAAACAGCCCCAAAGCATGATTGACCCCCCGCCATGCTTCACAGTAGGCAAGGTGTTCTTTTCTTCATAGGCCTTGTTCTTCCTCCTCCAAACATAGCGTTGATCCATGGGCCCAAACAGTTCTAATTTTGTTTCATCAGTCCACAGAACACTATCCCAAAACTTCTGTGGTTTGTCCACATGACTTTTGGCATACTGCAGTCGACTCTTCTTATTCTTTGGAGACAGCAAGGGGGTGCGCTTGGGAGTTCTGCCATGGAGGCCTTCATTACGCAGTGTGCGCCGTATTGTCTGAGCAGAAACTTCAGTACCAACATCTGACAACTCTTTTCTCCGTTCCTCAGCAGTCACACGGGGACTTTTCTCCACTCTACGCTTCAGGTAGCGCACAGCAGTCAAAGTCAGCATCTTCTTTCTGCCACGACCAGGTAGCGTTTCAACAGTGCCCTTTGCCTTGAATTTACGAATGATGCTTCCTATGGTGTCTCTTGGTATGTTTAACATCTTTGCAATCTTCTTATAGCCATTGCCCTTCCTGTGAAGAGTAATCACCTCTTCTCTTGTCTTCCTGGACCATTCTCTTGACTTCACCATGTTTGTAACCACACCAGTAAATGTCTAGAAGGAGCTGAGTATCACAGTCATTTTAAAGCTGCCTAATTGGTGCTTATTAGGCTTTATTGCTGCTCCCTGACATCCACAGGTGTTTTCAATACCTGATTGAAAACACTTCAATGAACCTCTGTTCTTCAGAGTGGGTAGTCTTTAAGGGGTTGAATAATGGTGTCAATGAAGAATTCACAAAAGAAACATTTACTACTGTATTACAAAACCAATTGATGTCATTTTAGTTGCATATGGTTCTTTAAGAAGTCCTTGTAGGATTTCATTCTGAATACAATTACAAATGTACACTAAATTCCCTAAAACCCTTTACAGCATTGGGAGTTGAATAATTTTGAACACAACTGTATTTATTATTGTCAATTATTTATGGTATTTTATGACTGAAATTACTGCACAGGTTGCACCGTACACTTTATTAATTTATGATCTTGGATGCACTTTACCCAGTCATTGATTATATAATTATTATATTCACTATTAGTTACAACCTTATTAATTTTTATTTTTGGATGCACTTTACTCAGTCATCAATTATATATTTATTATTCTCACTATTAGTTACTACCTTTTTGCGCTGGTTTATTTGCACATCACATTTTCCTTTTAACCACTTCTGGACCGGAAGGATTTGCCCCCCTTAATGACCAGGCCGATTTTTACAATTCGGCACTGCGTTACTTTTAACTGACAATTGCGCAGTCGCGTGACGCTGTACCCAAACAAAATTGATGTCTTTTCCTACAAACAGAGCTTTCTTTTGGCGGTATTTGATCACCTGTGCGATTTTTATTTTTGCGCTATAAACAAAAAAAGAGCGACAATTTAAAATTTTTTTTTTAACATACTGCTATATAACATCCCCCCCCCCAAAAAATGTCATCCTTTTAGGCCACTTTGTACTCACATTTTTTGGAATAAAAAAAAAAAAAACCCCAATAAGCGGATTTTGATTGGTTTGCGCAAAAGTTATTGCTTCTACAAGCTAGGGGAAAGATTTATGGTCATTTTTATTTATTTACATTTTTTTACTAGTAATGGCGGCGATTTCAGATTTTTTAGCGGAACTGAGACATTGCGGCGGACAGATCGGAACTCTAACTGAAATTTTTGACACTTTTGCGGGGACCAGTGACTAAAAATATGCACTGTTACTGTAATAATGACACTGGCAGGGAAGGGGTTAACCTAGGGGTGATCAAAGGGTTAACTGTGAGCCATGGGGAGTGTATACTAACTGTATGGGGGAGGGACTTGTAAAATGATCATAGAGACCTGTGATCCTATATAGAAGGATCACAGGAGCTCTATGATCATTTCAGAGAGAACAACGGACAGCTGTGTTTACAACAGCCGACCATCCTATCTCAGCGGGGAGCGATCGCGACCGCAGGCCCCGTGGATCGGCATCCTCACTTCCTAGTGGGGGCGGGAGCGCGCCGGCGGTGGCGCACACTAGCCCCCAGCACCGCTCCCGCGAACCGACGTACCCATACGTCGATTCGCAGAGCCAAGCCATCCTTGTGGCAGGCGGTCGGCAAGCAGCTAAACATGTGTAGTTTAACTCTCGGAATGCCAACAGATGTACATACCATTCCCATTTGAACCAAGATCAATTAAAAACCAAACTCCGATAACCAACGAAGAGCAAGCAATTATTCCAGTACACGCATCGACAGGAACACAGCGCCCAAATAAATCTTTTGCCCCCCCCAGCAAGGCGGGAGAGATGCTTTCATTAAAAGCTAGGAGAGCGCGGGAGCAAGGCGCAGAGCGGCCAACTTCCCCGAACGCTGGCAGTCACTCTCATCAAAGCATTAGCAATAAAACCGTTCTAATGAGATGCATTAAAAAGTCACATTCACCTCACAAGTCATTTAGAAAAGAAAAATCCTGTCGGCGAGTGACCCGTGAGGACGCGGATATTGCAAGCCGCAAGTAACATCACAAATCATTAATACGATTAGACTAAATTAAATCTCTTTGAAAGTACAATCAAGTAATGGGATGGGATTCATGGTGGCATGATGGCTTTTATTTAACCACTTAAGCCCCGGAAGATTTTACCCCCTTCCTGACCAGGGCCTATTTTGCGATTCGGCACTGCGTGATTTTAACGGACAATTGCGCGGTCGTGCGACGCTGTACCCAAACTAATTTGATGTCCTTTTTTACCCACAAACAGAGCTTTCTTTTGGTGGTATTTGATCACCTGTGCGATTTTTTGATCATGTGCTATAAACAAAAAAAGAGCGACAATTTTGCAAAAATATTATTTTTCACATTTTTTTATATGAAATTCCCCAAAAAAAAAAAAATGTAAAAATCTAAATTTTTTAACATTTTAGGCCAATTTGTTTTCTGCTACATATGTTTGGTAAAAAAAAAAAAAAAAAAATCGCAAAAAGCGTATTTTGATTGGTTTGCACAAAAGTTATTGTGTTTACTAACTACGGGAAATATTTTTGTCATTTTTATTGTTTTTTTTTTAACGAGTAATGGCGGCGATCTGCGATTTTTTTTGCGGTACTGCGACATTACGGCGGTCAGATCGGACCCTTGACTGACATTTTTTACACTTTTGGGGTTACCAGTGACATTACTACAGTAATCAGTGCTATACATATGCACTGTTACTGTAAAAATGACACTGGCAATGAAGGGGTTAACTTTATTTGAGAAGGAGGGGTTAAGTGTGTCCCTAGGGGCGTGCGTCTAACTGTGATTGGATGTGGCTTGTGATGTAACAGCAGAGATCTACGGTCCTACATAGCAGGACCTTATGATCTCTGCTGTTACACAGGGGAGAAAGGGGAGAAAGACAGGCGGCTTTGTTTACATTAGCCGCCTGCCTTTCTCCCGATGTAACCGACGATCGCGAGTGACCGGTGGACATTGGGTCCGCTGGGCACACGCGCGGGGGGGGTCCGTGAGTGAGTGGGAGAGCGCCTCCGGCGGCGTGCGCTCGCTCCCTAGAGCCTCACAGGCTAGCGATGTAGTACTACGTCGCTTTGCCTGTGAGGGGCTGACTGCCGACGTAAATAGTCGTTAGGCAGTCGGCAAGTGGTTAAAGGGAACGGATAATGTGAACAAAGTGGTAGCACTAAGAGCCAATCAGGTGTGCTGCACGCAAATGTGCTGACAGAATTAGAGAGCAGAGGGATGAGCTCATCAGTCTTCTGTTGCTCCTTTACTGTCCAATCCCAGGCTAGAGCTGGAGGGGGAGGTGACCTAGTTGTACTGCTTAAATCTGACCTCCGGCCTTCCCTTGCACAGTTGTACCGGTGTTCTATCAGATTCTGCTACCGGAAGTGAGGTACGGACGAGAACAACTTACTGCGCATGCCAACATGGCCGCTATGCGTTCCAATAGGTTTCCTAATGTGACAGAACACGAGTCTTGAATTTTTACATTTATTTTAGCAGTAAACTCATCTTATATACTGAAATACAGTATTACATTTCTATTATTATTCTAGTAAGTATAGCGAGAAACCTGCAGGTAGAAGGTGGCGACGGCCATCTTGGTACACCCCGGACTGCTCAGCGACAAACTGATTACATAGTGACATAGACTATTTCCCTCGGTCGCGGTGAAATAGTCTATTTCAGTATAGAAGGTGAGTTTACTGCTAAAATCAGGGGTGTAACTACAGGGGTTGCAATTGCAACCGGGCCCCATGCTCTAGGGGGGCCTGTGCAGCTCCCCTGTACACCTGGATAGGAGGGGTGGCGGGGGCAGCATGTAGAGAAATCACTGTCCTCCTTTTTCCTCCTGTAGCTGCAGAAGGAAAATGGAGGAGATTGGTTCCTCTGTATGCTGCCCCCGCCACTCCTCCTATCCAGTTCACTTGTGTTCTGCTGTCTCTGGGCCCCTGTGTGCTCCCCTGGTACCCCCCCCCCCCCCCACTGCCATTGTGCTCCCTCCCCTCTCCTGCCGGCTGCTGCAGGGGGTGTGTCACAAAAGAGAACCAAGAAGGGGTCGGTAAATATGGAATTTACCAGCTCCTTCCGTTTCTGAATGGACAGAGTCATAGTCAGTGACATTGTAAAAAAAATTAAATGATAAAAAAAAAATACAAATTAAAATACCAAAAAATAAAAACTACTGACACCAGTGGGTGAACTTCCAGGATCGCAAAGGTCACACTTGCGACCAGGCCCTGGCATTCCACCACTGTGGGGAGGCCACAAGATGGCAGGAAGGGGACCCACTGCAGAACTTGTGAAAGGGTCCTGCTGTGGGACCGTAAAAAAGGGCCCCGCAACGAGTGTAAAGGGCCCCAGGATCAATAGGAAGAGCCCCAGGCTTGAAGGGAAGGGCCCCGGCCAGGGGTCCGGGGGGGCCCTTCATGATTTCTTGCACCGGGGCCCTGAACGTTGTAGTTATGCCTCTGGCTAAAATAAATGTAAAATTCAAGACTTGTGTAGGTGTAAGAAGATGTCCGCCTCGGCTTTGTGTTCTGTCACAATAGGAAAGCTATTGGAACGCATAGCGGCCATGTTGGAACGCATAGCGCATGCGCAGTAAGTTGTTCTAGTCCGTACCTCACTTCTGGTAGCAGAATCCGATAGGTAGTGCTATTCTGATAGAACACAGGCTCCTCTCCTGGACTAAAATTGGTTACTCTGATTAAATTGCACACTGTGAGCTTTTGCATTGTTCATTAGAAGCTGCAGCAAGTCAGATAGAGCCCGCCTCATTTCCTGGCTGGAGGACATCCAGCATCATGTATCTCTTTTCTTCCCCAGCCTGACTGTCCCTGGCCCATTTCTTTCATTCATTGGGTTTCAGTTCTTCCAATCATGAAGGCTCAGCATCCCATGTGGGCACTCGGGAACCCCCACTCCTCCAGACTGACACCCACCTATTAAAGCTGTATTTCATATTTGCATAACTACTTCCAAGATCCAGCCCACGGCTTGCATTAGAATTCAGCCTGTGTTCACACATATGCGATGCGGGAACCAGTGCGATTCTAGTGCCTGCATCGCATCTCCCCCACAGGCAGTTCACACTGCCCTCTGCGAACCGCTGCGGGTGTTAATACAAAGTTAATGACAGCCCCAGATTGGTTCGCAGATCACAGTGAGAACTGTGAATTCGGACAAGAATCGGATCACATGGGTGCGATTCCAGTGCGGGGAAAAAAAAAAGGTTCCTGCACCTTTTTTGTGTGAATCCAATGCGAGCTCAGCCATGATCTGCACAGTAATGTGGTGCGAATCACATGCAATGTCTGACATTGCATATGTGTGAATCCAGGCTGAGGGTTCTTGAGAGGAGTACTTAGGCAGTAAGCTCTGTACAGCACCCTACCACCCCCACCCACCAACCAGTGCCATCTTAACAGCATTAAAGGGCCCCGGGCAATGCAGTGCATTGGGGCTCTGCCTACACAATAACCCAAGAGAATAAAAACACAAATTATCAATAAGGCAATATTTATTGGTACAGCAGTGCCAGGCTAATGACAGCTTCCAAGTTCGGTGGCTGGGTCTGGTGAACACACACACAGACGGGAGTCAGAGTCGGCTGTCCTGTGTGTGCCTGTTCCCGTGGAGGTGGACAGGCATTCCTGCAGTTGTGGGCTCCCCCTCCACAGCAGTGCAGGGCCAACATGCGGTTGCCCCCTGCTAAGTTCGGCAGCGGGATGCACACAGGAATCTGGACTAATGCTTGGCTGGGGCTGGGGCACTGGGCAGATGGGGCCCCCCGGACAAGTGGGGCCCCCGGGCAACTGCCCAGCGTGACCATTCGTTAACATGGCCCTGCCACCAACCATGATCTGTCTGCATAGCACAGAGAAAAACAGAGACCTAGTAATGACATCACTGGGTATAAAATAAGGAATGTAATGGAAACAGAAAGGTTTTATTTAAAAATGTCATTTTTATATGATGGAGAGAGGAACCAATGAAGGCAAATATAAACAGATTCATCTTCAGCATTAACTGCAATTGAGAATAGTCAGGTCACCAAGCTGGCACTGCTGTCTGGCAGGGATGTGTAAATCTCAGGTCTGGATGGGCAGAAATACAAATCCTTTTGCAGATAAAACAGATTTCACAGACAGTGAAAGTATTCATACCCCTTCACATTTTCCACATTTTGTCATGTTACAGCCAAAAACGTAAATGTATTTTATTGGGATTTTATGTGACAGACCAACACAAAGTGTCCCATAATTGTGCAGTGGAAGGAAAATGATAAATGGTTTTCAATTTTTTTTTTTTACAAATATGTGAAAAGTGTCAATACTTTGTAGAACCGCCTTCCCCTGCAATTACAGCTGCAAGTCTTTTTGGGGATGTCTCTACCAGCTTTGCACATCTAGAGAGTGAGATTTTTGCCCATTCTTCTTTGCAAAATATCTCAAGCTCTGTCAGATTGGATGGAGAGCGTCTGTGAACAGCAATTTTCAAGTCTTGCCACAGATTCTCAATTGGATTTAGGTCTGGACTTTGGGCCATTCTTTTTCAAGGCACTTTATGTAATACAGGTGGGCATTTGCCTGGAGTTCAGCTTTCACTAACACCAGAAAAAAAAAATTTAATAATGCTGGGAAACCTATTAAAGAACTGACAATGATAAGAAAAGGTGAAACGTGGGTAAATATATATCTTATATCTCATTTATATGACTTATTATTGACAAGTATGTCAGATTCAAGCAAAGGGACAAAACCACTGAAGAAATGATACGGAAAGCAGATTCTTTTAGTATTGATAAAGTTAGGAAATTGTTGACTTTGTCTTTTCTTGTCAAACTTGCAAATGAAATGAAATCAGGACCTTTGAAACCTGAGATAAAAGCGAATCGCAAACAAACACAACAGGAACATAAACCATTTTCTTACCAGAGTGAGAAGGACTGACGGGCTTTTTGCACTTAGGACTTTTGCAATCTGGTGGAAGAAAGAACAAATATTAAGAGACTAAACCAACTGAAAGGATCAAAAGAAAAAATAAATAAACTGAAGAAATCAAAAAAACCCTCCAACCGAGTCCCTTTTAACTATACCCTAGAGCTGCACGATTAATCATCAAAAAATCACAATCTCGATTCACCCCCCCCATGATTTAAAACTGCATGTCCGCGATTCTTTAGGCTCCTTTCACACGGGCGGTGCGCCCGACTGAGTCCGTTTTGCTCAGCGGGGATCGCCTTTGAGCAGGCGGATGACAGCTCCATCTTCACTCTGTGTGTAGAGACGGAGCTGTCAGAGCCCCGCTATCCTCTATGGGAGATTGGATGACGTTTTCATCCGATCTTATCCCATCCGATCCTCCAGACGGATGGAAAATAGGGTTTCCATCCATCCAGATTTCACTGATCAGATTGCAGCGGGTGTCAGCGGAGATGTTTCTGACATCCGCAGCTCCATAGGGGTGCATGGAGCATCCGATCCGCCTAAAAACTGACAGGCGAATCGGATTGGAAAGCCCATGTGAAAGGGGCCTAACACAGCCCTTCTCTGCTCACTCACAGGACTCAGAGGATTGCACCCCGAATTGAGCTGGTTTATAATCTTACCAGCAACGAGAGTCGGTGAGTTTATTTGTGACAGTTATTGGTGGTGGATCACATATGGAAACATAAAGGGATCTTTAAAAAGAAAGCTTTAAGAGACTTTTGTATGATAATTTTTTTACTTGATTTATGAATCACGGAGGTTGCTAATATCATTTTTCGGGACTTGCAAGGAGGAAGTGACGTCCTACGCCGTGTCCGCAGAGGGAGGAAGAGGAAGGAAGGTAAGTATATTATCATTATAGAGCTCCATTCCCAGTGGAGGCCCATTCGGGGGAAACGTGTAGGACATAGGAGAGTCGCGCCGTCACTATTTCTGCACGGACCGCACTGCAGGCGGCCGTGCCGGCTTGAAAACGTGTTTGTTTATTCTTCCTTATATGTAAGTACAATTTTCAATAAATCCCCCGTGAGGATCCAATTTCCATTGATTGGTGTCAGTGGTGGAGCAAAGGAGAAGACTGACCTTCCATACTGCCCTTCTGGAGTTACTATGGGAACTACATCGCAGGCAACATATATACACACGTTTCAAGTCTAATATATATGTAATTTCTGGTAAGGAGCCATTCACTATATTTTCTTCACAAGCACGAGGTGTATATGGAAAGGAGGGGAGGATACAGGCCGTGGATTCATCTTGACTGCCAATTATTGTTATCTTTTTGGTAAGGAGCCATCCACAGTGCATGCCCCACCCTGTCTTTGCATGAAGATACAAGTGTTTTGGACACATTCACTCTTCACGGGACATTTAATTTGAAGAAACCAATGGACTTGTGTCCAAAAGGACTCTCTTTCCCTATGTGTGCAAACTTTGTGGAAAGCTTTTGCCATTTGTTTCTTCTTAGTGTGGGATATCTAAACTTTATGGGGTGTTGTTACACTAAGGCCCCGTTCACACTGGGGCGACACTACTTGCCGGGGCGACCTCATAGGTCGCGGCGCGCTGCTCGCACCGCAAACCTCGGAGCGGCCGGCATGGACTTCATAACATTGAAGTCTATGTAGGTCGCTCCGGGTCGCCCCAAAGAAGCTCCAGACCCTTTTTCTAAGTCGGAGCGACTTGTGTCGCTCCTATTAGAACGGGTCCACAGCTTCTCTATGGAAGGCGACCTACGGCGACCTGTCAGGTGACCAGGTCCCCTGACAGGTCGCCCCAGTGTGAACGGGGGCTAATTGTCACCAAACACAGCTTTTGTGATAGTAGTTTTGTCTTTGGTGGAATTAAGTTGTTTACACCTTGCTATATCTTCTATAGCAGGGGTCTTCAAACTATGGCCCTCCAGTTGTTCAGGAACTACAATTCCCATCATGCCTAGTCATGTCTGCGAATGTCAGAGTTTTACAATGCCTCATGGGATGTGAAGTTCCACAAGAGCTGGAGGGCCGTAGTTTGAGGATCCCTGTTATATAGCATTTTCTTTTTTGTCACTTTCACAAATTTCTGGAGAGCGCGCTTATTTTATTCCCATTTATTGCATTCTCTAGTTCTTAGAGTTTAAGTGCTGCCTCCCCAACACACAGGTTAGCGCATCATAAAATAGCTAACGGACGGTGGGAAGTTCATTTTTAGGGTGGAACTCCGCTTTAACCCCCCTTGCATCCACTGCTAATCAGGATGAACAGGATAGTTGGCGGATCCACTCAAATCGTGCCCAGAGTTCAAAACAGGCTACAAAATCGGAGCCAAAAAAGGTGCTAATATAGTGTAGTACTTATTGTAAAGGCTAAAACTACATTTACATGTAAAATGATAAAAAAAACTCACATTTGAAAACCGCCATTCCTACACCATAAGGACACGGCGGCCAAAACGCCAGTGTGTAGGCCTCTGACTCGTTTCGTGTACACGCATGTGTTCACAGGGGAATGCCTATCCTGTGAATAGGCAGGGGATATGTATTCCCCTGTGAACACATGTGTGTACGCAAAACGCGTCAGAAGCCTACACACTGGCATGTTGGCCGCCGTGTCCTTATGGTGTAGGAACGGCAGTTTTCAAATGTGAGTTTTTTATCATTTTACATGTACATGTAGTTTTAACCTTTACAATAAATACTACACTATATTAGCACCTTTTTTGGCTCCGATTTTGTGAGCGTTCCATGCAGCCTGTTTTGAACTCTGGGCACAATTTGAGTGGATCCGCCAGCTATCGTGTTCACCCTGAATAGCAGTGGATGCGAGAGGGTTAAGGACACCAGGTACTGAGTGTGGGAACGATCCCGGGTGCGATAACCACAATTCCTGTTGAATAGGACTCAAGGTGTATATACACCAGACAGCTGGTGAGTGCATAGGCACGGCGGAGGGGAGCACTATTTGAATTGACTTTATATATAAGAAGTGCACTGGTGGCTTCTCATTTAACCTATATAACAAGAAGATCTCCTTATAATCACTATAGAGTTTGAATGACGCGCTTCTTCAAGGACTCACAATTTCTTTGACTGGATCCTTAGCAGATGGACTAGCCTCATAGTTTGATATGTGGCTATTGGTCTCGTTATATTTATATTTCGTTATACCGGGTTTCCCCCGAAAATAAGACAGCTCCCAAAGATGCGCTAGGTCTTATTTTCAGGGGATGTCTTATTTTGCCCCCTCTGATACTCCTGTGTCATTTTGATTGCCCCTTCTGATCCTCCTGTTTCATTTTGATTGCCCCCTCTGATCCTCCTGTGTCATTTTGATTGCCCCCTCTGATCCTCCTGTGTCATTTTGATTGCCCCCTCTGATCCTCCTGTGTCATTTTGATTGCCCCCTCTGATCCTCCTGTGTCATTTTGATTGCCCCCTCTGATCCTCCTGTGTCATTTTGAGTGCCCCCTCTGATCCTCCTGTGTCATTTTGAGTGCCCCCTCTGATCCTCCGGTGTCATTTTGATTGCCCCCTCTGATCCTCCGGTGTCATTTTGATTGCCCCCTCTGATCCTCCTGTGTCATTTTAATTGCCCCCTCTGATCCTCCTGTGTCATTTTATGGTAAGTGATCCCCCACCCCTGTGCCAGTCACCCCCCCCCCCCCCCCACACAACTTAATCAGACATTTCCTACCTCAGTCACTAGTGCTCAGTGCCCGACTGTGTGTCCACACACTGTGCCCTGCGTGACTCACTGTCAGGGCAGAGCGAACAGCAGGCTGCAGCGCGGGCTCTCTGATTGTCCTGTCTGCTCCAGCTGCACGGCTGCCCCCACCGCTACGGTCCAGAGTTACGGTACCGGTAAACTTCTGGGGGCCTTATGTTCGGGGATGTCTTATTTTCGGGGCGATGCCTTATATTTCAGCAAGAGGCAAAACTATTAGTAGGTCTTATTTTCGGGGGATGTCTTACTTTCGGGGAAACACAGTAGCACTGATTTGGACACTCATTATCATTTTAGATTTTTTAGCGCTGCACTTTTTGTTTACATGTCTTTCTGAGGGTTATATATTCCCCTTTGTGTGCTAGCTGCTGTTGCTACATTTGGTTTCACCAGCGCTTACTTTCTTTATGTGCAAAAAAGGTGTATACATTAAGTATTAAAGCATATAGCTCCAACTATAACGACACACTAGCAGCGCTAAAAAAGTCCACAACATAAATGAACTGCAAGTCAATAAATATATAAATATATATAAACAAATGTATGCAGGAGAAAAAGGGAGTTCATGCATAAAGTCCCAGTGTCATCCAAAGGATGCAGATCCCAAGACTGTGATTCCTCAAAAATTTGTCACCAACCGAGTGAACAGGAAACCTCCACCTCACCGCTGTGTGCACCCTTATGATTGGGAACTCACCAGATAGAAGCTGCAAATGCGCCAAACAGAATGGTACATTAAACCTCCCGATCACCTCCAATAACAGGATAGTGGCCCCGGTGAGGACGAGGCAAGTATCTGCCAACCGATAATCTCCTCAGCATAGTAACCTTCCCCAAGCTTGGAATTATTTTTCTGAAATTCTTTTTTCACTTAGGACTCTTTGGACAGTACAACGTTGCCACAACCTCAGGACACAGGACCCAGAAACAGAGCACTTTGGGACCTGACTGCCGCCCCCAGCGCAGACGCGTCACGGTTCTACGCAGTCTTGGGATCTGCATCCTTTGGATGACACTCGGACTTTATGCATGAACTCCCTTTTTCTCCTGCATACATTTGTTTATATATATTTATTTATATATTTATTGACTTGCAGTTCATTTATGTTGTGGACTTTTTTAGCGCTGCTAGTGTGTCGTTCTAGTTGGAGCTATATGCTTTAATACTTAATGTATACACCTTTTTTGCTCATTGTTTTATTAGATAGCAGCAGCTTAGTTTTAGGTGTGTTTTAGGTTGAGCGCAGGGTGAGCAAGCTTTTATATGGTTCGTTGCTTTCCTTTCTCTTGCTCCCAATTGTTTACTTTCTTTATGTGTTGGAACTATAATGGCGCTTTTCCACTGCATGGAACCGTACCGGTTCGGCACGCTTTTGTGCTTTTCAACTGAGGTACTGCATGGTATAGGGTCGGAACAGTTCGGTACGGTACGGTATAGGTTTGCTTTTCCACTGCATGGAACCGAACGGTACGGTACGGCTCTGAAAAAACAGTACCTACTCGATTGTGGTTCCAACAGGTACCAAACTGGTACCATATCCCACAATCCTTTGCATGCAGTCACTACTAGCCACTGATTGGTCAGAGAATCCCACCCACCCCGTTGTTATCCCACCCACTTAACTTTAGTACTACTTTAGTGGAAAAGCAAACCTATACCGTACCGTACCGAACCGTTCCGACCCTATACCATGCGGTACCGCAGTGGAAAAGCAAACCGGGCCAAGCAGGGCCGAGTAGAGCCGAGCCGGTACTAGCCGGTACTTGCAGTGGAAAAGTGCCATAATAATAACGCTTTATTGAACTTTTACAGAAAAAAAGAAAAAAAAAACAAATAGTTTCCCCTTGCACATTGCTGTCATCCCATTGAATACCTGTTGTAATTAAGTTTTCTCAATTTTGACAGCAGCAGTGATCATTTAACAATTATCTTCCGGCGTGCCTCACACTTCTTCTTAATAAAAATAATAAGTAAAGCAAATAACATGTGAGAAAACCTATTTGCTCCCTAGAATAGAGCCCCAGGAACTAGTTTTAGCCAGCTTAGTTCGTTTATAGAAAAAAAAAAAAACAGAATGCATTACTAAGTGAATAGAATATAACATATAATGCATATTATATATATATATATATTAGTAAGTGAACAGATAGTAACATGTATAGGTAATAACTCCAGAGATCATTGATCTTTGCCATAGGAAATCAGGAAGGAACTTTTTTCCCTGTTGGAGAAAACTGGACCATGCAGTAAAAGGTTGTTTTTTTTTTTTTTTTTTCTGTATTAGAGTTGGGCGAATAAAACTTTTGCTCAGCCCGAATATCCCCTGAATTTGTGCCTTTTATCAACTTGAAGCTAATTCAAATGTTTTATTGTGAGTACTGAATTCTGATTTTGCATATGAAATCGGTAAAATTAAATCGCAATTCATATCAGGGCTGGGACAAGTGGTGGGCTGGAGGGATGGCTACCCTGGGTACTGTAGTGATAAAGGGGGGGGGGGAGCTCCACATGTAGATTGGGAGGGGGGATATTTGTGTTGGGTGGAAGAGTCTGGGGGGCAGCGGGGGGGGGGGGCAAGAATTGTTCTAGGATGGGAAATTTGGGGGGGGGGTGTGCTAGGAGAAGTGATTTGGGGGGGATTTGTTTTGGGAGAGGGAAATTGGGGAGAAGGATTTGTGCTAGAAGAGGGGATTTGTGCTGGAAGGGAGGAT
The DNA here is from genome assembly GCF_965119305.1 of Pelophylax lessonae. Classification (NCBI taxonomy): domain Eukaryota; kingdom Metazoa; phylum Chordata; class Amphibia; order Anura; family Ranidae; genus Pelophylax; species Pelophylax lessonae. The sequence goes on along the minus strand of NC_138777.1, from coordinate 215,303,785 downwards.
TTGGAGTGGGGTACAGGATGTTTACCCGGATGGGGGGGGGGGGTTAAGGAGTGAAGTATTTGTACTAGGAGTCATTTTTTTGGGGGGGGGGGGATTTGTGTTGGGGAGATTTGGGGAGAGAGGATTTGAGCTGGGAGGGGAGGGAGCAAAGATTGAAGCTGGGAGGGGGAATTTCAGCTGGGGTGGATTTGTCCTGGTAGGGGTAATGTATGCTTAGGGTGTAAGCAAGCAGATTAGTGGTCAATAATTTTTTTTTTTTTTGGGGGGGGGGGGTTTATGCGAACACATAATGCTCATATATCTTGGGGGGGGGGCCATGGACACTGTTTGGTATGTTCACCCTGGACTCTAGACGACCTGGTCCCGGCACTGTTTCATATTATTCTTAGAAGAAGGTTTACTTATTTAAGTTATTTTTATTCCTTTCACTAGAGTAGCTTTTAATGTATATTACCTACCCTGATTCTCCAGCAGTGTGAGATATTATAAAGGGGGAAGGCTCGGTGTAGTTTGGATGAACTCAAAATAGAGTTAAAATTAAACTTTGAGGTGAATGGAAGGACCTAGAATACCTCTCCAAAAGATTGACAGCAAAAAAGACCAAATGGTCCGTCACGTCTGTCCTTATACCCAATATACGTCTGTCCTTATACCCAATATACGTCTGTCCTTATACCCAATATACGTCTGTCCTTATACCCAATATAGATCAATGTTTGTCCCAAGCATGTTTAGCATTTACTTACTGTCAACTAACTCACTACCTCAGCTGGAAGTCTGTTCAAAGAAAGCAAAGACTGGCACAAATGGTCTATAGAAGACCACAAGGGAGTCATTAATATGTCCCTCAAAGAAGCAGCTATAAAGTCATCTCCAGGTGGTAGATCGTTCCTTCTACAACTAGCAAAAATAGATCCGATCACGTCTTCTCAGAGTTTTAGACTATGCATTTATCAAAGGACCAACGTGCCAGATTTGATGCATCTGGAATAGAACATACGCTCCTTTTTATACTTTTACCAACATTAAAGTTGTTCTAAAGCAAAAAAAAAAAAAAAAAAGTTACCTTAATGCATTCTTTGCATTAAAGAGGAGCTCCAGTCTAGAAAAAAATAAATAAAAATGCTCCTGCATAGTAAGTAAGGGAAATCGGCAGTGAAGTCTTCAGGCTTCACTGCCAGTTTCCAGGCTTCAGCGGCTGTCGGTCAAATCCTGTGAGCAGAGAGCAGGGGGCGGGGTTAACTGGGTTGTGTGTGTCTTTGAACACACACAGCCCAGCTCGGGAGCGAGCCCGCACGTCTGCCCCCATAGCAAGCGGCTTGCTACGGGGGGGGGGGGGGGGATTCAGACACAAAAGAAAAAGAGAAAAAGGAGCCAAAATCGCCAGAAAGGGACCCCAGAGAAGGGGATTCGGGACCGCTCTGTGCAATACCATTGCACAGAGCAGGTGAGTAAAACATGTTTAATATTTTATTTTAAAAAAATGCCTTCATAAACACTTTAATATACCCAAAAATCTGCATAAAGCCATCCTCAATGAACTGATAACCAGGACACTTAAATTGATAATCTACATCTTAGCTAAGAAAATATAAATTGCTAAATAATGAAAATTGCCAACAACTATTCTAACAAAAAGCTAAAATTAAACCCTCATGGATTATGGGTCACCAGAAAAGGTGGCAGATAGTGTGAGAAAATGTGTGACTCCCAGATTTAATATCTTTGTCAATGAATTCTATGTTCTAGTTTTCCCACTTCTTGGGCTCAACTAAATCACCCCCGCCACCTTAGATTTTTCTTTACATTTTTCCCCCAAAAGTGATATTCAACCCTTTAGGCAGCTGATGTAATCACTTACTGAGTTTGCAGTGTCTTTACGGTTTAATCCTGGTCTACAGTATCTCACAAAAGTGAGTACACCCCCTCATATTTTTGTAAATATGTTATTCTATCTTTTCATGTGACGACACTGAAGAAATGACACTTTGCTACAATGTAAAGTAGTGAGTGTACAGCTTGTATAACAGTGTAAATTTGCTGTCCCCTCAAAATAACAACACACAGCCATTAATGTCTAAACCACTGGCAACAAAAGTGAGTACACCCCTAAGTGACATTGTCCAAATTGGGCCTAAAGTGTCAATATTTTGTGTGGCCACCATTAATAATTAATATTGTCACAGGTTGCCACTGGAGTCCTCTTCCACTCCTCCATGATGACATCACAGAGCTGGTGGATGTTAGAGACCTTGCACTCCTCCATCTTCCGTTTGAGGATGTCCCACAGATGCTCAATAGGGTTTAGGTCTGGAGACATGCTTGGCCAGTCCATCACCTTTACCCTCAGCTTCTTTAGCAGGGCAGTGGTTGTCTTGGAGGTGTGTTTGAGGTCGTTATGTTGGAAATACTGCCTTGCTACCCAGTCTCTGAAGGGAGGAGATCATGCTTTGCTTCAGTATGTCACAGTACATGTTGGCATTCATGGTTCCCTCAATGAACTGTAGCTCCCCAGTGCCGGCAGCACTCATGCAGCTCCAGACCAGGACACTCCCACCACCATGCTTGACTGTAGGCAAGACACACTTGTCTTTGTACTCTTCACCTGGTTGCCGCCACACATGCTTGACACCATCTGAACCAAATAAGTTTTTTTTTGGTCTCATCAGACCACTGGACATGGTTCCAGTAATCCTTAGTCTGCTTGTCTTCAGCAAACTGTTTGCGGGCTTTCTTGTGCATCATCTTTAGAAGAGGCTTCCTTCTGGGACAACAGCCATGCAGATCAATTTGATGCAGTGTGCGGCGTATGGTCTGAGCACTGACAGGCTGACCCCCCACCCCTTCAACCTCTGCAGCAATGCTAGCAGCACTCATACGTCTATTTCCCAAAGACAACCTCTGGATATGACGCTGAGCACGTGCACTCAACTGCTTTGGTCGACCATGGCAAGGCCTGTTCTGAGTGGAACCTGTCCTGTTAAACCACTCTATGGCCTTGGCCACCGTGCTGCAGCTCAGTTTCAGGGTCTTGGCAATCTTCTTTTAACCTAGGCAATCTTTATGCAAAGCAACAATTCTTTTTTTTTTCAGATCCTCAGAGAGTTCTTTTCTGAAGCCAGTACTAAGAAGTTTCCCACAGCCCCCAATAAGAATCAAGTTTGATTGTAATTAGTGGTGCAGCAAGTTAAAAAAAAAAAAAAGAAGAGGTAAATTACAAAGCACAGACTCCGGGAGGTACAGTTGCAGTGACCCTGTGAGGTGCTCTCTGGTTTCTGGCGAAAGGAAATACAATCCCAGTGACCCTGTGAGGTGCTCTCTGGTTTCTGGCTAAAGGAAATACAATCCCAGTGACCCTGTGAGGTGCTCTCTAGATTTTTGCTGCAGTGGATTACAGACAGTTTACATTTAGGTAAATTGAGGCAACCTTCAGATCTTTTGTCATGCCTGCATAATATGTTTAGAGGGGGTGGAGACTCAATTAGAAAGTGATAGTCTGAAGGCAAACAGTTTCTGCCATGTCCTTTCTATATCTCAAGAACTTGAAAGAAAACAGACGCTATTTTCTTGCTTTGCAAAACCCATAATGCTTTGGGACACCATTGTCATGGATGCAACCTGTATTAAATAAATTAACTTAAATGAACAGTAAGAAAAAGGATCTCACACGTCAGTTTTAAAAACTTATGAATTAAGAGAGACCCTGTCACCACCCCGTGCATATTACATTTAGGATGCTAGGGTTTCCATTCTTCATTATTTATGGATTTTACACTTCAAAAATGGTACTAATCTGACCCTGATGTAAGGGGTCCTGTGTGCAAGCCTGATTCTGCAGTTCCTCCTCACTGGCCACGACATCACCCGTTCTCCTGACCACTGGCCAAGGAGTCCACGTTCTGCAAAGACTGCTTGCTGCACACCAAAGATTGCTAAATTCCGAGCACAAGACCCCAACCTGTTGTTTTTAGTAGAACTTCAAGATGCAGAATAACTCTCAGCTGTCCAAAAAAGAGTAGAACCTAAAAAGGGCAGGAGTACTTACATCACAGGTGTAGTGGACCTCATCCACAGCGTACTTCCCCTTAAAGTGCTCTGGGGGGTGAATCCTGAAAGAGGAGGGAAAAAAAAAAAGCTTAAACACTTTGATTTTTGGTAATTCATTAATTAGTTATTCCACATAAGAATGAGAGAGGTTTAAACATGAGCAAGGTAACAGATAATGTTGTTGTGAAGCAGCCTGGCAAACTTGTGTAGGGGTTTACATAGTCAAGGGGAAATCGGATGAAACATTACATACATGACCCATCCATATCCTCTGTATCTTCTAGCTCATCCTTCTTCTGCCAGAGTTCAGTGGAACCCTAGGATTCCTCGTGAGGTTGCTAGGGGTTCTTTGTCTTGCCTCTAATGTGACCACTAATTTAAAGGAAATTCCTCCTCCAACTTGCCACCAATTTAAGGGAGGGACTTTGTACACTCCAATACTGTAAAGGACATTTATTCTTCAACTGTCCACCAATGTGAAGGTTCCCTTGTCCTCCTGACCATAAATAAGAGGTCCTTCTATGCTTTCTAAATTGGCCACGAATGTGAAGGGCCCCTTGTCCTCCGACCATAAATGTAAGATGTCCTCCTAAGCGTAACACCAAATTTAAGGGGGCCCTTCTTCACTAATTATTAATGTAGGGGCATAGCGCCACTGACCACCAATGTGAAGGATCCCTTTTCCCACTAACCCAAAATGTAAGAGAACTTTCTCTGCTGACCACCAAATTTAAGAGGGCCCTTCTTCCCAATTCATCAATGTAGGGGGCATTTTAACACTGGCCACCAATGTAGGGGGCCCCTTGTCCCAATACGCATTCATGCAAGAGATCCTTTTCAGCTGACCACCAGGAAGCTTCTCTCTAATCATCAAGGTAGGGGGTATTTCTCCACTGGCCACCAATGCAAGGGGTCCTTTGTCCCACTGACTATAAATACAGTATATGAGGTCCTCTGCTGACCACCAAATGTAAGGGGGTCCTTCTTCAATTATCATCAAAATAGGGTGCATTTTTCCACTGGCCACCAGTGTAGGGGGTCTCTTGTCCCACTGACCATAAATTTAAGACGCCCTTCCCTGCTGATCACCAAATGTAAGGGGGCCCTTCTTCCCAAACCAATATACGAGACATTTCTCCACTAGCTACCAATGTAGAGGTCACTTGTCCCACTGACCATAAATGTAGGGGGCCCTTTCTTCAAGAAGCATCCAAGAGGCCCTTTCTTCAAGAACCATAAATGCAAGGGACATTTTTCCACTGGCCACTAATGTGAGGAGTCCCATTTTCCACTGAGCATAAATGTAAGAAGCCCCTTTCTGCTGACACCTAAAAGTAAGGGGGTCCTTCTTTGCTAGTTATCAGTTTAGAGAGCATTTCTCTACTGGCCACTAATGTGAAAAGTCCCTTGTCCCACTGACCGTACATGTAAGAGGCCCTTGCTCTTCTTAACTAATCATCAATGTAGAGGATATTTCGACCAATTTAAAGCAGCCCATAGATGGTCAATTTTTTTTCTTGTTCGACCAGTGGGTTGAAGAAAAAAGACCCGATCTCCCTATCAACACATTTGGGGTGGGTGGGGGAATCCCCCCCCCCCCCCCACACTGTGCCTCTGTATTCTGACAGTGGGGAGACTTCCCCACAGTCAGAATATACTAATCAAAGCAGCTGGCTGCAGCCAGTGATGCTGCTCAAACAGCAAAAAATCTGACAGGGCCGTTGTACAGAAGTTGATAAATCGATTGACTTCTTTACAACCAGCCTGCTCTTATATATGGATTGAAATTTGACCAGTCTTTGCTGAACTGGCCAAATTTCGATCCATATATGGCCGGCTTATAAGGAGGAATTACATTTTCAGTCTACTTATGTTTTCTTGTCATTTTTTATTTTAATTTCATAATCATATAGTGCATTGTTTTTGCAACTATAGTATCTACACTTTAATGATCATGCTCACATACTATGAGCTGCAGATAAAACATTTTTCAGTGGGGAAAAGGTTGAGAAAGGCAATTCTAACTGCTGCACATTAGCAGTTGATAGGGAAGCTATAAATAGTTTGATGCTAAAGGTGAAACTTGCATAGAAAAAGAGTTTTATATGGAAGCCTTCATTGATATAATTGGCAGAAATGCAAACCGTATGGAATTCTCGCTTCTGGAGTCTCCAAGAGATACGAGAAATGAATGGATGGCTTATGCCACCGGTACCCAACAATCAGCAAAATAATCTGTTTGGGGTGGTAATGGCCTTTACATATTTATTTCACGTTCAACTGCTTTGCACCAAACAGAGGGAGGTTTTCTTAAAGTGTAACTGTACCTTTGACTTCCTAAAAAATGTTACAATGTACAGGCTGATCACTGGGGAAGAAGAGACTGAGGAATTACTTCCTCCTGCCTGCAGCAGACTGATGACATCATCTGAGCCTAGGCAAAATCACTAATTGGAATTCATAGGTGTCTTTTTAGTAATAAAAGGTGGAGCTTTCCTATAAAATGATACTGTTGCTGCATATTGTGACATATATGTATTCACACGGTCCACTTTAAACACAACTCTGTCTCGTTTTTTAATAAGAAGTCGCCTTGCTAAAGAGCTCACAGACCTCTGATCCCCGCCAGGAGCCGCCAGCACCATTACAGAAAATGCGATGATTCCGACATAAGCCTCCTTGGGTATTTGCAGAACTGGTGAGCAATATGAATTGTTGTCTTGTGGATTGGGGATAAAACCGCGGATATCAAGCAAGATGTCAGCGCATTTCTCTCCCTGACATTTCGATATCCTGCAAGGAATGATGTAAAGTATAAATATTGTTTGAACGCTGTACATAATGATAACCCGAGGGACCGGGCGTGCTTCTCCTGCTACATCTGCTGTGAAGAGACACGACAGCGTGGCGGCGGCGCAATTGGTTCGGTGAGAAGGTGACTGAGCAGCCAATTAGAGCCAAGTCAATTAGCGCCAATCAAGGGCCAGATTCCCAGAATGCTCAGACATTTGTCAAGTCAACAGATGGACTGTTCCAAGTGTCTCACCTCTTGTTTAGATTTAACGTCTGCGAGACGAAGAAAAGAACGAGCTCTGTGAGGAAAAAAAAAAAAAAACGAGGCGATGAATAATACATGGCTGCCGAGGTGGAACGCCGAGCGGATTTCCGAGAGGAAGGCAGATGGCTGAGATGGACACATTTCTGCTCAAAGAATTAAAGAAAGCCTATAGGAATGTGACTTAAAGTCAACAATCAAAATCAACAGTACATGTTAAAGCTGAACTCCGGATAGAGAAAGACACAAACTAATGCAACTCTGGATCAATTAATAAATCATTAAATGTATTTTTTTTTTTTTTTTTAACCACCTCAATAGCAGACACTTTTACTACCTCCCTGCCAAGGCCATGTTTAGGTTTTCAGTGCTGTCACACTATGAATAACAATTGCATGGTCATGCAGCACAGTACCAATATAAAAAGGAATAATAACAACAAGTCGCGCTAAGGTGAACAAATAATAATAAAATTGTGTCAGATAATAATAATTGAATAGTCCATAAAGTCCATAAAATCCAGATATTATAAAGATGACTTATAGAATATCCGTATGAATGGAAGGCTTACCAGAAACCAATAAAAAACGTGCCAAATAAGAACACAGATTCCAGAGATACGGCAAGGGCTATACACGATAGATCTCCCAGTCCAGACCGATCCCCCTTTTGCCATATACAGTGGATATAAAAAGTCCACACACCCCTGCCAAAAATGTCAAGCCCCTTGTCCACTCTGCAGAGCGGTTATCATTTTTTTCACACAAATAGAGCTTTCTTTTTTTTTTTTTTGTATTTAATTTAGGGATAGACAGATAATCGGCAAGGCCTATATATCGAGGGCCGATATTGACTTTTGCCAATATATCTGTATCGGCCCGGAACTGGCCGATATCCCAAATATTGCTCATGCAAGGGTAAAATGATGTCACATAGCAGAATTCTGTTTACAAATGTTATTGAATATGCCACTCACCATATGGTGCTTACTATTGATGAAGCCCCCTCCACCTGCATGCGACTTTGGCACGGACGGGCGGGCTGCGGGTCCGGACACAGTTTTGGCTCCTACTCGGGGTGTCTGGTAACGCGGCCCACCACAATTCGGGGTATTGGGCCTCACCAACACATTAAATCATTACAACATCAATGATTATTGGCTTTCCTTATGCTGTCAATAGGGATAATATTCTCAATTTGTTGCTTGTTTCCTGCATCCCTGCATATGTGAATGCATTGTTTTACTTCTGTTCCCTTTGTAAGTGTTTTATACAAATATTGTTTGAAACATTTGTATTCTTTCTTTCAAAATTCAATAAAAATGAATTGAATAGAATATGCCACTCACATATGTACAAATTAAAGATATAAGCAATGAAGTGATGTCATGACATCACATTTTCGGGTACTAGGCGCCAGATTCAAAAAAATTACAGCATTCAAAACAGCCAAACTTGGCGTTTTGAATGCTTTTAAGTGCAGAGGAGGGGTTTGGGGTCTTTAAGACCCCCAGATCCCTCCACAAAAGTACCTGTCAAGTGATAAAAATATAAAAAAAAAAATGTACGAAAATTTTGGCCCACATCGGCCGATACCGATATGCAATGGCCAAAATATCGGTATCGGCAAAGAAAAAACGATATTGGTCGAACGCTAATTTAATCAATACTGGGGTTTTTTAAAAAGACAAAACACTGAAAGAAAAAAAACTTTTTTGTTAGTTTCCGTTATGAAATTTTGCAAATAAGCCATTTTTCTCCTTCACTGTTGGGCACTGTCGGGGCTGCACCGATAATCAGAATACCGAGTGCCCAGATTATCAGTGTAGATGCCCCCTCCCCCCCCCGTTACACTCGTCCGTTACCGGCTCTCCTCTCCCCACACTGTAACAGCATATTAAAAAGAGGAATGCAGATATCTTGCAAGTGTGTTTACATTGTGATCAGCTGTGATTGGACACAGCTGATCACATGGTAAAGGGTCGCCGTGATTGCCCTTTTACCCTGATCAGCTGTGTTCGAAGGAACCCCCAGGAATACCAAGTTCACTGGCTAAGAAGTAAAGGAAGCTGAAGAAAAGTAGAACATAAGAGTTCATGCAGTTCTGGCAGTGCAGTTGTCTGCAGGGGATGGCTATGACTGGTGTTTAGCAAGAACATAGTCAGCGGGATGTGCAGATGAGTCAGTTCAGGCACAGGCCAGCAATCAGGCAGAAGACCGGTCCAGGCAGCAACCAGAAACGTGGTCAATAAACAGGCCAGGTTTAGTACATGCAGTGGCTGCGCTGTTTTGCTTTGCAACTGTGGCAGTAATTATAACCCTTGTACTCCTGCTGATTGTGACCCATTCAAGTGAGAGGGTTTGCTTGTGCAGGGTCCAAGTGGTTAAAGCAGATGGTGAGGGGACAATACAATGCCTGCTCACTGCCTGTCAAATGCTATCTGTAGAGTGATCTGAACATGGATAGTTCTTTAGAGAGCATCGCACATGTGAACAAGTCCTTATGGTGACACTGTAACTTGAGTGGCGGTGATCAGGGGCACTGTAACTGGAGTGGCGGTGATCAGGGACACTGTAACTGGAGTGGTGGCGATCAGAGACACTGTAACTGGAGTGGTGGCGATCAGAGACGCTGTAACTGGAGTGGCGGCAATCAGGGACGCTGTAACTGGAGTGGCAGAGATCAGGGACGCTGTAACTGGTGTGGCGGTGATCAGGGACACTGTAAATGGAGTGGCGGTGATCAGGGACACTGTAAATGGAGTGGCGGTGATCAGGGACACTGTAAATGGAGTGGCGGTGATCAGGGACACTGTAAATGGAGTGGCGGTGATCAGGGACACTGTAAATGGAGTGGCGGTGATCAGGGACACTGTAAATGGAGTGGCGGTGATCAGGGACACTGTAAATGGAGTGGCGGTGATCAGGGACACTGTAAATGGAGTGGCGGTGATCAGGGACACTGTAAATGGAGTGGCGGTGATCAGGGACACTGTAACTGGAGTGGCGGTGATCAGGGACACTGTAACTGGAGTGGCGGTGATCAGGGACACTGTAACTGGAGTGGCGGTGATCAGGGACACTGTAACTGGAGTGGCGGTGATCAGGGACACTGTAACTGGAGTGGCGGTGATCAGGGACACTGTAACTGGAGTGGCGGTGATCAGGGACACTGTAACTGGAGTGGCGGTGATCAAGGACACTGTAAATGGAGTGGCAGTGATCAGGGACACTGTAACTGGAGTGGCGGTGATCAGGGACACTGTAACTGGAGTGGCGGTGATCAGGGACACTGTAACTGGAGCGGCGGTGATCAGGGACACTGTAACTTGAGTGGCGGTGATCAGGGACACTGTAGCTGGAGTGGCTGGGATCAGGGACACTGTAACTGGAGTGGCGGTGATCAGGGACACTGTAACTGGAGCGGCGGTGATCAGGGACACTGTAACCGGAGCGGCGGTGATCAGGGACACTGTAACCGGAGTGGCAGTGATCAGGGACACTGTAACCGGAGTGGCGGTGATCAGAGTGTCTATGATTGGCGGTGTGCAGTGTCGGCTTCCTGGCGGGGTTGCTCAGGTGGGTAGGGACTACGACTCCGAACACGCCTGAGCCCATCACTGCTGATAGGATAGCTGGCTTCTGTCTAAATTGGCCCTAGTATGATCCATCAAAGATGGCTGCATCTCCTCTCACCTGACACAACAGCAATCTGATAAGTGCTTCAAGGAAAAAAAAGTGCTATAAAAATATAACATGAGTAATAATTAATTAATAATACGTTAATAATTAATTCATTATTAAATAAATTAATTTCATTTTTGTTATGTTGGGGTGGAGAAATTTAGAATACATATTTGGCGCATCCTGAGTTTCAGCTTTAGATATTATCTTGTTAAAACGCTCGGCTTTCTACGGCTGTTACTCCGGCAACAGAGAACGCGTCGGCACCGTCTGTGTACCGTGCCATGAAATTACGCCGATTACACATAGATACCCATTACTGGTTTGTGCGTTGCTGTGTTGGAACAAGGGAACGCGTTTCAGATCGGGCGCTTTAAGGTAATGGCATTAGGAGGTGGCGAAGCGGCGAGGCCTGACATCTGTTGCGCAATATGCCGTACTTACTGAATATCTCCGATCGATGTATTGAGCTGTCGTGACATTTAAAATTAATGAGAAGTAAAAGGCAGCACAATTTTTAATTAGATGAACTGAGAAAAGCGCGACCAAGTTGGCGCTTAATTTGTTTCTGGGGGGATTAGTGTGCGCCTGGAGGGTGTTCTGCACTTACCTGCAACAGTCAGGTGATCAGTCAGCACAATCCCAGAATGCACTGGGAGGTAAAGAGGCAGCACAAAGGGTTAGAGCTGAAGCTTTGAGGCAATCTATAGCTAACAGCTAAATATGCAGTCGCAGGGGAGCAGATTTATCTGCTACAGAATTTTTATCGCTCTGCTCATTGCTTCTTTAAAGCGAATTTCCACCCAAAAGTGGAACTTCCACTCATCTGCTTCCTCCTCCCTCCGGTGCCACATTTGGCACCTTTCAGGCAGGGGGGTTCGGATTGTCTTCACTTCCGGGAGACAGCGCCGCGGTGCTGTGCCTCGGAAGTCCCGTCCCCTTTCTCCTTCTCCCGCAGAGCCAATGAAAATGTGCAGTGCGATTCACGCATGCCCAGTAGGGAACCGGTGTCCCTTAGAGTGAATGGCGGCGACAGCACCCGACAGCCGAACCGAAAATCGGCTGGGGTTCCTGGACAGGTAAGTGTCTATATATTAAAAGTCAGCAGCTACAGTATTTGTAGCTGCTGACTTTTAATTTTTTTTTTCTACAGCTGGAACACCGCTTTAAATAGGTTGAAACTCCAGGGAAAAGCAGTAGATCCCCAACTGTGCGCTCCCCCTAACCTGAAATTGGCCATGATACAGATTTAACAAGAGGTTGTGAAAGAACACAAGGCCCACACAGAAGACAGCAGGGAAGGATAAAACTGCATGCATCCAGTTTATTCTAAGTTATCCCTCTCTTCTCGGGACACTTCTGTACAATGCTAACAAAGCAGAAAAATAATGAGAGGTTAGCCATTTTTTTTAATTTTAGTTTTTAATTTGAACAGTTAAGGATTCCGACCAAATAACACTGTCCCTGTTGCCCCCCCCCCCCCCCTTTCCCCTGATCGACATTCAATTAAAAAATATCAATCAATTTTGAGCTCTGTGTGGTGGATTTGCACAGAGCAGCCCCGATCCTCCTTTTCACGAGTCCCCCCGCTGGCCCTCCTTCCTGAAGAGTGCCCCCAAAGCAAGCAGCTTGCTGTGGAAACACCCGAACAGATCCGCTGCTCTGCGTGTCCATTCACACACAGAGCCATGGCTTGGCCCACAACCTCTCTCTCCTCATTGGCTCACTGGCTGTGATTGACATGCAGCTGGAGCCAATAGCTCCCGTTGCTGCCTCAGCCAATGAGGAGTGGGAGTCCCTAGAGAGCTGAAGCTATCGTGCACATTGCTGGATCAAGAGGGGACTCAGGTAGGTATTAGGGAATTCTAAGGCAAAAACCTTAAAGCGTAACTCCCCTTTTGTTGAGAAAAAAACATTCCCCTCTGAGTGATCTCTGTACATTGCAAGGATTGTAACAAACTTTGTTGCAGATTCCTACCTTTTGTTATTCTGAAGAAATCATTGTTTGTTCCTCTGTGCTGAGTGGGTCTAATGGGAGTGGTTTTATAATTATCAGCTGTGGCAGCTGCAGGGCTCTAATGAGGAAATCTGCTGGGTCTGCATCCCTTTATACGTGTTCCAATTGGAAGTATCCCACCAAAAATTAAATTTTTGGTGCAGGGGATGCCAGAAATCTGACTTGCATCTTAGTGCAGACTTCTGGGAAAATTGGTGAGCCAATCACACAAGCAGGAAATGATGTTTCTGGGGGGTGTGGTCAGTATACATTCTGTGTACAGAACAGCTCCAGCGGCCATATTGCATTTTCAGAAAATTACAACAGCTGCAAATTGAAAAGGAAAGGTAATTTTTATTAACATTCAATTACAATATGATTTGTGTCGCAACTGTAAACGCTATATTGCTTTTTCTTTATTTGCCATTTTTTTTCCCGGCGAAGTGGAGTTCCCCTTTAAGCCTTTACAATCATTTGAAGTCAGCAGCACCCAGTGGCCAGTAGTGATGCACATCTAAAAGCATGCCAGAGATGTGTTCTTTCATATAATGCTCGGGAAGAGCACTGCAGCCACTGACATCAATTCTAAAGATCAAACCCACAACATGCCTTTAGAAGTGTATCCCTGCTGGCCACTGGGTGCTGTAGACTTTAGCTGTGCAATCTGCTGATCAGTTGCTTGATTACATTTTATTACAGTATAATCAAGCCAGTAATCAGCAGATTGCAGAGCTAAAGTCTGCAGCACCCAGTAGTCAGGAAGCATGCATGTCTAAAGGGATGCAGGGGATGTGTGCTTTCATATAATGACCAGGGACAGCAGTACAATGACCATAGGTGTGCGCAGCCTATTGCATAATGCCCCGTACACACGTGCAGATTATCTGAAGACTTTTGTCTGCAGACTTACCAAAACCATATAATATGAGGTCAAACCTAAACACTTTCAATTTGTATGCAATCCGGCAGGCCCGTGCACTACATAGAAAAGGTAAGTCTGCAGACAAAAGTCTTCAGATAATCTGCACGTGTGTACGGGGCATTAGGGTGTTCACCCCAAAGCTCAAACACACACATGCCTTTCTCTGCAGCCTCAGCTGCACTGGACAGTGAATGAATGGGAAGTGCTCTGTGCTGAGCGGCTTCCTGTTCATTCACAAACTGAAGCATAGTAAACCTAGTTGTGTTCACAATGTTCATTTGGAAAAGGAAGGCACCAGTAAATTACATAGTTACTAGTCCCTTTCCTCACTCTCCATCCTGCAGCGTAGTGATTAGGGTGTGCCCAGGCACACCTGGCACATCCCCTTCGCACCCCTATGACAATGACTGATGCCAACCTTGGGGATCATGCCTACACAGGCCCCGGGCATACAGAGCCCTTTAAAGGGACAGATGCCAGGGCTGGATGGGAAAGAGCTCAGAAAAAAAAAAGAATTTGGATATTCTGTTTTTATAACCTGTAATGGAAAACCATAACATTTCCAAGTAATTAGAGGCCGGCTATGCTGGGCATCCATGTTGTACACATTTCAGGATCAGGGAAGACAGGGAGAACATTCTGTAAAGATAAGGCAGTGAAAGTATTACAAGGAGGGCGGTAGGCATTGGCGCCTGCTCCGCCATCTCACAAGCAGTCAGGGGTTATAAACTCCTCTGATTACCTATAAAGTCGGACGGCGCTCTCACCAATGGCACGGCGGCGTGACTGTGCGTTCCACTCCAGCGATTCGCCGGCTATAAACCAGATAGACATAACAGACAGAAGCTTATTAATACTTACTTTCCCATCCACACGGCGTAACTCTCCGGCAGTTTGGGCACAAAGAGGATTGATTTTCCCGTATCGACATCAATGGCGCCATAACAGCCGGATTCTGTCACTCCAAACGCCCAGTGAAAGAACGACTCCTAAGAAGAAAAATGTTTTCATTAGAGGCCAGTAGGAGAATATTTATTAAACCCACATAAAATCCACATGTAGGATCCAGGGATCCCCAAACTACGGCCCTCCAACTGTTGTGAAACTACTCATCCCATGAGGCATTGTAAAACTCTGACAGTCACAGACATGACTAGGCATGATGGGAATTGTAGTTCCTCAACAACTGGAGGGCCATAGTTTGAAGACCCCTGTGACATAGAAGGTACAGAGGTGGTCGGACCTGGCGGAAGAGGACTCCGGTGTCAGTGCAGTATCGGTTGGTCTCCTCTCCCCCTTGCAGGAGCACCACGGCCTCCTTTGGGACATGCTGGTTGTTGCGCAGTCTATCGCAGACACGCTTCCTGTTCAGTGCGAAGAGGGCGGCCGGTACCCGTAGGGTCTCATTACCCAGCCAATAGGATGGTCTGCCGGAGAAAAAAACAAAAAAAAGTTACAATCAGATTATTCAACATAAGCAGCTAGGAAATTTGTATTTTAAGAAGTCCAACAATGGCGGCCTCCATGTTTCTCTTACTGTGAGATTCAATCTCCTGTCTGGTAGCGCTGTTTATGAATGGCGGACAGTCACACGAGTTTTTAAACACACTCCTGGCTGCCACTCCACAAGACATTAGGGGTTCAATAGACCCCTGATGTCTCCTTAACCACCGGAGGATTTTGCTGTCTTACGTCCAGGCCACTTTTTGCGATTCGGCACTGTGCGACTTTAACTGAAAATTGCGCGGTCGTACGACGCCGTACCCAAACGAAATTTACATCCTTTTTTTTTCCACAAACAGAGCTTTCTTTTGGTGGTATTTGATCACCTGTGCGATTTTTACTTTTTGCGCTATAAACAAAAAAATGAGCGTAAATTTTGAAAAAATAATATTTTTCACATTTTTTTATATGAAATTCCCCCAAAAAAATGTAAAAATCTAAATTTTTTAAAATTTTTTGGCCAATTTGTTTTCTGCTACCTATGTTTGGTAAAAAAAAAATCACAATAAGCGTATTTTGATTGGTTTGCGCAAAAGTTATTGCGTTTACTAACTAAGGGAAAGATTTCTGTCATTTTTGGTGTTTTTTTTTTTTTAACGAGTAATGGCGGCGATCTGCGATTTTTTTTGCGGGACTGCGACATTGCGGCGGACAGATGGGACCCTTGACTGACATTGACACTTTTGGGGGTACCAGTGACATTACTACAGTAATCGGTGCTATACATATGCACTGTTACTGTAAAAATGACACTGGCAGGGAAGGGGTTAATTTTATTGGAGAGGGAGGGGTTAATGTATGCC
This sequence comes from Pelophylax lessonae, assembly GCF_965119305.1. Classification (NCBI taxonomy): domain Eukaryota; kingdom Metazoa; phylum Chordata; class Amphibia; order Anura; family Ranidae; genus Pelophylax; species Pelophylax lessonae. The sequence goes on along the minus strand of NC_138777.1, from coordinate 215,287,776 downwards.
TGGTGCTTACTAACGTGTGTGGGGGGAGGTGACTGAGTGACACAGGGACAGATCGCATGTTCAGCTATACTGAACCCTGCAATCTGTCCCTGCCTGTCACTTAGGAGATCCGCCCGCTCTGTTTACACAAGCGGGCGGATCTCCAGACTCGATTCTCCGACGATCGGGGAAGAGCGGCGGTGATCACCGCCGCTCCTCCCCTGGCCCGACTCCCGCTGTGACTGAATACAGCGGGAGCGAGCTTCCGGCGGCGCGCGTGCGCCGCCTACAAGGGGAGGAGTCCAGCGACGTAGGTCCTGGACGGAACGAGCCACTGTGCCGCAGAAGAGGCACAGTGAGCGGGGGTAAAGTGGTTAAAGAGTATCTGTCTTTCTACTCAGATATCTCATAAGGGCTACAGCCCCCATGTGACAACAGGAAAGCTAAAGTGGGCCTTTACTCAAAAAATTAAAGTACCGCTCATCCTCCTCTGCTCACCTCTTTATTTATTTTATGTGCAGCAGGAACCTTTTTCTGAAAGGTAGCCGTTCCCACTTCCTCAATTCTCATCTAGGTGAGAATGACGTTGCACCTCCCTCCATACCCCGCAGCCTCCTGGGCACGTCAATGCGCTGCACGATTATGCACATGCGCAGAGGCAACCCAGTTGCAGTTCCTCAGAAAGTCACGACCAGCTCCCAAATCAAATCTTCTCACCACTGGGGACTCGCAGCAGGGGGAAGATTTGGCTGCAGGAGGACAGTGCTGGACTCTATGGACTGGTACACTGTAACTGCTGACTTAATACGAGGACATAGAGGAGGAGGAAGTAGGCTGTCATTTATCCGGATTGTACAGTATATACCCACATTTGACTCTATAGTCACATGGGCTCTACAGATAAGAAAAGGGAGGAAATTAACATTTTAGAAGGGAACTGAAACTGGAGCATGCTCAGTAGATGTGCTAATGGCTGGTCTAAACAATCTCAGGCTGCAGCGGGGTCACAGACAAGGGGTGGACAGTGAGCTGCAGAATCAACCAGGCTTTTTGCAGAATACAGAACACAAATCACATAGTGACCAAGTGAATAGAATATAACACAACTGCAAAAAATAAATAAAAAATTACGTACATCTACTTTTTCCCCCCTAAAAGTTCATGTCCATCATTCTCGGCTATACAGCCAAGGCTCTAGTGCACATCTCTGGATTGAGATCGGGCCCAGGTGAGTATTAGGGGGAGGGGGGGGGACTGAGTGGGGAGCAGCACACAGAAGGTTTTTACCTACATGCATAGACACATTCTGTGTGCTGCTCCCCCCCCCCACAGTCCCCCCTAATACTCAGCCCCCTCCTAATTCAGCGATGTGCACGAGAGCTTCAGCTGTCCCCAGACTTCTCATCTCATTGGCAGAGTCACTCACAGCCAATCAACAGAGAGAGTGGGGCAGGGCCAAGCCACGGCTCTATGTGTCTAAGAACTTAAAAAACCTTCAGCCTTTACAATCACTAACTTTAGAGCATTTTTTTACTGAAAATACAGGTTTATTGAGCCATTGCACTAATATTCATTTAAAAACTTGTAACTGCCTCCATTTTATTCTCCAGGGTCTCTGCTTTCAGAAAATATATCATGTTTAGGGGTTTTAAAACTTCTGGCCTAAAATGTGCATTTTACCATGTGTGTGCAAAACATGCAAAAAAAAATTAAGTCCAATCATGACCGGTTCTCTTTGAGATTGCTTCTTTGTCAGTCTGTCCCAGTCATTAGGTCATGAAGACAGCGCAGACATTGTGACCACCTAATGGAGTTGTCTTTCCCGGGTTTCATTCAGCTACCGCAGATTGGCTACAGATATCCGGAGACAAATGTCATCAGACTACATTGCAACTACAACACAGCCGGTTTGTTCCATTCTGTGAATCGGACCCAAAAAAAAGTGCGGACGCGCCAATCCGGGCCCCCAGACACGGTGACATTAACGGTAATAGAAGTTGTTTTATTGTGCAGAAGAATTGGAGGAGTAAAGAAAACATTCATTGTACTGCGGTGTCTGCCGGCTGCAGCAAAAACAACATTTCCCTAACCTTTACTCTGACAATCCTCGTCTTGTTCTGACTTTTCTAATCTTCCGTCTTCATGTACTGAAGGATGGAGAACAGAGGCCAATAATTCCCTGAAACACAAATCACATAGAAAAAAAAAAAGACGCTTCCTCCCCAGAGCTCGACTTTTAACAAATATAGGATTGTGCTCTTAACCACTTCAGCTCTGGAAGGTTTTACCCCCTTAATGACCAGGCCATATTGAAATTGAGGGAGAAGAGAAACATTGGAATACTAGTCAGCACCAGTGTGCAAAAGTGAATTTGCTTTGTAAGAAATTTTAAGCTCTAATTCTGAGCGTCCTATGTGAGCGTTTCTTCAGGATATATATATATATATTAGGGATGCACCGAATATTCGGCGGCCGAACATTATTCGGCCGAAAATAGAGAAAATAGCACTTTCGGCGTTCGGCCGAATAAGTCAAAAGGCCGAATAATTTTGAGCCGAACAATGTCAGCTTCTGCCCTGACCGCTCACCTTCCTCATTGCGGCTCGCGGTTCCCTTCTCACACGCCGCCGGTGTCCTGTCCGGCCGCGAGTAGGGGGTGTGACGTCACGCGCGCGTCCGCCCCCTGCTTCTGACTGCGGCTCCTTCACACTAGGTCCACGCCCCGCCCCCCTGTTCGCGGCTTTTGGCTCTGGCTGCAGTTCAGGTATGTGATGTGGAGCTCAGCACATTTGGGGGAGAATACGGTAGCTGGCAGCTGCACAAGCATTAGTGTGCAGACTGCCATATGTTGTTGCCACTTGCCATGCTCATTACATTAGAGTGCCCTATAAAGTGCCCCTTAAAAAAAAAAAAAGAAAAAAAATGTGCCCAACAGAGTGCTCCCTTGACATAAAATGTGGCCATCAGCGTGCCCCTTATTTTATGCTAAGGGACATGCTGATGAGCATATTTTATGTTAAGGGGCACTCTGATGAGCATATTTTATGTTAAGGGGCACTCTGACGGGCATATTTTATTTTAAGGGGCAAGCTAATGGGCATATTTTATGTTAAGAGCAGCGCTGATTTAAATGTTTTGTTTTGCCCATCAGAGTGCCCCCTAACATAAAATGTGCCCATCAGCGTGCCCCCTAACATAAAAAGCATGCCCCCTAAAAATTGGCAAAATAAATGGAAAAAATGCGAAACACCGCGTTCGGTATTCGGCCTTCGGCCAAGCATTTCATTATTATTCGGCTTCGGCCAAGAATTTCATTTCGGTGCATCCCTAATATATATATATATATATATATATATATATATATATATATATATTATATATATATATATGATACACATGAAATATATATATACATGTATGTGTATATTTATATATACATAAACATGGCAGGGGGACATGATTACTGTATTGGGGGGTCTGAACGAGGAAGAAGGAAGTCGATAATCTTCCTCCTTCCCCCTCAGTTCTCCCCCGATTTGGTCTTCTCTCCCCGATTCACCACCTCCAGGCTGGTGAATCTGGGAGTGTGAATTCTGACACAGATCACCAGTGAAGTGCGGAGATCGCAGCTTCATAACCTGGCCGTTTCTGTGTCAGTCAATGACAGATTCTCCGTGTGTAGAGATGATCAGCGGAGAACATGTTCTCCTCCGATCACCTCTGTTTCATAAACCAATAAAGATCGGAAATGAGCTGCGATCAGCAGGATCACTTCTCATCTCCGTTTCATAAAAGGACACCTTAGTAGTTGGTGGAGAAACCCTTGTTGGCAAGCACAGAGGTAAGATGTTTCTTGTAGTTGGTGACCAGGTTTGCACACATCTCAGGAGGGATTTTGGTCCACTCAGGTACAGATCTTCTCCTAATTCTTAAGGTTTCTTGGCTGTTGCTTGGAAACTCGAAGTTTCAGCTCCTTCCATAAACTTTCTATAGGATTAAGGTCTGGAGACTGTCTGGGCCACTCCATGACGTTAATATGCTTCTTCTTGAGCCACTCCTTTGTTGCCTTGGCGGTATGTTTTGGGTCATTGCCATGCTGGAAGACCCATCTTCAGTGTTCTGGCTGAGGGAAGAAGGTTCTCATCCAAGATTTTACAATACATGGCCCCGTCCATTGGCCCCTCAATGCAGCAAAGTTGGCATGTACCTTCAGCAGAAAAACAGCCCCAATGCATAATGCTTCCACCTCCGTGCTTGGTGTTCTTAGGGTCATAGTCAGTCTTACTCCAAACACGGCAAGTAGAGTTAATGCCAAAGAGCTCAATTTTGGTCTCATCTGACCACAGAACTTTCTCCCAATCCTTCTCTGAATCATTTAGATGTTCTTTGGCAAATTTTCAGACTGACCTGTACATGTGCCTTCTTAAGGAGGGGGACCTTGCAGGTGGCAGATTGTGTTACCAATGGCTTGTTTGGTGACTGAGGTCCCAACTGCCTTGAGATCATTCATAAGCTCCTTCCATGTAGTTCTGGTCTAATCACCCACTTTTCTAATGATCATCCTTACCTCATGAGGCAAAATCTTGCATGGAGCTCCATACTGAGGGCGATTGATGGTTGTTTTGTATTTCTTCCATGGGAATAATCGCTCCAACAGTTGTCTCCTTCTCACCAAGCTTCTTGCTGATGGTCCTGTAGCCCATTCCAGCCTTGTGCAGGTCTACAATCTTCTCCCTGACGTCCTTTGACAGCTCTTTGGTCTAGCCCATGATGGTGAGGTTTAAATGGAGGAAAGAGATTCTGTGGAAAGGATTCATTTATACACAACAAATTGTTGTTAGGAGCACCTTCCTAAAATGGAAATTTAGGACGAAAATTAACTCCTGCTAGATGCCTTCAGGCCGGCCCCTTGTGCAGGTATAGCTATGTAAAACATTATAAATAAATGCCTATACTGTGTAAAATCCCGTGCTCTGCACATGCTCAGTTGCTTTCCATTTTTAGGCACTGCCCAGTTTGTAGAGGCCAATGTACTGAAATAAACCCTCCTATCCTTTACAGCCAAAGAAGCTGCTTCTGTTTAATCTCCAACTTTCATGGTGCTGCACGTGTGATCAGTTATGACACCAGCCATTTGATGGTTTGACAGTTTGGTTGAGGACCAGTGGCGGCTGGTGCGCCATGGGGCGGGGGGGGGGGGGTGGCAGACGGACCACACCATACCCCCCCCCCCCGCCGGACCACACCAGCTCGCCCGCACACCATACCATCCCCCCCCCCCGGCTCACTCACCCTGGACTGAAGCTGCAACTTCCCCCACAGGCAGCGGCTTCCCCTGCACCTCCTCCCTCCTCCTCCTCTGTGGCCAATAGCATGGCCTCTCCTTTTGGCCAATCAGGAAACGGGTCTCAGGACCGGCTTCCCGATTGGCTGGGAGGAGAATCCATGTGATAATAGCGAATATTCATTCGCTATTGTCCACAACTGGGTGGACTCAGGGCGCAGTGCTCTGCGCCCCGAGCCCACCCTTTTTTGAAGCCTATTAGAGCCTCTGGCTCTAATCACGTGCTTAAAAAAAAAAAACCCCATTGGAATCCATGCGTCCGGCGCCCTGTATATAGATTAGGGGGCCGGACGCATGGATAGGGGGGGGGACGGCGCCCCTGCGCCCCCAATGCACCAGCTGCCACTGTTGAGGACACAAGCAAATGTGACAGTTAGCATTCCTGGCATTCCAGAAATGTAATTGTTTTTTGAAACCATTAAATCAATGGGTTTAGTTCCGCTTTATGATTTACTGCTGTTCAGGGGCTTTGGGCTTCAGCAAAATGGCCGCGTCCAGCAAAAAGAAACGGGAGCAATGCTGGAGGCAATTTACAGCAGAATTATTTATGTGGAATGTATGTTCCTTGCTAAAGAACATTATTTTTTTACCAAGTTGTTATGGGTAAAGTTCCACTTTAAATTGACAGGACTAATCTGTGTACCCCATGAGCACATACTGTAGCCAGTCTGTGGCGGACCAGAATTATTGTTGGTTGGTAGGGGGATCAAATACTTATTTTACTCACTGAACTGCAACTCAATTCCTATCATTTGTTTTATTTCTGCATTTTTGGTTGATATTCTGTCTCTATCATTTCACATACACCTGTGATAAAAATAATAGACCCTTCATTTATTTGTAAGTGTGCAAATGTACAAAATCTGCAGGGAATCAAATAATTAATTTTCCCTCACTGTAGGTAACGCCCACATGTGATGCTGAGCCTCCAGTGAATGAAAGGGGTGGGCCAGGGACAGTCAGGCTGGGGAGGAAAGCGTCAGTGGTTCTCAACTCCGGTCCTCAGGACTCACTAACAGGCCAGGTTTGCAGGATAAATAAATTACATCACAGGTGATATCATTTGCTGCTCAGTGATTGCAGTATTCTAGTCTGCATCTCTCCAAGGTAATACTTAAAATCTGGCCTGTTACTGGGTCCAGAGGAACGGAGTTGAGAACCACTGCGCTAGATGATGCAGAATGTCCTCCAGCCAGGAAAAGAGGCGGGGCTCTGACTTGCTGCAGCTTCTAATGCACATTGGGAGAAGCTCACAGTGTGCAGTGAAATCAGAGTAAGCCATTTCAGTCCAGGAGAGGACACATTGTTGCAGACAGTTGCCTCTGCCAACCATCACTGTGCGTCTGCTGGAAACGGCACCAAATATGCAGCAGCCGGGATCTTTTTAGGAATGCAACACACTAAAATCTATAACAGAGAAATCCGCCTAAAGGAAAACTCCGGCTTTGTTAAAAATTGATACAACCCATAAAACCTGCACAGTTCTTGTTTATTAAGAAGTACTTTCCTATTCCGGCCGTGAATGGTGACAATTCCTTTAAATGCAAAAGAATTGTAAGTGGACCTCCCCCCGGGGCGAACTAAAAAATGATTTCTATAAAGCAGTCTCTCAATAATATTTATACAGCAGTTTTTGTTATTTCAAGTCCCTCTGTAAGGCCCCGTTCACACTGGGGCGACGCTACTTCCCGGGGCAACCTCACAGCGGCCGGCACGGACTTCATAACATTGAAGTCAATGCAGGTCGCTCCTGGTCACCCCAAAGAAGCTCCGGACCCTTTTTCTAAGTCGGAGCGACTTGTGTCGCTCCTATTAGAACGGGTCCACAGCTTCTCTATGCCAGGCGACCAGGTCGCCTCACAGGTCGCCCCAGTGTGAACGGGGGCTAAGAGTTCTATTATATGGTAATCCTGCCAGCGGATCCTTTATTTTACCACTTCCTTTAACCACTTGCCGACCGCCGCACGACTATTTACTGCAGCGGTCAGCCCCTCACTGGTAAAGCGACGTAGGACTAGCCTGTGAGGCTCTAGAAAGCCGGCGCGCTCCCGCTCCGTCACGGACCCCCCCGCGCGTGTGCCCGGCAGCACTGATTACTGTAGTAATGTCACTGGTAACCCCAAAAGTGTCAAAAATGTCAGTCAAGGGTCCGATCTGTCCGCCGCAATGTCGCAGTACCGCAAAAAAAAAAAAAAAAAAAAAATCGCAGATCGCCGCCATTACTCGTTAAAAAAAAAAAAAAAAAACAACAAAAGTGACAAAAATCTTTTCCTTAGTTAGTAAACGCAATAACTTTTGCGCAAACCAAATCAAAATACGCTTTTTGCGATTTTTTTTACCAAACATAGGTAGCAGAAAACAAATTGGCCATAAATTAATTACATTTTTTGGGGGAATTTCATATAAAAAAATGTTTTTGCGGGACTGCTACATTGCAGCGGACAGATCGGACCCTTGACTGAAATTTTTGACACTTTTGGGGGGACCAGTGACATTACTGCAGTAATCAGTGCTATACATATGCACTGTTACTGTAAAAATGACACTGGCAGGGAAGGGGTTAATTTTATTGGAGAGGGAGGGGTTAATGTATGCCTGGTGCTTACTGACATGTGTGGGGGGAGGGGACTGAGTGACACAGGGACAGATCGCATGTTCAGCTATGCTGAACCCTGCAATCTGTTACTGTCTGTCACTTAGGAGATCCGCCCGCTTGTGTTTACACAAGCAGGCGGATCTCCAAACTCGATTCCCCGACGATCGGGGAAGAGCAGTGGTGATCACCGCCGCTCCTCCCCTGGCCCGACTCCCGCTGTGACTGAATACAGCGGGAGCGAGCCTCCGGCGGCAGGCGTGCGCCGCCCACAAGGGGAGGAGTCCTGCGACGAAGGTCTACGTCGCTGGACGGGAACTAACCACTTTGCCGCAGTAGAGCTCGAGTGAGCGGTCGGCAAGTGGTTAAAGTAGTGATCGACCGATATCGTTTTTTTACTGTCGATACCGATATCGGCCGGTATTTTCGTACATTAAACATTTTTTTTTTTTTTTTCCCCAGGTACTCTTGTGGAGGGATCTGAGGATCTAAAAGACCCCAAACCCCTCCTCTGCACTTAAAAGCATTCAAAACGCCAAGTTTGGCTGTTTTGAATGCTGTAATTTTTTTGAATTTGGCACCGAGTACCCGGAAGTGATGTCATGACATCACTTCCGGGTTTTTAAATGGAGACCCGATCAGAGCCGAATGCGGCTTAGATCGGGTCTTCTCTTCGGCGGCCATGCAGGATGGTGGGACGGGAGACCCCAGCGAGCCGCGGAAGGCGGTGGGAGGGGGGGGTACGTCCCCTCCCGCTCCTTGTAATGCCAGCCGAGCGGCTTCTCAGATGCATCGGTTGTCATTACAAGACAGCCGAAATTCGGCTATGGACGCCGGTACCGGGGTGATGCCTCTAGCTGCAGGCATCACTCCGGTACAGCACTTTCCGAAATATCTGCAATATCGGTAACCTCAGGGGCGGATTCTGATATATCGGGGAAAGTGCATATCGGCCGTCGATAAATCAGCTTTGCCGATAATCAGTCGATCTCTACTTTAAAGTGATTGTGAAGGCTTGTTGTTTTTTTTTTTTTTTTTTTTTTTTTTTTAATAACAAACATGTTATACTCACCTGCTCTGTGCAGTTGGTTTTGCACAGAGTGGCCTGGATCCTCCTCTTCTCGGGTCCCTGTTCTGTGCTCCTGGCCCCTCCCTCCTGTCAAGTGCCCCCACAGCAAGCAGCTTGCTACGGGGGCACCCGAGCCGAAACACAGTTCCCTGTGTCCATTCAGGCACGGAGCTGCGACCCTTCCCCACCCCTTCTCTTTCCTGATTGGCTGACTTTGATTAGCAGCAGGAGCCAATGGCGCTGTGCTAATGCCGTGCCAATGAGGAGGGGAGTCCCGGAGACACTTCTGCAACATTGCTGGATAGAGATGGGTTTAGGCAAGTATGAGGGGAGCTGCTGCATACAGAAGGCATTAAGATAAAAAGAAAAACCTTCTGCCTTTACAATCCCTTCAAGGGTGCAGTGGCATTTATGTGGCTCCTGGGGGTTACAGAAGTGGATTTAAAATACCCTAGACCAATTCTTATATGAAAAAATGGCTCTTCTTTAGTTGGGGACATGAGATTATATATTGAGGAAGAAAGAGTGGATCTCTTATCACGAAGTCTAACCCTAATATGGTTTTATCAAGAAAGGGACCTGGTTTGGCCCTAGGATGCTGCCTCTTTAATGGTGGTGGATGGATCATTCATTAGATGATCTGTTCTTGGGTGTAGGGGTTAGGAGCACCACTTTAGTTAGGGACATGACATTATATATTGAGGAAGAGTGGAAAACTAACACTAAGCCTAATCCTAACATGGCTTTATCAAGAAAGGGACCTAGCTGAGGTTCTAGGCTGCTAAAGTATTTCATGTCCCCAACTAAATAAGGGCTCCTAACCCCACACCCAAGAACAAGTCCTCTGATGAACGTTTTATTCACCCTAATTAAAAACTCAGCAGCCTTGGTCTCTTTTCTGAGAAAGCAATATTAGGGTTAGGCTTAGTATTAGACTTCCACTCTTCCCCAGTATATAACGTCATGTCCCCAACTTAAGAGGGGCTCCTAACCCCACACCCAAGAACAAGTCATCTGATGAACCTACCAACCACCTTGATTAGAAACTCAGCAGCCTAAGACCACAATGAGGTCCCTTTTTTGAGAAAGTCATGTTAGGGTTAGGCTTAGGGTTAGGGTTCCACTCTTCCTCAATATATATAACGTCATGTTCCCAACTAAAGAGGGGCTCCTAACCCCACACCCAAGAACAAGTGATCTGATGAATGATCTATCTACAATGATTAGAAAGGCAGCAGCCTAGGACCAAACCAGGTCCCTTTCTTGTAGAAGTTATGTTAGGATTAAAGCTAGGGTTCCACTCTTCCTCAATATAGAATGTCGTGTCCCCAACTATAGAGGAGCTCCTGATCCCACACCCAAGAATTTGCTCATCGGAACAGAAACTTTTGCCTAAGCATTCGGTCAACTGGAGGTCAATTTTGATATATTTTTGAGGAAATTGCTCTGTTCATCCTTTGTAGGATATAAGGAGTTTTCGTCACACCACCAATCTGTTTAGACGTTGGGTCTATATACACCCTACCAGTGTGAATACCCACCATAAGGATAAAACGGTATAAGGACAATATCCCCCCGGACAACATCTCCCGGGCAATATCCCCTGGGACAATATACCCCTGGACATAGGGTTAGAGGGGGGATATTGTCCGGGGGGGATATTGTCCGGGGGGGATATTGTCCGGAGGGGGATATTGTCCGGAGGGGGATATTGTCCGGGGGGGGATATTGTCCGGGGGGGGATATTGTCCGGGGGGGATATTGTCCTAGAGGATATTGTCCGGGGGGGGATATTGTCCGAGGGGGGGGATATTGTCCGGGGGGGATATTGTCCGGGGGGGATATTGTCCGGGGGGGATATTGTCCTAGAGGATATTGTCCGGGGGGGATATTGTCCGAGGGGGGGGGATATTGTCCGAGGGGGGGGATATTGTCCTAGAGGATATTGTCCGGGGGGGGATATTGTCCGGGGGGGATATTGTCCTAGAGGATATTGTCCTAAAATCGGATAAAAACACCACATAAGACCCAGTGTGACTGAATGAGCAAAACCATTTACCAATAAGAAGGATGTAATAACGGCAAGCGTAGAAGGAGAGAAGAGCAAACTGCAGACGAGAAGCTGAACTTTCAGCTCAAAGAAAAACTCCACAAGGTTTATCGAAAGCCCAAGACGTCTTAATGCAAGCACAGCACAATCTGAGCAATAAAGCGAGTACATTGGCATTTTCCAAGTTTATTGATTCCCACACAGCAATTCAATTAGTTACTTATTGAAAAACATCCTTAACACTTCCCTCCCGCTGCCAAAACACAATACAGTGCATGCCTGCCGAAATTAAAACACTAGGCCGATATTACAGCCCGCCGCGAGCACAACAACATGAGTCATGGTACGTGAAACTGACATAAAATAATCACAAATATGGGAAAAGAAAAAAAAAAAGCTGTGGCAAGTCTAAAACAACATTCACCAAAACAGTCTGTTTGCATTCCAGGAGGTATACAGGACCTGTACACATGTAGCAGATTCAAGTATATCTACATATATATGCATACAGCCACCACCTGCCAATTGATTTGTACAGGATGACTGCTGGTGGCTTTACACTCCATGGGTCACTCCTAGCAAAGAAAATTCGGCCATATTCTATGGGATATGGCCATTTGCTTCCGAATGTACGAAGCCTTAAAACAACGCACCTTTACACCTATATGAGCTTGCTGGACATCTCATTCCAAAACCATGGCTTTTAACATGGAGTTGCTTCCCTCTGTTACTATAAAAACCTCCACTTTTCTGGAAAGTTTTCCACAAGGTTTTGTAGGGTGTCTTTGTCCTCAATTGTGCGTTCAGGTACTGATGTTGAATGAGAAGACCTGGCTCACCATCAACATTCCAATTCATCCCAAAGATGTTCAGTAGAGTTGAGGTCAGAGCTCAGGACACTTGAGTTCCTCCACACTGAACCATGTCTTTATGGAGCTGGCTTTGTACACAGGGGGGAACAGTCAAGGTGGAACAGAAAAGGTCCTTCACCACACTGTTACCACAAGGTTGGAAGAGCACAATTGTGTACAATGTCTTTGTATGTTGTAGCATTACCAGTACCCTTCATTGAAAATACCTGAACTCAATCATCTAGAGAGGTATTAACAAGCGTCACGTCACATAGTGTATTTCTACCATCCAATATTGCTATATAGTGAGGAACAGGAGCTCGTAAGCTTGAAAGGTTTGTATAATAGAGCATCACATTGTTAGGGTTCTTGGGGCAATCTATCAGGTATGCTCCTGACCCCTGTCCTGTGCGATACATACTACTGGTATCTGAACTCTGCATTGCTTACTCCTGACCCATGCTCTGCATGTTACATATTCCCAACTCCTGTTCTACGCATTACATACTCCTGGCCCCTGCTCTGCATGTTACATACTCCTGACCCCTGCTCTACGCATTACATACTCTTGGCCCCTGCTCTGCATGTTACATACTCCCAACCCCTGCGCTACGCATTACAAACTCCTGATCACTCCTTTGCATGTTACATACTCCCAATCCCTCCACTACGCATTACATACTCCTGACCCCTGCTCTGCACAATACATACTACTGACATCTGAACTTTGTGTTACTTACTCTTGAACCCTGCTCTGCACGTTACATACTCCTGAGCCCTTCAGGTTACATAATACTGACCTGCGCACTCTACAATACTTACAACTGCACTTATATCAGTCTTTTATGAACAACACAGGGGTCTGCAGACTTTGTAAACAAAGGGCCAGTTTACTGTCCTTTGTGTTTTAGGGGGGCCGGACTGTGGCCAGTGTTAGTAAAAAAGGTCCCAACATAAGTGGGAATAAATATTGCCCCATAATTGGGAGGAATTGTGCACCTTCATTGGTGTCATTGGGAGGAACTGTACCCCATTGTTGATGTCATTGGGAGGAATCATGTCCCATTGTTGGTGTCAGTAGGAGGAATCGTGCACCTTCATTGGCGGCAGTGGAGCAATCGTGCACCTTCTTTGGCGGCAGTGGGAGCAATCGTGCACCTTCATTGGTGGCAGTGGGAGCAATCGTGCACCTTCATTGGTGGCAGTGGGAGCAATCGTGCACCTTCATTGGTGGCAGTGGGAGCAATCGTGCACCTTCATTGGTGGCAGTGGGAGCAATCGTGCACCTTCATTGGTGGCAGTGGGAGCAATCGTGCACCTTCATTGGTGGCAGTGGGAGCAATCGTGCACCTTCATTGGTGGAAGCGGGAGAAATCGTGCACCTTCATTGGTGGCAGCGGGAGCAATCGTGCACCTTCATTGGTGGCAGCGGGAGGAATAGTGCCCCATCATTGGTGTCAGTGGGAGGAATTGTGCACCTGCATTGGTGTCAGTGAGGGGGAATTATGCCCTATTGTTGGTATCTGTGAATGAAATAGTGCCCCAAGGGCCATAAAAAGGCAAGCAAAGGACTACATTCGGCCCCCGGGCCGCAGTTTGGAGACCACTGACCTAACACAAGGGCAGCCTCACAACTCCAACAGAGGTTCAGTGGGAAACAATATTATACCTTTTACAGAGGATCTTAATTACATTTAACTATAACAGTTTTGCAGAGATTTGAAATAAAAGCAAAACAGTACTTTGCTCCAGAGTTGCTCATGTGACCACAGCTTGAGGGTTTGGTGACAAGTTCCTTATTGACAGGAAGTGTAAGTCAGTGAATTAAAGAGCCCCCCTGAGGATTTTGCTGATCTCACCAACACCAGAGGAAGACTGCAGCATCACTTTCTTCTAGAACATTTAAATTAACATTTGTGCAGAGGTCAGGATTATATGGGGTCACACTCGTTTTACATCTGTCATCAATATTTGCCTTTGATTGTGCAAATCGTGCAGAGAACAGCCACAGCATATAAGCCACATGTGTCGTATTCAGCAATCAACTTTATTGCACAATAGTTGCAGTTTCAAACAACCGTCCGCAGTAATTTTTCTCACAGATATTTTTCCCCTGACAGAGTCATTATTATAACAAAAAGTTTTGCTTGACTATTAAAAAAATAATAATTAAAGCTCGCAAGTGATGGGGTACACCACAAAAGCAAAACGTAAAAACTGCATTTTATGTTTCTCATAATTGGAATCCTTACAAACTATTTGTAAATCTGCCTCACATTAGGACACCTTCCCTTAAAATAGGGGTTGGCATGGCAACCGGTCAATTTTGGCCATGTGAGGGGCAGATTGTGACCACGCCGTACCAGCATCACACCTTACCTACCAACCTCAGCTATAGGCACTGCAGAGTCATGAGAAGCCAGTCTCCTCTTCTGCTCTGATGTGCCATATGACCCAGCCAAAGGGAGACCTGGAAGGACTTCCCTCAATCTGCCGGGTGCCCATGCCTCTGAGGTCAGAGTGAAAGGGGGAGGGAGGAATTTGTGCATTGCTTTCTCCTGACCCCTGCACACTACATTACTCACCCCTGACTTCTGCTCTGTGTTGCCTGACCTCTACATTGTGTGTTACTTACTCCTAACGCCAGTACTATGCATTACACACACTTGACCCTTGCACTGAGCATTAAATACTCCTGACCACTGTACTACGTGTTACATACTACTGACCTCTGCACTGTGCTTTACATTCCGATGGCCCTGTACTATGCATTGCATACCACTGACCCCTGCACTATGCATTATACACACATGACCCTTGCACTGTGCATGAACACTACTACTTACGCCCGACTGTACACTCTGAAAAACGTACTCCTGACCTCTGCACTCTGTTACATACTACTGACTTCTGCATTTAGCGGTACTTGCTCCTGACCCCTGTGTTACAAACTACCAACCTATGAACTCTGCATTACTTGCTACCAGCCCCTGCACTTTGCATCACTTACTCCTGACCTCTAAACTCTGAGTTACATACCACTGACCTCTGAAATGTGCATACATACTTCTGACCTCCACACTGTACATTACACAGTTCTGGCCCCTGCACTGTACATTACACACTACTGAGCCCTGCACTGTACGTTCCACACTTCTGAGCTGTACATTACATACTACTGACCCCTGCACTGTACATTAAATACTACTGACCCCTGCACTGTACATTACATACTGACCCATGCACTGTACATTACATACTACTAAGCCCTGCACTGCACTGTAAGTTACACACTACTGAGCCCTGCACCGTACCTTACACACTACTGAGCCCTGCACTGTACTATACACACTACTGAGCCCTGCACTGTACGATACACACTACTGAGCCCTGCACTGTACGATACACACTACTGAGCCCTGCACTGTGCATTACACACTACTGAGCCCTGCACCGTACCTTACACACTACTGAGCCCTGCACTGTACTATACACACTACTGAGCCCTGCACTGTACGATACACACTACTGAGCCCTGCACTGTACGATACACACTACTGAGCCCTGCACTGTGCATTACACACTACTGAGCCCTGCACTGTACCTTACACACTACTGAGCCCTGCACTGTACGATACACACTACTGAGCCCTGCACCTTACACACTACTGAGCCCTGCACTGTACCTTACACACTACTGAGTCCTGCACTGTACCTTACACACTACTGAGCCAGGCACTGTACGATACACACTACTGAGCCCTGCACTGTACGATACACACTACTGAGCCCTGCACTGTGCATTACACACTACTGAGCCCTGCAATGTACCTTACACACTACTGAGCCCTGCACTGTACCTTACACACTACTGAGCCCTGCACTGTACGATACACACTACTGAGCCCTGCACTGTACGATACACACTACTGAGCCCTGCACCTTACACACTACTGAGCCCTGCACTGTACCTTACACACTACTGAGTCCTGCACTGTACCTTACACACTACTGAGCCAGGCACTGTACGATACACACTACTGAGCCCTGCACTGTACGATACACACTACTGAGCCCTGCACTGTACGATACACACTACTGAGCCCTGCACTGTGCATTACACACTACTGAGCCCTGCAATGTACCTTACACACTACTGAGCCCTGCACTGTACCTTACACACTACTGAGCCCTGCACTGTACGATACACACTACTGAGCCCTGCACCTTACACACTACTGAGCCCTGCACTGTACCTTACACACTACTGAGTCCTGCACTGTACCTTACACACTACTGAGTCCTGCACTGTACCTTACACACTACTGAGTCCTGCACTGTACCTTACACACTACTGAGTCCTGCACTGTACCTTACACACTACTGAGTCCTGCACTGTACCTTACACACTACTGAGCCAGGCACTGTACGATACACACTACTGAGTCCTGCACTGTACGATACACACTTCTGATTCCTGCACTGTGTATTACATACTAAGCCCTGTACTGTACATTACATTTTACTCAGCCCCGCACTGTACATACTACTGACCCCTACACCGTGCATTACTCCTAACACACATTATTGCTTATGTTAATGATGCAAACACCTGATGTATTAGACAGAATAATGATGGAACCCACACGCCATATTGGAGAAGTCGCCATAACTAAGCTCCAGGGGGTGGAGCCAAACACGTTGGGGCCATGGCCTGGTAGGAGTCCAGGCTGAGGTTGAGACTCTGTCCACCTCTATAGGATTTCATGGATGTGCAGCATTATAGGATCACCCCTTTTCTTTCTTGATCCAAGGAAGTTAAATTATTTAACAATGCCCTAAGTGCATTAAACAAACAGTCACTTCAACCGTTAATCTAATGTGTATCTTATATTATTATAATGAAGCTGAAATCTGCCTGTCTTCTCATGATATAACTATGGGATGGCTGAGCGGGGAGGTTATCTCAGAGCACGCCAGCATTGCAGTATATCTTCTCTTCCCAAAATCGGAAAGTTCATTTCTACATTTCAAAGTCCCCCCGGCTGGCCTTTAAAGTCATTCTGTACAACGTGTCCCTATAGCTACTATATAAATCACTCAGCTGTGAATGTGTTTAATATTCAACCATGGGAGATATTAACTGACTGTTATTGTTATTAGTTGACTATAAAGCTGTCACTATCGAGGTATGCTCAGGATTGCACCAGAAATGGGGATTTAAAGTGATAAAGAAATAATAAATAAACTGATATTTAGAGTGACCTTGTTGGGGCACAGGAGGACAATGCTGCCCGACTGCTAGAAGAGTTGCTAGTTCTGGGGTGAACTTCTCACTCTGGGGGGGATTTACTAAAATTGGAGATGCAAAATCAGGTGCAGCTCTGCATAGAAACCAATCAGCTTCATTTTTTTGCTTGAAAATTACTTAGAACCCCCAAACATGATACATTTGTTTTAAAGCAGAGGCCCTAGAGAGTAAATTAGTGGGTTTTGCAACTTTTTGTGTCACACTGTATTTGCGCAGTGGTTTTTTCAAATGCAATTTTTTGGGGGGAAAAAAATGTAACAAAATAAATAACCCAATTTTTTTTTTTAAGAGCCGGTTCACACTGGGGACCTGTCAGGCGACCTGCCATAGAGAAGCTGTGGACCCGTTCTAATAGGAGCGACACAAGTCGCTTAGAAAAAGGGTCTGGAGCTTCTTTGGGGCGACCCGGAGCGACCTGCATAGACTTCAATGTTATAAAGTACGTGCCGGCCGCTCCGAGGTCGTGGTGCGAGCTGCGCACCGCGACTTGTGAGGTCGCCCTGGCAAGTCGGATCGCTCTAATGTGAACCGGCTCTGAATGTAAAATAGGATGTCATGCCAAGCAAATAGATACAAACGTATGTTGCACCCATCCAAAGTTGCGTCAAAGTTGCACCAAAGTTAAAATTGTGTACGCCCTCACACAGCAGCAAACAGAGATGTATAGTAACTAAGTAGAACTACTTCACTACTGTACTTAAGTACGGAAAGGCGATATCTGTACTTTCCTAGAGTAGAATTTTTTTCTCCTACTTCCACTTTTACTTCACTACATTTTTTCGATGATTTCAATACTTCTACTCCGATATTTTTTTTTTTGTGCTGCATAGTTACTCGTTACAATTATAAAAATTACCACTGCCAGAACAGTAGACGGCAGATTTCATGAAGCTCAAAACATGTGTATTATCAGCGCATATGAAAATAAATGCTACTGTATGTATAAATAAAAGCTGCATTTGAAATAATAAAAAACAATATGATGTTCAAACACTTGACTTCTTTCTAACTACATAACACAGTACTTGTACTTTTACTTTCAGTACTTGAGTAGCAAAATTTTTAAAAAAACTACTTGCAATACTTAAGTACAAAAAATGTTGAATACTTTAGTACTTCTACTCAAGTCTCTTTTTGATCGAGCACTTGTACTTTTACTCAAGTATGGGTTTCGAGTACTTAATACAACTCTGGCAACAAACGACAGGGTACTAGAATTAAGGCCCGTACACACGTAGCGATTGTCGGCCGTAAATATTCGGCCACCGTCCGATCGGCCGATTGTCGGCTTGTTAGTATGATGTTTTCGACAACCGACTGTGACTTTTCGGCCGAACAGAATCTGGTGTGCAGGCATTAAAATTTTTGTTGGCCAACACCAGAACGGCCGATTGTTCCTCAGTCAGTACAGAATTCGGCCGACAAACAGCCGATGAGCAAGACTGGGCATGCTCAGAAAAGAAAAAACACACGGAAAGTTAACCATCACATGACATCACTTCTGCAGTCGGCTGTTGTTGGCCGACAAAATTTGTGTGCAGTCTTTAGCACTTTTCAACCGACAGGACAGCACCGGACAAAAGACGGCCGATAGTTCGGCCGACATTCGGTACGTGTGTACGGGGCTTTACTGCCCAGAATCTGACTTTCGCGGCGATATCTTACATGTGTGGGAAGATTGCTGTTTGCGTGTGAGACTGACACATGCATCTACTTTGATAAACATCCTTGTGAAAGGTACTCTTTATAGAGGGATCTGGGGTTAATAAGACCCCAAATCCCTTCTTTGTACTTGAAAGCATTCAAAACGCCAAGATCGGGCCCCGCTGGCATCCCAGTAAACCAGGAGTGATGTCATATCATTGCTTCCGGGTTACCATAGCA